>NC_136068.1:1218455569-1219094319 GCF_964261635.1 Lissotriton helveticus
AATGCCTCAATTTTTCGCACCCATGACAAGGAAACTTTTGCTTCGCCTCTTCTTTACTCATTTTCCCTCTTGGTTTACCCCCACTTTCTTCACCTTGGCCTTCCCCTCTTTTCTGATTATTTGCTTGCTGACTTAACTGAAGCTCTTGTTGTTCTGCCATTTGAACTTGAGCCCACATTACCTATTCTTCTAATTTCATTTGTTTATTATCAATTTTGTCCTCACAGTATTTTGCATACTTGAGAATTTCGTCGACAGGCTTTGCTTGCCAACACAGTTTATGCTCTTTAATCGGTTGGGAGATTTCAGGTTTTAGTCCAGACACAAAATGATAAATAAAATTTGTCATGTCCTTATTATCAATATTTTCGAAACCACTGTACTGTTTAAAACCATATAAAGGAACTAACGGACCTATTGTTATGGGTATTGTCAAGGCTTCAGGACTTGTATTTAATTGAGACATTTTCTGAATTAATTCACTACGCTGTTTATTTGGGTGGAGTGGTGTGGCTCACTGGTTAGAGGCGGCAGACCCGGAAGCAGAGAACGGCCTGGGACCAGGGTTCAATTCCCGATGCGTCAGGGTCGTGGACCAGGGTCAGCGGACTCGACAATTCTCGCCTCGGCACCTACTCTAACCAGGGATCACACTCGGCAACTCTGGGCATTAAGCTTGCCTCATCTCTACAACGGCCCCCCACAGACGGCGGGGATGCCTGGTTTCACCTTGGAGATACCCAGAAGGGACCATCTCACAGGGAAAGCCAGGACGGGTTCCCCAGCGGTCTCCAGCGCCGGGACGCTTACAGGCAGCCATGCGCTTTACAAATCCAACACATTTACATTTAAGTCTTCCTTTTCTCTTTCTTGAAGTACCTTTTCTAATGAAGTATCATATATAACCTGCAGAACTAAAGGTGGTTGCAAAAACGGAGCAGTAGGAGTAACTCTCTGAGTTTCTTCTTAGTAAGGTGGCGGATTTTTCATTAACAGGTCATCTAAATAATCATCATCTGAATCACCACTACTCATTACATTTCTCAATTTCCCTGTACTTCTACTTCCTGATGGTTCTTCTGTGGTAAAATCAGGATATAATCCTTCCACTAGCATGGACTGTCTCCACTTTTTCATTTTGCTTATCTCTGGTCTCTTTTGGAAATCTAGGATAAAACGTACTCCAATTTCTGTCACTTCTATCAATCAATCAATCAATACATTTATAAAGCGCACTACACACCCGTGAGGGTCTCAAGGCGCTGAGGGAAGGGGGCGGGGGGCTGCTACTGCTCGAAGAGCCAGGTCTTGAGTTGTTTCCTGAAGGTGAGATGGTCCTGGGTCAATCGTAAGTGGGTGGGAAGGGAGTTCTACGTCTTGGCAGCCAGGTAGGAGAATGATCTTCCTCGGGTGGTGGCTCTGCGTATCCGTGGTACGCTGGCGAGGCTGGCGGATCGGAGCTGGCCGGTTGGAGTGTGGAACTTGAGGCGGCTGTTGAGGTATTCGGGGCCCGTGTTGTGGAGCGCTTTGTGTGCGTGGTTGAGGAGCCTGAAGGTGATCCTTTTGCTGACGGAAAGCCGGTGCAGGTCTCTCAGGTGGGCAGATATGTGACTGTGGCGAGGGATGTCGAGGACGAGTCGTGCGAATGCATTCTGTATGCGCTGGAGCCTTTTCTGGAGTTTGGCTGTGGTTCCTACGTAGTCCAGTCGGCTGGTCACGAGGGCCTGGGTGACGGTCTATCTGGTCTCGGTGGGGATCCACCGGAAGATCTTTCGGAGCATGCACAGGGTGTTGAAGCATGAGGATGAGATGGCGTTGACTTGCTTGGTCATCGTGAGGGAGGAGTCCAGGATGAATCCTAGGTTGCGTGCGTTGTCTGTGGCTGTTGGTGCGGTGCCTAGGCCTGCGGGCCACCAGGAGTCATCCCAGGCGGATGGGGATGGTCCGAGGATGAGGACCTCCGTCTTGTCTGAGTTCAGTTTGAGACGGCTGAGTTTCATCCATTCTGTGAAATTTTTCATTCCTTCCTGTAGGTTGGATTTGGCTGTGGCTGGGTCTTTGGTGAGGGAGAGTATCAGCTGGGTGTTGTCTGCGTATGAGATGATGTTGAGGTTGTGCTTGTGTGCGATGGCAGCGAGGGGGCTCATGTAGATGTTGAAGAGGGTTGGGCTGAGCGAAGAGCCCTGGTGGACGCCGTTGATGATCTCGGTGGCAGCTGAGAGGAAGGGAGGAAGGTGGACTCTCTGGGTTCTGTCCGAGAGGAACGAGGTGATCCAATCCAGGGCGTTACCTCGGATCCCGGTGTTGTGGAAGCGAGTGATTAGGGTGAGATGGCAGACTGTATCAAAGGCGGCTGAGAGGTCTAGGAGATGAGGGCGGTGGTTTCTCCGTTGTCAATTAGGGTCCTGATGTCATCGGTGGCTGGACCTCTGGACCTGTCTCGCTCAAACGCCTCTGTCTCCCACTCTTCTAGAGCTTCATATTGCGTTAATCTTGGTCTGGGATCTAACTTATTCATACGACTCCTTAGGTTATATAAAATTCTACCATTGAAGGTACCATGTTCTAGAAACGCCAAAATACCGTCTTCCTTAGTGTACTCTATCCAGTTTTCTAACCACACACATGTGTGGTAGCTCCTTTCCACCATCATGTATGATGCAGGTGTATTAGGTGGTGGAATAATATTTCCTTATCTAGTTTTAATAACTTTATCTTTTTTGAAATAATTCTTTATTCTCACTAAAAGCGGCATCTTTCTTTTTCTCCGTGCATGATATAAGGTCTTCCTCTAATTTGTTGTTCTCTCGCAATTCCTAAGTAATAAGGTCTTCCTCTATTTGTTGTTCTCTCGCAAATCCTAAATATTTTCTATCAGGACATTTTCCTATAAATGCTGGATCTAAATGCCACATATACCGCTATTTCATTTTTGTACGAAATGTCAATAAATTCAACTAATTCAGTTTATTTACTTTTCAGAAATATTTCTCCAATACCAGTGCATTTCTTATTCTTAATGACCAATGAGGTTTATACTTACAAGCAGCATTAACCAATGATTGTGCGGCTTTCCTGGGACGTGACTCTCACTTTCTGCACTCACCCCTCCTTTACAATTTTCTCATGGCTACACACCCGCTGTTTCTACCAATCCCAGCTTGGCTCTCTATGACGTCAGTACAGCACCCGCGACTGACTCCCTTCTGTGCAA
The DNA here is from genome assembly GCF_964261635.1 of Lissotriton helveticus. Taxonomy (NCBI): domain Eukaryota; kingdom Metazoa; phylum Chordata; class Amphibia; order Caudata; family Salamandridae; genus Lissotriton; species Lissotriton helveticus. The sequence continues at coordinate 1,218,458,784 of NC_136068.1, forward strand.
GGTAATACGACGATCCAATTTCTTTCAAAATTCAATTATACATTTCATTAATTGACAAAATGAAAACATTTGCTACTGTGCCTGATTGACTAAAAGAAAAGATGATGCCGTTCACAACGAGTAAACCTTTTTATGCCTACTCTTCATGCACTGCGAGTAAAACAACATATCCGCTTACTCTTCACTTAAGCAAAGGATCCTGCTACTCCTTCAGAATTACCCTTTCTAGGTGATATAAAACCAAAGTTTGACCAGCGAACTCTGCTACCAATCGCTCTCACTTTCATACTAGAAAAAATAAACCCTAACTAGTGCTTCAAGTTTTTCCTAACTTTACACACATATTCCTCAAGGCAAGTAACCTCACAGCAGTGTGGCTTCTATTTACCACCCACTTTCTTTATCCCGGGATATTCCAAACAACATTTAACAACACGAGCGCATTTTGGTTAGTACATGAAATCAATAACAATCAATAATCAAGCATCAATATGCAACTAACTACCTATATTTAACTAATCCCTAACCATACTACTGCTACCAGAAAAGTATACTGATAGAGCGCGCAGGGACTTACTAGCTCAATTTTACCATACTAACCTGGGCCCATATAACATTCACACTTTGAACTAGGAGTCCTGCCTAACAGATTTCTAATTACTCACATATCAATGCCTAGAGGTCCTTTTAGGACTTATACCTGTACACCATGACTTACCATTCCTTGTCACCTTTGCTATAAGTCCTGTGGATCGAAGAGGGAGTTAGTATAAACAGGCAATATTTAAACACATTTATTTTTTTCCAGTAATAACCACAGACTCGGGGAAAGTTTTAAAAGTTTTTTCTATGAAAGATTTTCTGAGTCAAAATGAAAAAGGCCACAATCTCGTGACCATAATTTTACAAGCAATAATCACAGTAACACCTTTAAACATCGGTACCTGGGAAGGGTGAGAAAGGGAAATAGCACAAGAGCATACCACATGGATTATATTTACCTAGAATGGTGCAATGACCAATCCTGGCCACTGGCTGGGGCAAAAATACCAGGACCAGGCTCTAAACTAATCAGGTGCCCACGGGAAAAGACAGATGCAGATCAGGACAGGTAAGTGCAACGCCAGCGTCACACCCCTCTTTCCAGGGAAAGCCAATTAGTACCCCAACTGGGTAATCGATAATTTCCCCACACCTCGATTCTTCTGACAGAGTGCTCCGCCAGCACCTATGCTCTTGATCTCCTATAGCAGTCGTTGGGTTAGTGACAGGTCAGCTACTCGGAAAAGTCGGACAATTTCTCTATCTAAACCTACCTTAGTTATACCATTTCAAGGGCAATGTTCCACCCCTAAATGTTGCAAATCTATGTGTTCCCCTTCAGTGATTGGTTGGAAAGACGAGGAGAGGTCATCACAGCATACTAAGATGAGATCATCCCAATTGACTTGAATTGATCAAGTTCCCACCCATAATTTATTTTCCCATGACTTCATTCCACCCACCAATATTATTTCATTTTAGCATACAATACTGAAACATTTTGTCAGTCTTCTTCCTTTTCCCAGGTCATGGGTTGAGGTTCTCATGCGCATCGCAGGTAAGACAATCTCTGGCACAGTTTCAATGCCACAGTTTGAGGTCTCTCGTTTCTCAAGGCTCATGCGCAGAAAAGGCTTTCAAAATGCCCATTCAAGACACCTATCAGGCCCAAATACGAGCTAGTAACAAAGTCAAAGAAAGACACATTAGAATACAAAAATAAATGATTGCAGTGTATACCACTTATTTCTAATCTAACCCCAGTACTTTATTTTAACTTTTGCATTAATAGTTAAGCAGAACAAACAAGCTTAGTGCAAGCTGCAGCATAAGCGTTAGCATGTGAGATTTAAAGCAGCCATCTTTGGCACTAGTGCGCAGAAGCGAGAAATTCCCACCAAAAGCAGAAAGACGTCACACCACTTAGATGTGGCGGACGCATGCGTAGTACAGTTCCCGCATTTTCGGCGGCCATTTCAAGACACTCGGGTTAAGATTAGTAAAGGCGCATTGACAAGCTTCCACAGCTTGCTAAATATGTCATGTAATGCAACTATTAATGGACAAAACATGTTGGTTAATATGTTATATGTTATTTTGAGAGGGCTGAGTCCAAGCAAGTTTCTGTATATGTGAAACCTTGCTCAATCAATGGAACCCATTATTTTCTTCAAAAACAAGTATATAGCAGCAGAGGACCTAGCAGCAGGAGGTTTTCTTCAAGAAAACAGATTGAGCAGGTGGGCGTTTGATATGCCAATGCCATTTCCTTTTCAAATATAAGGAGAAGGTATAGTGCCAAGAAATATACTTGGGAATTTACAAATACAACCCTCAGCTATGTATTGTTTGTCATTTGTGCAGTATGTGTAGCAAATCACTCATGTTTTTCGCCTCTTTCCGTATTTCCCTTGGATTGTCAATATTTGGACTGTGACACTGCCATTCCATGATACAGTGCTTGTGCTTTGGCTCTAAAACTGTTCTGCAAAATTATTTTACCAAATTCTTATAGTTAGCTTTCTTGTAAGGCATTGTAGGTGGCACCGAAAATGCATAAGTGAAATGTCACATGTGGGCTGCAGTGTGTTTTTACACTACCCACATATAAGGAAACATTCTGTTGCTGACAGGGGCACCACTGTGCCCGGCTATGCTAGTTGGAAAGTTCTACAGTGGCACATGGCATGCAAAAGTGATTTGTCACATAGAAAATTGGATAAATCCCCCAAAACTGTGTCTTGTTAGACCACAGGTATAGGTGCTTCACTGATAACAATGTGGCATACTAAATATTGAGAACAGTTTGCCCTTGCACTGAAATTACTCCATATCTGTTTTCATCATGTAGATAATGTTAGATTTTGAATAAACTACCCTCAGTTTTAAATAAAATCTTTGTTTTCTTTTTTCACTTATGAAGATCCCAGTAAAATGATTCAAAAATCCAATTGAATAGTGAAAGTAGTTTTTGATAACATTAGGAAAAAAGTAATTTTTAAAAAGTGTACTCTTCTGCCGGAGAGAAAACCAGTTCAGAATTAGTCAATCATACAGTCCTGGCCGAGCAGCACAATATACCTTCCTGGCTGGGGTTTATGGCCCTGTCCCAGAGGACAATGACTTGGGTGCTGGGATACGAAAAACAGAGGTGTTGCCAACAGGTATTTAACAGAAATTAGCTATCAGGGGTTCAAAATAGATTCTCCAAGAACTAGATTATATTCATTTACATGCCAATTTCGGAATAAATGTATGCACATATATTTATCGTGTGCAAAACTATATAGAGAGCAGTGGAGCGCTAAACAAGGGCAGAGAGCCTAGAGCTACAAATTCAAGTTATTTGGAATGAAGCGGGATCCTCACTGGCCAGTTCATTTGTAACTTTTGGTCTTCACAGTTATTACTCTCCAGTCTCCTTGTTATTGGTTGATAGACACTGCACCCTGCACTTTAATGCTTTCTGTGACAATACGTTGTACTTACAATGGGATACTTAACAATAAAGAACTACTGTGGAAAAAGGGAACCGTTGAGAAACAATTGGAGCTACTTTAGTATTTTTCATCTTTGTGGACCTGCCAGGAATATTTGGTGCAGTTAATAAAGTGTTTACAGCTCTGTTACCCATAGTTTGCAAACATTAATTAACAGCACACAATTCCACCGCATAGCAACTGAAGCCATATTTCACACTCACCCACACCAAACCATAGTATACAGAAACAAAAAATCACCTTTAATTATTTCACAACTTAAAATTACATGGCATGTTGAAGACATGCCACAGGTTACAATACACCATCCCTTATACCATATCCCAAATCCCACACAACCAAAATTCATCTCCAATTTTCGTCAATCATTGCACTAATCATCATTAGCAACTTTAACAGTTCCTTCTACTTCACAAATTACCATACCACCAAAATACTCAACATAATATATATCCTACATTTGGCTCATACTAACTGATAATACATGTTGCTAGAAATGGGATTCCTGGTTAGCTGAGGTATACACCCAGGCCAGGCAGAAACCAGCACTGTAGTCAGGGTCAGCTAGATACACAGTAAGATAACCAATAAGATAACTTCAGGTAGTTTGAAACAGAGAAGTAAGGCTTATCTACAAAGGCAATGTGAACAGTATTTGTGCAACACACACATACAGTAAAACAATGAATAGGCCACAAAAAGACTCCACAGAGGTGAAGAAAAATAGAGAATATCGAGATATTAATTTTTAAAGATGAAATCGAAAATAGTGCTTAAATGTCGCTAGCGGTAACTGCAAACACAACAATGATGGACAGAATGTGGATCAATGTCACACATTCCCCCCAGTCCAAAGATCTTGGCCCAAATCCATCGTTTTTCCACTCCACACCACCCTGGGTTAGACAATGGCAATATGCAAATCAGCGCTGACCCTGCGCCCCATGGGAACAGTCCAGTCCGAACTACAAAAGCCATGTCCTTCCCAGAACAGAAACAAGCATCCGAGGACCGGCCCGGTTTCGAGGTAACACCTCTCATCAGCCCGGCTAGCTTGATTCCAGTGGTGTGGAGTAACTGGGACTCACGTCTGAGCATCCCCAGTACACTTAGAGCGGTAACTGCAAACACAACAATGATGGACAGAATGTGGATCAATGTCACACATTCCCCCCAGTCCAGAGATCTGGGCCCAAATCCATCGTTTTTCCACTTCCCACCACCCTGGGTTAGACAATGGCAATATGCAAATCAGCGCTGACCCTGTGCCCCATGGGAACAGTCCAGTCCGAACTACAAAAGCCATGTCCTTCCCAGAACGGAAACAAGCATCCGAGGACCGGCCCGGTTTCGAGGTAACACCTCTCATCAGCCCGGCTAGCTTGATTCCAGTGGTGTGGAGTAACTGGGACTCACGTCTGAGCATCCCCAGTACACTTAGAGCGGTAACTGCAAACACAACAATGATGGACAGAATGTGGATCAATGTCACACATTCCCCCCAGTCCAAAGATCTGGGCCCAAATCCATCGTTTTTCCACTCCACACCACCCTGGGTTAGACAATGGCAATATGCAATTCAGCGCTGACCCTGTGCCCCATGGGAACAGTCCAGTCCGAACTACAAAAGCCATGTCCTTCCCAGAACAGAAACAAGCATCCGAGGACCGGCCCGGTTTCGAGGTAACACCTCTCATCAGCCCGGCTAGCTTGATTCCAGTGGTGTGGAGTAACTGGGACTCACGTCTGAGCATCCCCAGTACACTTAGAGCGGTAACTGCAAACACAACAATGATGGACAGAATGTGGATCAATGTCACACATTCCCCCCAGTCCAAAGATCTGGGCCCAAATCCATCGTTTTTCCACTCCACACCACCCTGGGTTAGACAATGGCAATATGCAAATCAGCGCTGACCCTGTGCCCCATGGGAACAGTCCAGTCCGAACTACAAAAGCCATGTCCTTCCCAGAACGGAAACAAGCATCCGAGGACCGGCCCGGTTTCGAGGTAACACCTCTCATCAGCCCGGCTAGCTTGATTCCAGTGGTGTGGAGTAACTGGGACTCACGTCTGAGCATCCCCAGTACACTTAGAGCGGTAACTGCAAACACAACAATGATGGACAGAATGTGGATCAATGTCACACATTCCCCCCAGTCCAAAGATCTGGGCCCAAATCCATCGTTTTTCCACTCCACACCACCCTGGGTTAGACAATGGCAATATGCAAATCAGCGCTGACCCTGTGCCCCATGGGAACAGTCCAGTCCGAACTACAAAAGCCATGTCCTTCCCAGAACGGAAACAAGCATCCGAGGACCGGCCCGGTTTCGAGGTAACACCTCTCATCAGCCCGGCTAGCTTGATTCCAGTGGTGTGGAGTAACTGGGACTCACGTCTGAGCATCCCCAGTACACTTAGAGCGGTAACTGCAAACACAACAATGATGGACAGAATGTGGATCAATGTCACACATTCCCCCCAGTCCAAAGATCTGGGCCCAAATCCATCGTTTTTCCACTCCACACCACCCTGGGTTAGACAATGGCAATATGCAAATCAGGGCTGACCCTGTGCCCCATGGGAACAGTCCAGTCTGAACTACAAAAGCCATGTCCTTCCCAGAACGGAAACAAGCATCGGAGGACCGGCCCGGTTTCGAGGTAACACCTCTCATCAGCCCGGCTAGCTTGATTCCAGTGGTGTGGAGTAACTGGGACTCACGTCTGAGCATCCCCAGTACACTTAGAGCGATAACTGCAAACACAACAATGATGGACAGAATGTGGATCAATGTCACACATTCCCCCCAGTCCAAAGATCTGGGCCCAAATCCATCGTTTTTCCACTCCACACCACCCTGGGTTAGACAATGGCAATATGCAAATCAGCGCTGACCCTGTGCCCCATGGGAACAGTCCAGTCCGAACTACAAAAGCCATGTCCTTCCCAGAACGGAAACAAGCATCCGAGGACCGGCCCGGTTTCGAGGTAACACCTCTCATCAGCCCGGCTAGCTTGATTCCAGTGGTGTGGAGTAACTGGGACTCACGTCTGAGCATCCCCAGTACACTTAGAGCGGTAACTGCAAACACAACAATGATGGACAGAATGTGGATCAATGTCACACATTCCCCCCAGTCCAAAGATCTGGGCCCAAATCCATCGTTTTTCCACTCCACACCACCCTGGGTTAGACAATGGCAATATGCAAATCAGCGCTGACCCTGTGCCCCATGGGAACAGTCCAGTCCGAACTACAAATGTCGCTAGCGGTCAAAAATTTACTTGACGATGCGAGGCATCAAAGGAAATTCAAATTTCAGGCCGACCATGATGGGTGGTGGACCAGCTACAGGACCAAAACAGGTCCTGACTAAGAAATATCTTGGATGGAGCTTTGGTCGACGTCAAGAGCTTACTGCGGCATAATCGATCTGCTCAAAGGGGGTCCCACATCGTCATCCAGCTCCGTTGAACTGAATGCAATGCATTGTCATCGAGCCATGGAGAGCGTTGTCATCAAGCGTGCAGGCTGTGGGACCAATATTGTTAGGCAGCCTCTGTGTAGATATCGAAGGGCGAGGGGGCATAGTGGAACCAGCTTCAAAAACCGCTTCTGAGGCCCAGAGCTTGGAGAGGGCACCTTAGGCAAGGGTAGGACTCCCAGAAGGCAGAGTCCTGCATCACCAGCAGAATTGTAGGAAATCTTTTGTGTCCCTGAAACTTCAAAAACATGAGACAAGCCATAAAGCCCTTGGAGATCACTTGGAGGGAAGGCAGAGTCCTTCCAGTAGAGTCAGGGAGCAGCAGGGTAACAAGCAGAAAGGCAGTCTTTCCAGTTGAGTCATTTAAGCACCACAGCAGTCCTTCTGACAGAGGTTCAGTTCAAACTTCAGAAGTGTCTGATTCTGAAGGGCCAGAGACCATGTACTTATACCCAAAAGTGCCTTTGATGTAGGGGATGACTTCAAAGGAACTCTCTGAAGTGCACAAGGATCCACTTTAATCCAGTCCTGACTACCAGGCTAACCCTGGGGTGTAAATAAGTGCTTTGTGTGTGGACAGGACACTACCTATTAAAGTGTAAGTGTCAGTCCCTTCCATTCCACCCTGCCCATCAGAAAGCAGATGAGTGCTTAGAATGCAGATAAGCCTCATCTTCCTGTATTTGTGGCTGTCTAGAGAGAATGCACAAAGTGTAGCTGTCACCCAGAGATGTATTGAAGACCGGATGCCAGGCACAAAGAGCAGTAAGTACAGAGAAATGTCCACTTTCCACAAGTGACATTTCTAAAGGAGTAAGGCTAAATCCAGTCTTTAGACTCTGATTGTCTAATTGCTAATGGTAATGAATCTGGTGAATATGCTTTGGGTAAGAAGAGGAATTTTCATGGTGATTATCATCTTATAGGTGTAGCAGTTGGAATAGTTGGAGGTTAATTTCGATGCATGATATTGGACTTGAATAATTGTGTATTGTACGATTCTGGCTATGCTTTTGTTTGGTAGCAGAGTATTCTGGACCCTAAAGTGGGGACTAAAGTGGAAGCAGTTGTAGTGAAAAACAATAAACACTTGTGCTTAGGTAAGTTACATGATGCATGGCTGACCCTGGACTCTCCAACCTCTGGACGTCCATAAGATTCATTATTACAATAGAAAGTGGTATCTGTCGCTCTCGTATCCTGAGTGACAGGAGACCAGAATAGTTTATATACAAGAATAATTGATACATTCACTATAGTGCATTAGTAACAGGGAAGATGAGGTCAGCTCAGTCTGAGAATGTTAAAAGATCAAGTTGGAACAGCCTTCTCAGCCCTTTACCTGCTAGGGTAGAAGCAAATACTTCAGACAAGGTCATCCAAACCTCAGTGCCAGCACTATCTCTCCCTAACAAACACACTCTTATCAACAACATGGTACTAAGCATGTTGCTCATTGGGTGGGCAACTAGAAATCAAAACCCTGACAGATAAAATAACTGAAGATGGCACTCTGCTCTGGAGCCTCGGTGGATTTACCGGGTACCATTTCTACAATACATAAAACTTGTTTCCGTATCCCCTAACCGATAGTGCAGTGTGTGGGATCATCACGCCATACATACAGTACTGACTATTATGAAGAGGAAGTGTTCGAAAAATTCCACAAAGACAAGTGAAAGTAAACGTGAGTTTATTTAGAGACAATTCCCCAAGCTGCCTAGCCTGGCGCTTCTCAGCTAGCAGTCGCCAACATTCTAGGGTGCACTCCTGTCACCATTGCTGGCATCAGTAGTGAGGAACGTGTCTTTGCTTTGGTACTATCAAAGTTTCCTATGCAGGGTGCCGTAGCAATTGCCTTTTTGAGCTCCATGAAAGCACTGTTGTGGGTGGGCAGCCATTCAAATGTATTCTCTTTTTTTAATAGGTCTCTTATGGGTTGTACTAGATGTGCGAAATTCTTGATGAATTTGGACATGTATCCTAACAGGGACTTTATTTCCTCCTTTTTTATGGGAGTGGGAGCTCTGTGAGATCCATTTTAGGTTTAATGCCATCACTGGACAAGGTATGTCCTAGAAATTCAACTGATGCCACACCAATCTTGCACTTGTTCTTTTTGATGGTGAAACCTACCTCACTAAGTTTGGTGCATACTTTTCTTAAATTACAATTGTGTTTTTCCTCATCCAATCCATACACGAGGATGTCATCTTGGAAACAGATCGATTGTCCAAACCCCTCAGAACATGTTGCATTATTCTTTGAAAAGCTGAAGCAGCTGAAGCTAACCCAAATGGCATGCTTAGGAATTTGTAGGTGCCAAAAGGTGTGGTCAATGCCGTGAGGATTTGAGAATCGGGATGTATAGCAACTTGATGGTATGCTGAAGTGAGGTATAGTACAGAAAAATATGTGGCATTATTTATTACAGACAATATTTCATTGATTTTAGGAAGTGGGTACCTGTCTACCCAAATGTTGGTGTTAAGACTCCTGAGGTCCATGCGGATCTATTTACTCTCTTTTATAGCGGTAATAACAATGGGGGCCAACCACTCTGAACTCTCTACTGCCTTAATAATGTCCAGCCCCTCTAGTTTCTCCATTTCTTTTTTTAATGATTCCTGCATTACCAAAGGAATGGACCTGGTCTTGTGAGTGACTGGAAGAGCATCATTGTTTAGTTTAATTCTATGCATGTAGTTTTTAAGCAAACACACATTTTCAGTGAAAACCTCTGGAAATGCATTGCACGTCTCTTTTCCTGTCAAGGATCTGTCAACCAGCAAGACTTGTTCTATGCTATTGGGGGTCAAGCATGATGCCTAACTCTTTCTGGTGCTTCCACCCAGTAAGATACTCCCTTTCTCAGTAATGTAAACCTTACCAAAAGTATGTCTGTCTTTAAACGTGATACGCATCTTCACCATCCCTACTAAGTGAATGGGATATTTGTTGTACCCCCTGGATGTACATCAGGATTTTCTAACATATATTCTCCTTCCTTAAACATACTTTGAAAAGTCTTTTCCTTTATGAGGGTGTACGGGGAGCAGGAGTATGCAAAAACCTTGACATTTTTCCCATCCAACTGTATATTACAGATAGGATAACTAATGGTTTCATCTTTACTGTGTTGTCTCCAGACTCTGTGGCCTGATCATAGACCGCATGTACACCTTTGCCTTCATCTTTGGAGTTACACACTTTAGAAAAATGTCCCACTCTGTTACATTTCCTGCACTTGACTCCTCTGGCAGGACACTTAGGGAAATTAGCAAGATGATTGGCATTACCACATCCGTAGCATCTGAAGTTTTCTTTCTTAAGCTTAGGTTTAACCACATTGAGCTTATATTCTACTTAGAGAATACCATCCTCATCTTTAATTTCATTTACATGTTTCTCTTCTGATGCGGACTCTTTGTTGACTTTCATTTTGTGGAAAAGTAAATTCTGCCATGTTCTGTGTCCCTACGCGTCCTCCATCATATGTTATGTGTGCATGATTAAATATGCATATGTATTCCCCATGTTCGATTAAAGACGCAATTTTAGTTGTGTCCATCTCTAGTATGTCTATTTCCAGTTCTCGTGAAAGCTACGAATATCAGGCCTATGTAAAGCTACGTTGCCACGTTTCTCAGTGTGCACGTTATTTCATTATAAAGTCCCTGTTCCTAGGCCCCAAAAGGGCCCGGACACCAGATTTCAGTTTCTGTCTCCTGAGCCCTCGCTGAGGAGCGATACAGCCCCCACCTGTGTTCCTGACCCTTCACTTACTTCCTGCCTCACAGTGCCCGGCTCAGCCTGGCTCTTCCTCTGAGTCTGCCAAGAGTATGTTATGATTCCAGTTATCAGTTCAGTCCTCCTTCTCTGCATTCCTAAGCTACTGAACTGCATCAATAGTTTCCGTCATTGTCTAGCCTCTACGTCTCCATGTTAGAGAAATACTGTATTAATGGTCAATTCAATATTCTTCATCACGCACTACATGTAGAATAATGCATGCTCCAGTCTTAGAGTCTGTTCGCCTTTACCCCGATAACTTTTGGATTCTATCAACATGTTCTCTAAACATCAGATACTAGATAGTGCTTAGGTACATGTCGCCCTGACTCTCCAGACTTCAGTCTCTGCTCCTAGCACAGAGTTCGAAGCCCCCAGCTTCTTCTAGTAACACGTCATTGCCAGTTTGCGCGCACCACCAGGTTAGAGGTCCCGGCTCCTTAGGTAGCCCCCTCCATGTCTCCACCCCATTCATGACATATTCTGTTACGTTTGCATCACATGTCTATGTACACGCCTCTGTTACACCTACTTTCACACTTATCTTTCGCGACTGCTATTGACCACACCCACTGCTCCGCCTATCGTATGTATTGTAATGCAACTGTTTTAGTATATATGATCGTGTATTGTTATTAAATGTTAGCGCGCTCATGCCAGATCCTGCCCGGCAGCTGTCGGGGCCCCCCTGTCGGGCTCTGCCATCCTATTCCTGTGCTGTTTGTCCTGTTCCTGTCCTTTATGCTGTATTAAACCTGCAAACTCCTACTACCTCGAATCTTGACTCTTATTTATTGAGCTATCTGTTATTCATTTATCCATTCAAAAATAGAGGTATTATTTATTTATTTACCACATAATGGCGCCCGAACAGGGACTTGCCCTTTCCCCACGCGTCGGTGAAGCCACGCCGACCCCCTGACCCTCTGCAGTCGTGACGGAACTCTTCTGCGCACCGGCAGATATTTCTGCTTCAAGTATCCCTCAGGCCCACGGAGGAGACGGAGGAGGCGGTCCAGCATCCAGACGAGACGGTGGAGGAACGCGGCGAGTCCCGACCAGAGCCCAAGCCGAGAGTCCAAGGTCCGAGGTATCCGGAGGCCCACCCGTAACAGAAGTCCGAAGTTCGTCCGTCCGGCGTCGAAGCAGTCCAGTCCAGTCCGAGGCCTTCCGTTCTTGCTGCCCGGTGAGTACCGTTGCTGGGGTAGTATCTAGACAGGGTCAATCTAATTGACTCTGGTCCGTGGGTTGGTGGTACACAGGCCCACAAACGAAGTGTCCACTTCGGTGGATGCGGGTTCTGACGTGTCTCTGTATGAGACCGGTAAGTTTCGTACTGTTTCAGCAGTGCATCTAGTTTCTGTTCTAGTCAGTTCTGTTCTCGAGAAAATTCATGTATTCTGTTTTCCGTATTCCAGGTAGTATTCTGTTCGAACTGTTATTCTGAATCTTATTCATGTATTTTAATGTCGTGGTATGAGTGTGAAGTAATTATCGTGTTCATTGTGTATTGTATTGTGTCCAGATTATAGTTCAGTCATGCCACTCTTTTCAAAACTGCGTCAGTTAAAAACCAGAAAAGGTCTGCTAGAAGCAGCAGTTCCTGTTCCGCCTAGGGACAGTCCAGGTCATTTTATGTATCAGAAGCATGGCATAAGCGCCATATTGTATCTAGATTTATGGGTAGAGTATACCAAGGTGTTAGAAGAAAAGTATAGATGGCCTGTATCAGGCACATGGGATGCCGAGTGCATCATGAGAGTAGAAGAAGCATTATGGAAAAAGAAAGCCAGACAGTCACAGAAAGATGCCATCGAGTTATGGCGCAAAGAATCTCATAAAAGAACCGAAAAAGAAATCAGAAAGTCTGAATTAAGTAGAGAATCCTTAGAACGAGCACAAGAAAAAGAATTAATCGAGATAGGTGAACGAGTTAAAACCGAACAGTCAGACAGACAGAGGCATGCTCTTGTTAAGGGTATGTATCCTCTTCTTGCCGAGGGCTTGCCAAAAGCGACCCTGGAGGCATCCAGTAATTTTCCGCCACCACTAGTTCCGACCAAGCTACGTCACAAACCGACCGCAGCTGATATTTTCATTTCGTCCTATTTGGACGACACAGTCCCAGAATATGCAAATCCTGTTCCTGCTCCGCCAGTCCCTGTAAATCAGGCACTTCCCGCTCCTCCAGACACCGGAGTACCTGTTACGGTACCCCCGGTCCAGCCCGCCATACAAGTCCAGCCTGCATTTCCATTTCCCACTCTGCCAGGACGAAGAGCATCAGTAGACGACTCTAGTTTAGGGGCCGCAGGGGGAGGTACTCCAGGAACCCCGCCGCCACACAAGCGTTTAACGTTAGCCGAATTACATGCACAAGCGTCACAGCGTACGCCCAGACATCAGTCTGTTGCAGAAATAAGAAAAGCCCTTACCGAATGTGGCTATGATCCAGTTCCAGGCGAGGATAATATGGTTTTATATTCATTACGCGTGAGAAAGGTGACCGAGTATCTAGTCACCCTACCAGATATGAAAGAAGATCTAGACAGAATATATCGTTTCATCCGTACCGGGAATGATCCAGAAAGTATTAGTGATGTCATGTGCCAAAGAAAAGCTGAAGTCCAGCTCATGCTATTAAAGTTTCTGATTAATTGTCTAATAAGGGAACAAGATTATCCGACCAAAGATCAAGCCGAAATGAAAGCCCTGACAAGGTGGAGTGATAATATAGCCGAGGGTAAGCACAGAACTATCAGTAGTATAGAGAGTATGTATAAGAAGATTCGTAAAGAAATAATAAGGATACACGAACAACGCAAAGCAGCACAAGTAAGCGAGAAAGAAAGTAACTCTGATACTGAAGAGGTAGAGGACGAGAATCCCGACAGAATAGCGTATGTAGGAAAATCTAGATTTCCAGATCGCCATTTACGCCTAGAACACAAGCCAGTTTTTCACCATCCAGCACCAGAACAAGGTTCTCTAGAACAAGTATTCCAAGCTACCGATCACATTCTGAAATTACGAATCGGTTATAGCGAGTTAAGTACTATGCATGAACAAGAACTAGTCCGATCAGCAGTCCGATGGATTACTGATTCTACCACTTTTCCAGACGAAATAGTGGCACAAATGTTTCTGAAAATGCCCCCAGCCGAGCAACGACTGGCGGGTATGTATATGATCCAGCACCTCATTACTTTGTATGAGGGTCAACATTCTGATCCAGGTCCGTTACATGATGTCCTGAACGAGTTACTCCAGTATAAATGGAAAGGTTTAGGTACCGATTTGATTAGTGTCATTCTGGAACAGCGCCACAAATACAGAACGTTTCTGAACCCACATTTTGTTCATGTCTCACCCCCAGAAAGTAAACCCTTTTACATAGACAGACAGAATCCGTTACGAGAAGTGCATCCAGTTAAGACAGACGGTGGTGAAATGCAACGAGTGTTTGTTTACACCCCGATTACAAAGATGGAACTCTTAGAGATGAAAAAGTTAATTCCCTGTCATGATAAAGATCCAGCAGGGTTCCACCGAGAATTAAAAGACATGCTCCGTATGGGAGAATACACGTATCCAGATATTATTAAAATGCTAAAGGTCCTGTTGCCCGCAGGGGTATATGAGAAACTCAAAGAAAAAGAATGGGAGGTGGGAGAGAAAAAGATCGATTGGGCAGTTCTAGAAGCCGAAGACAAGGCACGAGTACCAGGTACCGGTCTTGGAGATAAATGTAAAGAATTACCAGAATTATTAATACAAGTTTTGCCTAGGTTATTGACAACTAGAAAAGAAGACTGGGATGCAATCTCAGCCTGTAAACAGAAACAAGACGAAGATATTAGTGATTATTATTCTAGATTTGAGAAATGTTTTAGCATCAACAGTGGCCTCAAGACAAGTAGTGAGTCATACCCTCATCTTTTTGTTACTAAACTAGTCGAGAATTCAAGTCCACAAATTAAAAACCGAGTTTTGAAAGTCGAAAGTACCTGGCAAGCTAATACCCCGTCCCAAATGTTACAGATGCTTCAATACCACCAGAATAGAATCAGAGAAGAGCAAGATCACGAGAGAAAATGTATGAAAGACACGAAAATGAAAGTACTAGTTGCACAATCCGTTCCTCAAGATAGTCAGAAGAGGGGTCCAAATCAAGCCAGTCATCCTGCAGCTCCCGTTAAAGGAAACTGCAATTATTGTAAACAGCCAGGTCATTTTATAAACGAGTGTGCAGTTCTGAAACACAACATAGCTACCGGTAAGACTAAAGAAAGACCACGTCCGCCTAGACAAGAACAAGTTTCACAGACTCCTCAGCCACAGAATGCACAACAGACAGTTACAGCACCGCAGCCTATTGCTGCAACACAGCATGTTACACAGCAGATGTACCAGTATGCACAGTCCGAGTATCCAGAGTATCAGCCATATTCATGAAACAGCCTGGAGAGGGAGGTAGGCTTGCCTCTCATAGAGATACCTGTAGATCAAGAAGGTCCCTATGTTCACAGTCAAGTATTAGGGAAAGACAGAAAGTTTCTGATTGATACAGGGGCAAGTAGGACCACCATCAGCCACGCCGAAGTTCCAGGGGCTCCGCTCTCAGGCTCTAGAAATGTTTCCCTTGGATTTTCAGGAAAGCCTATTGTAAATGAAATATCAAAGCCAGTAACTCTAGAAGTAGGTCCATTGTCCCGCACTACTGATCTGTTACTTACTAAGTCATGTCCAGAAAACCTATCAGGCATTAAGACACTGAAAGAGTTAGGTGCAGTTATATGCTGCTCCCCCGAGGGAATACGACTGTTCCTACGTGACTTCAAGGGTCACTATGTATTACGAGATTTTGATCCGAGATTGTCTAATGTTCCGCAGCATCTATGGGCGCAAGGTCCAACTGATGTTGGCTTTATGCAAATCACACCCCATCGTGTGACTCTCAAGCCAGGTGTAGTCCTGCCACGTATCAGACAGTACAGATTGCCACCTGAGGCTGTAGCAGCCTTATCCAAAATTATTGACGAGCTCATGGCTCAAGGAGTAGTTGTAGAAACTGACTCCAATGTATGTAATTCTCCGATCATTCCAGTCATGAAACGTACTGATCCAAATGCACCTCCAGTATATCGATTAGTGATTGACCTTCGAGAACTTAATAAATGTATTATTCCCCAGTACCCAGTTGTCCCAGATATTTCTTCCCTATTGACAGCCATTGATTCCGAAGCTTCATTTTTTACAGTCATCGACCTCAAGAATGCGTTTTTCAGTGTCCCCATTCATCCAGACAGCCAGTTTCTTTTCGGATTTTGTTTAAATGGAAGGAGCTATATGTTCACACGCGCTCCTCAAGGTTTCACAGAAAGTCCTAGTATTTACAGTCAAGCACTCAAGAGACAACTAGACAACATTCACATGCCAACTGACACTGCCCTGCTCCAGTATGTCGATGATCTACTGATCACAGCCCGTTCTGAACGTGCTTGCGAGCGAGCCTCACTTACAGTCTTGTATTTCCTAGCCCAGATGGGGCACAAGGTGTCCCCTTCGAAGCTTCAATTCTGTGTCCAGCAAGTGATCTACTTAGGACACTTACTGTCCAAGAGGGGTAGGCAGTTGACACCAGACCGTATCCAGCTAATAGCGAGTCTTCCTCAGCCCAAGACCCAGAAGGAGGTACGTGCTTTTATCGGCCTTACTTCTTATTGCAGACAATGGATTCCTCAGTATGCATTTCTAGCTAAACCACTGATACAGTTAACGACACAGGAGGCAGCCGTATCGACTGTCCTCCCTTGGACATCTGAACATACACTTAGTTTCAATGAGTTAAAGAAAGCTTTATGTCAAGCTCCAGTTCTAGCAACACCGAACTACAGTAAACCTTTTACACTTTTCGTCACTGAACGCGAAGGTACAGCATTATCTGTTCTCACACAAGATCAAGCAGGACAGTACAAGCCTTGTGCTTATTTTTCGAGCACATTAGATCCTGTAGCCCAGGCTCTGCCTGCGTGTCTCAAGTCAGTTGCAGCCACAGCACTAGCTATCAGACAAAGTGATTCCATAGTATTAGGACACTCCCTGACAGTACAAGTTCCACACTCCGTGGAAGTTCTTTTGAACCGAACACAAACTCAGCACTTGACAATTGCACGTTTAACAGGTTATGAATTGACACTGTTCCAGCCACACATAGAAATCAGACGCTGCAATGTTTTAAATCCTGCTACACTGTTACCATCAGTTACTTCGAATTCTGCCACACACGATTGTGTGGAAGTAGTCAACATTATGACAAAACCAAGACAAGATCTGACAGATATTCCATTACCAGATCCTGACCTGACACTTTATGTGGATGGTTCATGTATGAGAACAAGTACAGGAGAACTAGTCGCCGCGTATGCAGTGACTACTGACACTGAAGTTATTGAAACACACCGTATTGACACCCTGTCTGCTCAAGCAGCAGAGCTAGTTGCTCTGACTCAAGCCTGCATACACGCTAAGAACCTGAAAGTTAATGTTTACACAGATTCACGTTACGCATTTGGAGTCGTACACGACTTTGGAGTGCTCTGGCAGGAGAGAGGTTTCATGACTTCTCATGGAACCAAGATTCAGCATGGTCTCCTTATTCAAGCTCTGTTAGATGCAATACATTTACCGACATCTATTGCTATCATGAAGTGCAAAGCACATACGAAAGTTACTGACACTATTTCTCAAGGTAATGATCTAGCAGATCGCACAGCCAAGCTCACAGCTCAGACTCCAGACATTCCAGTTAACATGACACAGACACACACTCCAGATCCAACTACCTGTATGACAGTTAAAGACCCTACTCAAGATGTCATAGATATCCAGTTACATGCTACTCCCGAGGAAATCAAGAAATGGTCCGAACAAGGAGGGGTCCAGACAGATCAAGGATGGTTAACAAAGGGTAGAACCACATGGTTTCTCCCCGACTCTATGGTTCAAGTCATTATCAATACCGCACACAGTCCAGCACATTTAGGAGAAAAAGCTATGTTAGACAGTATCCAGAACATTTGGTTCAACAAGCATTTACGAGCTGCAGCCAAGCAGAAAGTCCGTACCTGTATGATATGTTGTCAGTTCAATCCAGGTAAAAGTGTCCCGGTGGAACAAGGTGGATTCCAGCCCCCTGACCACCCTTTTGAAGTCCTCCAAATGGATTATATTCAGATGGAGCGATGTCGAGGTTTCAAGTATGTCCTTGTAGTTGTATGCGCTTTGTCCAGGTGGACGGAGGCATATCCAGTTCCAGACTACACAGCCGCGACCACTGCCAAGCAGTTGGTTCGTGAGTTCTTCCCCCGTTATGGACTCCCTAGGGTCGTGTATTCTGACAACGGCCAGCCATTCTCATCTGAACTCATGAAACATGTTTCCCTTTTGTTAGGATACCAGTGGAAGTTCCATTGTGTACGCCATCCTGAAGCAGCCGGTCTCGTAGAGAGACATAATCAGACCCTGAAAATCCGCATTGCCAAAGTATGTCAAGAGAAAGGTGTGGACTGGCTCATAGCTCTGCCAGTCGCCCTGTTCTATATGCGCATGGTCGCACATTCCAGATCAGGTCTGTCCCCGTATGAGGTCGTTTTCGGCCGCCCTCCTAACATGTGGGGTACTCCTAGACCCCGAAGTATTACCGATGTTTCAAGTAATATGCTGACAGATTACCTAGCTTCCTTGATGTCTGCCCTCAACTCTTGTCGTTCACAGGTTGCCGCCGCATTTCCAGACAATACCGAGGTGGCACCGCATGAAATCGTTCCCGGATCCATGGTCCTAGTGCGAAATTTCGATCGCTCAAGTCCACTGGAGCCTCGCTGGAAGGAGCCCCGACAGGTCCTCCTGGCCACCCGTACAGCCGTGAAGTTGGAGGGACGCAAAGGCTGGGTGCATCTTTCGCATATCAAGAAATTTTATGGATTGAAGCCAGTTTCAAAGAACATTTCCGAACATTTAAAGGACTGCCAAAGTACTATTCTTAAGGACTGTCCCGCAAAAGACATTGCTACGAACCCTTCCCTGTTAGAGACAACTCCGCAACAGGAGTATAAGAAAAAGCTAAGGTCTAGTAAAATAAGTCAGCCAGTTTGATTGTCTAAGTCCTCCCCTAGGTGAAACGGTTAGACCGGTTTCTGACATGTATAAAATAGACCCCCATAGTGAGAGAGTTAGTCAAAACTCAATCCGATGTATCATTTTTCTATGTTTCGTTTTATTTCTCAGCATTATGATTTCCTGCACCAGTTATGCATTTTACCTGTATTTTCCAGTTTCTCATGTAAATAAGTCTTCTAATGTTACAGTAGAGCACACGTTTAGTGATCTGCCTCCTCATGAACTCTCTTACCGCCTCGCTATGCGTAATAATTCTTTTATCCGCATGTTACATTATTCACACCAGACCAGCAATGCCACTAATTGTTGGGTGTGTGGTCGACTCCCCCCTTTCCAGACCCCAAAGGGAGTTCTGCCACTCTTTCCTTATCCATTTTCACATAATGGTTCGTGTGGAGCATGGTCCACGTTAACGTCATCTTCAACAGATATGTCTTTTCTTAACAGTACATGTTTCCCAGACAAACAAGGTCTTCCCCACAGAACAGGGTTAGATCTAGAAAACGAAGTTTACAATTTAGGTAATTATTCTTCGAATTTCATGGTCCTGAATGTTCAGTCTGATTCCACTCCAGACTTACCTGCTATTTCAGTACTACCAGTCAAAGGCGAATTATGTGTTAGAAATAATGGTTCCGTACATGTAGGACATAGTGATTGTACTACTATTGTCAAGTATAGTGACAGTAGGAAATCTATTTTCAAAGCTTCACGTCATTCTTATTTTATTTGTGGTCAGACCGCATATGTTCGTCTGCCCCTCGATTGGGAGGGAACCTGTTACATTGCCTTCCTACTGCCACCAGTTTTCCTAGCCCCATCTGATTATCATAGAAACACACATCTAGTACACCTTAGACATAGAAGGGAGTCCCCCATTGTCGATTATACTGAAACTGCTCTAGAACAGTATACAGATTTCAATAGAGGTTTCTTCTTTTTTATAGGACCTATCCAGAATAGTAAGCTAATTCGTAGGTTAACCAGAACCCTTGAAGCAGTAGTCAATGAGACTGCCTCTGCTCTAGGTAACTTAACTGAAGAGCAATCTGCTATGAGATTTGTCGTTTTGCAAAATCGTCTCGTCCTTGACGTCATACTGGCCGATAGGGGCGGGGCCTGTAGAGTCATCGGATCTAGTTGCTGCATTTTCATTCCAAATAACGCGCCGTCTGTTTATTCAGCTATAACCAGACTCCATAAAATTGCCCATCTGTTACACCAAGATCCAGGCACCTGGACATGGTCCGGTTGGTTCTGGAATATAATTTCCGCCTGGGGATGGAAAGTCTTGTCCTTTCTAGGTATTGCAGTAGCGATCATATTCAGCTGCTGCCTCTGTATACAATGTGGCCCTGCGATTTGCGGCATTTGTGCTACCTCTTGTATTCCTAGTCCCAAGTCCCGTTCTAAATCCCGTTCCCAGAAAATTCGAGACGAGCAATTGATGCTGTATGAAATGATAGATGGTATCATGAATATTGATGTTTCCTGATGGAAACGTAGTGACAAGGAGGGAATGTGGAAAAGTAAATTCTGCCATGTTCTGTGTCCCTACGCGTCCTCCATCATATGTTATGTGTGCATGATTAAATATGCATATGTATTCCCCATGTTCGATTAAAGACGCAATTTTAGTTGTGTCCATCTCTAGTATGTCTATTTCCAGTTCTCGTGAAAGCTACGAATATCAGGCCTATGTAAAGCTACGTTGCCACGTTTCTCAGTGTGCACGTTATTTCATTATAAAGTCCCCGTTCCTAGGCCCCAAAAGGGCCCGGACACCAGATTTCAGTTTCTGTCTCCTGAGCCCTCGCTGAGGAGCGATACAGCCCCCACCTGTGTTCCTGACCCTTCACTTACTTCCTGCCTCACAGTGCCCGGCTCAGCCTGGCTCTTCCTCTGAGTCTGCCAAGAGTATGTTATGATTCCAGTTATCAGTTCAGTCCTCCTTCTCTGCATTCCTAAGCTACTGAACTGCATCAATAGTTTCCGTCATTGTCTAGCCTCTACGTCTCCATGTTAGAGAAATACTGTATTAATGGTCAATTCAATATTCTTCATCACGCACTACATGTAGAATAATGCATGCTCCAGTCTTAGAGTCTGTTCGCCTTTACCCCGATAACTTTTGGATTCTATCAACATGTTCTCTAAACATCAGATACTAGATAGTGCTTAGGTACATGTCGCCCTGACTCTCCAGACTTCAGTCTCTGCTCCTAGCACAGAGTTCGAAGCCCCCAGCTTCTTCTAGTAACACGTCATTGCCAGTTTGCGCGCACCACCAGGTTAGAGGTCCCGGCTCCTTAGGTAGCCCCCTCCATGTCTCCACCCCATTCATGACATATTCTGTTACGTTTGCATCACATGTCTATGTACACGCCTCTGTTACACCTACTTTCACCCTTATCTTTCGCGACTGCTATTGACCACACCCACTGCTCCGCCTATCGTATGTATTGTAATGCAACTGTTTTAGTATATATGATCGTGTATTGTTATTAAATGTTAGCGCGCTCATCCCAGATCCTGCCCGGCAGCTGTCGGGGCCCCCCTGTCGGGCTCTGCCATCCTATTCCTGTGCAGGTTGTCCTGTTCCTGTCCTTTATGCTGTATTAAACCTGCAAACTCCTACTACCTCGAATCTTGACTCTTATTTATTGAGCTATCTGTTATTCATTTATCCATTCAAAAATAGAGGTATTATTTATTTATTTACCACAATTTCCTTAACACAAAAAGTGGTGTGCTCAATACTTTTTGCTATAGCCACAGCCTCTTCTAAACCTGGACTAAAGGTTAACAACCTCTCTTGCACCTTGTGATCATGTGGTGCAACAAACCAACTGATGTCTGATGAGAGAATCGGCAAGTGTACCAAATTTACAAGTAGCAGAGAGTCCCCTCAGGGTGGCTATGTATGAGGTTACCTTTTCATTTTTTCCTTGCACCCTCTGAAAAAACGATATGGCGCTCCAAAACCACATTTACCTTGTCCATGAAATGGGCACCGAGTTTCCTCAGAGTGGTAGTGAAGACATCAACATCACCATCACCTTCCTCCTCACCCCCATCAGCAAGGCATTCGTATATCTTCCTCCCTTGTGTGCCTAAATTATGCAATAGTATGTGTTGCTTCCACACCGAAGAGAATTTTTTATCTCCTTTTGCAATTAGGTATGAATGGAGCATTTTAACCCACCTATCCCACATAATTTCTGGTTCCCCTTCATCATTTAGAAATGGAGGTGTTTGATTCATGTTGGTGACAGACATTTTGACAAATTTAATGTGATATACAATAACAACCGATGACACTGGACGACTTGGTTGTGAAATACAAGGCAAAATATTCACCTTCCAGCCAGTGCAGAAACAACACCATACACAATCGAAAAAGGATGAAAGATGTAGCAGCCAGTCTCTGAAGATGAAGCAGAAGGTAAAGACGCACATATGAAGCAGGCTGGTGAAAACAGGGGTGAGGAATTGCAGCAGTCCCCTGCACAGCACCCAGTTCCAGTCCTCGCCAAATTGTTAGAAAAATTCCACAAAGACAAGTGAAAGTAAACGTGAATTTATTTAGAGACAATTCCCCAAGCTGCCTAGCCTGGTGCTCCTCAGCCAGCAGTCTCCAACATTCTAAGGTGCACTCATGTCACCATTCCCAGTAAGAGTGGGGGAGGGTGGAACATACCAACCAGGAAAAGCGGAGGCCGGAAGGAAGAGGGGGAAAGGTGTACAGGAGGGACAGGGAGTAAAGAGAGATTATAACAGGAAGCTACTGATGTATGCCAGAATATATACTACAGAATTATCATCTGAGATAAATATTGTGTCCTAAATATCGCTTACAAAAATATTGTTCATATAAGTAAACATTCCTACTAACATCAATGGGGCAATGCATACAAATGGTTAAAACAAAAGTTAGACAGACAGAAAGGCAGGCAGACAGGTAGACACGCAACCAGCTAGACCATCTACAATAATGAAGGGCTGCAAAATATAACCATTCAGGTCATCCTGGCTGAAAGAAAACATATCATTTATTTTTACAACGTCAGTTTCAGTTATCGTTTTTAATTTAAATGCTTGGTTAATGTCAATTTTCCTAAAACATATGTGCGCTTTTAAATATACAACAGTTTCCGATTTGCTAATACTGTTTCTACTTTGTGTTAATCCTTATTTCCTTGAAATTTCTTACAGTGATAAATGCCTATTAGCACTTTTACAATCTCATAGTAATTTT
The DNA here is from genome assembly GCF_964261635.1 of Lissotriton helveticus. NCBI lineage: Eukaryota > Metazoa > Chordata > Amphibia > Caudata > Salamandridae > Lissotriton > Lissotriton helveticus. The sequence goes on from NC_136068.1 coordinate 1,218,482,049, forward strand.
GCCTTGTTAAGGTACTTATTATTATGTGTGTTTATTACTAGAAACTCGATCTACATTTTGTTAGCCCAGTTAAATGAGAATGATATTATAACATAGTTTGGGGCATATTTACAAGCAAATGTCAGAGCACGGAGCTGCACCAAATTTGGCAATGCCACGCTCCGACATTTCCAAAATGCAGGGATGCACTGTGTTCACAACAATATGGTGCACCCCTGTGTTTTCCCTCGGGCTGGTGCTAATAGTAGCTGTCTAGCACATTGCAGGAACAATTGCGCCATACTGCAAAGGTGCCTGTGTTGCAGGTAATGATTGTTTATGGGCAGTAAACAATCAATAAAGGTGATTTGTTACAGCACACATTCAAGTAGAAAATCGTCAATATTTAATGATTGTTTATGTGCAGGAATGGACACCTTCCTGTACATAAACAATTATTAATGGCATTTTGCACTTTGTATGTGTGCTGCACACTGCAACACACATAAAAAAGCAAAAACAAGAAGAAATAAAATCGTTTGTGCTTGTTGCGCCATTCTAACTCCTGCTTTTGAATGGCGGTAGTATTTGGTGCTGCCTCAGATTTACACATGTGGGGCAGTGTCAAAATGCAATGGGTGTTGCGGTGGGACGCCCAGAGCAACACCATCGAACGCCCCTTTCACATAAAGTGATGCGTGTAATGGGGCCGTATTTACAAGGCAGCTTTGTAAATATGGAGATGGGCTCAGTGCCACCAGAACATCGCTAAAAGTGACGATCTGTTGGTGCTATCCTCTTATAGATATATCTCTATGTGTAGCCTTGTTGACGTACCGTTTCTTAAATCGCCAATTTTGTTAATAAAACAAGCACAATAACACACATATCCACACAATTTCCGATAATTATGTATTTGCAGGCTAGGTTTGCTATTTTAAAGTCATATGGTATGCATTGGAAGTTACCTGTCTTGTTAATAACCTTTTCAACTTATTATGTTCGACATGCGAAGGAGGAAAAGTAACACAATAATGACAAATGTTTCTATGACGGGATAGACACACTTATAGAACTGCACAATTGTTTATTCCTAAATACATAATACACAGCATTTCGCATAACAAGTTGCGATTACATTTCAGAAGAGTCAAACATAAATCTGTTTCCAGAACACGAGGATGCTTTCTAAATTCTAATCATTATGCTCTAATTTCTAGACAGCAACCCTCGCAAAACGCAACAAGTGTGACAACATATGCCATGAATTGAACTAGAATGCATAAATTATATCATAAGCCTGGTCAGGTGAGATTATACTTATACGAATGTGATATTGACAAGGTGCTGTCTTAGTTATAATACCACGTATTTAATATATATGTTTTGAATTGAAGTTGAAATACTATATAAGATTGGTTCCTTAGCAAGATGGATATTATTAAACGGCATGAGTTGTTACGTCCTACATTTTAAAACATAACTGACTTTGGATTTAAACAGTGTGATGATATAAGTAATGTATTGAAATTGACATTTAAGATTGTGAGATTTGGCGCAAAACATATATATAAAACAACACAAACTGGTGGCAAAACACTGTTAACATATGTAGTTGACTTAGGGAGGGTAAAGGAACAGCATAACTGCAACTCCTTTTAAGATAAAATACACCCGGGTGACATAGGATTTCTTTGTTTGGACAGTTACAAGAAACATGAATAAATAAAGAATGGAGAACTAAGAGTAATTATTGAAATTTCATTTTTTTTTCATTCCACAAATTCCTGTGGTATACACGTGACTTGCCACACACGAAAGGAACGAGCACAGGAGTCAAAAGGTATGGGTACTATGATCTTTACAGGAAAGAAACTGCTGGTCGTCACTCGGAACGTTGGGACCACTTGACCAAAGTCTTTCCATCTTTGGCGTACGCAATACATATGGATGCTGGTGGAACATTCCAGTGCTACGAGGCCTCCGTGTAGCTAGGCGCTATAGAAATACTCTTTCATTCATTCATTTAAGGAAACTGTGTTTGCCATATCGCCACAGAACAATTTTCTTGATATGTCTGTGTCCATCCCCCCAAAAAAAATTTGAGTATCAGGTTACTCAAGTTCCAGAGTGTTCTTGCAAGGCAGTTAATATACTTTGTTGCATAGCCAGTACCCTGTGAAAACCACCTAGATTTTTTGTTTTCATTTTGGAATTGTCGAAGTTGGATACAGAGAATCAGTCTGAGGAATTCAATCAGATTCTGCAAATGAACTGGTTCAGGGATAATCTTAAAGGACTATAAACTCATATTTTCATTTTCCTTGGCACATTTGAACACTAAGGGGCCTATTAGGATTGCGCCACCCTAGCGGTGCTGGGACTGGCCGCCAGTGGTGCGGCGGACCCGCACCGGCAATTAGGATGCCACCGCCACAGTGGACGTGGCATCCCCTATTCCTATCATTGTGGCGGATGTTGCTCACAGCACCGCCCGCCACAATGCTATGGATGCACCTTGTGCATGCAAATGCAGGGGGTACCATAAATACCCCCCATGTGCACCCCCCCAACACCCTGGGGGCCGCAACAGGCCCCCAATGCCACAGACCGCATGCCTTTCAAAGGCTGATCTCCTCCTGTATCCTAATATGTGTATTGCAAAAACCGCCACCATATTGGAAATGTTTTTCACCTGGTCGGGGAGTCAACCGTTGGAAAAGCGGCGGACAGTCTTTCTGTCCGCCACAGACCCCCCGCCATCATAATATGGCGGGGGAAATGGGATGCGGGCGGAGGGAAATGTCTGGCGGATCGCCACCGCCATGCGGGCGGTGGCGATCCACCCGACATCCTAATAGACCCCTTAGCTACTTCAGGAAAGTGAAAAATATAAATTCAGACTACAAGTTGTACAAAAAACACATTAAAGCTTCTTTGTTACACTTTTTTTGAAAGACACTTTACCATATTTTCACTAAACAGCATTGAAGCCAGGGGTGTGGCTTACCATCATGGCCACCTAGATGTGTTTTAGCCAAGCTCCTGTCAGCAGAGTATTGAAAGTATACTGTATTATCCTTGCCCTAACTGAGCCCGGAACAGTATCAGACCCCACCCAACTGGAAAAACAGGGTGAAGGAAGAGGATCAGGGATCTGAGAGAGCCCTGGAGACGATCGGACATCAGTGTAGTCCCCGGAGACCAGCGGCACCATCTTGGGTGGGAGAGAGCCAGGAACCTCCCTCGCTGGCGAATGATGACTGGTTTTCCTGCCTGAGACTGGCCAAGAGGAGAGAGATGATCCGAAGGTAAGCCGATACCGGTGAGGAGATCTGAAGGCCATATGTGCACGAACTGAGGTGATCATGACCCTGGGAGAGCGGCGGAACGAGGCGGTGAGGCCTTGAATAAAGGAACTGGAGAATTTCACGGTCCACCCCCGGGACTGGTGGAGGGGAAGACACCGGCCGGAGGTCACCAGATACTGGTAAGAAGGCCTGAGAGCAGTATATGTGTGGGGGACAGTAGCTGTGCCCACCGGTGGAGCGGTATGTTGCATCAGAGGCCCGGAGCTATGGACAGGAGTGAAAGAGAGGACCTAAGACCCAGTGGGGGAGAGCATTGGAAGAGATCGGCCGCCTGCTCTGCCTGGGGTGAGGAGAGTACCTCTGAGCTCTGGCCCATGGCAGCGGAGGACGCCCACAGAGTGAATGTAGGATACCCTGGGACAATAGTGAGTGACCAGTACGGATCTGTGGCCGAACTTGCCCCCAGCTTGTTGGAGGAAAGACGGCTGAGTAGGTACTGCTGAGCTGGTTAGACCTTCAACATCAGGGGTAAACATTACCCCACATGAGTGGAAGGCACAAGAGGGGGACAGTCGAGACCTGGCCAGGCCACCACATGGGAAGGGATGAATTGTCACAGTAAGCACTGTGAAGTTAAGATGAACAGCGTGTATCACAGTTCGACCTGATCACATGGAAAGACCACGAAGAGTATAAGAGGAACCACAAGAAGTGGGAAACCAGAACTTGACCACTACTGTAAAAAAACTGTCCCGCAGATCTACCGCAAGAAGGCACGGGAAGACCTACAGGGAGGGCAAGGAATAAGACAACTGGAGGTCGGACAGAGAACCGGCAGCAAGCATGGTGAAAGACAAGGCGATTAAGGCACACACAAACAAAATATCAAACTATGCCCAGTACCTGGGTCAGGAGCCGGAATGCAGAGAAGAAATCGCTAAAGGCGGGAAGACTCACAATGGGCAAAGCACGCAGGATCTTCCCAAACTGGCAGACGTGATTCAGGCAATCCAAACAACTAGAGATGAAATGGTCCACAGAATTGATGCAATGGCCATAGACGTGAACATGCTGCGATGTGACCTGAGGAAGGTCTCCGACAAGGGGGACCACCACCGAAAAGGATGTAGATAGATTACAGAAGGAAATGAAAAGTCTTAGCCATACAGTGGTCAATCTGAAAAAGCAGTTTAGAAAGCTGGATGAGAGGGCAGAGGACTCCGAAGGCAGATCGAGAAGGAGTAATCTATGATTTATTTCTATGATTTATTGGGTTTCCCGAAAAAGTGGAAAGCCCCTCAACAGAACTATTACTGGAAGAATGGATTACCAAAGAAATCACCCTCAAGAAACTCGCAAAACTTTTTAGCATAGAAAGAGCGCACAGGGCGCTGGTGCTGCCGCCGAGGCTGGGAGCCCCATCTAGGGCCATTACTGCGAAGCTTTTCAACTATAGAGACAGAGACCTTCTCCTGCACATGTCCCACGCCAAGGGGCAGTTCTTTTTCGAGGGTCACCCTACATCAGTGTATCCGGACTACACCCAAAGAGTACAGGGGCAGAGGAAAACTTCATTATGATTAAGCGTAGACTTTGTGAATTGAACTTAAAATACAGCAGCATGTTTCCTTCCAAGTTGCACGTGGAGAGTAAGAGTTCACACTATTCTTTTTCTCTGCAGGGGATGCAAGTGAATGACTAGACACCAGAGGAGTAAGAGGAAAACTCCTGGTCGCATCCGCGGGGTCCACAGGGAACCTGACGGCTAAGATATCGTCCCAGGGATATAGGCAGTCCACAAGACAACAACAAATGGGAAGAACATGCGGGCCAGGCCGGATCAAAGTCCTTCAAAATGGCACTCATCATACATCAGGCACGGAGACAGTACCTGAATCAGTAGAGATATCACAAGACCCAGAGACTGACATTGGATATCTGCGGAGCAGACATGAGTGAAGGCAATCAGTATTTTAAAGGAAGTTAAACAGATAAATTACTAAAGAGTAAATATGTGGTGGTGTGGAGTCATATAAGTATAAATGTGGGAGTGATATGGGTAATTTATATGTGTAAATAATGATATAACATCGTTCAGAGTAGGGGCAGAAACGGGCAACAGCAGGGAGAGATGCCCCCACCAGAGCTCAGGCCCACCTGGGAGCTCGAGAGCAGCCTCACACCTTGGCAGAACCAGCTCTCTAGCACAGCATTGAAAATGTATAGTCAGACAGTGATTACTGAGAGGCCGGAGTATCTGACAGGCCTTGGATATTCATGGCATGGACCATAAGGTTACATAAGCGGTGGGAGGAGGGAGTATTGTGCGGTATGGGCTATATTTTGTGCTGGTTGTACTACTAGCAGCGGAACTCACACGACTGCCCACAGGATGGGGAGACAAGGGAAAGCTCAGTTACGTATATTGTACCAGCTACGGGGACGTTTGTTATGTGGTGGGAAAAATTTGCTTATATAACATGCAAAACCTGGTTGGAAGGAAGAGATCCGCCCAAAAAGACAGTAGGGGGAGAGGTAAAGGAGGGAGATAAACATGGACGTACAAGTTATGAAAATTCTTAATTGAAATATTCAGTGTATGGTGGGTCTGCAAATACACTGCAGAGTGTACGCATTTCTGAAACGATACAGAGTAGCGATAGCCCGATTGCAGGAGACACATATATGGGGAGACACCATCCCTAGTTTACTTAAAAGATGGAGAGTACAGCTGTATGCTACCTCATATTCGGGCTTCGCATGAGGGACTCCTGTATGGGTGGTGCCTGGAGTCCCCTTTCAGCATTTGCACCATGTTTTGGGCCCACAGGGGAGGTATGTAATTTTACATGGAAAATAGGAGGACAGAGAGCCATGTATTATTAATATTTATGTTCCCAATACTGATTGCCCTGATTTCTTCCCATCAATCCTGAAGCCGGCAACACCAAATATAGACATGGAGATTGTCCTCTTAGGGGACTTTTACTGTGTCTTTGACGCAGTGTTAGATAGGGACCCCCCCAGGGACAACACTAAACCCCACATGTTGAAGTTGCTGCAAATACTAATACAGGGTCTGCAACATAGGGCTGAATGGAGGACTAGGAACCCACTATCAAGAGTGTTTTCATGCCATACTTCAGCCGCCAACAAAAATGTAGTCTTATTGATTACTGCTGTCTTACACCCGGGTTCTCTGCTGTGATGGGGGTGTCTCCTCTCTTCCTTGCTATCCATCCGATCATGCTCTGCTACTGATCACCTTAAAGAGCTGGGAGGGGCGCCCGGCCATCCTGCTTTGACGGCTTAGAGTATAAGCACTCACAGACCCACCATATCCGGCGACAGTATCAGAGGCTATGCAACACTTTTTTGATGAAAATTGGGGGTCAACAGCCACCAGATCAATAGAATAGAATTTGAAGCCATGAAAGTGGTTAAAGAGGGGTATATATGAAGACCACATATGGGGTGAAACAGCATCTGAGTAGGGATATAGCATTACCACAATCCCAACTGCAGAGGCTAGAAGGTACCTTACACACGACACAAGCACATATGACCAAATGGACTCCGCGAAGCTTGGTCTATATTGGAAAAATTCACATACACTGCATATAGACAAAGGCTACATTTGGAGGGGGATAGGTTGGGGGCAGTGCTCATGAGATTGAGCAGAATGGAGAGGGGACACACATCGATTTTGCAACTTCAAAATAGCAACAGGGACACACTGCAGGCACATGGGGCAATCCTACAAGAATTTGTGACGCATTTGGAGACCACATGCACAAATAGCCTTCTGGTTAAGCCACACTTATTGCAGGAATTCCTGGAAGGCACAGTACTTCATACTCTAGAAGAGGCTGACGCAGAGGCCCTAGAGGCACCAATTTCAAAAGATGAAATTCTCACATCCATTAATAAGTTGAACCCGGAGAAAAGCCTTGGGGGTGATGGTCTCCCTGCGGGGTTCTATCAAAAGTGTGCTCCAATTCTCGTGGATCGTCTACTAGAAGTGTTTAATGAAGCCCTAGTCCAAAAATGTTACCAAAACCCATGCTAGAGGCTGTGGTGACAATGGTTCCCAAGCCGGACAAAACCCCCCTATTACTGAACTCCTATAGGCCGATCTCCCTTTTAAACATAGATGCCAAAGTACTAAGTGGGATTCAGGCGTCCCGATTGTTACCTTACATGCCCTAATTGATTCGCCCGCACCAAGCAGCGTTTATTACTCAACAGAATACCACACAAAACCTGTGCAGGTTGGCACATGTGTGGCATGCACCAAGTATAGAAAAGGAGAGCTGTGCGCTGGCTCTACAGGACATAAAACAGGCTTTTGATGCAGTAGTATGGAACTATATCTGGGCAGTACTTGAAAATATGGGAGTGGGAAGACAATATATAAAATGGAGAGAAATATTATACACTAAACCGACAGTGAGGGTGAGACTCAGAGGTCAAGTATCAGAAAGCTTCACATTATGGAATCGTACCAGCCAGGGCTGCCCCTGATCCCGCTCTTATTCGCCATTGCGATGGAGCCACTGGCGATCACCCTCAGAAACAAAATGGAGAGGTGGGGAGTTTGTTTGGGAGACACGACCACGGGTCTTCATGCATGCTGACGACATGTTAGTATACCTGCATCACCCCGAAGAAGCAATACCAGCGCTTATTACAGAGCTGGAGAGGTTCGAAGAGTTGTCCGGTCTACGCCTTAAACTGTGGAAATCCACACTGTTCCCCATGGGGAATCTGGTAGGGAAAAGTGACGCTGAACTACCAAGAGTGGGGAGGAAGTGGGTGCGCCACGATGTAAGATATTTAGGGATCAGACTGATACATGCACACATGCCATATCTAGACAGTAACATAGGAAGGGGAGTGGAGGGCATGAGAAGAGCGGTTGCCTTCTGGAAGGAGCTTCCGCTGTCCTTGATGGGCAAAGTGGCTCTAACAGAAATGGTCATCCTACCAAGATGTCTCTACGCCCTTCAGAACTCCTCATATAGAGTCCCTCATAGTTATTTTGCACAACTAGAAAGGCTGATAGTAGAACTATTATGGGGGAAATAAAAGGAAACAGATAAAACTAAGCACTTTACAGAGGAAATGGGAGCTGGGAGGCATAGAGGTCGCCCGATTAGAATTATATTACATGGCTACTGATCCAGCGGCCTATAGAAAATATATCATAAACAACGCTACCCAACTTCATAACCTATAAACAAAATTCTATACTAAATATGGACCCATTTATAAACCTGACATATTTTGGGCCTACTGAATCAGGTGGTCAGATTAAATCTATATACATATTATCTACAAACTATATACATTTTATACATCTGCGAAAGGAATATTGTCATTAGAATAAAACCTAATCATTTAAACGACCACCATTGGCGACGTGATCTAGCTAATAGTAACCTACACTCCTGAATAACCAAGACCAGCTTGTTTGTCAAAAGTAAGATTTTATTTACTAAATTATGGTATATAAGTTGATAGTTTTATAAATGAATTTTATTAGCAATAAAGCAAGCATGATTGTAAAGAAATATGAGAAAATACAATTTAAGCAAGTAAATCAAATTTAAAGTGAATATATAAAGTTTAGCATTTCTAAAACCTAATTCCCTAACTGAGCTAAATAGATAGAAATTAAAGTAAAGTTCTTTGAGGATTCTTACGTGCTCCACGCAAAGTCCGTCAGCACTTCACCCTCATCGGAAAGTCAGAAAGCAGCAGCCAGCCCATCCCTAGGGGCATGACTTTTTATACCTTTCTACGCTAACTGAACTACGCAAAGGAAAGTTTTCAGAAATCTTCGACGTCCCATTGGCTGAGAGTGACAAGTGACATGTCACCCACTTTTCAAAAGTTCTATTAAATCACTTTTCTTAGAGACCATTGTCTCTTCCACGTGAAACCAGGAGCTTCCTGAGTTTGCAACAAATGTTCAAATTTTTTCTCACTACGTCCAAGCAACTTCCGCGGATGCCAAGTTAAGGCTGACAAAATGTTCATTTTCGACCTTGGCCATGTCCGACAGAATGATGACAGCACATCAGTTTTTGCTTTGTGAATGCAGCTTTGATAATCGCTTTAATTCAGAATGGGCGTCTCGTGACTTTTGCAGAATTACAAGTCAGCTCTTTTCTGCGACTCAAGTGACTAGGCCCAAAAGCAGGCAACTTAAACTTTCTAGTATAAAACAAACACAAGAAAAGTATTAATGTGAGAAATAATGTAGATTCTGTATCCAACCCAAGATTTACTAATTAATTAACCCACCCGATTAATCAAAATGTTATCTAGCCAATGCAAACAAATAAAGCAGCGTTTATATCTACCAGTCTCCGTTATTCCATGAGACTTATATGCACCTAGAATAGTAGAAATGACATCACACAGACAAGGAAAAGCAAAACAAGCACATGCTTCTTTTTAAGTTTGCAGCAGTTAGTAATGACAAAAACGAAAACAATAAATTATTTTATTATTTTGCACGAACAAAAAGATGCAACAATTATGCACGTTTATGAGCACACATGTTAGTCCCCCCATGTGTAAAGTTTAATCTAAGTTGTATTAGCACGACATATCACAAATCATTAATATTATTATTCATGTTATGGAAATGTGACTTCACGAGATTAAACAAAATTTTGTTTTCTATCTCGCTCCATCAACTCCCTCATCTGGTGATTAACAAATCACCACACCAGCACTCAAAATTTTGATAATTTAAATTTCTAAGAAATCGATTCAAATTCATTTGTATCAGTAAACCTAAAAGTCTGTTTCTGCATAATCTTTGGAATTAGCATAACGCTCTCTATGTAACTCCTGTAATTCGATCTCCCTTTCTTCTTCTTTTCTAAGTTTATAGATTCTTTTCTTCTCTTTCAACTGTTTCTTTCTTTTATGTAACAAACAACCTATTTTGGTCAAAATAAAAATGAATACTATTATAATCAAAGGTGCCAAAATCTTGCCAAGAATTGAACTTCCGATATTATGAAACCAGTTTTTAATTGCTTGAAACCTTTTTGAAAGTTTCCCTGTAAAATCATCTTCTTCTAAAGGAATTATCTCTGAATGCATTTGTGTAATATTCTTAATATACATTTCAATATTCTTACTTTCATCAGGTATATATGTACAACAATGTTGTACATGTAAAATGCCACAGACTCCTCCCTCTTTTGCTAGGAGTATATCTAAAGCAAGGCGGTCTTGAATTACCATAGATCTAATTGCAATAACTTCAACATTCACTAATTGAAATCCATCAGCTGTGTCAGTTGATAATCTATCAACTATAGTGGATAATTTTCTGATTCTCCCTGCATTTAGGGTTATACCAACAAAAGGTATTACAGCTTGAAAAATATCTCCCAGAACTTCAGTAAAAGTTTCTCTTTTAACTCTATTTACATAATTATGAATTTTAAACAATCCTTCTGAATCTCTATCAACATGAAACACTTTAGGAAAAACAATTCCCACATAACAAGTTCCATACCAGTGGTCTGGAAGGTTGTAGTAGGCTTTGTCACCACAAACAAAATAAATCCCAGGAAAGATAGGATCTTTTCCACCTTTGAATCCCCAACCTCCCAAAATCTGATAAGTATCTTCACAGTTACTTGCACCTACAAAGTAATTATCAAAAAGTGTGTTATCTCTTCTAATGCAAAGCTTTCCACTAACTGGTTTGTCTATATGAATTGCAACATTTTCAAGCATTTTGCCATTTAACTTTTCATCCTCTCTCTGCCAGAAGCTTGACTTAGTCTGCTTGACTAATTCATTCCTCTTATAAATTGCTCTTCTCTCCTCAACCATATTCAAAAATTTCTTTCCTTCAGCACTTAATTTGCAAGTTAAATTATTCTTGTAAGCATACTCGTAAGTGAGTTCGTTAGTAACAAGGAAAAATTCTCTCATTTGTTTTGCTTTCTTATGCTTATTTAAAGCATTATCAATCTTAATATTTGCAAAAATTTCATCATAATTTGAATAGTAATATTCTAAACGTCCAGTTTGATAAAATAAACTAGTTAATACACTACATGTTACAGCATAAGTGAGAGGAAGCATATTATATGTTACTCCCTCAGAAACAGAAGCAGGTAACTTAACGCAGACGTAGCAGTCTTTTGCATCCATTACCTTAACATATTCACTCAATAGCTTTGTGAATGTATTACTTGAGAAATCACCAATTGATTTATCTTGATGAATGTTAGGCTGATGATCAATAATCTTTGCAGACGCACTATGTTTAGTTTGGCTAACCAGAGCTTTGCTTGTTATGTTAACTTTGTGTGATTCTCTATTCATTTCCAAAGGGATAATCACAGCTAGAACCAACCAGAGCAGAACTAAAATGAGCAGACACACCAGAGTCATCTTACAGCATCTTTTAAAAACAGAACACTTTGAAGTGCTCTCCTTAACATAAGGCATTCTTGGTTAATTTTAGCTTCAAAAAAAATAAAAATAAATTTTAAAATTCTAAATTTATATTTACACCCCCCTTTTAAAATATATATTTTTTTTTTTTTTAAAACCCTAAACAAGATTTCTTCGACCTTATGTCATACATAAGTTTTCTTCAACTAAACAGTTTTTCTTCGACCTTGTGTCAACTAACAAATTTTCTTCAGCCTTTTGCCAATTTAATATTTTTGTACTTCAATCATTGTCACTAATTTCTTGGATTTCGTTTTCTTCTTTACTACTATCATATATGTAAATAACAGGTGGAATTACTAAGTAAGTCCACTCAGGAGACTTGTATTTTTGGTTTGGTCTTATTATTCTCTTCCCTTTTCTCGATATCACTTCAATTTTTCTTCCAACTCCAACTTCTTTTCCAGGACTCTTTTGACTACTGATTTCTTCAACTTGTTCTTTTGGCTTTTTGATCAATCTGACTCTCAATCTTCCACCTGGCCAGTAGTCTGCTTTTCTCACGTACTTCTTCTTTGGTTCAGAATTATTTGATTCTGACTTCCAAGTCCTTTTCTTTCTGTTTTCACTTTCACCTTCCACGTCACTTTCTTCAGTTTCGTAGTCTGAAATTTCAATTGACTCAGGAACTTCTCTATTCGGCAATTTCACTCCTTCAGGAACTTCACTTTGTCTTCCATCACTGGTACTCGGTAATTCGTCTTCCTCCTCTTCCTCAATTACCCCTAACTTCCCAGATTTCGGATTTCTGTTCCTTACTTCAGAGTTTGTTCTCTGCCTTTCGATACTCTCCTGGTCTGAAACTTCTTTTTGTTCTGCTTCTTTGTCTTCAATGGAGACAACCGAATCCTCAGTTATCTTTCCTTTTAACAGATTCTCTTCACCTTCAGAATCTATTTCAATTATTTCCAAGTCTTTTCTTGTCAAATTTCCATTCACTGGCACAGTTTCCAGATGTCGACTTTCTTGTCGATCTTCAGAATCTGGAATTATTTCACCTTCTGTTTCGCCTTCTGCCTCAGAATCAGAATCGTCTGTGGTATCACTTTCAACATCAGAACTCTCAGGAGTTGGTACTGGAATAGTATGACTAGGATGAATCCAACGTTTTAATCCTCTGCACTTTACAGCATTAGTAGTGATTAAAATTATCTGCCTAGGTTTCTGCCATCTAGGAGCTAGACAATTCCTTCTCCGATGTACTTTCGTTCTGACCCAATCGCCAGGTCTCAGATCATGTGTCAAAATCTTTTCATCTGATTGAGCTTCAGTTCCCACCTGATTAGATACAGAAGTTACCATATCAGATAACCTTTTACAGTAATCCAAAATTGCACTGTCATTTATGCTCAACAGTTTACCTACAGGTACAAAAGCTTGCCTCATAACTCTTCCCATTAAAATTTCATGAGGACTCAAACCTGTCTTTTTATCTGGTGTACTTCTTAATGACATCAAAACAAGTGGAAGAGCATCAGTCCATTTTATACCTGTTTCAAGACACATTTTTCCAATTCTGTTTTTAATTGTTCCATTTATTTGTTCAACTACTCCTGATGCCTCTGGTCTGTATGCACAGTGTATTTTCTGCTCAATGCTCAAAGCTTCGCAAATTAACTTCATCAGTTTGTTATCAAAATGGCTTCCTCCATCACTCTCAATAGTGACTGGAAAACCGTACCTTGGGATGATTTCTCTTAGCATTAGTTTTGCCACTGTAATTGAATCACAATGTCGTGTAGGGAAAGCCTCTACCCATCTTGAAAATAAGCAAACAATTACAAGTACATATTTCAAACAATTGTGTAAGGGCATTTCAATGAAATCCATTTGTAATCTGGTAAAGGGACCACCCTCTCGACCAATTATTCCTGTCCCCACCACTGATTTTCTGTTTGGATTCATTTGTTGGCATGACAAACACCTTTGACAAAAAGATTCAGCAATAGTTCTAAACTTGGTATTGAACCATGTTTCTCTGAAAAGTCTAACCATAGAATCTCTTCCCAGATGTGCTGGACCATGATATAATCTGGCCATGTCAGCAATCAAGCAATTTGGTAAGACTACTCTGCCATCTTTGTAAACCCATACTCCATCTTCTTCACGTGGTCTACAATCTGATCTTAACCACAAGTCTTTTTCTTCATCTTCTGCTTCATTTTGTAAATCTCTAATCTCATGCCATGTTTCTACAACAGTTGTTAGCATTAATGAATTTGAATCAGTTTCTTTACTCCTCTCCCGATTGTATGAATAATTTTTCCTTGCGCAGTATTTAGCTGTTTCATCTGCGAAGGCATTTCCCTTGGAAATATAATCAGTTCCTCTAGTGTGCGCTGCACATTTAACAATGGCGATTTCTTTTGGCAATTGTATTGCTTCAATTAATCTCCTAATGAAAACTGCATTTTTAATTGGTGATCCTGCTGATGTCATGTATCCTCTCTGTGACCAGAGTTGTCCATAATCATGCACAACTCCGTACCCATACTGACTATCAGTAATGATGGTAACTCTTATATCCTTTGATATTTCACATGCACGAATTAAAGCAATCAATTCAGCCACTTGTGCTGAACGAACTCCTTCAAGACATGATGCTTCTTCAACATCTACGACTGTACAAACTGAATATGAAGCTTTTAAGACACCTCCTTCGGATCTTAAGCATGACCCATCTACAAAGTAGACAAAATCCGATTCAGACAAAGGTCTGTCTTTGATGTCTTTTCTTGGTTTAGTGCAGAATTCCATGACATCTAAACATTCATGTTCTGTTTCAATGTCATCAACAATTTCAGAATCAGGCAGTAATGTAGAAGGATTCAGATTTAAACATCTTGAAATCGAAACATTATCTGCTCCCAGTATGATTTTCTCATACTTTGTCAATCTGCTACTTGTTAAATGTTGAGTCTTACCTCTTGTCAGTAATATTTCAACTGAATGAGGCACAAAAACTTTCACAGGAAATCCCATAATGATCCCCTCACTTTGTTCGAGGCTGATACTTGTAGCTGCAACTGCTTTCAAACAACCTGGTAATGCTTTTGCAATTGGATCAAGAACTGCAGAGAAGTATGCAATAGGTTTCTTTAAATTTCCATGTCTTTGAATTAACACAGATAATGCACATCCTTCTCTCTCACTGCAATACAGTTCAAAATCTTTTTCATAATTTGGCATACCTAAAGCAGGAGCTTAGCATAAGCTCTTTTTCAGGTTCTCAAAAGAGTCCATCTCAGCATCATTGAGAATAATTGGATCTTTTACATCTGACTTTGTCAGTCTTTGTAGTGGTTTTGCAATTACTGAAAATCCACTTATCCATTGTCGACAGTAACCAACCATTCCCAAGAACATTCTGACCTGTCTTTGTGTTCTTGGTGGTAACATTGCTTGAATCATTTTTATTCTCTCTATTGTTACTTGTCTTTTTCCCTTTGCAATTCTGTGACCAAGATATTTTACTTCTTGTTTGCAAAACTGTAGTTTTGCTGGGGACACTTTATGTCCTTCTTCTGCAAGGCGATTTAACAGAATTATTGTGTCTGTTACACAATTTTCTCTTGTCTTTGCAGCTATTAACAAATCATCAATATACTGCACTAGCGTAGACCTACCAGGTAAGTCTAGATCTTCTAATGATCTTTTTAACAGTTCGTTAAAAATTGAAGGACTTTCTGTATAGCCCTGAGGGATTCTTGACCATCCGAGGGTCTTACCTTGGAATCTGAAAGCAAAGATTTCATAACTGTCTGGATGTAAGGGAACAGTAAAGAATGCATTGCAAAGGTCAATGACTGTATACCATTCAGCATCATGTGGAATCTGAAATAGAATTACTGCTGGATTTGGAACCACAGGACAACATGGAACGACAATTTGATTAACCTTTCTCAAATCTTGTACGATTCTAAATGTTCCGTTAGACTTTTTAACTCCCATAATTGGTGAATTACAAGAGCTACTCTCCATTTCTTTTAATACACCTTGCTTGATTAATTTTTCAATTATAGGTGTAATACCTTCAATTGTTTCTGTTTTCATTTTATATTGTGGAGTGTTTGGAAATTCTATTCCCTGTTTCAATGTAATTTTAACTGGATCTACGTTTTTCATTAGACCCATCTCGTTTCCAGTAAAATCCCATATTTCAGATTTCACTGTTTCTTTGAGTTCTTCAGGTAAATCTTTTTCTTCAAATGCAGGAAACAATTTTGTTTCTTCTGCTTCCATCATCATCATTGTCATTCTGTATAAACCATCTTCCTCCATTGTTTGTAATTCAACTCCATCAGGAGAACAATATATTCTACAATTCATTTTACATAGGATGTCTCTGCCCAATAGATTTACTGGACTACTATTACAAACCACAAATCTGTGTTTATCTCTGTAGTTTCCAATTTCAACTGGTACTGGATCAGTTAAGTCAGTTTTAATTTGTTGATTACTTACTCCGACAACTTGGATGGTATCCCCAGAGAGAGGTAGGTTTTCAATTTCCACTAATCTAACAGTAGAACGGGTAGCACCAGTGTCCACTAGAAAAGTGATGTCTACATCATTAACTTTCCCGTTTACAAAAGGACCAGACTGGTCAACCTCAAGAGTGGCTCCAACAACACACTCTTCCTCCTCTCTCGGGCACCGTCAACAATAATCATCAGAATCGCTATCTTGACTTTCTGCTAATAAAAATTGTTGTGAAGCATTTTGCATTTGAACCCTTTGCTGCTTTTGCTGTTTTTGTGGTTTTATTACCTGTTCACTTCCCTGAAATCCCACGTTTGGATTATATTTTTGAACTCCCCCACAATTCGGAAAAGGTGGTTGTGGCAATTGGTCTTGACGATTATTCACCTGTTGTTGTTGCTGTTGCTGTAACTGTCGCTGAATATTAAATTCGTTTAACCCCTGTTGCATCTGTAGCTGTCGCTGCAGGTCAACACCATTCTGCATCTGTGGATTCAATAAGGGATTCTTTAAGTTTTTAGGAGGATGAGGACACTCGTCTCTCCAATGTCCAATTTCGCCACAATTAAAACAAGGTAATCTTTGTTTCAACTCCTCAATCTTTGGGCTAAATTTCTTTGGGAAATTATTATTTTTAAACTTTCCTTGTATCTGGTTTGTATTTCCAGTTTGAACAAAATTAGTATTCTTATTTCCCATGCTGGCAATCTGTTGCTCAGCCACCTTTACCTGAGCCCACATGGCTTTCTCTTTCAGCTTCTTCTGTTTTACTTCTATTTCATCACTGCAATACTTTGCTTTTCTTAGAATATCATCTACAGATAGTGATTGCCATCCGACAATACTATTTCTGATCATTTCTCCAATTTCAGGTTTTAGTCCATAAACAAATCTATAGACAAAATGGCTCATGTCTTTTTCATCTAATTTTTCATAACCACTGTATTGTTTAAAAATTAACAGTAGTCTTTCATAAAAAGAATGAACTGATTCTTTTGTTTCTTGTTCCGTCCTTTCTATTTTAACCCAATCGACTTCTTTGGGTGGAATTTTGTTTTTCATCCAAACAATTACTTTTTCATAAAAATCCATTACAAGTGGATTTGGAGCACCTGTTTCTTTAATTCGCTCAGGTTCTGTTTTTGGCCAACTAATCGATATCTTGCATTCTGTCCAAAGATCAGATGGAACGACAATATCAAAAAATCCATCTAAATCAATCCACAGAACTTTTGACACTTTGATAAATCTATCAACTTGCCTGTACCACTCAACTGGTTTTTCCCTCAATTTTGGAAAGTCATTTGTAAATAACAGAATGTCCTGTCTCGACCAAGGGACATGAACATATCCTCCACCTGCAATTTCTCTCATTGGAAATTGTTTTGACAATTTTTCCAATCTTTCATCTTCCTTCTTTTTCGTCCATTTTACTCTCCATTTGTTCAGTTCTCCTAGCTTTTTGATATAGACAATCAAATCTTTAATATGAACTATTCTTCCCATTGAGTTTAAACTCTCAATGTCACTTTCTGAAAAGTCTAATCTGTAATGTTTCGCAAAATTCTTTTGTTTACTCACATCGATTTCAAGTTCTGCTGCTAGATCCTCTAGTTGATCATATTTGTTTTTCGTTTTCCACTGAATGCTTTTGCAAATGAACAGTAGTTCATCATCTCGATAGTAATTTAAACTATCTGGACCAATTGTTCCAATTATTAATTCTTCGATATTCGCTTTTAATTTGGCCACATCTAGTTTTGGTGTGGTTACCCTGACTTCAGGACTCCCTATATCTGATATAGCACCCATTGGTGTTTTTGGAGATAAATCCTCATTAAAGGTTAAATCAGGCATTCTCGATTTAGAAGAGTTTATTTCAGATAAATCTGAATAAAATTTTTCAGCAGCCTTTTGAATTTCTGTATTTAAAGGAATAGTTAACCCAGTTTTGTTTGTTTCTCTTTGATCAAATACGGGCTGAACAGGACCAATTGTTACTGGAACTGTCACAGCTTCCATGCCTTTTGTCATTCTTTTTATTAATTCTTCTTTTGATCTTATATTTTCATTATAATCAACATCTTCAACATTTCTTGCCTCTCTTGTATAATCTTTTGGAGGTTCTCTTGCTCTTGGAGCCATTGTAAAATGTCTACCTTCATTTCGAGCATTCTCGAATTCTGGTCTTCTAGGAGTTTCAATGATTTCACAATTATTAGGATAAAGTTTAGGAGCTTCATTAATTGGAGGTGCACTCGGTGAAGTTTCAGTAGAAACCACCGGAGTAGACCATGATCTAGGAGGTCTCAAAGGCTGATTCTTTCTAGCAGTTGTATATATTTCTTCCATAACTGCATCCTCAGATTCACTTTCCATAGATTTCCCTGTAGGAGTACCCATTACCATTTCATGAATTAAATACAATCCTTCACTCATGTTTCCCTGTCTCCACATTCGCAATCTATCTTCATGAGTTTCTCTTCTCCAAGGTGGATTTTTAGAAGGTCTTTTAATCCCACTAGCTTCTCTTTGTAACTGATACATCTCGTCTTCCCACTCAACTAAAGCTTCAAATTGAGTTGGTCTCGGTTTCGGAACAAGAGCATTCATTTTCTCTCGTAAATTTCTTAAGACTTTTACATTAAATGAACCATCATCAGGCCAAGTTAAAACACCGTCGTTTTTAGTATAGCGTTTCCAACAATCGAACCATAAGACAGTATGATATCCATATTCACCTTCCATATACGCTGCAGGTGTTTTATACTTATGAAGTAGTTTACCACCTCGCGTTTCGATTTTCTTGTCAGGTGAAAATAAATTCTTAAACTTCTGAAATAATGTTGGCTTTTTCTCAACATGTTTAAAATGATAACTCATTTTTAGGAGTTAAATCTAATTCACAAAATCGTTCGTAAAATATTTCCGGGATGTTCCGTAAAACAACCAATCCGTGCGCGAAACACACTAACAAGCCAATGACAGTTGAGCTACGTCACTTTTCTGCTCAACCAATAAATTTGGAGTTTTTCCGAAGGACCAATCAGCTCACAGGCCGTCAGAGACTCAAGAGCCAATCAGAATATAGCTTGTGACGTAGGTCACCCAATCCCAGCGCGGCTCTGTGACGTACACAGCAGCTGCGGTTTCTCGTTTCTCACTACTGGCGCTTACCCCTCCTTCACAAAATCTTTTCACAGCGCCATTTTAAGAACACTTTTCAGTGTAAATTAATTCTTAACAATGACTATAAAGACAACATCTGTTCGTTTCACTATTTAGGATAGTTTACATACATTCAAGTATCCACACTTCGGAATAGACGGCGCTATTCACACTAAGGATAATATTCAATTGTCAGTAGAGTAACCCTTACCCCACCCTTCTAACACGTATAATTATGAACTCGCTTTGCTCTGAACCCACCGCGAAGTGAAAGTTCTAAGAGTTCCACTTGAACATAAAATACAATTCAAACTCGCACTTTCACACTGAAATTTCCCTAATTTCAAACACACATGAAATCCGTACAGGACTCTCACCTGTTTATAGAAATCATGCACCGTTAGCAAAATAACGACGTTATCCGTACAGGGCTCTCACCTGTTTATAGATATGAAACATGTACCCGTACAGGACTCTAACCTGTTTATAGATAATCATGCACCGACGCTAATTTACCCTTCACTCAAGCTCGGATATAACTAATACTCTCATCACAGTGAGTTTTATGGAAGGCGCTTTGTCCCTATTCTCATGCTGCTTTAATTTCTTAGAAAACCCTCACTTTACAAGATTCAGACCTAGCCCTAAAACTGTGCTGCTCGGCGACAACACTATGGTACACGGCGATACCTCTTGTGATACTCGGCGATATCACTACAAACAGAACAGATGGCTTGCGTGACTAATTTCTCGCCACACAATCTATACCGGTATAGCTTACAGATAGCACGAAAAACGAACTCAACATGTGTTAAAACATCGATCCTATTTCCATACCATAATATTTTAGTAACCCTTAGCAACCACCATATTACCTTGGTTACTCTTAGCAACCATCCTCTGTTACCAGAGAATTGATCCAGCGGCCTATAGAAAATATATCATAAACAACGCTACCCAACTTCATAACCTATAAACAAAATTCTATACTAAATATGGACCCATTTATAAACCTGACATATTTTGGGCCTACTGAATCAGGTGGTCAGATTAAATCTATATACATATTATCTACAAACTATATACATTTTATACATCTGCGAAAGGAATATTGTCATTAGAATAAAACCTAATCATTTAAACGACCACCATTGGCGACGTGATCTAGCTAATAGTAACCTACACTCCTGAATAACCAAGACCAGCTTGTTTGTCAAAAGTAAGATTTTATTTACTAAATTATGGTATATAAGTTGATAGTTTTATAAATGAATTTTATTAGCAATAAAGCAAGCATGATTGTAAAGAAATATGAGAAAATACAATTTAAGCAAGTAAATCAAATTTAAAGTGAATATATAAAGTTTAGCATTTCTAAAACCTAATTCCCTAACTGAGCTAAATAGATAGAAATTAAAGTAAAGTTCTTTGAGGATTCTTACGTGCTCCACGCAAAGTCCGTCAGCACTTCACCCTCATCGGAAAGTCAGAAAGCAGCAGCCAGCCCATCCCTAGGGGCATGACTTTTTATACCTTTCTACGCTAACTGAACTACGCAAAGGAAAGTTTTCAGAAATCTTCGACGTCCCATTGGCTGAGAGTGACAAGTGACATGTCACCCACTTTTCAAAAGTTCTATTAAATCACTTTTCTTAGAGACCATTGTCTCTTCCACGTGAAACCAGGAGCTTCCTGAGTTTGCAACAAATGTTCAAATTTTTTCTCACTACGTCCAAGCAACTTCCGCGGATGCCAAGTTAAGGCTGACAAAATGTTCATTTTCGACCTTGGCCATGTCCGACAGAATGATGACAGCACATCAGTTTTTGCTTTGTGAATGCAGCTTTGATAATCGCTTTAATTCAGAATGGGCGTCTCGTGACTTTTGCAGAATTACAAGTCAGCTCTTTTCTGCGACTCAAGTGACTAGGCCCAAAAGCAGGCAACTTAAACTTTCTAGTATAAAACAAACACAAGAAAAGTATTAATGTGAGAAATAATGTAGATTCTGTATCCAACCCAAGATTTACTAATTAATTAACCCACCCGATTAATCAAAATGTTATCTAGCCAATGCAAACAAATAAAGCAGCGTTTATATCTACCAGTCTCCGTTATTCCATGAGACTTATATGCACCTAGAATAGTAGAAATGACATCACACAGACAAGGAAAAGCAAAACAAGCACATGCTTCTTTTTAAGTTTGCAGCAGTTAGTAATGACAAAAACGAAAACAATAAATTATTTTATTATTTTGCACGAACAAAAAGATGCAACAATTATGCACGTTTATGAGCACACATGTTAGTCCCCCCATGTGTAAAGTTTAATCTAAGTTGTATTAGCACGACATATCACAAATCATTAATATTATTATTCATGTTATGGAAATGTGACTTCACGAGATTAAACAAAATTTTGTTTTCTATCTCGCTCCATCACTACTCAACTCCAACATGCAGTGCATTGGTTGGACGAACAGGACAATTCGGAGAAGCAGCGGCTGACGGGAACACACAGGGGGATTCCTCTACCGGAGCTTCTCATGCTGGGGTCCAGTGTGCCCGAATCCTTTCCATACGCCATAAGAAATGTAGCTGGGATCTGGGAAACAGCGGTACAAAAAGTAGTTAGACGAACACCCTATGGCCCAGAGACACTGTTATGGATCGTAAAGCCCTTTAAAATCATAGGGCAAACAATGGCAATTAATAATTGGATGGAAGGAGGATGGCAGGAGGATGTCAAATGATAGGAGATCTAAATAGTAACAAGCGTTTTTTAACAAGGGAAGAAGCAGAGAACCTATTTGAGCTGGGCAGAGGGCAGTACGTACAGTATGCGAAAATTTCTACAGTGGCTCGGGAAATATGGCCTGACTCGCCACAGGAACCACCTATCACAAGAGTCCTGCAGATGATAAAAACCCTGGCGGAAGAGCGTGGACTGGTTTCAAACATATTCAGAGCGCTGAGAGAGGATATCTCCAGTGGTCCCCTCCATAGCCACACAAAAAGGGATAATGCTATGGACCAGTCCCTCACAGAGAGGGAATGGAGGGGTCAAGCAGATAAGTTCTAATACAAGATTCAAACTTATACAATACAATATTATACATCATCAGGCATATTTATTCCCGGGTGTGCTACACAAAATATATCTGAAACGCACAAGTCACTGTCCTAGATGCAGATGTCTGGAGGCGCACATCATACATATGGTGTGGGACTACCCCGAACCAACAAAATACTGGGGGAAGTGTTAGACATCCTACAAATAGCCACGAGATGGAAAATACCAATCACAATAAAAGTGGTGATCCTAGGACTCCTCCCCACGCCTAAAAACAAAAAAACGTATCAGGAAATTCGTTCAGCGGGGCCTTGCAATCAAGTGGTTGAGTTCAGATCCCCCAACAGTTGAGAGTTGAGTTAGGGACATGGACGAATGAGCCTGGCATAGCTAGTCCAAATGAAAAAAGTCAGTCGAGATGACAAGCTAGAAGAAGATGTGAGGGCCTGGTACCTCATGACGATAGATTTTTTTTTTTTTAAAACAGGAAGAACCCCTGGTTGAGGAGATAGAATTGGCCCAGTCCGGACAGTAAGAGATTGACACAGTGGCAACGCCCAAAGTATCTCCAACAAACGAGAGTAGCAGAGATGGATGAAACATAATAAAGTAGGACATCCTTTTCCTTTGCCAGGGTATGAAATAACACGACCTTAAAGGGAGGGGAGGGGGATAAGTTAAAAGTTATTGTTTTACATGGTTGGAAAAATGGTATATGCAACATATGTAATGTAAGCGTCCAAGAGGATGCTCTGAGGACATGAACTTGTGATACTTGATTATGTATGCTTGCGGTGGGGAGACAAGGATTCTGAAAACTGAAGTGGCATTCATATATGAAAATGTGCTGTTGTCATGCAAAATGCCAATAAAAAAAATTAAAAATAAAATAAAACAAACAGCATTGTAGCCATCCTTGGGTGTGTGTGGCCATTCACCAGTGGCACATGAAGTAATATTAGATGCTTAGGCACCCAGGATAATGTGCTGCATAGCTAAATACGTACAAGGTCACAAAAGTGGGACAAGACCTATTTGCTATGCTCATGCTTGTTTTTTTAGTTTTTATATCGATTTAACACGTTACTATAATGTCACTTTAACTTTTATTTTTCCACTGAATACATAGATATATGTGTGCATGCGTGGGTATGCGTACATGCGGGAATGTTTTATTTTGGCCCTGAAGAAGTACCAAATGTGGGGGAACCCAATATTTTGGCTGGCAGGTGGTGTAATTGTATACTATATGAAGACTTGAATAGGATACAAAAATAATTATTAAAATGTGCTTATATTTGAAGAAATCTTACATATGTTTTTGAGCTGTTTTATTGGAAAGACATTCAGTACATAATATTTGTACTGTTTTTAATCTTTCAAATCTACTGTTGAATAGTTGAACGTTGCAGCTTTTAAAGCTGTGGTTCCTTCACTTAATAACTACTTAGTATTGTATTTGAATTCGAAGTATTTATGCCACAAGCTGAAAATGTGTAATAACAGACAGACGGACGGACGGACGGATGGGTAGGTGGGAGGATGGATGGAATGCATGGATGGATAGGTAGTCCAACGAGATGTTGGACATTTTGGAGCGTTCGATGCTCAAACATGCTATGGTGGTTATGACGTTTAAAATGAGTATGCAGATCACTGATGTAGGATATTGAAGCACTTGTGCTGGCAATCAGAGTATGGCAGTATGGCTTTCAGCCAGTGTTAAAATATCATCCCTGTGAAAAACTTTAACTTAAAAAAGTATGCATGCGACTCTCCCTCGTATACTACCCATACTTCTTTAGTGAAAGTGAATGTACTTGTAAAGATTTCAGTTTTTCTACCCATCTCCGTGAACAGCGTTTTTACTGAGAAAAGATGACGTATTCTACTCCTATCCCAAACAAAATCTAAAGAATTGACATTTGTTGTTTTGCATTAATTCTGGAGATAGTCGAGAATAAAACGGAAGGCGTAGTTATTACTCTGTGCACCAACCATAGACCGTTCCAATATTATCCTGACTCCAAAAAAGTGGACTTTAATTTTATATTTGTGTCATTAGTTGCCCAGTAGTTTTATTGCATATGAATTCATTGCCTGTTTCGAAATTCTAACCGAGGGATAAGATTGCATATCATTTCCCAGACATCCCCTTCTCTGTGGCGAACTGCGAAAAGCAGTACACATACAGTTTTCTCTTTTTCTTGGCACTGAGACAATTTCTTACTGTCACAGCCCTGTACTGCTTTGCCATGGCACAGAAATCCCAAAATAAATGAACATGTTGTAATAGGGAGAAAATATTGTGTCCTTGTGGTGTTGACGTTGATTGCAGCTCAGCTCCTCAAAGATCACCACAAACTCAGCAACAAATTCCTGAACAAAAATTACTTGAATTGCTAGCTCTGCAGACTTGGCACCACACGCACACTGTGGCCATTTTAATGCTGCAGCTGACAAAGTGCTGTTGATAAACGGTGTTCAGTCAGGTTAGAATTTCAACAAACAGTCAACAGCTCACATCTAGGAGCCCAGGGGTCTGTGCAACATAAAGCTGACTTCTGGGCAGTAATCCCTCTGCCCCGCCCCCGCCTCCTCTGAGTGTTCACTAAATCCAAGCGTTGATGATAACATACAGGGGATTTAGCAGGGCACACTCTCAAAAGAAGCAACAATTGCTTTCAGGTTTTTAGACCCACATCTCTCAAACTAGATTAGAAAGGTGAGATAAGTAGCAATTGACTTAACATTTGGCAATACTCCACAGATAGGGCATCTGAGGAGAACCACAAGATTGCAATCTTCGCCTTCACAAGAGGACGTTTTGTTTTACTTGACGAGGCTCGAGTTTATTTTTTCCAGTTTATGGCATATTATTTAAAGTGCAAAGGTTCTGATAACAATTATACTTTTCAAATGCTTGGTATTAAATGTGTAGGAAATTTTAAAGACGGCGAGCAGCTGTTTTCATAATCACCCGAGATGGGTATTTGTAGTTAATAGCGCTACATTTTGAAGACGTGTATAGAGATATATACATATATCTTGTCATAATGGAAGGTCGCAAATGCTGCAGAGTTTATCCGTGTAAATACGGGTATGTAATCTTTAGTAACTAGAAATGTTAACGGAGCCATAAACAGGAGACAATACTAACTTTTACCATCCCCACTGCCATTACATAGACTACTGCCGATAAAAACAAGGATTTTAATATCTACACCAACATCATTAATAATTATAGATTGCGATTTATCTAAAGTAGGAAACTCTGGGGCATATTATCAAGCCTGGGCGATAAACTTATCGCCGCTTTATCGGCCGAAAACGTCCGATAAAGCGGCGATAATGGTCTTGATAATATGCTCTATGGAATTCCAATCGAAACCCATGTTAGATGTCTTCACATCTAACATGGGCTTCGATTGGAATTCCATAGAGCATATTATCAAGCCCATTATCGCCGCTTTATCGGCCGTTTTCGGCCGATAAAGCGGCGATAATTTTATCGCCCAGGCTTGATAATATGCCCCTCTGTCTCATGATGACTTTTAGACATGTAGTTAATCGCTTTGGCACTTCCATCTCGGTGCTTATTTTTGCTCCTGAAATATCTGAACTACCACACAAATGAACGAAAGCACAACATGTATTTAAAAGTCTACGAGCGTGTCCGTTTTCTGCTTGAATACAAACATTTAATACGTACCTCACTTTTAAAAGAGTCAGTATATTTTGTACACATCGTTATGTAATTTGTAATGTTCCTCTACACAACAACATACAAAAAATAGATTAGAAAAAGTAAACACGCATCTGATTTCCCTAAAGTTTGTTCTCTCAATTCAGCAAAATATGACCACAAGAGCTGACTTTGATAAAACAGATAACTATCCGAATGAGTCCAAAGTGACAGCAAATCTATCATAACATATTAAAAGAAACTATTAAAGCTAGGCCTGTGTTAAATAGATGAATCCTTAAATGAAGGCAGGAGATGAGGATATTCGGTTTTGATGTTTATTCTTTAGTTCGTAAGTTTAACAGCTCAGCAACCCAACCGCCTCTGGCTCAGCTCAGTATTCTGTCAGTCAAGATTCCCCTCTTGAGCCAGGGCAACACAACAGTTCTAGAATACATCCATGTCAGCACAGAGAGATACATAAGATGAAGTAACATTACAACAGCCTGCCAATCCCAAACATTAACAAACAACAGAAATAAACCCACTATTGTAAATGGCCCTCTCTGCAGGTTCATCCCCAAGATATTTCTCCTACTTAATGCTGAATTTGTTTTTGTTGGCCTTAGGACTCTGTGCACTTTACAACTGCTAACCATTGCTAAAGTGCTCTCTGGTTAAAACATGGTAAAATTGGCTTATATCCAATTGGCATATTTAATTTACCAATATGTCCCTAGTAAAGTGCACCACATGTGCTTGGGGTCTGTACTTTAAATGCTACTAGTGGGCCTGCAGCACAGGTTGTGCCACCTACTTATGTAGCCTTTTAAACATGTCCAACACCTGTCATTGCAGAACCTCTGTGTGCAGTTGTAGACTGCCATGTTGACCTGGCTAAATAAATCTTTTGTCATGCCCAAACATTTATTTAATTCGTCTCTGTGTTTCCAATCTGGAGTGGGATATTTTTGTATGGTATCTTTCAAAGGTTTACTGTTTTGAAGTGTTGCAGAAATACTTTACACATTGGCTCTAACTTTAGCCTAACTGCTCTGTGCCGAGCTACTAAGAGGTAAAGCACAGGTTCTTTTGGGGTTTGCTTGTGCCTTACTCTGACTAGCTGGGATTGCGGTTTCTGCATGACCTGGGCTCACTCTACAGTCGACCAGTAAACCAATTTATAAAACCCGTGAAATGGCACATATAGGTAGTAGATCTCAACTAAAACCCTTTCTAAAATTCAAAATGAAAACAAAGGCGAGCAACGGTGGACCAGGTAACCTCACTTCCCTGCTATGTTTCCTTTGTAATTATATCCACAGGTAGTCCAGATTAGTGTGCACATGAAACTCCTGCACCTGCCATTGTTGGGTGCCAGCTGCCAGCTGCTAGCTGCCAGGCAGAAAGAGACCTAAAACAAAGTTGGAGTGGTGCACTGAGGAGTGGTGCACTACTCAGGTGAAATTTCTCAATAAGTCACATAGACTTGTTTTGTTGTGTCAATAAATCCTTTATTCTCAATGTCATCCGACAGTAAACAGTTCCAGCCAACACGTTTCGTTCACTTGAAAATGAACTTCGTCAGGGCTGTAAGTCACAATATATAAAAAACATACATATATACACAAACATTTAATTTCACTCATCATAGAACATTGCTAAAAAGAGACATGATGGTAAAGGGCATATGACAAGGCAATAACGTAAAAACAAAGGCATATGGGAAGACCCAAATGCGCATAGTCATACATATAAAGCCACATGTGTACAAAACATACATAAAAATACATACTTAAAGACACTAAACAGTGTCCTTGATTTGTGTTTGTAGCCCGTTCCTAGGGCATAGAAAAAAGACTAACTGTGGTCACGTAAGGGGTACATTTCCCAATACAAAGGTGAAGGGAAAAGAAAAGTGACTTAGGTGATGGGAACCACTTGCTGTCTGGGGAGATCCCTCCTTGATGAAATGACACTTGTGGTGCATGGCAATGGGATGCAATATGGCAAGCAAAGTAAATGGTGTCTGTACATACCAATGAATGGTGTGTGATCGGTGTGGAGAGATGGTCCCCAAATGTTATCTCAAGAGCAAAAAAAGAGCTAGATCAGGTGTGCTCGTAGTGAACCTTTATACTCCAAGCCGGAATCCAACATGACACAAAGACAAAGTCAGAGGAGAAGCTGGCCAAGGTGAGGAGATCCAACGACCCGCGTACACTCTTACCACGTTCCAGGAGGAAAGTGGCTGTTCCTGGTACGGGACCACTTGAGGGGCCTGATAGGGAGGCGAAAGGTTGAAACAGATAAAAGATAACTAGGGGAACAGAAAGGGAGGCTGGCAATTCACTCCCGCACGAGCACCTTGGGGAAGGGCATTAATTGAACTGTTTGAGATCCACCTATCCCATCACAATCCCCTCGCCTATAGTATAATTCACCAACAAAAAAAGAATTCTTACAACAGTCTGTTCGAGGCATTCCAGCCATTGAGGGATGCCAGAAAGTAAGGTGACGATACTCAAACCTGAAAGAAAAGAACAAGAGAGAAAAAGGAATGTTATTAAAGCTCTCCATGATGTTTCACTATAAAATAAAACAGTGACAGATCAATACTAAACAAGTCGTCGGCGTGTATTATTCCTGCTAATTCCTTACACATATCGCTCAAATCCCTCTACCCTAACCCCTGCAGTAGAGTAAATCAGGTTTCCATTCATTGCTTACTGCCCTGCAAATTAATTTGGTAGGAACATGTGGTGATGGGCGAGGGAACAGAGTAAAGTTGGAGTAAGCACATGATTTAGTGTCAAGTTTGGCGTATGGACTACACAATGACAAATGTGCCAAATACAATTTAATAGGGTCTGTTCCTTTCCATGTAGTACAGTCCATCAGATTCATTCCCCCCAACATCTACTTACAGCAGACAGGATATTAGTAATATCAGCATTTTATATGTGAGGTGTGTGGTGTAGCATCATATTTATTATTCATCTGCCTCTTTGTAGTCTGGGTAGAATGAGAAATACATTTGGAGAAGAGCAGGGCCATTGGAATTAAAATAGATAATAGGCAACTACAGCTACCCTAGCTGAAGACAGTAGCAAACTACCCAACGCGCTTGCTAGCAATGAGCATGGCTTCATTATTTTAGCACAACACACAACTACTACTCTATTTAGTGCATAATGCTGTACTCATTAGGTCATTTATTTTTTAAAGTCAAAGAGTCTGTTTATAGTTACTTTTAAAGTATTTAGAAGAAAACAAATGATCAAATCACAGTTTTTATAATCTGGTATTATTCTGCCTTTAAATCCTTTCCTGCCACACAGTCAGTGCTTTTTATGCAAGGCATGTGTTTGTAAAACTTAAAATTGGCTTTGTGACTCTCCTTAATATAATCACCTCACATTCCAATGACCCTAGGGGACCAGCAATGCACTGCTACTGTGCCACCCAGTAATTTAAAACAATTATTTGCACAGAGTATTATTTACAATTTGTATTTTTTTTTTGTATCCATATAACTGCTCCTACTGGTCCAGCGGAACCTTCCAACCGGCAGGAGAAAGAGGCCCTTTTGTGGTGGCAGAGGCTGGAGCATATCCACCGAGAGTACTAGTGGCTGGTGGTCCTGGAAGAGGACGAGGAGGAAACAAACACCTCTCAGCTCCAGTGCAGCTGGTCCCCCTCAGCCTCCAACCTCCTTGCTGTCCTATCACCGGCACCGCTGCTAGCTTCCATCAACTGCTGCCACCCCTTCCCACACTGACAACACCATTAGGCAATTGGTACACTGCATCCTGCAGCGGATGGACTCCATCAAGAGCTGGCTCACCACAAGGAAAGAGAGTCTGGACCGGCTCTGGACCAACATCCACAATAGCCTCTTCCAGCACTTTTAAAAATGTTTTATGTTGGTGGAAGGGATGATTTTGTTGGGGCTGTGAGAAAAGAGTAGGAAGGGAGTTGGGAGTGACTTTCTTTGGACATTGTGACTTTTGGGACTTTGGGGGTTGAGTCAGTTAAGTTTGGGGAGAGAGGTGGGCATGTTGTATGGGTGGAGAGGGTGGATTTCTTTATAGAAAAATAAAGGAGGAAACTATTTTATTGCATCTAAATTTATGCCTGAATTAGTTTGTTTTACTTTTACCTAGCACTACTGCCTTCATCTTTATTGCAGCCTGTTAATGTGCTTGTAAGAGCGAGTGTAGTGCTTAGTAATAGAGTTATACTTCTCTAATTATCTAGACTATCAGGGGAATGTTGCCATGAAGACTTATATTGTCTACAATAACCTAGAAAAACAATAGTAGCAGATAGTTACTTAATTACTAAGCTAACTAGTTCAGTTTACTCCATACTAGCTGTCTTACCTGAATATAGATAAAGCAATAACAGATAAGGCATAACAACCTCACAAGTTAGGTCCCATTTCCAGTACCACCCAGGTGAGCTCCAGCTGTAAGATTAATCTGAATGATTAATTATCCATTGTAGGCAACTAAATGGAAATAAAAAGGCTGAATTAGTAGGTTATATTTTATCAAATCTTTACAAAGGCTTTACACCTGAGTAATAAACAATTCCAACCGCAAGCAAATTCCTATAACTTATGCTACCTTCCCGGTCACCATTTCCCACCTGAAATGTATGTAACTCAATTACAGATCGGCATTACAGATCGGCATCTAGATATTATGCAAATGTTGCTGGCCTTATCCTTACACATGATATCGACCTCATAGTTCTGACTGAAACATTGCTAAATGAGTCCTCCACACCAATTTCCACACCAATTTTCGATACTCTTGTACCTCCCAGTTATGACATTATCCAATTAGACTGACCAATCAGACCAGGTGGAGGTATCACATGTACTCTCCGCAACAATAACTCTGTGAAGCAAGCTCAAAACGACACTCTCATTGCATGTGAATACCTTGGCATCGATATCTTGTATAATGATGGACCTCAATACAAATTGCTTGAATTCTACCATCCTACAGGAGATAACCTCCCATTCATTGAACAAAATATCGAAATCATAACAACCAATCATGATCTAACCTGCACCCAGATCTTCCTTGGTGATTTTTACCTACACCGAATGACCCACATGACAAAGCAGTGATTAGCCTAAAAACCTTCCTAACTCAACTTGCTCCAAATCTTTGATAGTCCTACCCACAACCTGGGAGCAATCTGGGATCTAATCATCTCCAATGCCAACTGCAATCAATCTGAATCTATCATTCCTTGTGATTGGACAGACCATCACTGCATCACTTTCCACATCACTGAATCAGTGTCCTCAAAAAGGCACACATTTAAGAACCCAGTCACTGGAAAAGGAGCATTCTAAACATAAACTTGAATGGACTGTCATCTATCAGCAACTACATCCTAACCCCATCCGAAGACATGTCAGATTTTCAGGTTCTTACTGATTATATTAACTCAATTCCAAACATTCTAGATGCTATGGCACCCCTCCACCTAAAAATAATGTCCTCCAAAGACTCCAAGCTTTGGTGCAATGGTAGCCTAAACGCTCAAGGACGCACTCTTAGATTAGCTGAACAATCATGGAGATTCTACCCCTCTCTCAAACACCTCAAGCATCTGAGATCAATGAGAAGCATTTACAACAAACGCATATGTGGCGCAAATGCAAACTTCTTTAGGAAACAGCAGGACGATGCCAGGAACTGGCATACAAATCTGTTTGCACTCATTAAATTGCAACCTAACAGGCAACCAAACCCTCTTTCTGGGTCTAGGCTGCAGCTTAACTGTGAAGTACTTGTTGCCTTCTTCCTAGGAAAGACGGGTAAGATTGAAAGTGATTTCCGATTGGCATTGCATTTCCCCTCCTGGCTCTCACACTTTAGCCCCCCCCCTCCCTTGGGGCCTGAGCATCCACATTGCACCCCCCAGAAATAATGCCTCTTGGAGCTCATTCAAATCCGTTGATGAAATTACTATACTAAAAATCCTGTCGCCATTGAAATCTTCTCACCTTTTCAGTGATCCGCTTCGCTCTAATCTCTTCAGTGAGATTAAAACCTCTCTTCTCCCACTCTGGACCAAAATAGTAAGTGCTTCATTACATCAAGGCACCTTACCAGACTGCCCCAAAGCTGGTGAGATGTGCAGCAGCATAATTCTGACAAAAAAATAATAATGTTCCACTGTTGGCTATTTTATTTTTTATTGTTTTGCAAAGATATAAGTTCAACGAGAAATAATAAAAAAAGTTCAGTAGTGTAGTAGTGGGCCTCAGCAAGGCCTACCAGTGCTAGGGGTTCTCCCTTCTATGCACAGAGTCCTCAGACCATAGAATAGAAGTTGGCACAGAAACTGGAATAGAAAATACAAGTTTTATTAAACCTTATGAGCTGGAACTACATTCACACAGCACCCTTCGGTAATGTATGAAGTAGCACACTGAATGGAAGGAGCTTGGTCCTTTTATACCCACACAGGGGCTCACATGAAGGCGGTACAAGTACAAAATGCTGGTTTTAGGTACATATAAGGTCATACAGAAAATGAACAGTCAACAAGTGGGAGGAGCTAACAGTTGCTAATTCTGGTGAACACAACCTGACAGTCACAGACTGGGGACAGCTGCAAGGACAGCTGCAAGCTCAACTGAGCATGTGCGAAGCAGAAAAGGCTAAATATATCTCGTCTCTATGCAGATTTCAGGAGCAGTTAACAGGAAGGTAGGAGAGAGCACATGGCGAGCACATGGTAGCACATGGCAAACAAAATGGCTGACAGAAATACAAAATGGATTCCACAAAACGGACAAGATAGTCTCTAAATACAGGATGGCTTCTGCTAATGCTAACCTAATCGCTGCCAAATTACAACAGACGACCCTTTTAGCATTAGCTGAAGACATTCTTCATCTGGGGTAATCTACATATGCATCCTGTACATTGATGCTCATAATCTCAATGATCTCTTTATTTAGCATTTGTTGTTCTTTTATTTCTGCAATATTTCTCTTGGCAGGTGTACAAGCAGTGATTCACATGGAGCAATGCATAGGACCATATTGTATACAAGTACAGCATGTAAACAATATCGCCAACAGTATACATAAAATAGTCAGTAGTTTCTAGCCCCAAGTAGCAAATAGTGTCCAGAACCAGGTCGAAAAAGTCCATGTACCAGTCTCTGGGTGAATCTCTACAGCAGTTTTGATATTGCGTCGTATACTGAAGGTGAGCGATCTGGTATAAATATGCAGCAACTGCTATCGATGATGTGACATGCACCACCTCGATCAGCCAAAATCACATCAAGCACCATTCTGTTTTGGAGTGCTACAATCCTTCTAATTTGCAGTTCTTCTGTAATGTTCCCAAGTGTCATAGCTGTTTGATTGGTGACAGCTTCCACAACAAGAGTCAATCGCCTTATCTTTCTGCTATTCATTGCAGCACCCACAAAGAAGAACAATCCTAGGTTAAAATCGACATATTGTTGTAGAGCAGTGTCAGTTTGATCCACTTCATCAGTACTTATTGTCCTCTTATTTCTGTTCTTGGAAATGTCGTTGTACAAATTGAAGTCGAGTTGAAATAACGCAGGTGCCAACAACACAGGGGGCAACAGAAAGGACACATAGCAGATCCCTGACCATCCAACAGGTAGTTGATAGTATCCCTTATTTCCGCACATGAAATAAGTATTGTGTGAGGCTGTAAAACTGCTGTTATTAGCACCTTCAATAGTCAGTGTCAAAATACATTCACTCCGTCCCACTGGAATTCTTCCAACACTACTTATACACACATCTGCTTTAGCTCTGGTCACAGAAATTACAAAAGGTCCATTGGTCAATATTTCTCATGTTTGTAAAGACATATGGTGTCGAAATATTGTCAGGTTGATACTCTTCCCATTGCCATTTAGTCCCTTTACCTTGAGGATAACCATCTGTATCTTGATAGCATTCAGACGAAAGTTAATCCCACCTACTGAAGGCTTTCCAGAAGCAAACAAAAGTGCATACCAAGCTTGACATGAACCATTATGGGAAATTGGCAGAGGAATAAAAGGTGTCCCTACCTTTTTCTGGTGAGCAGGTATCATCTCACACACCCAACAGTTGGTGGTATTCGTGGCATTATGTGTATGATGCAACATTTGAATAAAAGTGTCGTTTAAGTAGGATTGTCGATGCTTCTGCTCGTGATAGGGAAGCGTGAAGTAGTGATGTTCCATTGGTACTGCAGTAGTGGCGACAAAAAGCTGTCGAGCAGGAGCCACTTTCTCAACAAACCAGGTGATTATTGCCATAACCACCAGAGCAACAACAAACCCTACAGCACAAATGAATCTTTTGTTATGCATTTTAGCAACAGCGATAATTGATCTTTCTACAAACTCGTTGAAACAATCGTTGGAGCTCTTATCCATGGCAGCTGCTGATTTCTTCACCATGGGCCAAGATAGGTGTCACTACACTACGCAGGACTGATCCCCCCCCTGCCACATTGGCGTTCCGTTTCACTAACCCAGGGCAGTAGCTCAACCAGTCTTTTTCGGCAAAGCAGATTCTTTCCTTGGTCTCAGCTGATATCGGCATTCTCCAGCGATCGTGTGGTCCGGGAAGACTTCTGCAGATTCGTCAGGTGAGATAGCTTGACCTTTCTCCATCTCCAGAATCTCTCGATGGTCAGTCAACACAGCAGGTTCCACCAAGGTAGGCGACACACGTTTGCAGTGTGTGCTATGGACCCAGTTCTTCTTTTTCGTCACTTGAGCTGCTGTCCTTGTTGCTAGGAGCACCTGCTCTGGTCCTCGCCACCTCGGTTCCAAACTGTTCGATCTGTCGAAGACCTTGACCATCACGTGGTCGCCAGGATGGAGTTCATGGGCCTCACCTGTAGAACTGTCAGGAAGAGCTTCTCGAACCTGTTGGTGAATAGAGATCAAACTGTCGGTTAACTGTGCCAAATAATCATTCATCAAAACGCATGGAACATCATGTATGGGGCGTGGCTTAGGAACTCCCCAAATGTTCATTGGTCTCCCAAAGACCACTTCATATGGGGTATGGCCAGATCGTGAATGTGGCACGAATCTTATGGACAACAATCCCAAGAGAAGTGCATCTGGCCACTTCAAAGATGTGGAAGCCAGTATTTTCGTCAACTTCAATTTCAAAGTAGCGTTGTACCTCTCCACTAATCCTGCTGATTACTGGTGGAAGACTGCATGGAATTTCTGCTTGATCCCTAATCATTTCAGGACATGCTCAACAACTTGCCCAATAAAATAAGGTCCGTTGTCATTCCACAAAAGTTTACAAACACCATATCTAGGGAAAAACTCCTTTAGAAGCACCTTTGCTGTGGTGAGAGCAGTATTATGCTTTGTAGGATATGCCTCTATCCATTTACTGAAGGCACCTATCACCACTAGGACGTATTTCAGATTATTGCAGCGTTCAAGTTGGATGTAATCCATCTGCAAAACTTCAAAAGGTGCGGTTGGTGTAGCAAACCCTCCTGTAGGAGTCCGTGTCCCTTTACCAGGATTATACTGCCAACAGATCAAACAGGACTGTACTACTCTTTTAGCTGTGCTGGCAATTTCAGGATGCTCCCAAACTTGCGTAAGCAATTTAGTTATTGCTAGAGCTCCAACATGTGCCAGGCCATGTGCCATTTGAACAATAGGTTGTAAATAGGCTGCAGGCAATTTCCATTTATTCATATCTTTGTTGCGCCAACAACTCTCATCGTCCAATATTCCTTCTTTATTTATTTATTTATTTTATTTATTTATTTTGAAAGTTTTATATAGCGTGAACAAGATCTTTGCAGATATCAGAGCGCTTTACAAAGCCGGGAATACCAACAAGAGAGTGGAATTAAACATAATAAGTGGGAAGGGTAGGTGCGTGAGGGAGCAAAGTAGTACAACACATCAATAATACAAATATTACAGTTAAATGTGTGCATAGATAGTCAGTAGCGTCAATAATACAGGTGAAATACATAGTCATAGAGTTCGAACAGAGTAATACAGGTCGGTGTAGAGTCTTTCCAGATCCATGCTAATAGGTCAAGTGTATTTGGCCATAAAAATAGCTTTTACTTCTTTCTTAAAAAGTGTGATGGAGGAGATGAGCCTGGTTTCAGGAGGGAGTGAGTTCCAGATCCTGGGTGCCATTCCTGAGAAAGAGCGTTTATAAGTTTTTTCCTTCCGGAATCTTCGAGGTTTTAGAAGAAGATTCTTTGTGCCTCTAGTGTTTCTAGAGCCGCCAGAGATTGACAGCTTCTGAGTGAGGTATCCGGGAGAGCTCAGATGTAGGGCCTTGTGTGTCATGCAGGCGATTTTCAAATGTATTCTGGCTTCAAAAGGCAGCCAGTCCAGTGTTTTCAGGTCAGGGGTGATGTGCGAGTGTTTTTTGATCCAGTGATGAGTCTGGCTGCAGCGTTTAGAGAGGCTCTTAGGGGTGCAGTGGTGGTTAACGGGAGACAGCAGAGGGCAGTGCTGCCGTATTCAATTCGCGGGATTACTAGTGCTTGTACTGCAGTTTGGAAGTCTTTGGCTGGTAGGAAGGGTTTCAATTTCCTCAGGGTATTGATTTGGAAGTTCGCTCCCTTAGTAGCCTTGCTGATATGATGCTGCATGTTGAGGTTGGAGTCGAGAGTTATGCCTAGGGATTTCGCTGAGTCCACTATGATGGGTTGGACATTGAGTGCAGTTAACTGTTTAAGCCAGGTTTGCGTGGTGGAGATCTTCGCGGGAGGTGAGATCAGCAGGAATTCTGTTTTCAGAGCATTGAGTTTGAGATGATTATCAGCAAGCCAGGATTGGGTGCTTCTGATCGTTGAGTTCAGTAGTAAGATGTCATTGGGGGATTGTAATTTGAGATATAGTTGGGTGTCATCTGCGTACATGTGAAAAAGAACATTGGATGCTTGAAGCAAGGTGGTGAGAGGTTCCATAACTAGGTTGAACAAAGTTGGTGATAGGGAAGATCCTTGGGGGACGCCTAACGAAACCGGTATTGGAGAGGACATCAGGTTGTTTCTCTTGAATTTCTGCGACCTGTTGTGTAAAAAGGAGGTGAACCACTTGAGGACAGTCCCAGAAAGACCCATTCTTGTGCTCAAAAGATCGAGTAACTTCTCATGTTTAACAGTGTCGAATGCTGAAGAGAGATCAAGAAGGATGAGGAGGCAGGTATCACCTTGATCTAGGATTTGAAGGGCGTCGTCAATTATGTGAGTCATAGCAGTTTCAGTGCTGTGTCCTGCTCGGAAGCCTGATTGATGAGGGTTGAGGAGATCAAACAGATCAATGTGTTTAGTCAGTTGTAGTTGTGCGCATTTTTCCAATAATTTGGCGAGAGTGGGAATATTGGTAATGGGACGGTAGTTGTTTAGGTCGGATGGGTCGGCAGTAGGTTTCTTTAGCAAAGGTGTGACTTGTCCAACTTTGAGGGAGTCAGGGATGGTTCCTTCTTGGAGCGAGCTGTTGATAATTTTAGTCCAGAGAGGAAGGAGCAGTGGGGTGAAGTCTTTGACAGCGTTAGCAGGGTGGGGATCCGTGAGGTGATTGGAAGGTTTCAAGGTGCTGAGCAATTTGCCTATTTCTTCTTCGGAGTAGGTTTCAAAGGTTGACCATGTTGCATTGTTTTTAGGTTCGGTGGGTGTTATGCAGTTGAGTGTGTTGTGGAGTCTTGTGTCAGCGCGGAGATCATTCTTTATGTTGTCAGTTTTTTGGGTAAAGAAAGCGGCAAAGTCTTCACAGGAGGGTGCTTCGTGCAAAGTACTGAGAGGTTGGGGTTGTTCCTTGGCTTGTGTTCTGATTAACTCAAACAGTTTTCTAGGGCGATTTTTTGCTTGGTCGAGCTGGAGGCTGAAGAAGTTTGCTTTTGAGCGCTTTATTTTCCTGAAGTAGGCGTTTCTCTTTTTCTTCAGGGTTTTCAGGTGCAGTGCAGAGGGAGCTGCCCTCCAGGTGCGCTCTGCCATTCGCATGGCTCGTCTATCTTCATTGAGACTCCCGTCGTACCATGGATTGGAGATTTTAGCGGAGACTCTTCTTAGCTGCATGGGAGCAGACTCATTAATTATTGAGGTCATGGCGTTAAGATAGTGGTCAGTCAGGGATTGGACATCTGTAGCGCCCGTAGGCGGGAGTAGGAGGTCGCAACTGTTCGGGGGTATGGAGGATGGGTTGAAATTTTTTAGGTCTCTTTTCCAGACTTTAGGTCGGGGGGGTTGAACCGAATTGAGTTTGACTTTTTCATTGATGTGGAATGTGACAATATGATGGTCTGACCAGTCACAGGGTTGAATAGACTCAAGTTGGGTAGCGTCCTCTTTGGCGATGATAAGGTCGAGGATAGAGCCTTTCTCGTGGGTCGGGCTGTTGCATAATTGTGTGAGGTCCAGGGCGCTGAGGAAGCTTTTAAGACTATTTACCACCGCATCATTGAGATCGTTCCAATGGAGGTTGAAGTCACCTAGGTATATTTGGGTGAGCTGTCGCCCGGCGTTGGTTGAAATCAAGTCCATCATTTGTTGGGCGAAGATGAGGTGGTCTCTGGGAGGGTGGTAAATGCTATGAAGAGAGCATATCGGTTTTCCATCACTGATGATATCGAGGCAGATGTATTCGTAGGAAGTTGGAGAGGGTAGGGACGGCGCGGAGACTTTCAGAACAGAAAGGCTGTTCCTGTAAATGCATGCGATTCCACCCCCTATCTTGCCAGACCTGTCAAGCCTAATGATGTGGTAGTTAGGGGGGACCAGAATGTCCATTATAGGTGTAGAGGATTCGGTTAGCCAGGTTTCAGTCAGGATGATTAGGTCAAGGTCCAATGTTAGGATGAGATCAGCGATGGCGGAGGAGTGTTTAGAAGCCGATCTGCAGTTTAGGAGAGTGCATTTGAGACGGAGTGTGTCGGGGGAGGAGGAGGGTACTAGAGAGTGGGGGACTTTTCTAAGGTTATTCTGGACGGATATTCTGTTGTTGAGAGTGGAGGGTCTACAGGGATTTGAGTGTATTGTGAGAATGGGGAGGTGCGAGGCGGTTGTGAGGTTTAGGGGAGCTGGGTCGTAGGAGCGGAGGAGGGAGAGAGTGTCGAGGTCCGAGAGAGGGTTGCATGTACGACGGGGGCAGTCGTTGCGATTGTGGGCAGGGATCGCGGTCCAGTGAGTGCGGCGGGTGTGCTTGTTGTGATTGTGGGCATGGATCGCGGTCCAGTGTGAGGGACGTGGCTTAGGAGCGTCGATAGGACGGGAGGAGAGCAAGTTGAGAGGGGGGGTGGTGGTGAGTGAGATGCGTCTAGGGGGTGTGGTGAGTAGCTCTTTGATGGTGTGCATGTCTTCTTTGATGGTGTGAATTTCTTCTTTGAGTTGTAGGAGGGAGGACATAATCTTGTCCAGCGTGGGGTAAGTATTAGTGCTGGGGGTGGAAGTCATGGGTGAGTGGCTGACCTGGGGCTTATCGTGCGGGTGGGGGGGGAGGGTTGGTGTTCATGCAGGGCTCCGTGTTGTCGTCGTACGGGTTGGTGTTAGGGAGGAGAGGGGGTAAGGGGGCGATGGGAGTGGATGAAGTACGGAGGATGTTGGAGGCGTAGAGGCGGGAATTCGTGGCAGGCGGAGAGAGCGAGGTGGAAGTAGAGTGTATGATGGTGGTGATGGGGGAGCCTGAAGGGTAGTGAGGGCTGAGAGTGGGGGGGGAGCTGGAGTTGGAGATGGTCCTGTCGTGGGGAGGGGGAGTTAAGATAGTAGATGTGGTGTGCTCTGCATGGTTGGTTAGCGTGTGGGAGAGGGGGCTGAGAGAGGGGGGGGGACAGAGTGTGGGATTTGTCGATATGTGTGTCGTTCTGGTGCTGAGCTACGTTAGGGGGGTTGTGGGCGGGGTCTGTGATGTCAGGGGGGAGAGGAGGAGTGGGAGTGTTATGAGTGGGGGTCCCCGGGATGGGAGTGTGGGGGCGGCTGGTGTATGATGGGAAGTTATTTGTGTCTGTGATTGCGGAGTGTGGGGTGGTTACAGCAGGTGGGTGAGTGACTGGTGTGGTGGGGGAAGAGGTGAGGTGCATGTCGTTCTGGTGCTGAGCTAAGTTAGAAGAGTTGTCGGTGGGGTCTGTGGAGTCTGGGGTGATATTACTGGAGGGGGTGTGAGTGGAAGTCCGATGGTTGGAGAGATTCTCTTTGAAAGTGGGGAACAGGTTATCTAGTAGTTCCAGGTTCCTGTCTGTGGATTGAATTAGAAAAATCCTGTTATTGTAGATAGTAATGGTTGTTCTGCCTAGGAAGAGTTGGGATGGTGTGATGGATAGAGTTAAGCCATGAGCGGATTTCCTGGTGGTGGAGACAGTGAGTAAGGTGAGGAACGTTTTTCTCCATTGAGCTCTGCGAGAGGTGTGGAAGATGATATCGATGTTCAGGAATCCATTGACCGGTGAAAAGTAGGTGTCGACAAAGGGGGTTTCAGGGTGGGACCTCAGGAAGTTGTGTTTAAAGCGTTTAGCGGCTTTTTTGGTGATTGCGGGAGGGTAGTTGATTTTGTAGGTGTGCTTGCCGATGAGATCCATGTTGGAATGGCGGTATATAGGTGGGTGCGGTTAGGGGACAGGGTACAGGCGCAGACAATAAGTTACAAAGAACCCATGTGCCTTTGGTGAGGAGCCAAACTACATGGGGTAGTCATCGGTGCATTACAGGAGGTAAAGAGTTAAAAGTTCAACGGGTGCAGTTTGCCGAAGTATACAGAATACAAGTAGAAGTATAATGCTGACGGTATACTGTAGCAAAATACAAAAGCAACAGTAAGTTACATGAATCACAAGTGACATTAGCGAGCAACCCAAAAATATATGTGGTAGCAAACGTTGCAGTACAGGAGTTACATGTATCAAGTGATACTAGTGAGCACCCATAAATATATGAGGTAGCAGTCCGTGCATTACAGGTTATAATGCCAATACATAAAAACAAATAGTTGTAGACTGTGAACACCCAAAAATAAATGAGGTAACAGTCGGTGCATTACAGGTAAAAAAAAATTACATAAAAAACAGGTTATAGGACCATTACATAAAAAACAAATAGTTGTAAACTGTGAGCACCCAAGGAAATATGAGGTAGCAGTCGGTGCATTACAGGTAAGAAACAATTGCATAAAAAACAAGTAGATGTAAAAATACTGCAATAGAAGTCAGACACAATCACAAGATACAGGAACGTGTCGATACAGGCTAAGTAAAGTGCGCAGTAGTAGAAATTAGTCTATGTGTCCGGTTCTTAGGTCATGCTCCAATAGTGAGATTGACTAGTCCATGATGGCCGCCACTGAGAGAGACCAGTCTAAATTGGCCGCCAAGAAGGGGAGTTAGAGACAGTAGTCCTCTGTTTGTTGTTCTTGCTTTGGGAGCAGGGGAGGGCAGTTTCACATTCTATTTGAGTAAGCCCAGATCTCTGCCTTCTGGGAGGGAGTCTTATCTCTATTTTGGTGGACCTGTGTGGAGGAGTTATGCCGAGGAGCCTCGTGGGCATCTGGAGGTACAGGCAGAGATTTATAGTTTCAGTTAGTGACCCCTGCCCTTATGAACAATGGAGGTTTAAAAATGTGAGGCGAGTGAAGTAAATTAAATACCTTATCGTTATTTTCAACTCAGTAGGTACCTTAAAGTTGAGAGTGCAGTTTTGCCGACATCACGCTTTGCAGGCATCGAGGGTCTAGGCAAGAAGTGAAATAAGCAAGATGCGGTGAACTACTGGCAGGCTGCATGCTAGATCCCATGCCCTACCGGGGAGCCTCGGTCCCCGCCAGCACCGCCAGAAGGCTGTAGGTCCGCAAGACTGCTCCGCAGGTCCGCTCCCAGGGCCCCGGCAGCAGCATGAGATGGGGGCCACCGGGAGTCACGTCCGCCGAGGGAACCTCGCTGTTGCCCGCAAGTCCTGCTACAGAAGCACATCTCTGTACATCTAACACTTCCTGTCTAGCATCATGCCACCGCTCAGCTTGAGACTTCACTACATACATAGAAGTAGTACTCCGTTGAATTGCAGTCTCACGAGCTACGCGATCTGCAAATGCATTACCTTGTCCTATCTTATCAGTCACTTTCTGGTGTGCACTACACTTCACAATCGCTATCTTCTTTGGATATGTCAGTGCAGTCAAAAGGTTATGTACTAATTCTCCATGCATTATCTGCATCCTGTGGGATGTAAGAAAGCCTCTTTCCTTCCAAAGCAGGCCACAATTATGGGCCACTCCAAAAGCATAGCTTCTATCTGTATAGATGTTCACACACAAGTCAGCGCTAAGATCACACGCTTGTGTCAAAGCTATTAGCTCAGCTGCTTGAGCCGACTTCTGAGGTATGCAAGCTGTTTCCACTACTGTCTGAAGTGTCATAATTGCATATGCAGCTGAGGTCGTGCCATCTGGTAACTTCAAACAGGACCCATTAACCCACAGTTCCCCATCTACATCTGGAAGGGGCGTATCTTGCAAATCGATGCAACCCTTTGTCTGTTCCTCAGTAAGGAATATGCAATCGTGAGGCTCCTTTGACTGAGACTGAGTCGCAGGATATGACAACAAAGTGGCTGGGTTCAGTGTTGCGCATCTCTTCATGGTAATATGAGGTACTAACAGTGTCAATTCATATCCTGTCAGGCGAACACTAGTTAAGTGTTGTGTCTTAGTCTGATTCAAAAGGGTATCTACTGCATGGGGTACTAGCACCAACAGTTTGTGTGACAATACTATCCGTTCACTCCGACGTATGGACACAGCTGTTGCTGCAACTGAACGAACACACCCAGGCAATGCACGAGCAACAGGATCAAGGACGGCTGAAAAATATGCACAGGGACGCTGCTTGCCACTGTGTGTTTGTACTAGAACTGACAATGCACATCCATCTTTTTCGTATACATAGAGTGTAAAAGGCTTTGTGTAATCTGGAGTGCCTAACACTGGTGCAGAACAAAAAGCTTGACGTAACTGTCGAAAAGCATTCTCACATTCATCTGTCCATGGAAGGGGCATAGGAGTATCTTTCGCCAAAAGTGCTAGCAAGGGTTTGACAATGTGAGGAAACCCTAAATCCATTGCCTACAAAACGAGGTCAGACCAATGAATGCACGGACATCTTTCTGAGTGGAAGGTACTGGTGTGTCTAAAATTGCTTGAATGCGATCTGGTGTCAATGCACGGCCCTCCTTAGACAGAAGGTGACATAAGTAGGTTACCTTTGGTCTACAATATTGCAATTTCTTTTGTGACACTTTATGATGGTGTGTAGCAAGAAAAGAAAGCAAAGACAAAGTACACTCTTCACACAGTTCAGGCGTATCGGCTGCCAACAAGATGTCATTGACATATTGAATGAGAGCCACTCCTTTAGGTAAGACGAAATAATCAAGTTGGCTTTTCAGTGCTTGGCTATAGATACTAGGACTCTCAGTGTACCCTTTAGGAACTCTACAAAATCTATACGATCGATTATTCAAAGTGAAACCAAACAAATATCGGCTATCAGGATGAATAGGGATCGAAAAGAAAGCATTCTTCAAATCAATCAAGCTAAATGTAGTGGTTGTCGGGGGAACCAAAGTAAGTAGTGTCGTTATGTCAGAAACCACAGGGTTTTGTGGTACTAAAATCTTATTAACTTCTCACAAATCAATAATGAATCTGTAAATCCTAGTGTCAGTATCCTTTTTCAAAATGGGCAGAATAGGACTGTTACAAGCATTGTAAGGAACTTCCTCCACAACCCCCACCTTAATCAAATCATGGACAATGCGAATGAATGCTTCTTCATCTTCCTGAGAAATTTTATATTGAGGCAAGCGAGGCAATGAAGCACCCTCCTTGACACTAATATGCACTAGTGGAATAACCATTTGTCCCACATCCGTGTCTGAAGTAGCCCACAAAGCACTAGGGAGTGAA
Organism: Lissotriton helveticus; assembly: GCF_964261635.1. Lineage (NCBI taxonomy): Eukaryota > Metazoa > Chordata > Amphibia > Caudata > Salamandridae > Lissotriton > Lissotriton helveticus. Next base: position 1,218,526,214 of record NC_136068.1, read on the forward strand.
GCTAATGCAGTATCTTATTTAACCAAACAAGATCTCTCAGTCATGGGGTAGTTGTCATTCAAAATAACACACACTCCTTCAGGAGAACATCGTATCATAGCCCTGAAATACTTGAGCATATCAAGACCCACAATATTGTCTCGTGTGTTCGGAGAGAGCAAAAATGGACATGGAGCAGTAAACTTATCAACATGGAAAGCGAGTGGTTGTGACAATGGGCTAAGGGAAGGCGTTCCATCAAACCCTATCAATGTAATGGTTGAGCCAGACAGGGGAGCCCTTGGAACCAATTGTTTAGATGAGGCGCTACGAGTAGCTCCTGTATCAACCAGAAACTGATCAGTAGAACCCAAATCATGTGCTGTAACATAGGGACCCCTCTGATCTACTGGAACTTCAACTGATTCCATACCCCATCCTAGGCAATCCTATGCATAAGAAGAATCTTGAAAATCAGATGGCACATAGTCAGACATATGATATTGGTTCCGTCTATCAAAAGTGTTAAACCCATCCTGTCCATGTGTATTAGCATCAAATCTGGCACGATCATTCGTGCTTCCGCTAGGCCCTGAATATCCTGAACGATTTCTCATTTGTCCCCGGCCACGTGGGCACTGCTGAACACATAGTACTGGACAATCATAAATCCAATGTCCAAACTTCTTGCAGTACGCACACTGGTCAACAGACAAATTCGAACGAGTATAGGAAGGAATGGATAAACCATAAGATCCACGTCCACCTCTATCATTACCTCTAGAAGGCGGACCATAAACCTGAGCCAACATAACCTTTGTTTTCAACTCTTTAGTCTTTTTATCCTCATTATCCTTCGCTTCCAATTCCTGGCGTTCATAATACTGAGCCACAGTCAAAAGAGAAACCGGAGAAGAGGTAGTCCATCAACTCTCACTGGCCTTTAGGCGACTAGCTATTCCTGGCAAAAGGATCGAGACATATTTATCGACAAACAGATGCCTACCCGTGTCATCTGTCAATGACTCAAGGTGTGTAAAAAAAATCTGAAACCGAATCGTCTGCCTTTAGCTTACACGACACTAATACAGTCCAATCTACCTTTTTAGGGGGAATAATCGTCTTCAACTTAACTAATATAGCTGTAAAGTGATCTAAAATCAATTTACACGTTTTCTGTGCAGGCTCCCGCTCTACATCCATTTGTTCTAACTCTTTCCATAATGCCCCAAAAGTTGCACGATCATCAACTTTACGCACAGTTCTCCACATGTCAGGCGGCAATATCAATCCGAAAAACAAATCAATATCAGGAAAGGTCATGGTACAAGAGCTAAGAGCACCCTCAACTTCCTCATAAAAAGCTGCTGGATTTTTGCGCAGATCAGGCAATGCATTTTTAAAGGCCATAACATCCGCTCTATTCCAAGGAGTACAGACCCAATTATAAATAAGGTAACCCTTCGAATCGGTAGAATTTTTATCATTATCGCTGTTCCCTCGCCTCTAGGAGGGACATACAAAGGTGCGGCTTCCCGCATAGGTTTTGCAGGAACTATCATAGTCTTATCTGTTCCGAAAAAAGAAGCTTGTGCCACGCCGGTCTGAGATGTTTGTGCAGCTGCGTCTGCTGTCTTTTTCTCCACTCGCAAATGGACTGCCTCAACACGTAATTTAACCAAATGCCTGATAGAGTCAGCCATCTGAGAATAGAGAAAAAGACCATCACGCATTTGCTTACAATCATTTACTATATCAACAGGCTCCAATTCCTCAGAATGTTTCCTAAACCATTAAACTACTTCTGCGGCAAACACCTCTGTAAAATATACTTGCTCCCATTCCCTTTCAATTCCTCATGTCATCTAAAAGTTCAGAGGCAGAAGCAGTATTTCGGGCAGCTTTGCGAGCAGCAGATCCAAGAGCAGTGGGCAACATAGAATGAGTTTCTCTCGCTTTATCCTGATCTGTAGAAGATTCCTCATCGGACGTTTGAGGAGCGGAAGGGAAAATATACAGAGGTGGAGAACAATCTAATAACAAGAAATCATCTTCCGGTTTATTAAGGATAGGATAAAGGGGTTGCCTAACAGAGTATTGGCCAGTTACCTGTAAATGGCACTTCCTATCCTCTCTCTCTTTTAGTTAATTCATTTCCTTGATTTTTAACTCTAATGCTTTCACATGAATGTTCTTTCGCTGTTCTTTTTCAATCAAGGCTTGCTCACGCTTCATTCGTTCACGCACTTCTTTCTCCCACATTCGCACACAGTCAAACATATCTTGCCTAGTCTTTCGCTTAAACATACATTGTTCCACATACTGAATCTTTTGCAAATCAAATGACCCATGCATAGGCCAACGCAACTCAGGATCCTTACGAGTGTATTTATTCCATAACGTGCTGTACATTATAGAAGAAATACCATACTTAATATACATGTCCCTAATAGGCGTCCTGTCCGGGGGGGCCAGTTGTGCTTCATCGAGTCTCAAACTGGTACCTCTACTAAAGCAACACATCCTACGAAGTGTGCTAGAAACAGGCATGCCAAAAATAGTGCAAAATATGCAGTATTATTATCAAAGTAGCGCTCAAAGTACTCTTTGTACGTTGCGCCGTTCAAATAAATTCAAACATAGAAAAATCTACTCATTACCTGCCTATATAAATTGCAATTTATATATACCTTACAAACAAATGCAAATATTGGCCAATCCTTCAAATCAAAAGCCACAGTAATTGTTACTAAACTAACTTACCAATCCAAGGCATCAAAAACCAACAGGAAGTGCCGCAGAACGACTCTTACCAATCAAATGGTGTCCAGGTTCCAATTGCCAAGTTCTCAAATCGACCAAATGGTCACTGCACGGCGAATCAACAGAAGAGATCTCAGTCGAGGACTGGCACCACCTGGATGGTCAGATCAGAAAGAAAGGAAAAACCCCGTGGTTGACAAGACTAGGGTCTCCTCAGGCAGCGATCGCGTCCAAAGCGAGATTCCAATCCTTCATTTCGATGAGTCAGGACAGCTGCAAGCCCAACTGAGCATGTGCGAAGCAGAAAAGGCTAAATATATCTAGTAGGAAGGTAGGACAGAGCACATGGCGAGCACATGGTAGCACATGGAAAACAAAATGGCTGACTGAAATACAAAATGGATTCCACAAAACGGACAAGATAGTCTCTAAATACAGGATGGCTTCTGCTAATGCTAACTTAATCGCTGCCAAATTACAACAGTAGGGGCACTGGCATACTTAGTCCAGGATGGACAGTTTGTCCTCAAACTCAGTTGATTTACCAAGAAGTTGACCAGCTAACACATTTGATTCAATTTCGGACCGAACAACTTCCTCCTCCTGCTCCTGTGCTGCTAATTCAGGACCGGTGTAATTGTGTGCTATAAAATGTTGGTTCATTTTGATCATAGTCAATCTCTTCCCGTTTTGAGGCGAGAGACTGGTCCTTCTCACAGTAACAACCGCACCAGCTGAACCGAACACATGCAGCCACACTGGTGACAGGACAAGCCAGATACTTCATTGCCACTCTGCTGACCTCTGGCCATTGGCGCACCTTCCCATATCAATACATCAATGGTTCCTTGGATGGTCATAGGTGCTGCCACATGCTCAACTAATTTTGCCATCACCTCTGCTCTGGACTTAAGCCCTTCCAATTGAAACCATTGCAATGCTGAGGTTGGGTCTGGTCCTTCTTTTGCTGTTGTTGCCTGTGTTCTGGTTCATGGTGTTGGTGGCTACTGTGAGACAAGACTGCCCTCTCTGGAAGTTAAAGGCTGCACACCAGAATTGTGGGGTGGGACTTGAAGTTACAGCCATTCTTCTTCCAAATCTGCGGCCTGCTCTACAATCCACCTCTATCTCCTTCAGATAAAGGAATGACAGTTGGCAGATGTTTTTTGACCTTGGATCAAGTAGTGTGGCACAGATGTACTCTTTAAATGATGATGTCATGTTGCTGCCCTGTATTACAAGCCAAGAGAAGGAATAAGGTCTCAACCAAGGATTGCGCTTCTGTGTTTTCATTCACACCTGCGGGGGAGAACCTTTCAGACACCTTCTTCACCTGGTACTGTAGGAGATGCAAAAATGGGATTGCTTGGCTCATCCTACTAACTTCTCGTGTGAAAACTTCAAAAGGGAGTAGAATCTGTGCCAAGCATTTCACTAGGCCCTATTTTCCGCATTACTGTTCATAGCTTTCTCGACTGCATCCCCTACTCTTTGAATGACATAGATTTTGATCTGTTTGTACTACTCAAACAGACATTGCAACATAATATGGAATAAAAAATGGCAGTGGTTACGACAAAAGTCACCACCTCCGTAACAGTCTTCCCCCAGTATTTCAACAATATACACTTACTAGGTGTGCTCTATGAAGAACATTGTGCCAGTTATCAGTGTCCATCCTATATAAAGAAAATAATTCTCTTTCCCATATACAACATAATTATATATAAATTACGGGGCACAAGCACTTATATGTCTTTTACCTGACTTAGTAGTCAGTATGATTTTAATAGACCCAGATTCGGCACAATACAAGTAAAAAAATATTTGTAAACAAGTATTGATAGCAACTTGACATAAGTTAGAAAGACCTTGGGAGTCTTGATCTAGTTGACTCGAAGTGCAAGTTGAAGAAGCAGACAGCCGACACTTGTTTCGTCATTTGAGATGACTTTTTCAAGGCTCACTGACACGTGTTTCTTTGTTTGATACGACTTTTACAAGGCTGTAGAAACAATATACAGTTGTTTGACTTTCTATAATAAGCATTCAAACTTTGCGGCTGCAAATCTTAATACATTATATCTAGATAAAACAATGAGATATCTGTCAAAACTGGCTATAACGTATCATTAACACTGTAAGGAGACAGTGTTTAATCCAGAAAAGTGAGGTTTTGAGAAGTTACCATCACCTTTGTGTAAGGTCAAAATTTAAAACCCGCCATAGAGAGGAAGGCACTCAAACAAGTGTGAATGGTTTTGGAGGAAAATAGGAAAAATGAAAAAATATATAAAAGAAGAAGTGAGATGACAACTGCCCAAAAAGTTAGTGCTCCGCAGGAAATGTGCATCCCTACAAAGTTAATACAGGAGTGGTTATATCAAAAAATAAATTGTGTAGAGAATGTATTTAACTAAATAGATCCACAAGTGCTTTACAAGAGAAAAAAAGGGACTAAGAAAATTACCTCTCTGAGTATTCTTACAACAGTAGGTGAAAATATTATTCGAAAAACCCTGAAAGTTTTCAAAGGATCCGTAGTGCACTAGATCAGAACAAGAGTTCCATATTATATTGCATACAAGGTAAATGTTCAATAGGAGAGAGACTTATTGATGCATCACAAATGATCAGTTTGTATTTAGTATAATGGAGATTACACAAAACAGTCAGCCATAATCTATGTTAGCACAAATGTGCGGTGGTCTTACAACAATGTCAATTGCACAAACAGAAACATAGTCTGTGAATTCATTCTTATTGTTGAGAGACTGTCACCTCAAATATGGAAAGTAGATTACGATAAGTTATGATTTATGTTGTGCTCTGTAATTGATATATAAAGACATTGCAACATGTAAAAGGTAGAGTTTCAACATTTTGACACCTCCTGTATCAGGGCTTTAACTGGTGCTCTATTGTTACACTGAATTATCTGCACCTGCCTCCGGGCTTTAAAAGATGGGCAGAAATGAGTGCAGATTCTTCTGCAGGTGGTCAGTATGTGGCTGACTATGTCTTCTTTATTGAGGAACTCTTGCACCATCAGTTTGATGCAATAAGCTAAACACAGGACCCTAAAATAGCCTCCATCTGACATGGCCTTGACTATGTTACTGCCAATGTCCATGTCAACAAATCAAATTCTGAGACCACTGGTTCACAGCCATTCCTTGCACCTTTCTGTTAAATTCCTCTGAGATGTTTACAGTGGCATGTGATTTCTTCATGGTGAACATATCCACTGTGGCATGCCACTGAATTGTCTTAAAACGTTCTTCAGAGCCAAGACCTACAGATACCTTTTGCTTTACACCAGCAAATGAGATCCAGTGTGCAGTGATGCACATGTAATCAGTTGCCTGACAACTGGTCCACGTGTCTGTCGTAAAGTGGATGGTGTAAACAACACTTAGCTGCTTGTCCAACCAACTACAGCAAATCTTGATGCAGCACTGGAACAGCAACTCTGGCAAAATAGGTCCGACTTGCTACCTTCCATTTTGGGCAGATGGCTGCCATAAATTCTAAGAATCTCAGAGAGGTGCAGGTGGCAATGGAATGATCCTTAGACGTGAATGCTGTTGTGCACCTATAGCAGACATGAGGTTGATGCCGGATGTTAGGAAATGGGGGATTTTTTAAATTAAAAGAAAAAATTACATAAAATTATTAACATTTAATAAAAAAAGAAATTTAAATAACACAATAAAAAAATTACATTACACAAATTAAAATTAGGCAAATAAAACTAAAGAAATCAAAACAAAAAATATGAATGAGTGAAATTATCCTGAAGCATATAATTTTTTAGCCTGCTATATTAATCATTCATGCAGGCATATGGCAAAGGGATAAACGGGCTGGACGCACAAAGTGGCTGCCAGCCATTGCCATATGTACAACAACAACAACACTGGGCAAGAAGGCATAGGGGGACAAAGAGAAGACTTGCAGGCCTATGACAAAAGCACAGTGGCTGCCTATACAAAATGGCTACCAACCACATCGTCACAACAGCAAGCAAAAGGGCATGGGGAGCAAAGAACACATGCGGGCCTATGACAAAAGCACACTGGTTGCCTATACAAAATGGCCACTACTCCCATATTCAAACAGCAAGCAGGGAGGCATGCCCACAACAAAGAAAACATGCATCCTATGGCTAAAGCAGACTGGTTGCCTGCGCAAAATGACTGCCAGACACATGGTCACAACAACAAGCAAGAAGGCATGGGGAACAAAGGGCACACACTGGGTTCTGGCAAACACACAATGGCTGCCTCCACATAATGGCCACTGACCACTTAGTCAAACAGCAAGAAATTAGACATGGCCCAACACAGTGTCTGCCTAACAAACCAAATGAAAACACAGAAGAAATTAACTAAGTAAGAAATCCTGAAAAGGTACACAGCATTGAAACAAAATGTTAATACAAAAACATACTTTTACTAAAACAGCAAATATGGAACAGCAATTACAAAACAGTTGAAGAATACATAAAAAGTGCTTCTATAGTTACACAAGGGACATCACTAAAGGCATAATGTACAGTAACAAAAACAATGGCAGAGGGAGACAAAATTTCAAAACAAAAAAAGTAAAAAAAAAACAAAAACAGAAGATCGCAATCAATGCTTCCTCATAAGTATGTGTCAAAGACAGGCATCAAGGGCGTTTTGACCTATGAAGTCTTTAAGGTCATCATCAGAACAAGGAAATTATAAGGAGAGCATCCAATTCAAATGATCTGAAAATAAATAAGAAACCTACTTATATAAGGGTACCACAAACAGAAATGTTAATTCAATAATTGGCAAAATAGCACAAAACAAAAACAAGACAAAATATCACGCATAAAATACTATAAAGACCAATCTAAAAAAGTTATTAAAAGGTCAGCCACCATGAGAAACTTCCAAGTATCAAAAGAATGAAATAGATAAGTCCATCACCAAAGAGCAATCACCACCCATGAACAGCTTAACTAAATTCCATAGTCACCACATGCCAAAAATTCACCAAATGACCTACTTGTATAATCTGAGACAAAAGTACTCAGATAAAATGCCTTAAATTTAGTGCCACTGTAGGGTATGATAACATTTTCAAAACAGACCTGTTCCCAATTCAGAGTGCAAAGCACCCAAACTCTATAAAGAAGACGACAATAAATTTACTTGCAAAAAAATGGAAAAGATGCAAGGTAATTAGTCTTGCTAGAGAAGTAGCATAATGCGTCTTGTAAACTGGACTACTCAAACCAATCTGCGAATCACTCCCCGTCGATGTGATGGAAGCACGACCTTGCCAGCGTCTAGATTAGCACTGATCACTTCAATAGAACTGGGCAAAAGACTATATGCGATAACGGGCTCAGAAGTAATACATACAAAAATGGAAACAAGAATCATTCCAAATAGGATTTAATGTGACTCATAATTATATTCTCAAAGGAAATAATTAAAAAAATAAAAAGAGCTCTCCGGTCCGCGCATGTGCAGCACCAGCAGCACCATCTATTTAATGGCTGTTTAAACAAAGAACGAGTAATCAAATAGCAAGTCCTCATCGGAAATGAAGGGAAGTGTTAATACTGGAGTGGGGATGGGATGTTTCTCAATCCTTCTTGAAGTAAAATCTGCAATACCTTTTCATACACGGAAACATGCAACCTCAGTCTATATTAAAACAACAAAACTCCCGGAAGCTGTTGTTCAAAAGGCAACCATAGCATAGCGCAACTCTACAAAGTGACGGGGGGCGTGGCTAGCCAGCCACGATGGCGGACGGCTGAAGCTTGAGCTCCGGAGTCGCCTGGGGGTAATCGTCCTGACTAGTGTTTCTGCAGGGTCCCTGGCCGCAACCGCAGTAAGAACTCTGCGGTGGACCCCCCCCCCCGGGAGCCCCTGTGCGGAGAACGGACAACACGGGAGACTGTGCGGCGCCGGTACGGAGCTTAGGCCTGCTGCGGCCTTCCCCCGAGCCTGACGCCGGGGGCTGGAGTGCGGGCTGGGACCGGATCGGCCCGGAAGAACGCGACTGGAAAGACCGGTATCTGGCCCGGTGGCTCCGTGGTGGAGCCCAGTGTTGCGGAGACCTGCCTATAATATAATAATAATCCACATTTGTAAAGTGCACAATCACCCGTAAGGGTCTTTAGGCGCTGGGGGCCATCAGGAAGATTAAGCAAGCTATTGCCCAGAGTCACATGGTGCTGGGCTAATCTGCCGCCGGTGCCGGGGATCGAACCGTGATCCCCAGATTCCGGAGTCAGTCACCCTGGCCGCAGCGCCACACCTCTTCCTACAGTCACCACTGCTGACCGAGGCATGGGCCTCGCCCGGAACTGCGGAGAGCGGGCAGCAATCCTGGACGGCTGACCCGGAGGGCTGAGGGAGGCGTAAACAATCGGCCTCGCGGGAGCGGAGAGCTCCCAAGCCACATTTAACATTCGAAGGGCCCCGGAGTGCTGGATCCAGAGGTGAGGAGGAAGAGGCTGACAATACTGAGGAGAGGGGGTTTCGCCATCCCTCCCCCCACCCCACCTGCCCACACCGCGACACTAGTGGACCCTGCGCCCGGAGGATGGTGCAGAGACGGCCATATTGAGGAGGCAACGGCCCACTGAGGGGCAATAGCGCGGCTGATATTACAGGCTACTCTTGGGAGATTCCCCTCCCGCGATACATGGTGGTACGCCCCGAGGGGGTGAAGACCCGACCCTTGCCAGGCAGTACCCGAAGAGCGAATACGTGGACCTGAGAAGGCAGAGTGTGGTTTCGGGGACTAGGACACGTGGAGATGTCGTCGGAGAGGGGCGGAAGGCCATAGCGGCGGCGCCTTCGCTGGAAACTACGCTGGGCCCTGCGGGCTGGTGGGACAGAGCTTACGAAGTGGTGCAGGGAGGTGTTGTACCCCACAGAATAGCTCCAGCTACGAGGCCTGCGCTGGACAGCACGCACGTGAAAAGGACTGGACAATCCTCGATATACATGGCCATGGTCCGGAGAGGGGCGAAGGCGCTGGAGGGCCGGGATGGCCCGGCCGCTGTGCAGCAGACTCAGGATGCCGAGGATGGAGGGGCTATGTCGGGGAATGCGGAGCTGAACCCTATCGAAGAACAACAAACCGACAAACTGGACCTGATCCTACAAGAAATTAGAGATTCCAGGTCAGCAATGGAGATGCAACTTGGGGCCCTTACCACCAACCTCTCCCTGCTTAAAGCAGACCATAATAAAATGGCTGACAAGGTTAAGGACCAGGGCCGGGTGATGGCAGACCTCACCCCGACGGTGGCGGATCATACTACCTCTATCCAGCAGTTACAACAGAAGGTTGCCTCCTTGGTGGACCGTGTGGAGGATGCGGAAGGCCACAATCGGCGCAATAACATCCGCGTCATTGGCCTTTCCGGAACGTTGTGAGGGGACCCACGCAGAGGACTTCATGGAACAATGGTTCCGAGACCACATCGCCATGGACGGCCTGTCGCCACACTTCTGTGTGGAAAGAGCACATCGTATCCCCACTGGAAGGCCTAAAACGGGCCGTCCGCCCCACCCTTTGATCGTACGGATATTAAATTATCGGGACAGGGATGTCCTTCTGCAAAAGGTGAGAGAGAAATCCCTAATACAAATTGAGAACCGTTGAATATCGCTATATGCGGACTATACCAACGTGGTGCAAAAACAAAGATCTTCATATCTGGAGGTGAAAAAGAAACTCCAAAGGGCCAAGTTGAAGTATGCGCTGCTGTTCCCGGCTCGCCTAAAGATCGTGTATGACAAAAAAACGCATTTCTTCGAAAGTCCCACAGATGTGGAAGAGTGGCTGGAAGTGATGGGCATTGATGGTAGTCAGGTGGCATCTCAGGACACATCTGCTGGCGGATCGAGGAGAGGTTCAGGACAAAACGACAGAGGCTCGCCTGTCTCGGGGTGGAGGTCGGGACGACACGGACCTCCACGGGAACAGCAGAAGGAAGACCAGCTGGGAGCTGTTGCACTGGTGGGCAACTTCCAGGAAGATCAGGAGAAGATCAGTACAGACACATACACCAGTACGATTCACTCAGACTCAGACCACAGCGAGATTTTATTCCCAACTTTTACACCCAGGGCGGCGGACGATATGCTGCACAATTGAGTGGCCAAGAGGCACGGTCTGAAGTAGATGGATCGCCCGAAGAATTTAATATCCTTTTGTGACATTTGGCTGATATTTGTCATTGTGGTATGCGGGGAGGTACCGGGGGGACTGGGGAATTATATTTATTTTTGATGCATGGAACGGGGTCTAGAGGGGACTGGATTCACTGCTGAATGGGAGCTGGGAGTGGGTCAGTTTGGCTTGCTATACCCCGATGGATCTTTCTGTCCCCCTGTCAGGGTCCTCCAGAGAGTGCCTAAGTATGAGTTCCTGATTAGTACCCCCCAGGTCGGCGCACCGTTGAGCCGGCGGCATCCGGCAGGACAGTTAGGATGAAGAGAACAGTGCTTGGCCACCCCCCCAAAGGCTCATGCACCTGTGTTTGGATTGTTCTGTTCCTAATTTTCTTGTTCGGCTCAGCAATGGTAATATGCTGCGCCAAGTTAGTTTTGACATTGGAAGGAGAAGAGTACGTCTCCTGGCTACCATTTATATTATGTCTTAGAGAGGGCATTGTAACACTTCGAGATAAGAGCGTAGGTGATTATGGCTGACATAATAGGGTCTTATAAATTAGCTACCTGGAATGTGCGTGGGCTAGGTGCACTACAAAAAAGACACCGGATTCATGCATTTCTACTACGGCACCACACACAGATCGCATTCTTGCAGGAATCTCACCTAACAGCATCCGATGCTCATACACTAAGGAAGAGATGGAGAGGCTCTATCTATTCCACGTCCTACTCCGCCTTTTCCAGGGGTGCAACCATATGGGTCCGCCACGGGACACCCTTTGTAGAGTTAGAGCGGAAGGTGGATGATCAGGGAAGGTACATCATGATGAAAGGCACACTGGATGGCACATTACTGGTACTTGGTAGTATCTACTCCCCAAACTTTGACCAAGATACATTTCCTTGTAAGGTGGGACGGGCGTTATGTGACTGGGTCCCCTGGATTCTGGGCGGTGACTGGAACATGGTGCTGGATGTGGGTTTGGACAGGTCGTACCCCCCCCCCCCCTTCAGATGGCTGAAATGACCAAAATGGCTGAGACGTTCAAGACCTGGGCTGAGGGTTGGGGACTGGTGGACACTTGGCGTGTATTAAACCCGGCCCATAAAGAGTATTCTTAATATTCCCAGTACATAACCTACACACACAATTGGATAGATTCCTGTGCTCCAGATCCCTGTAGGCCAAGATTAGTACCTCGGAATACTTGGCCAAAGCTTTTTATCTGACCATAGGCCTCTGACCCTTGGCCTCCTATGGGGTAGGGTGCCGTCTCCAGTGCCCACCTGGAGACTTGATCCATTGCTCTTAGAGGATGGCCCTTTTCGTACATCCCTGTCTGATACCTTAAACAATTATTTTCTTGAAAATTGGGACTCTGCGACATCTAACCTGGTGGTGTGGGATGCTATGAAAATAGTGGTGCGAGGCACCGCTATTGGTCAACTAGTGGGGGCCAGACAAGAAATTCATAAGAGACTCTGTGAAGTTGAGAACAGATTGAAAAAATTAGAGGGGGAGGCAAGCGTAGACTCAGGAAAGAAGGGAGAACTACAAGCAGGGAATATAGATCACGCAGAATTATTAGAAACTTTGAGGACCATTGACTATAAAGACTACTTACGCCGTCAACACGCCGAAGCTGACAGGTCGGGCGCCTTACTGGCACGACTGGTGTGGGACAGACCAGACCCCCCCGGTGATCACACAGATCCATGACGGGTCAGGCGACATAGTGCATATGCAGTCCGAGATTAATAGGGCATTCTACGATCACTTGCAAGCATTATATGCTCTTTTCCCTACGGAGGCCCCGGATCGGATGGTGGAGTTCCTTCGAGATCTGCCATTCCCAGCCCTATCACAAGAAATACAAGAGGCGGTAGATGGCCCCATCACTCAACGGGACATTCGTGCTGCTATCCGGTCCCTCAACCGAAACAAGACACCGGGTATGGACGGGCTCCCAGTAGAGTTTTACCAGACATACTCTGACACCCTGGTGCCCATCCTCGAGAAAGTCTATAAGACATCATATGAAGAAGGTCACCTACCCGTATCAACGATGCAAGCCCTAGTCACATCCATTCCAAAACCCGGACGAGATACACTCGAACTGACTAACTACAGGCCCCTTTCAATGCTCTCAACAGAGTATAAGATACTTAGTAAGGCTATTGCTTGGAGGATACAACCCCATCTCCCCGCTCTGATACACCTGGACCAACGCGGCTTCCTCCCAGGTAGGAGTACATCACAGAATACGCAGAGACTTCATGCCCTTATGTTAGCCACGCCGCAAGACCTTCAGGCCGGATGTATAGCGCTGGAGCTTAGGCAGGCGTTCGACTCTCTGTCATGGACATTTATGTTCGAGGTATTGCGGCGCTTCGGTTTCCCAGACTCCTTGCTAAAATGGGTGCGTCTACTATACACGGATCCCTCGGCCCGAGCGCGTAAGGGCCGGTACATTTCAGATAGCTATCCAGTATACAGGGGCACCCGGCAGGGTTGCCCCTTATTGCCCATATTGTTTGTTATAACGCTAGAGCCCCTAGCTATAGCCCTTAGAGCTCGCGAGGAACGAATGGGTATCTCGATCGGAGGGACCCATAACTTGATTTCAATATACGCAGATGACATTTTATTATACTTTTGCGATCTGGAAGAAGACCATTCGGTTATAGCGGACATCTTTAACTGCTTCGAGGAAGTGTCCGGTCTTGCTATAAACCCCAGAAAATCCACTGGCTTTTACTTCAGAGATCTACCACACCCTCCTCTCCTGCAGTTTGGGAGATACCAGATCCCGGTAGCCCAGACCACGTTCAAATACCTGGGTATAGAAGTATATAGAACACCCTATGACCAGATTGAGGGCAATATTAAAAGGGCCATCGCTGGCCTCCGTGGCAGTGTAGGGTTGTGGACGTCCTTACCCCTATCCGTCATGGGTAGAATCGCTGTTTCAAAGATGGTTCTGCTTCCCCGCATGCTATAGTATTTTGTTAATTTGCCGGTCGTCCTCCCACAACAGATATTCAATACATTGAATACGATATTGACAACTCTTATTTGGGGGTCCGGGTGGAGACGTATCAGCCTCCGAAAGCTTCAAATCGGAACTAAGCTGGGTGGCCTCTGGGTGCCCGACCTGCGCGGATATTACTAAGCCAGTCAGCTCCAGTGGCTGGCGCGATGGGTAGCGGGCAGGAATTTACACAAGATTAATTTTACAGCGGATCAACTAGCACGTGAAGAATTGCATTCTCTGTTGTTGCCCAGGACTAGGATCTCTCCAGATTGCCACCCTCTCCTGCGCACAGCACTGACGTGCTGGAGGATGGCACTAGCATATACATCTAGGACTGTGCCATTTGCAGAGAACGTTCCATTGTTGGGCATTCCAACACCACAGGGTAAACTTAGTCAGCGTAGGTTGCAGCCCTGGATGGAAGCTGGGGTAGAGAATGTGGGGGCCTTTTTTGGGGATGACGCTCTATTAGATCACGACTCCTTTTTACAAGCCACGGGGGCTCCCCAGAGGTTATACCTGCTACACGCTACAGTATCGCACTACATAAGACACACCTGGGCTCCACAGAGGCTTAAACCTGCACAACATGAATTAGTTCACTTACTCTACCATATGGGAACGGGAGACCATTTGGTGCATTGGCTTTATGTTGGGATTAGGGAACATACGGCTACTCCACTCACTGCACTCAGAGATACCTGGGCACAAGACATCTGGGAAGTATTATCGGATAGGGCCTGGCAAGTGGTTCTTGAACACCCCAAGAAGGTGTCCAGGAACGTTAAATTTAAATTCATCCAAGTTATAGTATTGCATAGGGCGTACCTTACCCCCCCAAGGCTGCATAGAATGTCCAAAGACTCTCCCCACAATTGCCCTCGTTGTAAGGAGGACAAGGCTGGTTTTCTTCACATGCTATGGGCCTGCCCGCGAATAAGAAGTTACTGGGGGGAAATATGTTGTATACTCCGTACAGTCACGGCCTTGCCGGTGCCAGAAGATGCTCTATATTGTCTGGTGGGGCACCGTAAACGTCCTAAACAACATAAGGCTCAATTGAAACTCCTAGACTTGGCTCTGTTATTAGCAATCAGAGTCTTAACATTGAGATGCAAGTCCCCCAGACCTCCTGGAATATCAGTGTGGAAATCTGACCTGTTGAGATGGGGTAAGGCGGAGGGAGCAGTCTTGAGACGGGAAGAGGAGAGAGGACAACGGAAACATCCGATTGCACAAGAATGGGAAATTATGATGTTAGAGCTAGAAGAGATGGAATTGTTACCACCACAGACGTATGGAATGTGAAAGTGGGCTGACTGTGGGGAGTTTCAGCGTGGGTAGCGTAGCAGCACAAGATCTCACAAACGCACAGATTTTGTTTTTAGTCAATCCTCATTATAT
Source organism: Lissotriton helveticus (assembly GCF_964261635.1). Classification (NCBI taxonomy): domain Eukaryota; kingdom Metazoa; phylum Chordata; class Amphibia; order Caudata; family Salamandridae; genus Lissotriton; species Lissotriton helveticus. The sequence continues at coordinate 1,218,541,575 of NC_136068.1, forward strand.
GCCTAATTAGCTCAATATTAATGTTAAGAAGTGTTATTCCTTTTGAATCAGTATACCAGAAGACGTACAGGGGAGGGGTGGGAGGGTTACAGGGAGGGGGATAGTTTAAGAGATTGGCTTACTATAATTTCACTGATGTTAGGCTTGTTGGACAAGAGGTCCTGCACAATGGACATGATTAGACGACATATGTTTAAAAATATGAAATCTTATGTTTTGATACTCTGAGTACAGAATTGATAATGGTCCAGCCGTAATTACTAAAGGCCGACAGAGTTAAGTTGGGGAGAAAAGAAAGTTAAAAAATGGCTGTATTATATACTATGTGAAAGTGATGTGATACGTGGCATACGGTGCAGTCTGAAATAAAGAGTTTAAAAAAAAAACTCCGCGAAGTGACCCAAAACTCTGCTGCACTACTCAGAGTTCCGCAAGTGGCAAAGTGTATTAAGTCACACAGTTCATGCTGATTTTTAGTGCTGAGTGTTTGTCCCACGCTGGAAAATCAGCCCAAACAATGCCATGAGCAGTGCGAAAAGGTGCTGCTTCTTTCTACAGCGGCATCTACCTCAACGTGAACGGATGGTTTCTCAACGTGAACGGTCAGGGATGGTTCCCCGCCTGCCCTCATTGAGAAATCTCACAGAGGGAGGTGGTCTATTGTTGAATTTTCCTCACTCGCAATCTTAACATAGGCGAGTATGAGTGAGGAACACTCATGAGCAACAAAGAACACATGCAAACCTATGGCAAACATGTAAACTTCACAGGAGTGACTAGCAACCCTCCAGTCGGGTGACCGGACCACAGTTAAGGTAACTCGAGATTCTGCGCACTCCATCACCTTACCCTACTCGTGCCTACTTCTCCACAATTCTAAATCGCCCAATACCTCTCTCCTTCCCTTGCAGCACGCCCCAAATCAGACAACCAAGTCCTGATGACGATCCTAACTAATCAGGATCGAAACGCCGTCGACCTAACAGCCCATCAATAGGCGCACCCTGTCTCCGTGGCTCAACATTGAATTGAAAGATCAACTGATTACTGTGATATCACATTGTCACATGTGTCTTGAGCCACTCACTGTAAAATATATGCACTTTTTGCTCACAGTGCTCCGCCGGCGCTGTTCACTTCCTCACTTGCGTCGCCACCTTCACTTTGAACACTTTATGCACCAAGTACTATATGGTTGTCACCTAATAATTTTTATGCAGTGCTGTTTCTAACTGTATATAAGTCCGACCATAAAACGAATGTCATACTATAAAGATGAATAACTATCTTTACTGACACCCATGAGTTTTCTCCTTCTTTCCCTACAAGTAATGCTGTGTGCATGCATATTTAATTGTCTTTATATCCTTACCTCTCAGGACATTGTTTCTTTATTGCGGCCTATGGCAAAAGCACACCTGCTGACCACACAAAATGGCCACTGCCCACATGGTCAAACAGAAAGCAAGGAGGCCACAATACAATGTTGTATGGGCTCTGACTATACAAAATGTTCCCTGGCCACATGGCATGGGGAACAAAGACAAATGGTGGCCAATTGCAAAAACGCTCACAGACTGGCCAGACAAAGGAGGCATGGTAACACAGAAAAACAGCATTAATTCAGAAATGCCAAAAATGAAAATTAACTGGGCTAAAACACACATCCTCTAAAGGCATCAAATAAGAGTACCCCACCTATACACTGTAGAAATAAAAACATGAAATATCCCAAAAAATAAATTTTGTAATTTAATTCAATGCCATCCACGGCTTAAATTTGGTTTAAATTCAACAGACACCAAAGAAACAGTTACCCATGTCTAGTACTGGTCCGGCTGGCTGGATTGCCGAATAGGCCACATAGTGAATTAAATCAATATTGCAAACTTATTAAAAACATTCAGAAAAAAATTACTAAACTGTGCAACATTCTTCCTTTACAAAAGAAGATAAATGACATGCAAAAAAAAAGCTAGGCCCCTACTTAATCTGCAGGCCACCCACCACAATAAATAAAAGCACAAATACATCCAGGTGTATGCCCTCAATCAAACAAACAACACCATTATACGCCAGATTTTCAACTTGATTGTGAAATCTCAAATACAAAGTCGTTAAATCCAATGCAATATATGCAGCAGACAAGGAGAGTGATCCTTTAAGCTCCAAATCCCAAAGAAAAGTGTCCAGGAGAGGGGCAAAGCAAAGGGAGGACAGGAACAGGAAGTTGGAGTCTCTGGGTCACTTCCTTCCTGTTTGAATTTTTTTTAAAAACGTTTCTCTCTCAAAAAAAAATCCTATGGCAAGTTTGAGAAGAACAACCACTCCAAAAGCGTAGCACCTGCATCTCAAGCACAAACTCTTCTTGAGCACTCCGTTTGCGATCACAATCGCCACAAGATTGGCTTTCGTTGCATCCAGAAGCCATGCCAATGAGCACAAAGTCTTGTGGGAGCTCACCAGCGATGTGAGAAATCATGCATGCTCTCCCAAGCGGCCTGAGAGTATCTTGGTGCTTGTGAGTGAGTGCAAAACAAAACTTGACAGCTCAAACGGGAAAAAACTCTGCTTGTTGCCCAAAAAGCTGGATTCAGGAACTCCATATTCCTCTGCAGAGTGTGGAGTGCCTGAATTCCGCAAGCTTTGCGAGCAGAGTGGAGTTTTACACCCGGGCCTAGAAAGCACACTGTTAGTAGTTCAAAGAACGAAAAAGGAGTCACCATAAATCCTTGTTATCCAATTAAAAAGCTCAGCATTCAAACCCCATGTGTCTGTAAGGAACTGTTCTCTTTAATTCTTCTGCCAGAGGTGTGTTTTTCTCTTTCTCTAGGGTAAGGCCATCGTGCAGCAGCATGCCTGCTTTTAGTATCTATAAGGTCAACAAGATTTCAATGCCGTCAACTGTTTCATACCTATCAGGCCTCACTTAATGGAAGACAGGTACATTGGAAGTGGAACAACTTTACGTCATGTTTGTAGACCTGCGCCCTGCCTTTGACTTGGTACAAAGATCAATGCTTTGGCAGGTCCTTTTCCAAGAAAGGGGTGTCCAGTTATTTGCTAGATGTCATAATTAGGCTGCATATCAACAACTATGCACAGGTCAGGCATGGTAGCACAGGTGAGATAGTTGATTCCTTACCCGTAACCAGAGGAGTGAGACAAGAGTGCGTGTTGGCCCCCACATTGTTCACGCTCTACATCAATGGCCTTGTCAAATTCCTGGACCAGTGTGATAATGATGCACCCAGATTAGCAAACATGAGGGTTCCTGCTCTCATGTTTGCAGTTGATACTTTATTAATCTCCAAATCCACAATGGGACTCCAGAAGCTGTTGGACCAGTTTGAATGTTTTTGACAAATAAGGGGATTGGAGATTAACGTGAGCAAAGCTAGGTTCATAGTCCTGAATCCTGGACTTTTGACCAGAACTCATCCCACCTTAGCAGGGGCCCTGCTGGAATGTGTGCATAAATTCGCGTGTTTAGGCTTCACACTGACTGAACATCTGGGGTGGCAAGCTCACATAATGCAGCAATGATTACAATCGGAGCAAGTACTGAGAGACATTATAAAGTTGTTGCACTGCTCATAGTACCGTCCCATTCTGCCAACAATTCAGATTTATAATCTTAAGGCCTTGGGGCTGCTGCTTATGATGCAGAGTTGTGGGGGCATCTGCGGGTGACCCCATTTGCAACGGTGGAAAATCGCTTCATGCGTCAGTTAGTGGGTGTACCTGTAAGCACTCCTCCGCTTTCACTTAGGCTGGACTTCGGGATTAGAGACATCTCTGAAAGACTGGCACTGCACCCCTTACTTTACTAGAGGAGGATCTGGCTATCCTGGAGCTATCTGCTTATCGTCAAGAGTTAGTGGAAATTTTGTCTCAGTCAGGCTCTTCAGAATCCCATGGCTAATGCATGTGAAGGCTACACTGACAGAGGTTGGCCTTCATGGTCTATGGAGTACCCCGGACCAGGCTGTGGCTATTTCCAAATTATGTATCAAAAGAGCACATTGGCAACTTAGAGATACTCTATTACACAGTCAGTCAAAGCATGGATCCTAAATGCCTTTCTTTGCCAAGCGCGAGCATCGAGAAGCGCACACTTAGGACCCGGCACCCCGGCCCCCGCCCCTACCTCGACTAGTCTTATTGGTGGCCGGTCAGCCCCAAGGGGCGACTGGCCGCTGAGTACTTCCGGGGCAAGAGGTGACGCACTTCCGGGGGTGCAGAGGGCGGGGACGGGGGACCTATTTAGGTTCATGGGGCAGGGACCCCAGTCTCTTCTTCCTCTGCGGCACCGGACTGGTGGTGGGAGCCCAGAAGCGTCTCCCTCTTCCCTCCTTTTTAGTTTTAACTTTATCTCTTCGTGTTTAGTCGGAGGTCAGCGGTCTTTTGCCTTGGGGATCCAGCACAGCCGAGTCCGGTCCTCGTGAGATTAGACGACGACGAGCGCGGGCGTGACTACGCGGTGTCGGCGTTGGGAGGCATCCATCTCGTCAGGTGAGGTGGGGGGTGCGCTTGGGGGGCCTGGGGGCAGCCGTAGATAGCAAAAAGGGGTGTAATTGTGGCTGATTACTAGCCTGTCCTGATCTGGTGGTTTGCGGCTGCTGACAGGGCTCCTTGGGCGTGCTGTTTACCTTCCCTATCGATGTGGGCGGGGTATAGCTAAGGATCGTCACAGGGGACGAAGCAGTAGCGCTGTACAGGGGTCGATGGACTCGCAAAATTAGATGGTATTTGGGGTCACAACCCCAGTGGTTTTGTGAATCACAGGGTTTGCGACAGTAAAATCCTTTTGTACATTCAGCCCTAACTCACATATTGCTTTGGCCCAAAGAGATGTGGGGAAAGGCAGATAACGGTAACGCTTATTAGCAATCAGACCTGATGGCCTGTTCTAATCTATGCAGTCTGTACAGACAATCTTTAAAACCACCTACTTCATCGATGAGGGGCTGATAGGAGTTGACCTTTGGAGATATGGTCCTTTGGCTAAGGGCGGAACGGCTGACATTGGAACCTGGGCTCCGTTTCAGTTCCCAGCGCATCATTGAAAATCGTCCATGCGTTCGCCAATCACTTAATCTTTCAATGTTTACAATTCAGAATATGGGGGAAATATTATGTAAATGTGTACATTCCAACTAAACTTGATGTACACGATCTTGCATAATCTCTCAACACCCCCTGATAATGTTAAGCACGGTGGTGCTACCTAGCTAGTATTACGCTATGTAAATCATTCATGGTACATATAAGCATACATAGAGATCCCCGTCGTTTCGCTACAGATGACAAGCGCACACGTCAGTAGATGCAGAGCATTTGACCCCAAATCCCAGTACTCACTAAAAGTACAGGCGTCCCCTCCTTTTTCTGATGATTATATATGGTAATCTAATCCTACTGCCTAGCTCATTAGTTGATTTTAGTTTTTAATTTTGCTATAGATAACATGTTATTTTAGCCTGTTTTAAAGTCCTCCGGCAGTTTAAATAATATTGTCCACCCCAGAGCATACCACCCACAAGGCGGTGTTTTTTCCAGACTCTCAGTGACCAAAGAAACTATGGTCTCGGCCCAATTACGGGGAAGTGTTCTTTGTAGCTAGGGAGCTATCCACATTTCTGTACGAGCCCCTTGGTGGCATTCAGATGTTGATAGGGGCTTGCCTCATGTCTCCCGAATGTTGGCTCTATATTCTGCCCACTCACAGACCTGCTCCCTCACGCTCATCTGTTGAGTTTAGAGTGTTTATTTAACAACTGACTGTGACTGTGCGTTAATTAGATCACTACACGCTCCACTTTATCCTAGCTAGCTAATGGTACTAACGTGGAGTTATCTTCAGGTATGAAAGACTAAAACATTTTCAAGTCTGCTATTTTACTCGAGAACCATAGTTGCAAGATTCTAGGTGCGACTCCTGGCTAGCTCGATAGTGAATTTCCTTGGAAACAGCAATAAACGGATGGACTCAATTGGTGCAGTAAAAAACTCATGGGCGAATGGGGTTAAGTAGCTTTAAATACCGGGGAGCCCGGAGAAGAAAAGGTATCGTAGTACCACGTGGTAGATACTGTTACCTCCCATGGGTCAAGTGTGTCATCTATATCTTTCTTAACAATTGTGAGGAAACTTCCACAAGAAGAAAGCAGCAGAGCCTTCTCATGGGTCTTCGGGAGCTGAGGAGGGGTGTATATACCCCTGGCTATATTACTCGAGCAGGGAAGGTCTCATTTTATTCCTGTTTTGGGGCATGTTTCATTGGTTAATCCGAACCGTATATGTATTACCTATTATTCTCCATTCTACTATATAAAAGTACAGTACAAAGGAATTTCGTAGGGCCGGGTCTCAAAAAACATAGATGCTGTCTGCCTGGGGTGTAGAACATCAATGTATATATTGTACCTCAGTGAAATGGCTGATCTGAGTTTGAGATGAAATTAATTATAAAAATGATGGCAGTATATTCATGGTTCACAGCGTGTGTACGGTTAGGTCAGCATAATATAAACATTCTGGCAAAGCCATCTGAAGAAAGCAACAGTCAACAGCCTACTCGTGCTAACAACATCATCTATGTGCAGACTCTTATAACAAACCGGATCATGCCTGCAAGCTCTCGTGGAAGCAATTTTTGAACCCTCACAAGACAGTTCTGCTGAGGAAATCTTTATGTAGTTAAACTGATGGCTGCTGCCCACTGATCTTGGGATGGTGGCAGGGTGTGGGGGGGTTTGAGTGTTCAACACACTTTCTTTAGAGGCAGTAACACTTTGAGGTGATGGATGCTCAAAGATTAACTAACTTGTACCTTAAAAATTGATTTAATAAGGAAATGAGTCATGGCACAAAACATTAATTTGATGGTTGGCACACGCTCATACATGATGTCTGGTGGGTAGTGTTTGGTTAACCAGAGTTTTTGATGTCAGAAACAGCTAATGTGCACATAGAGTGCCTGCTCAATTTATTTCAGATTAAACGTTCTTTGAAGGAACCAATATCTTTCCTTAGATGGGTTTTCATTTCTGTAATGAACTCTAGTGGAACCTGTCGTGTGACTCCCGCACTCATTGTAAAGCATACTGTAAGTTCCGAACATTGGTATTTAGCTCAACAGGTGCAGGAAGTGAGGTGGGTTTTGGGAAAGAGGAGGAGTGGTTCAGGGGAAATGCCGGTGCCACCCACTAATTGGATTGTGACCCAAGGGTTTGTTCCAGGGGGTTAATTTTGTGTTAGCCGTGCAGGTCCTGAGTTCATAAATCAAGTGAGGGAGCATTGAGCAGTTGTGGAGGAATGCCTGTGTGGCTTGGCTGTCTGGTCCCCATGGCAGAGGCATTTGGTCTGGTCCTGACGGCATGTTGGTGCACAGTGCAGCCTAGCATGAAACGGGATTAGTGGACCCCCGACTTGCAGCTTTTGGGGAAACAATGGGGAGGAAACAAAGCAGCCCTGGCCTGAGATGGATGAAATCGCTCAGTGCATAGGATTACCTTACAAAGAACTGCGCCAAGTCCACTAGTTGTTTTCAAGGGTCCGATGCAATCCTGAATTGGGAATGCCATCAGTAATTGAGATAAAATCTAGTCCTACATCCTGGAATTTCAATTCCTGAGAAATTGTGTTTGGTGGGAATATCCAACAAAGCTAGCAAAACTTGGTAACTCGTGGCTCTGTTACAGATGGCTTCCAGTTCAACATTTCAGTGACACTGTCATCACGCTGGGGCTCATGTGTCAGCAGTGCGATTCTTTGCTACACTGGCAGGCGAGCGTGACCCGGGGGCGTCCTTGTGGGCAAAATTAGCCTGGCAGGGTGGGCCAAGCTGGTAGGGACCAAGTGGGACTGCCGGGAACCCTTAGATGTTCTAACCCTGTCCGGCATCCTAGATGCCCTTCCTACGAGTTGCAGCTCAGCATATGAGCACACACTATTGGGGACGGCCGTTTCCTTGTCCTTTTATGGGGCTTTCCGACTCGGGGTTATCGCGGGGACATCCAGATCCGATCAGGCGGGGGGGGCATCCAATTCAACAATACAAAATTGACTCCTGGGGGCTTGAAGGTGACCCTGAAGAAATCAAAGACAGGGGTAGGGGAGTTAGAATCCAGCGGGGTCCGGCAACAGGTGGAGCGGCTTGCCCGTTGGCCAGAATGCGGTCATACTTGGCCATGCACCCAGCAGGAGTGGGACGGGCCTTGTTCTCACATGAGCTTGGCGACTGCTTGTTACAGTACCAATGTAAGCTGTTTTTGGTTTAGCATTAGCGGGACTGGGACTAGGTGCGTTAGGATACTCGTCCCACTCTGTCAGGATGGGTGCGGCGACGCTAGCTGCAGAGGCAGGCTTACCAAACAGCACGGTGGAAAAGGTCGGGCACTGGTCGTCCGACGGTTATAAGAGATACATTCGGCCGTAATGGTTGTGACAAAAATGCTGATGATTTGCCAATGAACGTGCTTGACTTTTCTATTTCTCTCCTGTTCAGTAGTATGCCCGCAAAGGTGGTGTGGGTACTGGGGCACGCGTTCGTGCATCACGCTATGATGCGACTATGGCAGCGGCGAGTGGCGAAGCTGGTAGGCTTGAATGGACGGGTTCCTGTGGCGAGGCCGGCGGCCCTTGAGTGCGGGCAAGTGCCTGGAATATTCCGGTGAGGCGGCTCAAGGGGGAATTGGCCAGGTTGTGCTCAGCGAAGGGCCGCTTGTGTCACATTCCACACCGAATGGTCTCCGGTGAGGTGATGTATAACAGGTAAGTATAAGCGAAATTTGCGAATTTGTGTTCCACAAATTCGCGCGAAATCGAATTCGCAATCCGCAAAATCCGCGAATTCGTGCGAATTTGCGGATTTTTGTTTTTTGTGTGTTCGCGGGGTTTTTTGTGTGTTCGCGGGGTTTTTTGCGTGTTCGCAAGGCTTTTTGCGTGTTCGCGGGCCACTTGCATGGCGAAGTTACCTATGCGGTCGTGAATGGGTACAGCACCCTCTGGTTCACCACTGTCACCCTCTGGTTCATCACTACCACCCTCTGGTTCACCACTGCCACCCTCTGGTTCACCCCTGCCACCCTCTGGTTACCCCCTGCCACCCTCTGGTTCACCACTGCCACCCTCTTGTTCAGCACTGCCACTCTCTGGTTCACCCCTGCCACCCTCTGGTTCAGCACTGTCACCCTCTGGTTCACCACTGCCACCCTCTGGTTCACGACTGGCACCCTCTGGTTCATCACAGCACCTCTGGTTAACCACTGCCACCCTCTGGTTAACCACTGTCACTCTCTGGTTCAGCACTGCCACCCTCTGGTTCACCACTGCCACCCTCTGGTTCACCCCTGCCACCCTCTGGTTCACCACTGCCACCCTCTGGTTCATCACAGCACCCTCTGGTTCACGCCTGCCACCCTCTGGTTCAGCACTGTCACCCTCTGGTTCACCACTGCCACCCTCTGGTTCGCGACTGCCACATTTGGTTCATCACAGCACCTCTAGTTCACCACTGCAACCCTCTGGTTAACCACTGTCACCCTCTGGTTCAGCACTGCCACCCTCTGGTTCACCACTGCCACTCTCTGGTTCACCACTGCCATCCTCTGGTTCACCCATGCCACCCTCTGGTTCACCACTGCCACCCTCTGGTTCATCCCTGCCACCATATGGTTCATCACTGCCACCCTCTGGTTCACCCCTGCCACCCTCTGGTTCAACCCTGCCACCCTCTGGTTCAGCACTGCCACCCTCTGGCCATCCCTGGGGATGCGCCAGTTATTGTGAATCTGCCCCTATACATTTAGTCAACGAGGGAGCACTTACTGATTAGACAGTAGAAAGTACTCCAGTTGAGTAGAGGTATTGCACAAAAAGGTAGCATCTTCTTGGACAAACACGCAGGGCGGGATTCATTCTGCACCCTGTTAGTCTTGTTTTGTGTGCCCTTCTGCTCTCTGTTAGACTTGTTTTCCCCTTGTTTTTGTGCCCTTCTGCCCTCTGTTAGACTCGTTTTTCCCCTTGTTTTTCTGCCCTTCTGCCCCCTGTTAGACTCGTTTTTTGTGCCCTTGTGCCCTCTGTTAGACTCATTTTCCCTTGTTTTTCTGCCCTTCTGCCCTCTGTTAGACTCGTTTTTTGTGCCCTTCTGCCCTCTATTATTCCCTTGTTTTTGTGCCCTTCTGCCCTCTGTTAGACTCGTTTTTTTGTGCCCTTCTGCCCTCTGTTAGACTCGTTTTTGTGCCTTTCTGCCCCGTTAGACTCGTTTTTTGTGCCCTTCTGCCCTCTGTTAGACTCGTTTTTCCCTTGTTTTTCTTCTGCCCTTCCGTCCTCTGTTAGACTGGTTTTTTGTGCCCTTCTGCCCTCTGTTGACTTGTTTTTCCCTTGTTTTTCTACCCTTCTGCCCTTTGTTAGACTGCTTTTTGTGCCTTTCTGCCCTCTGCATCACCACATCATCACTCAGCGCTACCCCAGAATCACTCAGCACCACCACATTATCACTCAGCACCACCACATTATCACTCAGCACCACCACAGCATCACTCAGCACCACCACAGCATCACTCAGCACCACCACAGCACCACTCAGCACCACCACAGCACCACTCAGTGCCACAACAGCATCACTCAGCACCACCACAGTACCACTCAGCACCACCACAGAATCACTCAACACCACCACAGCACCACTCAGCACCACTACAGCACCACTCAGCGCCACCACAGCATCACTCAGCGCCACCTCAGCATCACTCAGCACCACCACATTATCACTCAGCACCACCACAGCACCACTCAGTACCACCACAGCATCACTCAGCACCACCACAGCATCACTCAGCACCACCACAGCACCAATCAGCACCACCACAGCACCACTCAGCGCCACTACAGCATCACTCAGCACCACCACAACATCACTCAGCACCACCACATTATCACTCAGCTCCACCACAGCACCACTCAGCACCACCACAGCATCACTCAGCACCACCGCAGCATCACTCAGCACCACCACAACACCCCTCAGCACCACCCCAGCATCACTCAGCATCATCCCAGATTCACTCAGCACCACCACAGCACTACTCAGCATCACCACAGCACCACTCAGCACCACCACAGCACCACTCAGCGTCACCCCAGCATCAATCTGTGCAACGATTCAACAACAATTGGTTCAAATATGTTCTCTCAATGTTTCAAACTTTATTACAAATGTCACAAAAAGATGTTAATATTTCACTTCTGTTCTTGGATTTTCGTCACAATAAAATACACTGAACCTAATCTTCACAAAAAATATTTACAAAAGTTTAAGCTATTGCCATTATAAATTAAAATCACTTTTATTTAAGTATTAATTATTTTAAAAAATTAAAAGCCATTGTAATTTTTAATATCAATACAGCTAAGTCACGTAAATACAAAACATGTTGCATTACAAATGCTATAGGTGTCACATTTGCGAAAGTTATAACTATTGGCATTGTAAATGACAAAGCTATTAATTTAGCCATTTTCAAAACCAACACATAAATAAAAAAAATTGTCATTTACAAGACCAATAGCTCAAACTTTCCTAATGCGAGACCTATTTCATTGCAAATGCTTGTTTTTATATCTGTCAGTGCTTCCGGTTGAGGTCTGATTTTCGTGACAGGCGCCTCATTGCCTACTTGTAACTATTCTCTGACCCTGCTCCAAGGGTCAGAGCAGGGTCAGAGAATAGTTGCAAGTAGGCAACGAGGCGCCAGGAAGCACTTACAGGCTTACAGCAGCAGGTGCCCAAGTTGAAGTTAATTTCTTTGTAACCCTTTTGTAAAAGGTTACAAAAAATTAGCTTCAACTTTTGCACCTGCTGCTGCAACCCTGTAAGTGCTTGGCTGAAAATTCGTCCCCGCTGATTCGCGGATTTTACCGCGATTTCGCGAGATTCGCGAATCACGAAATCGCGGAAAATCCGCAAATTCCACGAGCGGAACGAATTTTCAGCCCATGCTTAATAACAGGGATGGAGTGCAGTTATTGGACATTGGTACGGATACCTGGATTAGAGTGCGGGCAAGTGCCTGGAATGTCTCGGTGAGGTGGCTCAAGGGGGAATTGACCAGGTTGTGCTCAGCGAAGGGCCGCTTGTGTCACATTCCGCACCGAATAGTCTCCGGTGAGGTGATGTATCACAAAGATGGAGTGCAGTTATCAGACATTGGTACGGATACCTGGATTAGAGGATTGTGGTCTTTCATCCAGAGCGCAGTTGGGAGAGGTGACGGACCTGTGGGCCCGGGTCACCTTTGTGGCGGTAGAAAGACCTTGGAACAGTAAAATTGACCGACGGAATGGACGGGAGTCCGCCTTGCGTACTCCCTAGGCCAGCACTGAGGGGGGAGACGGTAAGCTCTCCACTGTAAAATATGGCCCCGGCTGGGGAGGCTAGGGCGACAGGTTACGAGCCTCCTGGGTCCCTGGTCAGCCTGGTGGTCTGAGGGTGGTGGGCCCCTGGAGAGGGCGGACAAGGATCAGAGATTTGGGGCCCACTCCACATGTGCGCAGGTGGGTTGCACCTTGCGTGGATGCTCTGCATGGAAGATGCGAGCTGGAAGGCCCCTTAGTGCTGGAGGATTCGAATCTTGCTGAAGAAGATCTGGAAAGTCAATAATAAAGTTGTGTTGATTACTGTAAATAATGAATTTGAAATGCCTTCTCATGTTTATGAAATGTCAAATATTAAACACGGCCGTTTTACACCCACGAAAATCTCTGTCTATGATTTTAATGTGGGTTGTCAGGTTATCAGGAGGGAGCGGGGAGCATGCTGGGGGATCCGGGTCCTAGGCCAAGCGCGAGCATCGAGAAGTGCGCAGTTAGGACCCGGCCCCCCGGCCCCCGCCCCTACCTCGACTAGTCTTATCGGCGGCCGGTCAGCCCCAAGGGGTGACCGGCCGCTGAGTACTTCCAGGGCAAGAGGTGACACACTTCCGGTGGTGCAGAGGGCGGGGACTGGGGACCTATTTAGGTTTCTTGGGCAGGGACCCCAGTCTCTTCTTCCTCTGCGGCACCGGACCGGTGGTGGGATCCCAGAAGCGTCTCCCTCTTCCCTCCTTTTTAGTTTTAACTCCCACCCACCCATCCCTGTAGCTCAGTAGGTTGGTGGGGCGTGTTGCGGTAGAAAGACCTTGGAACAGTAAAATTAACCGACGGAATGGACGGGAGTCTGCCTTGCGTACTCCCTAGGCCAGCACTGAGGGGGGAGACGGTAAGCTCTCCGCTGTAACATATGGCCCCGGCTGGGGAGGCAAGGGCGACAGGTTACGAGCCTCCTGGGTCCCTGGTCAGCCTGGTGGTCTGAGGGTGGTGGGCCCCTGGAGAGGGCGGACAAGGATCAGAGGTTTGGAGCCCACTCCTCATGTGCGCAGGTGGGTTGCACCTTGCGTGGATGCTCTGCATGGAAGATGCGAGCTGGAAGGCCCCTTAGTGATGGAGGATTCGTATCTTGCTGAAGAAGATCCGGAAAGTCAATAATAAAGTTGTGTTGATAACTGTAAATAATGACTTTGAAATGCCTTGCCATGCTTTTGAAATGTCAAATATTAAACATGGCCATTTACCCCCACGCAAATCTCTGTCTATGATTTTAATGTGGGTTGTCAGGTTATCAGGAGGGAGCGGGGAGCATGCTGGGGGATCCGGGTCTTAACAGTTAAGGACTCATTTAAACAAGAGAACTTTCTGGATGAAATAGAATAGGCGACTGTATTTGCAATGGAGCCCTGCCTCTCCAGCCATTTACTGCCAAGTGAGTGTGTACGCCACGGGCCAATGAGCTGCAGTGCCCAGCCTGAAGTGAAGTGATGCAAAAGAAACTATTGAACATGTTATGTACTTCTGCCCAACTTATGTGATCTGTAGGAGTTGCCGGATTATTCTGCTTTGTTGGAATTTAAGAACTAGGGAGTACAAAAAGGTTTTTAGGATTTTGAGATATGATACATGTAGATTGATGGCTTTTGCTCCCTCCCAATTTCTGATGGATGTGTGGAGAGTAAGGTACAAGATGAGCATTTCTAATGACATGTGTATAGTGGTGACTGTAATACAGTAACTACAATTACTGCTAGAGAACAGGATGAGAAATACTTATTTAATACAGTCGGAACCTCTTAAAGAGTATTTATATATTTTAATTTTTAGCTGCTGGTCAACCTATTTCATTGCGTATTAACCTATTTACAGGTTGCTGTGCGTAATAGGAATAACTGGTTGTGCAGTTCTGTAAATGAATACCACCAGTCAAGTAGATACTGGCAGATCTTGAGTTATTGCCTAATCTACCCCGTTGTTGGAGAATGTTCAGTTTAAAGGAGGAATCGGTTGTCTTAATGTTTAATATATTTCACATATTACATGACATATTTTAGCTTTTTTATTATATATTTTTTACCTTATGTGCTTTTAATGCTTATAGCTGAAATAAAGTTTTACTTACATACTGACTACCAATTATTTCAACATATTATAAAGTGCAGGTCCACCACCAGAAAATTGCAGTGAAATGAAAAACCAATTCGTGAATGTGTGTAACTTATGTGGATGAAATGGATGTGCCGTGCCATGTCTTAGTCATGCAAGACAATAAATATCTTACATGCTCATTCCTGTGTACTCATTTATCAGATTCCTATGATATGCTAGCTAAAGAAGATGGCTGCCTTCCCACAAATTGTAATATTTGATTGTTGTTAGTGCTTACCAGAGACAGTGAGCATTCAGAAGAAGATGATGCACTCCTCAATGTGTCAGGCAGGTTGTTGCAACACATTCCACTCAGGCACTGGAATTCCTTTCAGACTAGATTCTTGTTGTGTTTCCACAGGCTCACCAGATAGGTGCTTCATGGCATGCGAGGAGCATTGATGACAAAAGCAGATGGAGGAATTGGCATTCTGCATTGGATAAAAGATGTCAAACTTGCGTTTCTTTCTCACATGGTTAGTCAATACCATGTGTTTGAAGAGAGATGTGTGTTCTAGACTTATGAATTTCTGTTTCCAACATGGTGATTGGGCCAGAGAATTCATCCGGAATGTCCTATTCCAAGATGAAGTTGAGTCTTTTCGTGTGAGGTCAGTTCCTATTCAAATAAAGGAGGCCTTAGCAAGCAAACACCTTGTAGCAAATTTGTACCCTTCATTTCATTTCATTTATTGTCCACTAGCTATTATTTTGTGCCTGATTTTTGCTTCTTGCAGCCTAGATTTCCTTTAGATCTTCCCCTGGTTCTCTTAACTTGTGTCTTCCAACGTACCTGACACCAGGGAGAATTTGGTGCCATGCTTATCTACTTATCTGCATAATCTTTCTATTCAATCAAGAGCAGTTAGATTTCCAAGTAGGACTTTTACCCTTTGTCGCTTTTTTCACCTAACCAAAACCCCTTTAAGGAGACACTTGACAACATTTGTACTATTAAGTGCAAGTGGCACCTTGGCTATTAGGATGAAGGAGTCCTATTTCGGTCACTCAAGAAGAAAGCTTGACAGACCATTTTAGCCCCAGAGATCTACAATGCCTCAAAAGGAGAGGGCATATTAATGGAAGTCTTCACTTCACTAGTGTCCCAGCCACTTAAGGATTTACACACCATTAAATGGACAGCACAAAGGGCATCAGCCCTATATAAAACAGAAACAGTGGGGAAAAGAAGCAATCCTACATGCAATGATATCACAAGGACTGAGTCAATATGTTGTTAAACCAGAAGCTTCTCACCATGTTGACTTACCGTGAATACCCCTATGTTTCTGGCAATAAAAGCAGATAACTCTTTGATACTGGTTTTGGACATGAATCAGCATTGTAAAGCCCATGCACTACAAAATGCTCATAGTACAGGATTAATGACACAACTTAAATACCTAAAATACAAAATCACAAATGGTATTTGCTAGAGCTGACATCTTTGGCGTGTTTTTCTCCTGTCTTTTTTTTGCTTCTGACCTATGCAGCATTTCATTTTGACAGTTTTTTAAACTCTGGGCACTTTACCACTGTTGATCAGTGCTAAAGTTCCTGTGCTCCCTGTGTAAATTGTGATTATGATTGTTGATCCCTGATTGGCATATTTGATTTACTGGTAAGTCCCAAGTAAGGTGCACTGTGTGTGCCCAAGGCCTATAATTCAAATGCGACTAGTGGGCTTGCAGGGCTGACTGTGCCACCCACATTAGTAGCCCTGCAAATATGTCTCTGACCAGCGACTATGGCATCTGTGAGTGCAGTTTTAAAATGCCATGTCAACCTGGCAAGTGCACCCACTTGCCAGGCTCAAACCATCCCTTTCTCTACATGTAGAGCACCCCTATAGTATGCCCAAAGTAGCTCCATGGGTAGGGTGCAGTGTGTGTGTGAATGATAGGACATTTACTGGTGTGTTTCACATGTCTTGATAGTGAAATAATGGCAATTTTGTTTTTCACTATAGCAAGGGCTATCTTTCCCATAGGTTATCATTGGAGCTGCCTTTGTAATATCTTATAAGTGAAATTTCCAGTTTGGAAGATATAGAGAGTTGGAGTGTTGGGTCCCTGAAGTTGTTTTTTAAATTGCGTGCTTGAAAATGCCACCTTCAGAAAGTGGCATTTTCTTGCTTTACCATTCTGTGCCTATACCTGCCTGTGAAATTCATGCCTGGATTATACTTACAGGCTAGTTGTGTATTCACTCTAGATAGTCACACAAAGGGAGCTGAAGTGTGCCCTGCATATCCTGATGGCCCATCACCAGACTGATGGGCCTTCCGGAGCTAGAGTGGTGTGTGGAGTGGCCACTGACACCTGAATAGGGCTGTGTCTATCCTCACAAAAAGCTGTCTCCACCCACCTGTAGTGTGTCTGGAGCCGGCTCAGGGAAGGGCAGAGTCTTATTCACTACAAAGTTTATCCTTTGAAGTTTGCCTTCTTCAAATGCAAAAACTGGTGTGACTACTGGAGCTGTGACCCCACACTTTCAGAACACTTCTGTACAGAGAGGAGATTCTTCCAAGAAGAAGAGCTAGAGAAGCTGTAGGAGGGGAACTGCCAGTATGCATGTTGCTGTGTTGGGATGGCTTACTGCCTGCTGTTTCTGTCTTGGAGAGTGAAAGGACTTTGTTTTCATCATTCTGCTTGCCAAGGTTCTCCAAGGGCTTGTGTGTGCTTGCCTCTTGTTAAGAAGTCTCAGGACCATCAAAGACTTCATCTGCATCCCTTGAACCGCTCTGCTTGGAGTTATGACCTGCTAAGGGGTGCCAATTCCAAATCTGGGCCCTTGGACGTGGCTTCAGCTGCAAGAAAAGAAGAAAATCCATGCCCCGGTGCTCAGTGCCTCTTTTTCCCACCACAAGCTTGCCATGCAGTTGAAAAACAATACATTGCCATGGTGAAGAAGAAGAAACAACGCATCGCCTGCTATGCGGCTCCAAGTTAATGGCAGCCTCAGTCCCGAGCACCGTGTTTCCGACATCCGAGGTACCCACTCTGAGTCCAACGTAGTCCCTGTTGTGCCGCTATTGTTTTAATGCATCACATGCATCTAGACGAGGAAATCGACATAGCGCCTGTTTCACCACCACTGTAGCATGGCCGGGTTTTCCATGCATTGCACCTGTGCACCAAGTCTTCATCGACATTGCCCAGCAGTAAGGAACTGAGACCACATGTCCGAAACCTGACATATAACCTCTTTTTTCAGAAGGGAATCGATGCATTACCTCCCCTGATAGCAAGGAATCGATGCATCATCTCCTCTGCACAGCAACAAGGAATCGATGCATTACATCCTCTGGAAATAAGGAATCTATGCATCACCTCCATTGAAGAGTTGGGAATGGATGCAACACTTTGTTTTTGGTGCCTCATCTCCCATTCGCCTGTTTTCGCCCTTGATTTTGACACATCCCAGATACGTTGCACTAAGAAGTGATGCCGTCATAGTTTCCTATGGATCAAACTGTTTTGAACCTTTTAAAAGTGATATATTTACTTTAATATGTTGAATTTTTTTCTGTTTGGTCTTGTTTAAATTAGATAAAGATCAGTTATTTGTTTTTAACTGGTGTGGTGTCCATTGTAGAATTTTCACTGTGTTCCTGTTTGGGTTTTGTACAAATGCTTTACACCTTGCCTCTGAGATAAGCCTGACTGCTCGTGCCAGGCTACCAAGGGAGTGAGCAGGGGCTTTCTTGGGTGTGTAATCCCTTTACCCTGACTAGAATAAGGGTCCCAACTTGGCAACTAGAGACCCCCATTTCAAAGAGTAATGCAAACAGATTTTTCACTCAAAGCACAGATCCTGTATTGTACTATTTAAGGTTGTTCACAAAATTTATTTTTTCTGTATTGCCACAGGGGTATAAGAATAGTCCTGTGGTCTCCTTGGCTCACATTATTGAGCTGTTACAGGAAGATCAGAGTATGATGCCCCACGTATATGATACATGTGAAAGATAATGAACAAGAAGAACATCTTTAACATGTAGACACAATAGTCACAATACATGCATAAGAGGGTTAACAAGTGAACTTCGGAAAATTAAAAATATATTATTAGAATAGTGTCTTGCTAGAATATGAATTGTACATATACTCAAAAGGACTACCTCGCACCCACGTTCCTTGAGAATTGGGGAACCCTAAAACACTCTCAAGAATCTTCAAGCATCAATATTTTTTCTAATCGTTTGGCCAAACATACAAGGAAAATGAAACCACTCTTCCAATTATTTACTCCCACATTCATAGGAAAAGTCTACAAGGAAGAATATATTTAGTGACTGTTACATCTCTTCAAAGAGTCATAGATCTTACAGAGGGTTTCATGCTTTCAAGAAAATTAAGCCGCTTTCCTCATGCTGCAGACCCATGTGTTCAGGGAACATTGCACTCAGTGAACTCCAGGTGCTCACTACTCTGACAGC
This sequence comes from Lissotriton helveticus, assembly GCF_964261635.1. Taxonomy (NCBI): domain Eukaryota; kingdom Metazoa; phylum Chordata; class Amphibia; order Caudata; family Salamandridae; genus Lissotriton; species Lissotriton helveticus. The sequence goes on from NC_136068.1 coordinate 1,218,560,536, forward strand.
AGACTACTCTGGCATCTCTACACTCATGAACACCTGGGACCTATCCCACATAGGACTCACTTTCCCTGTTTGTGCCATAGCTGACCTTGACACCAGTGCCCCGTGCGCAAGCAGGGAAAGTTTGCCCTTTGACATTGAATGCACTGCTCCCAGGGAAGCCGCAAAATTGTGCTGCAGTGCATTTAAGTGAAAGATGGAGTGCCTTTGAAGCAGGTGCTCCATGTTTCACTGTGCAGGTGGCAACCTGCCTGCAATTTTAAGAAGGGAGAGAGATCCCCTTGCGGGTGTGTGCAGTGAGTGACGGCACCTGCCTGCAAGGGAATATCTGGGGCTGTCACTAGGTCTTTCTGTCCCCCTCCAGAGGGCTGTCATCAGGGGGCACTTTGACTGTGCACCACCTGACAGCTTATTTGCCTCTGGGTCCCCGTCTTTAATAGTGCACAGGAGCAGAGGCAAAGGGATTCCCTCATTGGCATGGGGCCATGTCCGCATGCAAGTGAGGGAATAGGCTCTTGAGATAGTACTGGCATTATATGTGTGCCAGCGTTATTTGTATTACAGAAGGGGCCACACAATCATGTGCAAATAAACTATGGGTTTAACCCAGATCTTTTGACTGGGGGAGAAGGTTTGCATTGTCAGCATTCCGTCCATCATTTGTTTGCTGTAACACTTTTCGCACTAAGTGGGAGGGGTATGCTCAGACGTGGGTCACTTGCTCACTGTGCCACTGGATTCAAGCTAGCCTGGCAGAAGAAGGGTTACATACCTGGAAACCGGTCCCAGGATGCTTGTTTCCGGTCCAGGGAAGACCTGGCCTGGCAGTTCGGTCTAGACTGTTCCCATGGGGCACAGGTTCAAGACTGATTTGCATACAGCTGGGTCCAAACTGGGGTGGCGTAGTGGGCAAAAGAATGATGGATTTAACCCAGTTCTTTTGACTGGGGGAGAATGTTGGCATTGTCAGCATTCCATCCATCAACAACGTACCCCGGCAAGGCATAGAGGGTGCAAGCGCTTGTAGAGACCCCGGGCACTGTGTATAATTAGGCCCTAGGAGTAATAAGCATAAAAGGCTTCAGTTAGGTCTTGGAATCCAGCATGGAATGGTGGATGCTGATCCTGGGCTTCTTTCTCGCTCTCCAAATAAACACCATGATGACTTTATGATAAAGGGCATAGACACGCCTTAAAAGCAGCCCAGCTCAAGATGCTAGATTTGAGTAAATTATTCAAGGTTTCCAATCCATAATAGACTTTAGCTCTTTTCCTATGATGTCAGTTCCTATTTAAATATATATTAAGAAGATAGTCACTTTGCAATAGATTTTTTTCATTTGATTTGATCTCATTCTTCGCCCCATCGCTGCTATTTTTCTGTCCTAGATTTCTACTTTCAACCAGTTGATCTTATTCTGAGTTTCTGCACCTGGATAATTGCTCTACACTTTTCTTCTTCTTCACGTGAGGGGAGGGTTAGTGCCTTGCTTACCTATGTGGTTCTGATCTCCATCTTCAATAAAAAGCTAGAGAAGGTAAAGAGGATTTTTACGTTTTAATGTTTGTCCCTTCTGTATGGGAAACTCTTAAGGAGACATTTGACCCCTGTATTGCACTATTCTGTGCACCGTGACACCATCACCACAAGGAGAAGACTTACAAAAAGATGTGATTGATATTTCTTATTTGCAAACACAATACAACTAATGTCCTTTTGTTGTAAGGATAGCTCCTAGTAAAGCTGGATTTACATAGATCAGATATATTAAGCACTAAATTACAACAACTGCCTACAAATCACACTGTTATCCTGCTGCTGCTAAGTGATTTGCTCCCATAAAGTGCTTACTGCAGCACAGACAACAATCATTAAGAATGACTTACAGCACAAGGTAAGAAAATGATCATAGTCTCTCACCTACACAAACAATAGAAGCAAAAACTAAAGCAAGCGCACTAAGTTCCTAAGGTTTACATTGCATGGGCTCAACGGGCCCAAGCCAAGTGATTTTGTACATTCAATATGAATATGATCCAGCATTAAGGACACAATAATTTGTTCTTTATCAAATTGCGGTCTCAAAATCTCCATCAGTATGATTATTAAATGAATAACATACTGCATTATATACAGACAGAACTGTGCAGCCTTTAGTAGGCACAAAAAAGAGACACTCATCTGTTTTATAGCAGTAGAAATAGTGTTTGAAGATAATGAATCATATTACTGAGAAACTCTTAGGACAGTCAACTGCACAACACTGAAATGAATGCACTTCCTTTAACCAAACAAAAACAAAGACTTCAATCCCTACATTAATACTTTCCGACTCTTTGTTTTGCCTAGAGAGTTACAAAGTACATTTAAAACATTTGTAATCTAATTATTATAAAGAATAACCAGGGAAAGCAATAGGCAAAAACAGCAAAGTAGATCTGGGTGTGGATAGCTGGATTTAAAACATCTTTTCTTTTAGTGGATGTACAAAACATGCTGCCACACGAGAGTGAGGAAATCCGTTTCTAATAAATTCTGCCGCTGATGTAGAGATAAAATCTGTGGTACTAGTGCACAAAATGGCACCAGTAACAGGAACTAAACTCAGCAAAATAGTCATCTGAACAAAAGAAAGCCCGGCCTCACATATTTCTGCTGAAATACATATGATTTGTGGGAGAAGATGAGCTGCCTAAAGTTACAATACTGATAGCAGGAAACCGAGATATACCAAATGGATCAGGTAGACATGATTTGATAAGGGCCGCTCATGAGAGCATAGGTGTCATGGAACACTATGAGCGCTCGTATCCACTTCCATCCACACAGATGCTCACCCCTACTTCCATCTACCTGTGGTACTGGGCATTAGTGGATATTCCTCCCACAACCTTATTCTAGGTATCGCCACTCAGGATATCATCTTGGGGCAGGTCATGAGTTAAGCCGCTGTGGATTGTGCCTGCCACAATTGTGCTGACCAGTTTTCCCCAGTGCTGCTAAAACTATCTCCATGCAGGCACCCCAAAAGGTGTTACTGTATATCCCATCTGAGTGGAAGGCTAAAGAGGGATATGAAGATCCACTGCAAGATTTGAGGCTGACTATTCACTCAGACCTTTGGTGCCAATTGGTGAAAGGCTTTGAAGGATGCACTATACATGGGTACATAGATACACATTTAAAAACTACATTTCCCAGGAAGCCACAGAACCATAAACATGCTTGGAAATGGACTAAGCAGTTTTGATGATTCAGAATTTCTGCAAACCAATAAACCTTGTTGCTTTCGACTAAATCCTTAATATATAGTGCCAGAAATACACCAATGACATGTGTGTTCATTTGTCACCAGTGGCAGCAGCCTACATTATGCAATAGTTGGGATGGAAAAGTCATTTGCATTGTAAAAGATCTAAACCCCTACCCTGATTTTGCAATTGTACTGTTGGCTGGATCCTTAAGGCTGATTTTTGTTGTCATAGGCAAATAGGGATCATGCGTATGCGCCATGACATAGGCCTGTCAGACGGCTTGCGGTCTTGTTGGACCTGGAGGGAACACCCACAGTGCAACCCTCATAGTGGTTCGAAGGCTACTATCTTCACCAAGAAATAAGCACCACCATTGCAGTAGTGGCAGCATACCATGTAGTGATGAGTACGAGTGACAATTCCTTTTAAACCTGTGGCACTGAAATGAAGACTACAGGCTCACTCACTTTTTGTAAATGTTCCTCTGCTGTGCGTTTCACCCTTTGCCTACATCAGGTAGATGTTGACTACTGCACAGTGGAGAAGTGGTGACTGCATTGGATGTCTGTGTGGCTAGGAAGGGTACAGAACAGGAATAGAGCAGTGTTCCACAGTACATGTGTGGGTAGTGCATGTACTGAGTGTGTGCATGCCTGCAAGGAATACATTACATGAGAGATGTAGTCCTATACAGTGCGTGCACAATAAAAGCATGTGCTTGGTGTATATGTGCTTGCAAGAAGTACAATAAATGAAGAGTAAAGTGTTTTGCAGTTCACGCATAATGAGTGTGCATGCTAGAAGTGTGTGTTTTTAAATAGCACACCATGGCATAATACAGAAAGGATACATTACTGAGCAGTGCACACAGAGTGATTGTGTGTGCCGGATGTATATTTGCGTTGGGTGACACAATACATGGAAGGGACAGTACTGGACAGTGTGTGTGCTGTGGATGTACACTGAGTGCAAGTGTGCCTGAAGTGGTAGATTATATGGAGGACCCTGGATTTAATTTTGGGAAGCTCAGACCTGCCTGTTGAAGACAAGCGAAGTAAGTTAATCCCCCGGACATATTTGTATATTGTTGCATTATTGTGAACTGAATGGGCCACCCTAGAGGAAGGGAGAGAGACATTCCCCATTTACACTTCAAAAAGGTGCTCTTTGATTCGGTGATAGATCATAAGGGAAGGGCGTGGACACAACTCAGGAAGGAGAGTTGGGCTGAAGAAGGAATCATAAAGATTTGGGCTGGAAACACAGGATTAACCTTTTGATTCATATACCACTGTGGCGTATATCAAAGAGTGTATTCTAGTCATCCCCATGGCGTGTACAGCTTTGGAAACTCTTCTGCTGTGACAGACAGAAGGCCTTTTAAGAGAAATTTGTACACTTTAAAAGGAGCAGAACCCTAACATAAAACTGAAAAGATTCAGACCCTAAATCACATTTGGTGTCTGGAAATGGGCTAGAAGAAAGGGTGGATGAGACCCTAAAATGTGTCATCTTCTAAGCAGCATGATGGCCTGTGTGAGAATTGGAAGCTCAGTAAGACTTCTGTTCGTGACCAGGCCTGGGTGCTGAGGCATACTAGTCTCACTGCTGAGTGAGGGGACATCACCCAGAGAAGCCAGGACCATCTACCCTGGAGCTTAGAACACAATTGCCTGCCTGCTTGCCAAGACCAGTGTCCTCTTTGAGGAAGAGGAGAGCATTGGCGCGAGTAAGGTCCAGTGGTGAGCACTACCGATATGACTCCCTTTGCAAGAGGTGAAGATACGGCAGTACACCGATCTGGTCTTTGCTCATGTGCAGGAGTGATTTGTTGATCTTGTATGCCAGGAGAGCACATCATGGACTGAGCTGTGCATCAACTGCCATGTGGAGAGCGCCAAGCCTGTACTACCTCATTGAGGTGACCCGGTATACCAGAGGGGGCCACTGTTGAAGCGATTGTGCTGACAAGTGCACCAAGACTTGTATGTTCCTCAGCGGTAACCCTATGTGCCAGGAGGGTCAGCCGTGGTGTGGGTGATTGCATTGGAGGAGTATGTGTTTTGCACGCAAGCATCGCAGTAACCTCTATGTCAGGAGGGGCTGCCAGTAATGTGTGTTCAGGCCATCGTCCAGGAGAAATGGAAACTAGAACAAGTGGGAGTAGCCCGCACATCAAGATCTCACCTAGAACTTTAGGAGGTTGTCAAGGAGGACATTGCGCCATCGCCAGGTTCCGGTCAGGAGCTTAGCATCATAAGCCCAGTGTGGGGAAGACAAACTTGCATTTTGCAAGGACGAGGGTGGGACAGGGATTAGCTAGAGAAACACAAAAGCCCCGACCTCAAGTGAATTGTGTTGTTGCTTACGATTGTTATTACTCCTTTGAAAGCAGAGTTAGAAACTATATACTTCTTTTTCATACAAAAATAAGTAGGTGACTCACCACTGGATTATTGACATTACAGAGTCCACTTTGAGTTAGGAGTCATGTTCACTAATCTGCAGCTACACTTCCCCCTTGAGGTAGCCTTTGACTGCTCGTCCAGAGCTACCACTGAGAGTCAAGTGCAGAAGGAGTACTTGGCCCAGTTGTTCAGCATTCATATTAGGTCAGACCCCAGGACAAGAGGAGGTAAAGGCCACAGACCCCAATGTTAGGTTCCATTGCCCCTGAGTGCCCCGTAGCCCTCAGAAAGGGGTTCTGACACTATCTACCGGGTCAAACAGGATAACATGGTTTTAGTGAAAACATGTGAAGCCTGCCTGCTGCAGCTCAAACATCTAACAAGAAATGTGGTTTCTGGATGATGCAGTAACAGTTTCTCATCACAAAAGGACTCCAAACTTGACCCATTGGGCAAATGTTATAAAACATATATACTTAATTTAAGAATAAGTGTACAAACAAGTGCTCTGTGCACCAGTGATCACATGGAGTACACTACCGAAACCAGTATAAGAGTGTGCAGGACAGATTAAGCCAATGGACCAATTCATTGATTTAGACAAGCCACAACTCCAAATATATATGTGAAGACAGAAACACTTCATCAATTTAGTGTCTTCTTTCCCAGGGCTGTCTATGGAGTTTCAACCCAATGCTATTTAAGGGTCATCATCAAGATGCCAAGGCAAGATATCTAATAATAAAGAGAGTTACAAATGTCAACAAATGGTTCCAGCATAAAAAATGATAGTGGTTTATGAACATGGGAAAAGAAACTCAATTCAGCTGTACTCATTTGCTGAAACGATGAATGAATCTTTGAAGCAAAAAACACAACCATTAGAGGAAATTTCACAAGATCGAGCAAAGTGAAACCACTGCAGTCAAAAAGTGTTTGAGCCATACGCCTCTTCTGATGGAGAAAGGTTCTGTCATCTTGATTTTTCTGTGATGATACAAACTGGGTGTGCTGTAAAGGGGGGAAGGTTTAACCTTAGCGATCCTTGTACTTACTGGCTATAGGTTAGGAAGTAAATGGCTAATGGACTGGATAAGTAACTGGCTGGTGGACTGCACAAAAGTGGCACCCACCCCCCAGCTCATCAGAACACTTCTGGACCTGTGGAGGAACAGGAAAAAAAGAAGTTTGGTGTCTGCTATCTGTGAAGAGACCTGAAGGGCTTGTCCCAATATCCTTTGTGCCCAGGACTGGGAAGTAGACTCCAAGTAGACTCCAAGGGTTAGCTAGGTGACCTCCTACATGGCTAAGAGGAAACAACAATTGCAAGAGCTCTAGAGATGTCTTAATTAGAGTTTGGCAGATGGATCATGGTTCTTCTGCCATAATGGGACGTATCCATTCATTAGGTTGGCGGTAAACCATCCAGCATATTTGGGTTTTGACTGATGAACCACCATCCATCATAGCGGACGATGGAATGTCCTTGTCTCATGTAAACTCTATAGCCTGACTCCATTTTGTCCATGATTGGGAATCCATTTTGTGTTAGACTTACTTGGAAAATGGCAACCTTTTGCCTCCTAGATTTAAAACATGTCGGTCTTTACCTTCATGTTTTAGCGCACACCTGCCCCCGTTTTCGTTGATGACAGCCACCACTGATTCAGACACTTGTCATGACACCCTTTTTCCATTCAATGATCCTCCATTAGTCCTTAGAAGGATTGTTCATCTAACCAAGTTGAGGACAACACCAATGTAGATACCACCAAGAAATCCAAAAGCGATTGTGATACAATTCGCACTATCCACCTGATGGCCACACGTTTCCTATTCACCCATGGATTGTTGCCTGCAAAAGTATTGAAACGACTGGTGTCCAGTTTTAACTTTCTCATTCGACATCAACGATGTCTCATTTAATATGATTCATCCTCAGGCTGTAAAAGGGCCTAATTGTACACATGATTTTAGAAAAATAAATACAAAGATGTTCAAAATAATATGTGTATGTTCCTCCTTAGCGCACTCAATATGCATTAACTCTATTTTATCACAACTCCTAAAGGCTTTGAATGATAGTTAAAACCACAGTTGTTCAAGATGTAAAGACAGGCAATACACATTTCACGAGTATAAACAGTAACAATCAAAGCAATATAATTCTCAAAATATATTTTAAATGTTTTTGGTCATAACGTGACTTTAATGCAAAAATGCTGGACATCCCTACATCCCAAACTCTAGCACAGGAGAAGGACCCATCATCAATGTTGTAAAAATATTAAGTCAGTGCCACTTATCTATGCCTATGTTAAAAACCCAAATGGCAGTCTCCAACGATACATATCTGACCTGAGGCTGTCCACAGACAATATCCTCATATGCAGGCATAAGGTTCTCTTGGAGAGGGTGGAACTGATAACATCAAGTCAAAGTTCTCGACACTGAGACTCACACCACGTGTCAGGTCTCTTTGTTGACATTCATGCACGTTGGCATCACTACCGTGAATGAGAGGAAATATACCACAAATAGTTCAGCACTGGGAAACCAACATGCGTTGCAAATCTTTCCAAAGGCACTATCTGTAAAAATGATGCCGAATTATCTACCAGTGACTTGATAGTTCCCCCATAGATGTCTGGATGACGTGACCTAGAAAGGAATAAGAAGAGATTATCAAGGCTGTAATGCTAGCATTAGCGTAACAATTCTTGTCAGTACCAACACTTTGCAAAGGAATCCTCAGCAAATGAGCTGGGAGCCTTGGTATCATGCAGGGTCATGATGCAATATTGACTGTTCACAATTTTTGTCACAATTCTCTCCACAATTTATCTCAAGTGTTCATTTGAAACACTCAACAACTCACATTATCAAATAAAATATTTAATTTTTCGTTTACATTGGCAAAGATGATCTAAATCCATGCCCATTAAATGATACATTAATTGCAGCCACTTACAATCAGGCAAAAATGCTTTCGATAGTTCATGCCTGAGGTCATGGTGTTTTCTCTTCATCACTGTCATCTTGCTGAAGCATGTCATCTCCAACATCACCCTCAGGCTTCTACTCGTAATCTTCGTCAAGAATGAATGGTGTCTTCCTTCACAGGGCAATGTTTTGAAGCAAAGCAATACCAAAGGGGATGATGGGCGAAGCGTTTGAACAAATCAAACACTCACTCCACCACCCCAGTTCAGACATCACCATATGCAAATCAGTCTGACCCTGTGCCTCATGGGAACAGTCCAGCCCGAACTGCCAAGCCATGTCTTTCCTGGACCGGAGACAAGCATCCTGCGACCGGTTTCGGGTTCATAACCCTCATCAGCCAGGCTATCTTGAATCCAGTGGCAAAGTGAGCAAGGGACACGCGAGAGAGCATAACAATCCTGTAAACTTTTCCAGGGGAGTAGAGATGGATGCCTCCGATTTTATCCAGACTCCTGAACTGAGCCATACAGGAATCCAAAGGTCAGCTCAGAGGACCCTGATTTTCACATGGGCCTCATTGAAGCGAACTTACCCTGCTAGTACTAGGTTCCTCTAAGGTGTCAAAAGCCAAGAATGACTGGGATGCCCTGAGTCCCTGAAAACATAAACATGAAACAGGTCAGTCATCTGATGAACAGCTGCTTTCATCATAAAAATTAACTTGGCTGAACCATTGCTGGCATTTACTAAGCCAGGTTCTAGTCAGCGCAAGGCCCAGTATTTGTTGTGGTAAACTGCTGATATGTAGCATAAATCAGTCACAGGTAGAGCAAGGAAATCTTGCATAGACACTGGTCCACAATAATGTCATTTGAGATGTCATCAGTGATATCATAAATGTTTTTTTTAACAAAGTTGATTGCCATTTTCACGCTGTATACATGAATTCTGCAAAATAATCACAGTAGGTTACATAGCTGCGATAATAATAACCCCACAGTGGTGTCACAATTAAAGTAACTAACCCCTATGAGAATTACCCTCCACCTCCCACCCTGAAAAAAAATGAAAACAAAAACAATTCTACATTAACTAAACAGTGCACAGTGCAATTTTGACGCATCATAAATCAAAACTATCCCCCCTCAACTACCCCCCTCCCATCGCTCCCACCAGGCATGTCACATATAATTGATGTTTTGGGTGCTGTTTGGGTCTATTAGCAGTTTAGATGTGTAAATGTATCTAAGATCATGTTGTATGATCTAAGCTGCAGTGACTGCGGGGCACACTAAACATAGTATCTTGGGTCTCCACAGCATACTAAACAGGGTGTTAAACTGACTAAGTTACTGCCTCAGGTGTTACAGCCAGGGGGGTCTTGTCACTGACGTCTACAGGGGCATTTAGGAGCGCTACCAGCGCCTCCCATGCCCTTGCTGTCTTCAGGGCCCTCTCACTTCCTGCTCTTCTTGCTTACTGCAGCCTGTCTAGCCCATCACACTCTGCCCACTTAATAAATTCCTTCTTGCCCAATATATATATCTAAATGCATGCACCCCCAGAACATGTGGTGGAAGTCCCCATCCTCCCTGTTATAGCACGGGCATGCTGACGTGTGGGTGTTAAAGTAATTATTGATCTTTGCTGGGGTGAGATAGGTTCTATGTAATATCTAAGAGTGCACTAATTGAAATCGGGTATTCCTCGAACTCTTCCTTGCACGTTCCACAAGATCAGTCCAGGCCTTTTCCGGAATCTCGTCCCACACATCTGCCTCCCATTTGAGTTGCAGCGCATTTAGGGGCGCCAGCATCTCCTGTGTCATTTGTCTATAAAGGCATGTGATTGCTTTAAAAGTTCCTGCCACCACCACTAAATATTGACACCCTGTTAGAATTGGGGGTCTTTGGTTGGCACAGGTAGCTACTTGTGACAAGCAGGGACCCTCTCCTCTAGTCAGGGCAAGGAAATTACCCTCTTAAAATAACTCCTGCTCACCATCTAGGCGGCGTGGCGCGAGCAGTCAAGGCTTATTTCAGAGGTGATGTAAGTTAAGCATTTGTGACCACATACAGTAACCCAGGGACAACACTACAAATGGACACCACACAAGGTTTTATATAAAAAATAAGTATACTTTATATAGAGTTATCACAAGACCACTAAACGACAAAAAGAATCCACAGTACTATTACATTTCAAGAGTTGTGGTTAAAAAGGTGTACATCAAAGTTCTGTGCGAGTTGGTAGCCTTGTCCGGCTACAGCGTGCTGAAAGAACACAGAGTCTAACAAATCCAGCGGACCGCGGCGGTCCGGGCCAACTCAAATGTCGACAGACTCAAACACAGTACCTTTTCCTTCGAGGCGGCTGACATGGATTTTCCGAGCCGGTTCCGGTGATCGCCACTGTGCAGAAAGGAAGCGTTGCAGGTCGCTTTGTCCCTCGATGCGGTGCAGGCTGAGTCGGTGGATCCAAGGCTTGCGTTGCAGGGCGAGACGGTGCTTCGATGCGGTGCTTGCAGCTTGCGGTGCGACAAACGAGCCGGAGTTCGGGAGCTGGCGTCGATCAGTACAGACAGCGGTGCGAGTCAAGCGGTGCGTCTCGAAGCATGTGAGGCAGTGCCCAACTCCGGTGCGGTCACAGGACTCGAAGTCAGCAGTAGTGACCGCGTCGGTCAGACCATTTCAATTCGGTGTAGCGAGGCGTTGCACGTCGCGGTGTCCTTCCAGTCGCGGTGCAGGCTACGGCTCGTTGACGGCATCAGGATGGAGTCGGTGAGCGCAGAGCTTGCGTTGTTCGAGGCGGACAATGCTTGGTGCGGTGCCTACAAGACACAGGGCCGGTCATGAGAGTCGGACACAGCTCCCTGCCTCTGTAGCCACTTGTTTCCAGCAGCAATTCACAAAGGCTGGTGAAGTTCACTGGTCCTGGGACTTCGGTCAGGGGGCAAGCTATCTTCCAAGCCCTTGGAGATCTTTGCACAAGTTGAAAAGAAAAGCCCACAAAGTCTTTCTCCTCCCTTTGGCAGCAAGGCAACTACTGCAGGCCAATCCCCCAAGCAGCACTTCAGCTTGGGAATAGTCTCTCCTCAGTTTTCTTCAGGTTCCTTTTCCTCAGCAGAGGTTTCGTCTTGTCAGTTCCAGGAGTGATCTAATTTCATGGGATAAGGGTCCCAATACTTATACCCCAAAATCCTTTGTTCTCTGAGGGGAGAGGGGTCTGTACCCAGTTTGAGCCAGTTCTGAAGCACTCTGTTTACCAGACTTCTCCTTCCCTTTCACAGCACAGGGCAGGCACATCAGACGCCCCACAGGAGGTGGAGCCAGCATTGTGGAAGGCAAGTACAGTCCAGGAGCACTTTGTTGACAGTCTTCCTTCTCTTCTTTCAGGGTGCAGGGCAGAGACATCAAACACACCACAGAGGGTGGAGCCAGCATTGTAGAGGGGAGGCCCAGCCCTATTCAGGTCCCAGGTGCAACTCCTCCCTCCCATCTGGTTGCAGATCTCCCTATTCACCATCGGACTGCCCCAGCCTGTCTCCTGTTATTCCCCAGCCCTGTCACACACAAACCCAGACAAGGAATACACAACCTAGCAGAGGCGGGCTCAAATGGTTAGGCAAGCAAATAACTACTTTCTAAAAGTGGTATTTGCAAACACAGAATATTAAAATAAACTTTACTAAAAGATGTATTTTATTATTCTGAGTCCAGACATACTAAACTCAAATTTCTACCATGTTCTCTGAGTCTGCTAGGATTATAAACATGTAACAATCCAGTAGCCCATTCTAGCCTATGGAGAACAGGTAGCCTTGCAATAGTGAAAAACAGTAATTCACTATTAGGACATGCCACACACATCAGGGCTTGTCCTCGCAAAACCTCAAAATGCCAAGGCAGCGTTTAGTTAATATCTAAACGAGTTAATACTCAGAATGGCCCGGACCAGCAGCCCCAGTTAGGACGTGGGTTGCCGTGTTACTGAATCGTAACCGGGCGACGCCAGGGTAAGTCGGTATAGACGGTCATGAAATGTTCCCTTAGCGATTAAGGCAATTATTTGTTTGTCCTGATGATGGTCCCCATGACCCTTTAGGGGGACCGAAACGCTGTCGACTTGCTTAAGCACCTTATACGAATATTTGATTGCTAAATTGTTGTAATGGTGCGACCTGATAATTTCTGTGAAATGAACATGTAAACAGAAGAACGCTTGTTTGCCTTAAAACCTTTCCTATCTATCACCAACTGTCAACACCCCGCAAGTGTTGGGCACAGGCTTGTGTACCACACAGGGTTTTGTGGAAGGTATCCTTGTTTTATTCTGGAATTTTGTTTATTAAGTAAATGTGAAGGACCTCTGTCCGGCTGGACATGCCATTCTAAAATATAGAACTGATTCCGTCTATATTTATTGATGTTGTACTAGAATGTGCATGGGACCACTGTTGTTTGAAAATAATTGCTCCCCGAGGTCCCCTGTTGACTAAATTGGGGTCCCTTGTTGTTTACAATATAACTGGGCACACTCAGTGCACTGTACTAGGGTCTGACAGTAAACCAAACATCCAATCAGGGAACCACTAATCAATATATCAATTTACAGTAGGGAGCACTTGCACTGTGACACTGGACAGCAGCGGCACAGTGCCCAAAGCATCTATTACCAGAAAAAAACACATGAGCCAAAAGCAAAAAATGGAAGGGAGACTCATGCCAATGGTGCCAGGTATAACACACCCCATTGATGTCCGCGGGTCAGTGAGTCCCTCCTTCCAGTGTTTACGGATAACTGCTGTGAGTGCAGAGTGTAGTAGAAAGTCCCCCCTACTCAAGTCATAGCATTCCTGTAAGTTCTCAAAAGGAAGCAAATTACCATCTTTGTACAAATTTCCTATCGTGGTCAGGCCCTTCTCCCCAAATTGCCAGTCCCCTCCAGATACCCCCATGTGGTAGTGCCTTGCACATGGATAACAGGATGTCGGGTGCGTAAGGGATTGCAATACTAGCCTGTTTCAGACTCCTATTCCAACATTGCCTCGCTACCTTAAGGTCCCCTGAAAGAACATGAGTTCAGAGAGGCAGCCTCAGGACAATTTGGGACAATATTCTCATCGATGGAGCTCTATCCCGCACCTCCTCTTCTCCTCGGAATTGAGCTGCAACAGCCTGCATGAGCCATTGTAACTGGGCCGCTGAGTTATAGGTCTCAAAATGAGGGACTGCCAACCCGCCCTCAGACCGTTGTCTCATTAGCACATACAGTACTTCTACCAGTGCCCCATAGGAAGCCTGTGATCATCGACTTAAGTTGAATAAAATATCTTGCCGGTATCCAAGTCGGTAATGTCCTAAAATAGTACAGGAACCTCAGCAGGGTCACCATTTTAAGTAAGGTAACGCACCCCTCTACGGACAGAGGGAGCATCCCCCCAAACTCAAAGTTGCCTTTCGTACCTCTTATTGCCCTACCTATGGGGCCGATTCACACGCCATTGCACCTCCTAAAGGGACCGCCCGCAATAGTTGCGGCGGTCTCACCAATGCAATTATGATGCGCCCGCCAGTGTGGCGGGCGTATCCTGTATATTTTACATTGCGGCGGGCGGTGCTGCTAGCAGCACCCTCCGCAATGTAAAATAAACATGTTGTGCTTTTACATGCACAACATGACAGGCACCGCGCGGCGCCTGCCTCATTGTATTGTAAAAGCAGGGGAATACCATAGGTAACCCCCATGTGCACCCCACGCCCTGGGGGCCTGCACGGGACCCAAACAGCAGGACCCGCCAGCCTTTCCATGGCGGCAATGCAGCCATGGTAAGGCTGCTCTGAGCCCGCATCATAATATGGATGGCGGTGTCTTCCAGACATCGTCACCATATTAAATCCCTTTTTCGGCCGGTCGATTTGTCGACCGGCTGAAAAGCGGCGGATGGTCTTTCTGTCCACCACAGTGCCTTTCCTAGTCCCACCACCATCAAATTTGGCGGTGGGAATAATTAGGACTATGGCGGGAATCTGCGACCCCTGGGCCGGCGGTCCTCACCGCTGGCTCGGCGGGCGCGGATTTCCCACCATCATAATCGGCCCCTATGTGTTTTGCGTCGCTAAGTATGGTATACATCGATACTCCCAGTTCACTCTGGCAGTCTCTTCTGGACCATTTTCATCAACCTTGGTCAGGAATAGGCAGGACTTTGTCCAGTTTACCCTAAGCCCTGCCACTCTTCCAAGGTCACAGAGAAGATCCTTCGCCCCACAGATCGCTTCTCCCGAGTTCGCCAGGAACATGAATAGGTCGTCTACATAGAATGCAATATGGTGTAACTGCCCCTGGATGCTAAGGCCTTGATAGTGTGACCCTGTCTTAGCCTTAGCCGCTAGTGGTTAAACAGCTAACGCAAAGAGGAAAGGGGATAGTGGACAACCCTGTCTCGTTCCCTGGCCAATTGTACAGGTATCAGAAATTAATCCGCCAGTTTTTACCATCGCTATGGAGCACTTGTACAAAAAGGTTTTCCATTCTATCAATCTCTCCCCTAGACTGAATTTATGCATCACTTGGAACAAGTAGGGCCACTCAAGACTATAGAAAGCTTTTTCGATGTCCACAGCAAAGACAGCTGCCTCGCCCTTGGATGAGAATCGTCCTCCAGGGCTTGCAAGAGCCAACGTATGTTAATAGCTGTATTCCTGGTTGGGATAAACCCAGACTGGTCACTGTGCAGTAGTCTCTTCATATAGGAAAGGAGACTAGTGGCTAAGATACGGCTCAGGATCCTGTATTCTGTATTAAGCATGAACAGAGGGCGATACGCAGCCCTCTCCAAGAGCGGCTTCCCAGGCTTTAGCAGTGGAATAATAACAACCTCCCTAGTTGTTACAGGGAGCTGCCCCATCTGTTTCACATCATTATAGAGAGTTACCAAGCTCTGGGCCAACTGCTCAATGTATGTCAAATAAAATTCAATCGGCAACCCATCTGTCCCTGTTGTCTTGTTCCTAGCCATGTGTGTAATAGCCCCCCTCACGACTCCAAGTTCAATGTCCCGGCCCATCTAACTGTGGTAAATCTACTGCTTGTATGAACCCGTTCATTTCGTCCTCTTCTAGGGTCACCTTGCTTGTATACAGGTCTGTGTAGCTGCACAGGTATAATGTGGAGTTTTTTATTTCAAACTACAGAAATATTGAGTTGGAAATATCTACGGGATAGAATATCGACATCAAGGATATCGATGATCAAAATATCAACCTGAAGGTAGGAAATATTGTTTTTGTTAATATCGAAGTCAGTAATATAGTTTGCAAAAATATTGTTGTTAATAATATCAATGTTTATATTAGTGTTATGTATTTTAGTATGTATTTCATAGGTATGCATTCTATATTTTTTGTTAAGTATTCTATTTTTTTTAAATATGTATTACATTTTTAGAAGTTAGTTCATTTTTTTTAAAGTAAATTTTGCGTTTTTGTACCGTAGCGGGTTGTGGGTTTATAGGGGAATAGGGTGGGAAGTATTTTAATTATAGTAAATCAAATAAGTATTATTTTAATTATTAATTATTTTTAATTACATTTTGGGTTTTAATTCCGTAGCAGGTTGTGGGTTTATAGGGGAATAGGGTGGGAAGCAATTTAATTATAATAAAGTAATTATTCATTTTTATTTTTTGGTATTGATAATGAATGTATTAATAATTAAATATGAATTGATAATTAATATTTATCAATTGATAATTACATTCATTGTGTTAATTTATTTTATGAGCGGCTGGTGGGTTTATAGGGGAATATGGTGGGAAATAATTCATTATAATAAAGAAATTATACATTTTTATTTATTGGTATTGATAGTTAATTTATTGTTAATTATTTATTAATTGGTAATTCAGTTTTATTAAATGATTTATTGATAATTATATTAATTGTGTTAATTATTTTAAGAGTGGGTTGTGGGTTTATAAGGGAATGGGGTGGGAAGTAAATTAATTATAATAAAGTCATTTTTAATTTTTATTTATTAGTATTGATAATCAATGTTTTGGTAATTATTAATTGGTAATTAATTTGTATTAATTGATTAATTGATTATTATACTAATTGGTGTTAATTCATTTTAGGAGCGGGTTGTGGGTTAATAGGGGAATAGGGTGGGAAATAATTTGATTTTAATTAAGTGATTATATATATTTGTTTGGTATTAATAAATAATGTATTGCTAATTCATTATTAATTGGTAATTACTTGTTATTAAAGTATTAATTCATAATTATATGAATTGTGTTAATTTATTTTAGGAGTGGGTTGTGGGTTTATAGGGGAATAGGGTGGGAAATAATTTGATGTTATTAAAGTAATTATTAATTTTCATTTATTGGTATTCATAATTAATTTATTATTAATTATTATTAATTGGTTATTTAATTAAAACAATTATTTTATTTATACACATGTTAATTTTAACCCGCTGCTATCCAACACTTTCCCTACAGTTACACTCTCTGGAGTGGGAACAGTATTTTTTACCTCTACACTATTCAACACTTTCCCTACAGTTCCACTCTCTGGAGTTGGAATACTAATTTAACCCCTGCGCTATCCAACACTTTCCCTACTGTTGCACTCTCTGGAGTGGGAAAAGTAATTTTTACCCCTAAGCTATCCAACACTTTCCTGTTGCACTCTCTGGAGTAGGAATAGTAATTTTTACCATTACGTTAGCCAACGCTTTCCCTACTGTTACACTCTTGGGATTGGGGATACTAATGTTAACCACTTTGCTATCCAACGCTTTCCCAACTGTTGCACTCACTGGAGTTAGAATAGTAATTTTTACCCGCACGCTATCCAGCACTTTCCCTACTGTTGCACTTATTGGAGTGGGAATCATCATTTTTACCCCTAAGCTATCCAACACTTTCCTTACTGTTGCACTCTCTGGAAAGTACAGGATGGTATGTAATGTGTGGGAGCCCATCAAATGGCGTTCCATAGCATATGCCGGGTCACTCCTATCGCCATACCACCACTCATTTAACACCAAAAGATGGGAGGCCTGATAGTAGGAGAGGATATCTGAGGTCGCTAGACCCCCACAATAAGTGGAGGGGAAACATGTGCGCAATACTATGTGCACAGCACCCCCCCACAGAAACTGCCCCAAAACGGAGTTCACCTGACCAAACCAGCCCGACGATACCGGATACGGATGGTTTTGCAGTTGATACACCAGGCGGGGGAGTGCCACCATTTTAAATATCGTCGACCAACCATATATAGTGAGCGGCATGCGTGACCAGGTTTTGAGGTAGGCCCGCACACGTTCCCAAACCGGCACCAGATTCCGCTCCTAGGACACGGCTGGGACCTCCGAAAGGAAAACCCCCAAGTATTTAAGACCCGCCACCTCTACTTGTGTACTTGTGTAGAGGCCCAGCTACCCACCACTTGTGTCCGCTCCCCCAGCACCCATAGTGTGGACTAGCGAGGATTCATATATAGCTCCGAAGTCTCTCCAAAGATCTGCATGATCCGCAGGAGACGCGGCCCTGATCTATTAATATCCGTAAGAAAGAAGAGGATATCATCTGCATATAATGCGATTCGGTCAGACGGCCCCTGCGTCCACTCACACCCACTCAGCTGCGCATCAATGCGCACCCACGCCGCTAAGGGCTCCATAGCCAAAGCAGATAGGTGAGTATCTCGCCGAATCAGAAATCTGGACGAGACCGCTCCCGCAACTCGGACTGAGGCCGTCAGGTCGGTATATAGAAGACGCAGATAGGACAGGAAGTGGGGTCCATGATTGAGCCGCGGCAGTATGAGAACAGATACACCCAGCTTAACGAATCGAATGCTCTGTCCATGTCAGCCAGGAGAAACGCAGCCTCCTGCCCAGTACGCCTAACCGCCTCCATCGCCACATGCGCCCGTCGGATATTGTGTCTGGTCACCCTTTGAGGCATGAAACTGGGTGGGTGGATAAGCTCTGAGATATTGGAAAGAAGCCGGTTGGCCAACGCCTTGGCCAGGACCTTAGCCTCTACGTTTAGGAGCAAAATCGGGCGATAGGAGGCATGATGCTCATGGGGTCGACCTGGCTTGTGGAACACTACCACGTCTGCATGCCTCCAATCCGGAGGGAGCCTGCCCTGGGCCCTGGCCTCATCCAAGGCAGCCCGGTAGTGAGGGGCTAATTGAGTGTTGTATTTCTTGAAAAACTCACTGGGGAATCCATTCGTACCGGGGGCTTCCCGGAATTAAGTTCACCCAGGGCCGTGCCCAGTTCCTCGTCCGTCAGGGGGAGCTCCAACCTATCTCGCACCTCATCCGACTTCGCTCTGGGGGGCAAGTCAGCTATGAATTTATCAACCATATATTCCGGCAGGCACTCCCGCGGGGCATATAGGTCAGCATAATATGCAGCAAAACTCTCCGCCAATTCCCCTGGTCCGTCAGTGGGTCTCCTGCCCCATCCAGGATCCCCGGCAAAATCTGCGCATGAAAGGTGCCATGACAGAGACGATGTAACATTTTGATGGATTTATCCCCATACTGGCAGATTCTTCTGCGTGTAGCTAGCCACACCTGCCTCGCCTCATCTAGGAGGAGGGCCGCATAGGACTGTTGCGCTAGAAGGAGCTGGCTCAACTCCCTAGTCTCCCCCGACGATCGTACCCGCCGCTTCAGCTCCCCTTTCTCCGCCTCAGCGCGCACCAGAGCTGCCCGCAGCTGCCTCCTAGCAGCCGCACACCAGCAATTTCCACTCCCCGCAACGTCGGCTTCAATACTTCCCATAACGTCCCGGCGCTTGAGACCGAACCAACATTCCAGACCAGGTAATCGGAAATCGCCTCAATCATATGCCTCCTATAGTCCTCCTGTTGAAGGTGCCACACCGAAAGGCGCCAGCAGAATGGTTGCCTCCTCCCGCCCAGCCGAAGCTCAACATACATCGGCGAGTGATCTGAAAGGCCCCGTGGGAGAATTGCAGCTGTTTCCACTTGTTCTGCCGCTATTCTGGGTACAAAAATATAATCTCACCTGGAGAAGGATTTGTGCACCGCAGAGAGAAATGTGTATTCCCGCTTATCCCCATGTAGGCACCTCAATGTATCCACCCAGTCCAGTCCCACCACCATATCCCGCAGTTTCGTGGACCGACCAACACTCGGACCCCCCCAGCCTGAATCTATCCTTGGTAACATCCAGAACATCGTTCCAGTCACCCCCAACCGCCGCAAGCACATCAGGGATGTCTGCCCAGATCGTTAACAGTTTCTCAATCAGTGACCACTGCAATGGCGGCGGGGCATAGACACAACCCAACACCAGAGGGTCCTCCCCCACCATGCCCCTAACAAACAGGTACCTCCCTTGCGTGTCAGCCCACAATTTCATGTGGATGAAGGGTATTCTACGGTGTACAAGGATGGCCACACCCCTGGACCCCCTCACAAATCCTGCATGAAAGACCTGCTGGAAGCCGTATTGTTGCAAGCACAGGGCTTTAGTGCCTAGTAAATGAGTTTCTTCTTGTAGAAGTACATCAGCCCCTGCTCATTTTGCTTGACGTAGCACTGCTTCCCTCTTAATTTTGTCTAACACCCCAAGCACATTCCAGTTGAGTATGCGAAGGGAACCGTTGGGCCCGATGCTTTATCTGCGCTATGTGTTATCAAAGAGCTGCTCTATTCGCCTGCCGAATACCGGAACATGTGGGCGTGCATTGACCAAACATATAGAACCCCTGGTGACAGTGCAAACCCACCCCAATCCCAACGAGAACAAACCCCTCTCCCAACAACTAGCCCCCCCAATACCTCAAAACAGTTGAAGTACCTGTTGCGGCAATGTTGGCTTCCGACCCCAAACGTGGGCCCCAAAGTCCCCCATGCCAATGGATCCCCACCCTACTGCCCATACTTCCCTAGCCCGCCCCCACCCAGTCCCAGACCAAAAAAGGGGGGACAACAGCCCATATCACATCTCCCTCCCGTAAAAGGAGTCAAACACACTTATAAGCCCCCTGCCAGAATCCGGCTGACATCATGTCAACCATACTGTGCACAAGTCATAGGTCCGATGCTTGTTGTCCAGGAGCCGGGGAGGCCTGGGCCAAGGCCCCACCGAAGGCTGATCGCCGTCGAGATTAAGATCGGCCGTTCCCCTCCTGGAGAGACCCCCTGGAAGATTTCGATTGGGCCTCGCTCATGGAAGAGTCCGAGTCCAGCCCGGGTGGTGTGTGTGGTCGCACCCTACCCGTGTCATTGTTCCACTTACACACCTCCTCCGGTGTGTCAAAGAAGTGAGTGCGTGATTGGAACACCACCTGCAGCCGGGCCGGGAACAGAAGGGCATACGAAAGCTTGAGGTCCCGGAGACGGGCCTTGGCCGCCAGGAACGACTGACGCTGCTGCTACACCAGGCGTGTGTAGCCCGGAAAAATCATGATATGACTGTTCTCGTACAACAGAGGTTCTTTGGCCCTGGCCTGTTTCAGGATTGCGTCACAATCGTGATAGTTCAGTAATTTTGCAATTGCCGCTCGTGGCCGGGCCCCCACCGGAGGTTTCTGGATCAGAGCTCTGTGGGCCTGCTCCACCACAAAGCACCGGGACATGGCATCGGGGGGAGCCAGCTCTCCAGCCACAGAGTTAGGAACTTCTCCATATCACCTTTCTGGCAGCCCTCCGGAAATCTGACAAAGCGCAGGTTATTGTGTCCCGCCATTCCCTCTGCATCTTCGGACCGTCG
Organism: Lissotriton helveticus; assembly: GCF_964261635.1. Taxonomy (NCBI): domain Eukaryota; kingdom Metazoa; phylum Chordata; class Amphibia; order Caudata; family Salamandridae; genus Lissotriton; species Lissotriton helveticus. The sequence continues at coordinate 1,218,581,918 of NC_136068.1, forward strand.
GACACCACACTGGCCCCTCCTCAACACTCCTCATCCGTGGGGTGCGAGCCGGTCACTGCAGGTCCAAATCCAGTCCGGCGCCGCCAAGAAGACACTCCCGCGATCCCCTTGGGCCTCTGGGTATTGTTGCAAGCACTGTCCCCGAAGCCCAGTCAGTCTGCGATGCTGCCACTGAAGCCCACGGTGATTGTCCCTACCAGGCTCCGCCACCAAGGGACCCCCAGCGGGGGGAAGCTCGACCCCCGAGGGGCTCCCCATCCTCCGGGTCACGACTGCAGTAGCCTCTAGCCCACCACCCAGGTCGCAGGAGTAGGCCACGTGCCCAGGCCCACACACCACTCTGCTCTCCTCGAAGGGTCCCTGAGGCACCAACTAGTCCAGATCACTCACCTCCAAGTCCACTGTCCCAGGAGCTCACGGGCAAGTGCACGATCCGAGCCGCGCTGGCCCCTCACCAATGCAGGGCACGTCTGAACCTGCGTCCCGGCCTTGGCCCACGCTCCAGGCCTCACGCATGAGTCGGCAGGCTGGCAGGGTGATTAGTCATGTAGCAGGACCCCCCCACAGGCATGTCACTGTCTCATTTGGGGGGGGCTGTCGGAAAGGCCCAGCAGCGCTCCAGGGCACACACCGCTCCCGATCGCCGGGTCTAACCCCCCTGGGTTCCTCACTCTGCTCCGGCCGCCAAAGTCTCCTCCGGTCTCCGGCTCCGCCCAATCCAGGACAATCTACACGGCGTCAGCTCCAGCTCCAGCAGCTACCCGGGGGCCGAAGTGCCCCACGAACGCCTCCCGGTAGGCCCTCTATCACTCGAGCCCACTAGGCAGCGCCGCCGCCACCAAGCCACTCATCCGACACTGCCCCCGGGACCACCCGACTCGAGGTCCCGGCTCAACTGACTGCGTCCAGGCCGCACAGCACAAAGATCCCCGAGCTCCGCGCCAGGACCCTCGGACACAGAAAAAACACGCAAGGATGGTTTCGCCAGGTATAGCGATTGAGTGCGAGCCTCGGGGGCTGCCAATATATTGCGGAAGTCAGGATAGTGAAGGATCATTGTCGGGCCAGATGGAGCTCGTCTAGAGCACGTCCGCCATGCTTGCTCTCCAGACCACGCCCCCGGAATAGTAATTTTTATCCTTACGCTATCCGGGGAACATCGTTTACAACGCGGTGAAAACACCGCGATGCCTTTACAACGATGCCATGACAACGCAAGTCGTTACTACGACTTGCGCTGGATGGCACTGTTGTATAAGGAATATTGCAATTTTATATTCCAACACCATCCCTATTGTTACGTGGACTGGTGTTGGAATATAAAATAATAATATTCCACAATCCACGCCCTACAATGCAAGTCGTTGTAACGACTTGCGTTGTAATGGCAGCGTTGTCATGTACCGCGATCTAAAAGATCGCGTTGTACTGACACATCCACGCTATCCAACACTATCCCTACTGGTGCACTGTCTGGAGTGGGAATAGTAATTTTAACCCCTTCGCTATCCAACACTTTCCCTACTGTTGCACTCTCTGGAGTGGGAATAGTAATTTTGACCCCTACGCTATCCAACACTTTCCCTACTGTTGGACTCTCTAGAGTAGGAATAGTAATTTTTACCCTTATGCTATCCAACACTTTCCCCACTGTTGCACTCTCTGGAGTGGGAAAAGTAATTTTTGCCCCTAAGCTATCCAACACTTTCCTGTTGCACTCTCTGGAGTAGGAATAGTAATTTTTACCATTACGTTAGCCAACACTTTCCCTACTGTTACACTCTCGGGAGTGGGGATACTAATGTTAACCACTTTGCTATCCAACACTTTCCCTACTGTTGCACTCAATGGAGTTAGAATAGTAATTTGTACCCCTACGCTATCCAGCACTTTCCCTACTGTGGCACTTATTGGAGTGGGAATCATCATTTTTACCCCTAAGCTATCCAACACTTTCCTTAATGTTGCACTCTCTGGAAAGTACAGGATGGTATGTAATGTGTGGGAGCCCATCAAATAGCGTTCCATAGCATATGCCGGTTCACTCCTATCGCCATACCACCACTCATTTAACACCAAAAGATGGGAGGCCTGATAGTAGGAGAGGATATCTGATGTCGCTAGACCCCCACAATAAGTGGAGAGGAAACATGTGCGCAATAATATGTGCACAGCACCCCCCCACCGAAACTGACCCAAAACGGAGTTCACCTGACCAAACCAGCCCGACGATACCGGATACGGATGGCTTTGCAGTTGATAGACCAGGCGGGGGAGTGCCACCATTCTAAATATCGTCGACCAAGCATATATAGTGAGCGGCATGCGTGACCAGGTTTTGAGGTAGGCCCGCACACGTTCCCAAACCGGCACCAGATTCCGCTCGTAGGACATGGCTGGGATCTCCGAAAGGAAACCCCCCAAGTATTTAAGACCCGCTACTTGTGTACTTGTGTAGAGGCCCAGCTACCCACCAGCACCCATAGTGTATACTTGCAAGGATTCATATATAGCTCCGAAGTCTCTCCAAAGATCTGCATGATCCGCAGGAGACGCGGCCCTGTTCTATTAATATCCGTAAGAAAGAAGAGGATATCATCTGCATATAATGCGATTCAGTCAAACGGCCCCTGCGTCCACTCAAACCCGCTCAGCTGCACATCCATGCGCACCCACGCCGCTAAGGGCTCCCCCTTTCTCCGCTGAAATGCCGCCACTGGACGTCGGAGTGCCTCAGGGCTCTGTCCTGAGCCCCACCCTCTTTAATATTTATCTGGCACCCTTGGCGGCCTTGGCAGGGTCCTGTGGTGCCCAGATCGTTTCCTACGCTGATGACACCCAGCTTCTCTTCTCCTGCAAGAAGGGCTCGGATTTAGACAGCGTGCAGATCAGAGGCTGTCTGGGGCCAGTGCTTGAGTGGTTTGAACATCATAGCCTCAAATGCAACTCCGATAAATCGGAGCTGCTGTTTTTTGGCTGTGCCGCCGATCCCAGATGGCAGTCTTGGTGGCCTCCGTCCATGTTTCCTCCATCGGCTGTTTCCACCAAGGCAAAGAATCTGGGAGTGCAGATCGATGAGGGTCTTACTATGAAACCTCAGATCCTGGGTCTTGTTGGAAAGTGCTTTGGCATTTTGAAAATGCTTAGGAAATTTCTTCCTTTGCTTTCCCTGGCGCATCGAAAAGTCACTGTACAGGCCTTGATAGGCTCCCGCCTGGATTATTCCAACGTCCTCTACCTGGGCATGCCTGATTACTTGTTTTCGCGCATACAGGTAGTGCAGAATTCGGCTGCTAGAGCCATCTATGGCCTCCATCGTAGAACTAGCGCAAAAAAGTTATTGGACAAATTGCATTGGTTTCCTATTAAGAAACGGGTGGCTTTCAAGGCACTTACACTGTCTTTTAAGGCACTGCACGACTCTGGAGCAAAATTTATTAGAAAGCACTGGCTTTCTACATACCGGCCAGAACGCTGAGGTCAGCTTTTCTGGCCTTGGCACTTGTTCCATCCATATGTCGATCCCGGATCAGGGGTCGCTCCTTCCGTTTTCTGGCACGCAAGCTTAGGAACTCCTTGCCAGCTCATTTGGGGAAAGCCTCGAATTTGCTGACTTTTAGGAAAGAGTTAAAGTCCTGGCTCTTTGTGCAATAGTTTCCTGCCCATTCTCTGTTCCCAACAGCCGCATCTGTTTTTTTTTCTAAAGCGCCGGGACACTCCTCGGAGTAGCCGAGCGCTATATAAAACCATTAAATAACATAACATAACATAACATAGCCAAAGCAGATAGGTAGGGCGACAGGGGGCACCCCTGTCGAGTATCTTGCTGAATCAGAAATCTGGACGAGACCGCTCCCACAACTCAGACTGAGGCCGTCAGGTTGGTATATAGAAGGCGCAGATAGGACAGGAAGTGGGGTCCAAGATTGAGCCGTGGCTGTATGAGAACAGATACACCCAGCTTAACGAATCGAATGCTCTGTCCATGTCAGCCAGGAGAAATGCAGCCTCCTGCCCAGTACGCCTAACCGCCTCCATCGCTATATGCTCCCGTCGGATATTGTGTCTGGTCACCCTTTGAGGCATGAAACTGGGTGGGTGGATAAGCTCTGAAATATGGGAAAGAAGCCGGTTGGCCAACGCCTTGGCCAGGACCTTAGCCTCTATGTTTAGGAGCAAAATCGGGCGATAGGAGGCATGATGCTCGGGACCCGGCTTGTGGAACACTACCGCGTCTGCATGCCTCCAATCCGGAGGGAGCCTGCCCTGGGCCCTGGCCTCCTCCAAGGCCGCCCGGTAGTGAGGGGCTAATTGCGTGTTGTATTTCTTGAAAAACTCACTGGGGAATCCATTCGTACCGGGGGCTTCCCGGAATTAAGTTCACCCAGGGCCGTGCCCAGTTCCTTGTCCGTCAGGGGGAGCTCCAACCTATCTCGCACCTCATCCGACTTTGCTCTAGGGGGCAAGTCAGATATGAATTTGTCAACCATATATTCCGGCAGGCACTCCCGCGGGGCGTATAGGTCAGCATAATATGCAGCAAAACTCTCCGCCAATTCCCCTGGGTCCGTCAGTGGGTCTCATGCTCCATCCAGGATCCCCGGCAACATCTGCGCATGAAAGGTGCCCTGACAGAGACGATGTAACATTTTGATGGATTAATCCCCCCACTGGCAGATTCTTCTGTGTGTAGCTAGCCACACCTGCCTCGCCTCATCTAGGAGGAGGGCCGCATAGGAATGTTGCGCTAGAAGGAGCTGGCTCAACTCCCTAGTCTCCCCCGACGATCGTACCCGCCTCTTCAGCTCCCCTATCTCCGCCTCAGTGCGCACCAGAGCTGCCCGCCGCTGCCTCCTAGCAGCCGCACACCAGGCCATATCCACTCCCTCCAACGTCGGCTTCAATACTTCCCATAACGTCCCGGCGCTTGAGACCGAACCAACATTCCCGACCAGGTAATCGGAAATCGCCTCAATCATATGCCTCCTATAGTCCTCCTGTTGAAGGTGCCACACCGAAAGGCGCCAGCAGAATGGTTGCCTCCCCCGCCCAGTCGAAGCTCGACTTACATCGGCGAGTGATCTGAAAGGCCCCGTGGGAGAATTGGCGCTGTTTCCACTTGTTCTGCCGCTATTCGGGGTACAAAAATATAATCTAACCTGGAGAAGGATTTGTGCACCGCAGAGAGAAATGAGTATTCCCGCTTATCCCCATGTAGGCGCCTCCATGTATCCACCCAGTCCAGTCCCAACACCATATCCTGCAGTTTCGTGGACCGACCAACACTCGGACCCCCCCAGCCTGAATCTATCCTTGGTAACATCCAGAACATCGTTCCAGTCACCCCCAACCGCCGCGAGCACATCAGGGATGTCCACCCAGATCCTTAACAGTTTCTCAATCAGTGACCACTACAATGGCGGTGGGGCATAGACACAACCCAACACCAGAGGGTCCTCCCCCACCATGCCCCTAACAAACAGGTACCTCCCTTGCGTGTCAGCCCATAATTTCGTGTGGATGAAGGGGATTCTACGGTGTACAAGGATGGCCACACCCCTGGACCCCCTCACAAAGCCTGCATGAAAGACCTGCTGGAAGCCGTATTGTTGCAAGCACAGGGCTTTAGTGCCTAGTAAATGAGTTTCTTCTTGTAGAAGTACGTCAGCCCCTGCTCATTTTGCTTGACGTAGCACTGCTTCCCTCTTAATTTTGTCTAACACCCCAAGCACATTCCAGCTGAGTATGCGAAGGGAACCGTGGGGCCCGATGCTTTATCTGCGCTATGTGTCATCAAAGAGCTGCTCTATTCGCCTCCCAGATACCGGAACATGTGGGCGTGCATTGACCAAACATATAGGACCCCTGGTGACAGTGTGACTCCACCCCAATCCCAACCAGAACAAACCACTCCCCCAATAACTAGCCCCCCCAATACCTCAAAACAGTTGAAGTACCTGTCGCGGCAATGTTGGCTTCCGACCCCAAACGTGGGCCCCAAAGTCCCCCATTCCAATGGATCCCCACCCTACTGCCCATACTTCCATAGCCCGCCCCCACCCAGTCCCAGATCAAAAAAGGGGGGGGGGACAACAGCCCATATCACATCTCCCTCCCGTAAAAGGAGTCAAACACACTTATAAGCCCCCTGCCAGAATCCGGCTGACATCATGTAAACCATACTGTGCACAAGTCATAGGTCTGCTGCTTGTTGTCCAGGAGCAGGGGAGGCCTGGGACAAGGCCCCACCGAAGGCTGATCGCCGTCAAGATCAAGATCGCCAGTTCCCCTCCCGGAGAGACCCCCTGGAAGATTTCGATTGGGCCTCGCTCATGGAAGAGTCCGAGTCCAGCCCGGGTGGTGTGTGTGGTCGCACCCTACCCGTCTCATTGGTCCACTTACACACCTCCTCCGGTGTGTCAAAGAAGTGAGTGCATGATTGGAACACCACCTGCAGCCGGGCCGGGAACAGAAGGGCATACAGAAGCTTGAGGTCCCGGAGACGGGCCTTGGCCGCCAGGAACGACTGACGCTGCTACTACACCAGGCATGTGTAGCCCCGAAATATCATGATATGACTGTTCTCGTATAACAGAGGTTCTTTGGCCCTGGCCTGTTTCAGGATTGCGTCACAATCGTGATAGTTCAGTAATTTTGCAATTAACGCTCGTGGCCGGGCCCCCACCGGAGGTTTCTGGATCAGAGCTCTGTGGGCCTGCTCCACCACAAAGCAGCGGGACGTGGCGTCGGGGGGGAGCCAGCTCTCCAGCCACCGAGTTAGGAACTTCTCCATATCACCTTTCTGGCAGCCCTCCGGAAATCCGACAAAGCGCAGGTTATTGTGTCGCGCCATTCCCTCTGCATCTTCGGACCGTCGGACACCACACTGGCCCCTCCTCAACACTCCTCATCCGTGGGGTCAGAGCCGGTCATCGCAGGTCCAAATCCAGTCCGGCGCCGCCAAGAAGACACTCCCGCGATCTCCTTGGGCCTCTGGGTATTGTTGCAAGCACTGCGGGTGTCCCCGAAGCCCAGTCAGTCTGCGATGCTGCCACTGAAGCCCACGGCGATTGTCCCTACCAGGCTCCGCCACCAAGGGGCCCCCAGCGGGGGGAAGCTTGACCCCACGAGGGGCTCCCCGTCCTCCGGGTCACGACTGCAGTAGCCTCCGGCCCACCATCCAGGACGCAGGAGTAGGCAACGTGCCCAGGCCCACACACCACTCTGCTCTCCTCAAAGAGTCCCTGAGGCACCAACCAGTCCAGATCGCTCACCTCCAAGTTCACTGTCCCAGCAGCTCAAGGGCATGTGCACGATCGGTGCCGCGCCGGCCCCTCACCAACGCAGGGCACGTCTGAACCTGCGGCCCGGCCTTTTGCCCATGCTCCAGGCCTCATGCGTGAGTCGGCAGGCTGGCCGGGTGATTAGTCATGTAGCAGGACCCCCCCGCAGGCATGTCACTGTCTCATGTGGGGGGGGGTTGTCGCAAAGGCCCAGCAGCGCTCCAGGGCACACACTGCTCCCGATCGCCGGGTCCAACCCCCCTGGGTTCCTCACTCTGCTTCGGTCTCCGGCTCCGCCCAATCCAGGACAATCTACACGGCATCAGCTCCAGCTCCAGCAGCTACCCGGGGGCCGATGTGCCCCACGAACGCCTCCCGCTAGGCCCTCTCTCACTCGAGCCAACTAGGCAGAGCCGCCGCCACCAAGCCACTCACCCGGCACCGCCCCCGAGACCACCAGACTCGAGGTCCCGGCTCCACTGACTGCATCCGGGCCGCACAGCACAAAGATCCCCGAGCTCCGCGCCAGGACCCTCGGACACAGAAAAAACACCGCAAGGATGGTGTCGCCAGGTGTAGAGATTGTGTGCGAGCCTCGGGGGCTGCCAATATATTGCGGAAGTCAGGATAGTGAAGGATTATTGTCGGGCCGGATGGAGCTCGTCTAGAGCACGTCCGCCAAGCTGGCTCTCCAGACCACGCCCCCTAGTAATTTTTATCCTTACGCTATCCGGGGAACATTGTTTACAACGCGGTGAAAACACCGCGATGCCTTTACAACAATGCCATGACAACGCAAGTCGTTACTACGACTTGCGCTGGATTGCACTGTTGTAATTTTATATTCCAACACTATCCCTACTGTTAAGTGGACTGGTGTTGGAATATAAAATTATAATATTCCACAATCCACGCCTTACAACGCAAGTCGTTGTAACGACTTGCGTTGTAATGGCAGCGTTGTCATGTACCACGATCTAAAATATCGCGTTGTACTGACATACATCCACGCTATCCAACACTATCCCTACTGGTGCACTGTCTGGAGTGGGAATAGTAATTTTAACCCCTTCGCTATCCAACAATTTCCCTACTGTTGCGCTCTCTGGAGTGGGAATAGTAATTTTTACCCCTACGCTATCCAACACTTTCCCTACTGTTGCACTCTCTGGAGTGGGAATAGTAATTTTTACTCCTACGCTATCCCACACTTTCTCTAATGTTGCTCTTACTGGAGTGGGAATAGTAATTTTTTACCCTACGCTATCCAACAGTTTCTCTACTGTTACACGCTCTTGAGTGATTATACTAACTTTATCCCCTCTGCTTTCCAAAATATTCTCTACTTTTTTAGTTAATGTAGTGTATAATTTAAAATGTTGTGCTTTTTAAATTTGTTATATTTTTTATATTTTTATTTATATAATTGTGTTTTTGTAGACATGTATTTCTAATTTTGAAAATGTTTTTTAAGTTTGTATAAGTATTTTAAAATAATTATTTATAAATATTATTAAGTATATATATATTCACTGAAAAAACCATAGGTTATAGACCATATATAGTTAGGAATTAGCATTTACAAAACCTTATTTTACTCACACAAAACCATTGAAATTCCATATATAGTTAGTTGCACTAACTATATATCGCGCACCCGCAATCCACTGCTGATGATGTCACATATTACATCATTCATGACATGGTCAGTGACATCACTGATGACATCACTGATGACATCTCAAATGACATCACTGATGACATCACTGATGACATCTTATTTGACATCAATGATCACATCACTGATGATATCATTCATGTGACAATACAATGCATCTCCTCACACTTTAATATAACCTCTTTTACACCCAGTGTTAAATACAGAGTATAATTTTTGAAACCATTGACACACCAATACTAGTTACTACATACGCACTCACTGATTCCTACTTCTACACACACATTCACTCATTCACCCATACAATCATTCATACATACAATGACTCATCTTTACAACACTATCATATGCACTCATACACCTATACAGACACTCACACTCTGCCACTCATCCATGGAGTTACTCACACACCTAGTCAGTCCTGTAAAGAATCAATCACACTTCCATTTTCTAATCTATACAGTTAAACATAGAGCACATACCATTTTCAAACATATACTAACACATACTTACTCTCTTATACAATCATTGATACAAGTACACATTGATCTGCACAGGGTCACACACCTCCCAGCCAGCCACACACTCACTCAGTCTCCCATACAAATAATTGGGCAACCAATCAATAACCCATATAGTTACTCATATAGCTACTGATCAACACATGCAGCAGTTTACAGAACAACAGAAATAATGATGCACAAATTAAGACAGTTTAGTCACTAACCCATGCACTCAGTGAGACACATTTAATCACTCACTCATACAGTCAGTCATGCACCTACTAAATCCTTCATCCAGACACTTATTCATCCACTCATTCTTCAATATGTAAGACATATTTAAAGTTTACAGAAACATACAGACACTGGATGTTGTTATCAGTGATGTCATCAGTGATGTCATTTGAGATGTATTTTTTATTTTATTTTTTATATTTTATTCACTCACTAACATACACATATACACACTCATCCACCCATACAGTCCTGCACATATGCTGTATTCAAAACACATACAAACAGAGAGTCAGTCATTCATGCATCTATGTGCTAAGTAACACCCCCACCAAACATATAGACAATCATATTGATATTTAAAAAAACATCTAATAACCCATATACCTACACATGTAGCTACTCACCAACCCATGCAGCCACTTATACACAAAGTGAAACATTAATACATATATTTAAATATTTAAACATTACTCACTAATATTTATTTTTCAGAAAGACGCACATTCACTGGATGGTGTCATCAGTGATGTCATGAGTGATGTCACTGACCATGTCATGAGTGATGTAATATGTGACGTCATCAGCAGTGCATTGCACGCGCAAGTTATAGTGAGTCCAACTAACTATAACGTGGGAATTTGAATGGTTTTATGCGAGTCAAATTTCCAGCTATCTATAACTGGTGTGAAACCTATGGTTTTTTCAGTGAATTTAATAGTTTTTTTAAATGCTAATTCCTAACTATAACTGGTTTGAAACCTATGGTTTTTTCGGTGAATTTCAATGTTTTTTTAATAGCAAATCTTTATAGGTATAACAAATAATACATTTTAAAACGAATTTTATATTGTATAATTATTTTTTAAAAAAACAAACAAAAAAAAAAAATTTAACCCCGGGGCGCTCCCGGGGCGCGTACCGGTGAACGCACGGGTAAGTGCAATGTTACGGCGCGCCCCGGGACGCGTACCGGGGAGCGTTCCGTTAGCGCTATTCTCGCGAATGAAAACAACATCGTGACGTTTCGCGTAAACGCGTGATGCGTCATATGACGCACTGCGTAAGCGCACCCGGAAGCACGTGAGCGCATACGATCGCGCAACGTCCTAACGCGCTTACACGACGCACCCCGGGGCGCGTAGCGTAAGCGCGTCGGGTCATGTGACCTCAAAATAACACTTTTGATTGGTTCACAAGAGTTTTGTTTTCCAAATGATGAAAGACCCCTCCTTTTTCCTTATTCTCACTTTGTTGTTTGAGTGAAGAAGACCTGCATTCATTCTGTGAGAAATGCCTTCACTAGTAGCAGCTGCAGGTGCATCTGCACCACCACCACCTCCACCACCACCACAAGGACCACCACAAGACTACATTGGTGGTCAAGAAGAAGAGGAGGACAAAGAGGAGGAGGAGGAGAGGCACTTTCTGCGTGAGGACAATCCCCCATACAGACCCAAGGAACATTTTATTTGGCAGTTTTACAAGATGCCAAGGGGTGCAAAAAAAGTGAATGCAGCTAAGGTGACTTGCCTCATCTGTGGCGCGGAACTGTCAAGAGGGAACCCAAAGAAGAAGTACTCTTTTGGGAACCACACTATGATCAGACATATGCAGAGGAAGCACCCGATCAATTATTCGGCAGCAGAGGTCAGGGAACTGACCAGGAACCCTCCCCATCCTTCTTCTTCAAGCGCCTCCAATCAACCCACTCCATCGGGTGAAGAGGCTAGGGAGATGGTCCCTAATGTACAAATCAAGTTTGCAAAATTTAAATTTGTTTGCATATATTGCAACAAAACAATTTCATATGGTGAGCAAAGCATCACTTTACTCAATCGAGCTGCAGACAACCATCACTGCAGCAAGCAACTTTAATTTTTTTTTATTTTTTTTTTGCTCCAGTTGAGCTGTTTACAATTCCCTGTGTTTTGTTTGACCCCAGAAAAACTAAAAAAATATAAAATTGTTCAGAAAAGCCAAAAAAATAAAAAAAATTCAAAAAAACAATAAAAAACATATAAAACAACAAAAAAAACAGTTCTTTTTAGAACTACCTCTAATTTATAACAAAATACTACATTTTTTAAAACCTCTGTCATTCTTTTTTCCCCATGGTACGCACCCCGGTACGCTCCCGCGAAAAATTAAAATTTTTTTTTTACCCGAGGGACCCTTTTATGGCCCCCACATCAAACCTAGGGGGTCAGGGGGGTCTACCCTGCCCCCTTTTGGTTATTTCCCCCTTTGTTTTTACCACCTCTTGAGTCTCGATCCTACCGAGACACAAGATGGCGGCCGCTCTGGCTTGTTTCGAATGATTACAGACACCCGAGAGCCAATCAGCTTTCCGCGCGCAAGTCGCGTGTCACGCCCGGAGCGCTCCCCGGTGCGCGTACCGGGGCGCGGCTATAGATATATACATTTTTTTGAACCTAAATTACTCAAAATCCTCTGGAGGACATATCTTGAGACATAGCAAAGGCACATCGGGCTACCAGTCCCTACAATTTTGCCAAGTTTGGTGAAAATCCATTCAGCCGTTCGAGCTAAAAGTGCAACCGATCGCCCTATGGAAATTAACATGGCGAAAACACATTTTGGGACCCCCCTTTTATCTCGGCCCCCGCTTGACGAATCCCCCCCAAACCTTCAGGGAAGGACCAGAGCGCCGCGAAGCAAAGTTGCTGAAAATTTCAGGCAGATTCCTCCACCGGCGCCAAAGGTATTCCAAATAGAATGTTACGATTTCCCTATGGAAATCAATACTAACTATAACTACCTACTGGCGACCGCCAGTAGGTAATATATATATATATATATATATATATATATATTATATTTTATACGTATATCTGTTTAATTTATCTTTACCTTACATGTATTAGTTATAATTTTAAACATATTAAAATAATTATAACTGTTTCTTTTAATTATATGTATTGTTAATTTATTTCACTTTTTTTAACATTCTTTTTAAACATTAAAAAAAAAGATATTTTAACAACAATATTTTTTTCCGATATTTTTGTACTTACCTAATGTAGATAGCTCTTTGATATTGGGGACATCGATATTTCGGGTCCGATATTTTTGTCGTCAATATTCCTGTAGTTGATATTTTGCCAGTGATTCATCTGTGTAATACTCAAGAAACAGCGCGTTAATACCCTGTTGAGTACAGCAAGCCACCCAGTTTTGGTCTCTAATTTCTAAGATCATTGTTCCCCTTCGAGCTGGGTTGGTTAGCCATGCCAAGAGGACCCAAGATTTGTCTCTCTCAGCATGAGCTTGCGTGATATTTTTTTTATAAACAAAGCAGCGTAATCGCTCTATTTGCCCTGCTACAGCCTCCTTCCCTTTCATAAGTTCCCCCTGTTTATCGGGCCTCTCAGGGCATTCTCGCTCTATTTCACGAAAGCCTTGGTCTGCTACATGTACTTCTCGCAAGAGTACTGTGAGCACTCCTACCATCTCTGAGATACAGCGTCCCCTAATGACTGTTTTAAAAGCATCCCATTCCACTGAGGAAGATGCCGCTTTTCCAGCGTTGTCTTGGAAATTGTGAGCGATGCTGGTGCCCACCATTTCACGGAAGATTTATTCTTCCAGCGCTGCAGGGTTGAGGTGCCATGTGGGTATGCTGGGCCTTGGTCGAGACCATTGCATCCGAAGTAGCAGGGGGTTGTGGTCCAATATTGTCCTAGTGAGGTATTTAAAACTCTATACCCCCGCATGCACATCTGGGGTACACAGGATCATGTCTAATCTAACATGGAGGTCATGTAAAGCAGAAAAAAAGAGCAATCATGGATCCCGGGGTGCTGTGCCCTCCAAGAGTCCACCAACCACCATCGACTCTGCCATCTACACTGTGCTTCTGCTACTTTATGACTGCATGCGTCAGGGAGCGGAGGGTGGGAGGAATCCAGAGCTATATCAGAGACACAATTAAAATCCCCCCCCAAGCAGAACTGAGCCTGTAAAAATGAAGGGTCAACTTCCCAGAGAGCTGCAATAAGAATGCAGGTTGTTCAGTATTAGGTGCATAAATACTTGCCAAGACTACATCCTTACCATCTAATTTCCCAGCAACAACAACATATGTGCCTTCTGGGTCAGTAAGTTAATGTGTGTACTGAAAAGGTACACTCACTCGCACCCGGTGAGTAAATAGTATAGAACACATGAGCTCGCCAACAACGCTGCAATGCCGCTCCCTCCTGTGCGTGTATGTGAGTCTCCTGAAGCAGCATAGTCTGTACCCTCCTACGGACTAAGTATGCATGTATTTTATGGCGACAGCGACACCTTACTGTTGTCCACCATGAAGGGTCCATCAGTTCCTGCTTTATTCAACAGCATGTCCCTGTCTTTGAAATGGAGTAGTCTAGCCACTACAGGGCGCGGGCCGTCCCAGCGTCGGGCCGGGCAGGAAGTTGGTGGGCTCTTTCCAAAGTGTTTAACTGGGACAGCCCCTCTGAAGCTAACATGATCCGGAGCCAACCCTCCAGGTATGTAATCATATTGGCACCTTGTACTCCTTCCGGCAGGCCCAGCACTTTAACATTGTTCCTGCAGTTTCGCCCTTCAGCGTCCTTGGCTCTCTCCCCCAGTACATGGACTCTATGTGATATATCCCCCATCTCTGTAGTCAAAGTCGAGTGCGCCTGTGCCAGGTCCGCTAATGTCTTCTCAGTTTGCGACACCTTTCTGCCAGCTTCATATCCTCTGCTCTCAAGAGACCCAGCCCCACTGCCACATTACTTATGTCCTGGTGAAGCGTTTGTTTAGTGTCAGCAATAGTCTCTAGGAATTGGGCTAATTGTTGCAGTACTGGATTGTCCAGTGAGGCCTGGCTGGGGTCTAACTGCTTTTGGTCCGAAACTGTCTCTTCTGGTTCCAGAGGTACTTCCCGGCTGTTTCCCTCTGGGTTTCCTCATCGTCGTATGGGAGCTACGTCTCCCTCCAAGTGCAAAGGCCCTCGTAGCAAGTCACCAGGAGTCAACAAAGAGGGTGTGATCCACCCACAAACTTCTCACTCCTTCAAGTTGGGCCTGTGCAGCCCTTTTAGAACCCAGGGCATTTGCTTCGCCTATGCCAATTAACTCGGCACCGCCAACAATCCTGCAAGGGTCTCACCGTGTTCTGGTTGAAATGTTCCCCCACAATGACGCAGTTGATCGTCAGCGAGTGCCGTTTCCGCAATTCTCGTGCAGTGCAGCTCGTCCAGTGAGGCGCAAGAGTGTGGATAATTGCTTGCAACGCAGGCCCAATCCTCCTGGCAGTGTTCAACCACCACTTCCCGGTTGGGTGCCAATTCACAAATCATATCTTGTTCCTGGTGAGCCCTCGCAGCCTCCCGGGACATCAGACAGTCCCAGGTCCTCTTCCGTGGCATGTCACATACTCCAATAATGGCAAGAGAAGCCGTGTGAGCCAATCCACAGGTACGGTTATAGCGGTAGATGGAAAAAGGGCTGCACCATGCTCCTGACACCGCAACACACAGTGAGGGCCAATCTGCAAATGCGTCCAGGCACACCCTTCAATCCCACAGTGCCACAGGGCCCACTCAACCCTCCTCTTACCCCCTAGAATCTTCACTGGCGACTTCAGCTCGTCCCTCAGGCCCGCAGCATCTTCACCTCATCATCGAGTGCTAGGACTGCCATCTTGAGGTGGGCGCCACTCTCCCTGCAAATGTAGTGCGCCAGGACTCTGCCGCCGGGGAAGAAAGATCCCATCCCTATGAGTCCGGAACCAAATTGCCGGTTTCAAGTCTTCTGACGTCAGCGATCAGCGTCATTGCGACTCTGACAAGGCAATTTGGGCTGACAGATCCCCGTCAGAGCCACAACAGTGGCAATACCATCAAAGCTGCCATGCAATAGGGAGGGCACCGCAAAATGTCGCCAACGAGGGTCCGTCGGTCAATCAGGCACTAGCACAGCCCATAGCGCGGTCCTTCGCAGTGTTCTGCAGTTTCGCCCGGGGTCACAAAGGCACAGGACAGCAGATCGGGGCCTAGAGTACCCAGTCTGTCATCCGAATCGATCCTCCGCAGCATCAGCTGCAGCTCTGGCTTTCATCCCAACCGAATCTCCTACACTGTCCGCTGCTTCGCCAGGGAGATGGTGATCTCTCATGCGCTCTCAGCAGTCCCTACTCGCTTCTCTCAGCAGTGCCTCAGAGTATTAGTGTGCCATCTTGTCTCCAGCTGGCCAAAGCTCCACCTCCAACTCCAACCATCTCTACAGCCTCCCAGGCACCGAGGGCACCACGCTTAGTTTCTGGACACTGCTGTGGTCAGCGGCCTCCTTGTGCACCCCTGGAATCAGCCAACAGGGTAATAAACAGGATAAATGCGAGGCCAGCCCAGAGCTCTTGGCTCACACATCTGCCTCCATCGGCCTGCAAGCCTTCGACCCCTGATGTCATAAATGATGTCATGGAACATGTCATGAGTGATGTCATATGTGAGATCATAAACAGTGCATAGTGTGGGCTCAAATTATAGTGCTGCTAACTTTAACTGGTGAATTTCTGTGTTTTTTAGTTCAAAATGTGAATGTTGTCACTGAGAAAGTCACCTAACTATAAGTTTACTTGGTTTCATCAGTGAAAAAAATATATTTATTAATCACCTTGTGGCAGTTGCCACTATCTAGTAGGTATAGTTAGGTCTGCTTTTCCATAGGTTTTTAGGTTGGTGCTTTGCCCTCCAAGAGTCCACCAACCACCATCAACTCTGCCAGCTACACCATGCTTCTGCTACTCTATAACTGCATGCGTCAGGGAGCGGAGGTTGGGAGGAATCCACAGCTATATCAGAGACACAATTAAAATCCCCCCAAGCAGAACTGAGCCTGTAAAAATGAAGGGCCAACTTCCCAGAGAGCTGCGATAAGAATGCAGGTTGTTCAGTAGTAGGAGCATAAATACTTGCCAAGACTACATCCTTACCATCTAATTTCCCAGCAACAACAACGTATGTGCCTTCTGGGTCAGTAAGTTAATGTGTGCACTGAAAAGGTACACTCACTCGCACCCGGTGAGTAAATAGTATAGAACACATTACCTCGCCAACACCGCTGCAATGCCGCTCCCTCCTGTGCATGTATGTGAGTCTTCTGAAGCAGCATAGTCTGTACCCCCAACGGACTAAGTATGCATGTATTTTATGGCAACAGGGACACCTTACTGTTGTCCACCATGAAGGGTCCATCCGTTCCTGCTTTATTCAACAGCATGTCCCTGTCTTTGAAATGGAGTAGTCTAGCCACCACAGGGCGCGGGCCGTCCCAGCGTCGGGCTGGGCAGGAAGTCGGTGGGCTCTTTCCAAAGTATTTAACTGGGACAGCCCCTCTGAAACTAACATGATCCGGAGCCAACCCTCCAGGTATGTAATCATATTGGCACCTTGTACTCCTTCCGGCAGGCCTAGCACTTTAACATTGTTCCTGCAGTTTCGCCCTTCAGCGTCCTTGGCTCTCTCCTCCAGTACATGGACTCTATGTGATATATCCCCCATCTCTGTAGTCAAAATCTAGTGCGCCTGTGCCATGTCTGCTAATGTCTTCTCAGTTTGCGACACCCTTTCGGCCAGCTTCATAAGCTCTGTTCTCAAAAGACCCAGCCCCACTGCCACATTACTTATGTCCTGGTGAAGCGTTTGTCTAGTGTCAGCAATAGTCTCTAGGATTTGGGCTAATTGTTGCAGTACTGGATTGTCCAGTGCTGCCTGGCTAGGGTGTAACTGCTTTTGGTCCAAAACAGTCTCTTCTGGTTCCAGAGGTACTTCCGGCTGTTTCCCTCTGGGTTTCCTCATTGTCATATGGGAGCTACGTCTCCCTCCAAGTGCAAAGCCCCTCGTAGCAAGTCACCAGGAGTCAACAAAGAGGGTGTGATCCACCCACAAACTTCTCACTCCTTCAAGTTGGGCCTGTGCAGCCCTTTTAGAACCCAGGGCATTTGCTTCGCCTATGCCAATTAACTCGGCACCGCCAACAATCCTGCAAGGGTCTCACCGTGTTCTGGTTGAAATGTTCCCCCACAATGACGCAGTTGGTCGTCAGCGAGTGCCGTTTCCGCAATTCTTGTGCAGTGCAGCTCGTCCAGTGAGGTGCAAGAGTGTGGATAATTGCTTGCAACGCAGGCCCAATTCCACCGGCAGCGTTCAACCACCCCTTCCCGGTTGGGTGCCAATTCACAAATCAGATCTTGTTCCTGGTGAGCCCTGGCAGCCTCCCGGGATGTCAGACTTTCCCCAGGTCCTCTTGCGTGGCATGTCACATACTCCAATAATGGTGAGAGAAGCCGCGTGAGCCAATCCACAGGTACGGCTTTACCGGTAGATGGCAAAGGGCTGCACCATGCTCCTGACACCGCAACACACAGTGAGGACCAATCTGCAAATGCATCCAGGCACACCCTTCAATCCCGCAGTGCCACAGTGCCACAGGGCCCACTCAACGCTCCTCTTACCCCCTAGAATCTCCACTGGCCACTTCAGCTCGTCCCTCAGGCCCACAGCATCTTCACCTCATCATCGTGTGCTAGGACTGCCATCTTGAGGTGGGCGCCACTCTCCCTGCAAATGTAGTGCGCCAGGACTCTGCCACCGGGGAATAAAGATCCCATCCCTATGAGTCCGGAACCAAATTGCCGGTGTCAAGTCTTCTCACGTCAGCGATCAGCGTCATTGCGACTCTGACAAGGCAATTTAGGCTGACAGGTCCCCGCCAGAGCCACAACAGTGGCAATACCATCAAAGCTGCCATGTAATAGGGAGACAATATATAGAATAGAGCCACCCAGTAATCCCACCGGGACTGGGTAATATCAGATAGATAAGCTAAATGTCCAGGTAGGAGTCATTCACAAAAACCACTTTATATTTATCAGTGTCACATGAGTGATCACACAAATCAATAGAGTGACCCGAGGGTTTATATCAAAAATATATTCACTTTATTTTTGATTATGCAATTTAGATTTATTCTATGCACGGAAAAAGTATCAAAAACTGGCAACAGACAGACTAACATAACATGTAAACTAAATGCTAGTCTACATACACCTACAGCAAAAAGTGTGGCTACGTACTCTAAACCACAACAAAGTAAATAATTACACATAGAAATTCACAAATCAATTTGCACAGTGAATTATACAGTGTATTGCATGTCAGGTGTTAAGCGTCGACGTTTCGGTCCATGCTGGTCAAGTAGATCCGTCGGACCATCTTCAGGACAAAGACGTTGCACAGCAATGTGAGAAATAAAACGCCACTCAGGTCGTTATGTCAAAATGTCGCCACGTAATTTAATCAGCAGCTATGCGCCGGCTCTTCGAAGTCCGTGCTCGTTCACCGGTAACTACTCGGGACGTCCCGAGTAGTTACCGGTGAACGAGCACGGACTTCGAAGAGCCGGCGCATAGCTGCTGATTAAATTACGTGGCGACATTTTGACATAACGACCTGAGTGGCGTTTTATTTCTCACATTGCTGTGCAACGTCTTTGTCCTGAAGATGGTCCGACGGATCTACTTGACCAGCATGGACCGAAACGTCGACGCTTAACACCTGACATGCAATACACTGTATAATTCACTGTGCAAATTGATTTGTGAATTTCTATGTGTAATTATTTACTTTGTTGTGGTTTAGAGTACGTAGCCACACTTTTTGCTGTAGGTGTATGTAGACTAGCATTTAGTTTACATGTTATGTTAGTCTGTCTGTTGCCAGTTTTTGATACTTTTTCCGTGCATAGAATAAATCTAAATTGCATAATCAAAAATAAAGTGAATATATTTTTGATATAAACCCTCGGGTCACTCTATTGATTTGTGTGATCACTCATGTGACACTGATAAATATAAAGTGGTTTTTGTGAATGACTCCTACCTGGACATTTAGCTTATCTATATGTAATAGGGAGAGCACCGCAAAATGTCGCCAACGAGGGTCCGTCTGTCAATCAGGCACTAGCACAGCCCATAGCGCGGTCCTTCGCAGTGTTCTCCAGTTTCGCCCGGGGTCACAAAGGCACAGGACAGCAGATCGGGGCCTAGAGTTCCCAGTCCGTCATCCGAATCGATCCTCTGCAGCATCAGTTGCAGCTCTGGCTCTCCTCCCAACCGAATCTCCTACACTGCCCGCTGCTTCGCCGGGGACATGGCGATCTCTTATGCGCTCTCAGCAGTCCCTCCTCGCTTCTCTCAGCAGTGCCTCAGAGTGTTAGTGTGCCATCTTGTCTTCAGCTCGCCAAAGCTCCACCTCTAATTCCAACCATCTCTACAGCCTCCCAGGCACCCGAGGGCACTACGCTCAGTTCCTGGACATGGCCGTGGTGAGGGGCCTCCTTGTGCACCCCTGGGATCAGGCCAACAGGGTAATAAACAGGATAAATGCGTAGGCCAGACCAGAGCTCTCGGCTCACAAATCTGCCGTCATCGGCATGTAAGCCTTCGATCCCTGATGTCATAAATGATGTCATAGAACATGTCATGAGTGATGTCATACGTGAGGTCATAAACAGTGCATAGTGTGGGCTCAAATTATAGTGCTGCTAACTTTAACTGGTGAATTTCTGTGTTTTTTAGTTCAAAATGTGAATGTTGTCACTGAGAAAGTCACCTAACTATAACTTTTACTTGGTTTCATCAGTGAAAAAATATATTTATTAATCACCTTGTGGCAGTTGCTATTATCTAGTAGGTATAGTTAGGTCTGCTTTTCCATAGGTTTTGATGAATCTTCACAACACTTTCCAGAAAAGAAGTTCATCCACCTCAGCTTCTTCCTGGAAAGTTTTTAACTGATCTGTCAAGCGAGGGCTGAGACAAAAATTGGGTCCTAAAACACAAAATCCCCATGCATTTTCCATACAAGGCTACAGCAAAAAACGCTGAACGTATTAACTATTGTTGTGGCAGAAAGCTTGATCTTGGTCTGCAGATTGTACTTTTCATGATTTGGTGTAAATCCATTCAGTAGTTTTTCAGAAATTTAGGGTAAAAAATTATTTTATATTTAGGCATTTGAGTCCACAAAAGTGTCATGAGTGTACCATGAGAACACAAATTAAAAAATGGAGCCCTGGTTTTGGTTGAGAGGCCTGTTTTTCCCTTGCGTCTTAATGCTCCCAAGTAAGTGAGAGCCTTGCGTGAGTCCTGTGAGAGGAAGCTCTCTGATTGGCTGGCTATTAGAGGTTTGGAAATTAAATGGCCACCATTACTGTTTACAGTGAACAAATAAGGGTGTTTTTGGAATGAAGTAAAAAAGCTTTTTGTGGGGACAGCAGAAAGACATCCTGTCCCCCTAGATTTGCAGAGGAGGACTCCAAGGCAAAACTACTCTGCTGAAAGCTATTGGATCTTATCTCATGCGATAGACAAGTTCAAACTCCATAGCTGAAACATGTTAGAAGCAGTGTGAATGGCTGAAAATTTGAGAACAGTGGAATGCCCCTGCAGAAGCTACTAAAGGTGCAAAGCGGACTCTTAAAAATGTATACTGGGAAAAGGTTATGCTGTGAAACTGGTCTAAGCACAAAGAGGGCCATTTTTGAGTCACCAATTGTGATTTGTACATGGATAGAATTTACCGCTGTAAACAAACGTTTGTATGTGCAGGTTAGAAGTGCCACATTGCCTTTATGATCATTCACTTGTAGATGGGATAAAACTGGTTCTTTGCCAGCGTACTGTGCCTTTTGTCTGCAGATAAAAGAAAGGGAAGATCACTTTTTCCTATTCTGCCCAAGTATATACTATTCTGCCTGAGAAATTGATAATTGCAGTTTTTAAGCTAAAAGGTGTAAGGCAATTTTGGGAGGTGCTAAGAATTTTAAAAAGTGACCTGAAGGAAACAATTGTCCTTGCAATGGCACCCTTCCTACAGAGGGCTTGGAACATCAGACAGAAAGGGCTGTCTGCAGGCAACCAGTAATTGTCCATGTTTAGAGGAGGCATACATTTTGGAAGGTCACAGACTGAATTATGGCTTTAGTGGAGTACATGGAAGATAGTAGTGGGCTATTAGGTCAGATGCTGTTTCCCAACTGCAGAGTAGCCGAGAGTAATATAGTTGCTATAATGAAGACTAAGAACAAGGTTGGATAGTCAAATCTAGTTTTGATCAAAAAGACAGGTTTTTAATTGTTTCCAGAAGCAGGATGAAGAAAATAACCTCTGTTTTTTCTGTACTCAGTTTTAACCAGTTGAATCCATCCATTTGGCAATGCCTTTTAGGCAGTCTTTATATTTGAGAAAGGCCGCTCCTGAGTGTTCTCGGAACATCAACAGCAGTTGCATGTCGTTTGCAGAGGAGACTACCTTCACTCCCCAGGATTCAACACGGGTGTCCAGGGGGGGCTAAGTAGAGGATGAAATGCAGCAAACTGAGTTCAGAGTCCTGTGGCACACCACAGATCAAGGGTTTGAAAGAAAAGGATAAAGCTTGGTGATAAACCTACTGGGAGCGTTCTTCCAGGAAAGATTGAATCCAGGAAAGAACCGGGCCCTGAAAGCCAAGTAGGATTAACCTGTTCAAGAAGACTGAGTGTGCCATTGTGTCAAACGCTGCCAATAGGTCTGTCAGGCGAAGTCTTCCTCAGGGTCTGTCGTGAAGTAATAAGGACCCACCTCTCGATACCTCCAATTCCGAATGTAATTATTACACAGAATCTTGGAGTGATCAAGCGGGGGGGAAAAGGGAATTGGGAAGGGAACAGCAGGGAAGGAGATCTGAAAAGGAAAAGTTAGTAACAAAATACTCCGGAATCCAAAGTTGACTAAAGACCTTTTAAACCAAAATTGGGAATTTTCTAGAACACACGCCTCTAATCATAACTCTCTAAGAATCCAATAAGCTTCTTGTAAATATGCATGCATAAATCACATTTCTATTCACCATGTTGTTTATTCTCATTTCTTGTGAATTGCGACAGATTCTTCTTTCTAAGAAATAACACCACTCTTTAGTAAATAAACTTCTTTACCAAAGTTTGAAGAGCAACCTAATAAAATATCACAATGTTGTCTTTCACATAAGCTCCAGAAAGAATCACCTTTTGGCCTTTTCGCCAAATATCCCAATAAAGAATTGCGCCAAAATATTCTGTGATTTAAATAGAATTAACGCGCCATTAATTAGCTTTGCGCTCCTCAGAAAACATTAAACAACCATTGCCAGCAATGAGATGCATTTCACTGTTCAAAAGAAAAAACATAAAATGATTCAGCCTTTCTGTGCATTTTAATCATCTATTGTTAATTAGAAGCCAAATTGTCACCTTTAAAACATGAAAGTAAAACTTAAGACAATTTGCGCCATGAACTCTGATTTCTTAAATCCTACCTGTAGAGTACGACCTACTCTACTTCCCTGAAGGACTAAACGTCCCCTCTGGACACTCAAAACGACCCTTCTACTCTGGAATCCTGAAAACGGGGAAAGCTGGAAACTGCCACGCCCCCTGGATCGATCTCCGAAAGCCTCCGGTGATTTCTTCCTCCAAAACGCTGGATCTGCCAAAAACAAGATGGGGAGAAAGGAGAGCCCACAGCCTCTCCCTAGAATAGTCCAGAAGAGTGAGCACAGGAGACAGGGTGCGGTCGCGTAGGTTAGCGTGCCTACGGCGCTCACGCATGCGACCAGGCTACAAAAGCTCACGCATTAGGCGGACGCTTTCCACATGCCAAACCTCACGCATTAGGCGGAACACCATTAGACAGCAGTTTAAGGACAGGCAGCCTGCACAGATGCTCTAACATGGATGCAAGACAGATGTACAAGCAGGCCTAGAACACATCAGCCACCAACGCCCTCCCAAGGACGACTGATGCATTTTGCCACAAATGCTGAGTGGGGCGGGCCCTAGACCGCAAGCCACCCTAGCCCTGACAGTACTCCCCCCTCCCAAGAGCGGTCTAGGGCCCGGCTTCAGAGGGTGAAGGAGGTGGAAACGGCGCAACAAGCGAGGGGCATGAACATTGTCAGCCGGCTCCCAGGAATCATTCTCAGCACCGTACCCCTTCCAGGAGACAAGATACCATAACTTGGAGCCCCGACGTTTAGAATCCAAA
This sequence comes from Lissotriton helveticus, assembly GCF_964261635.1. Classification (NCBI taxonomy): domain Eukaryota; kingdom Metazoa; phylum Chordata; class Amphibia; order Caudata; family Salamandridae; genus Lissotriton; species Lissotriton helveticus. The sequence continues at coordinate 1,218,605,713 of NC_136068.1, forward strand.
ATGTTCTGCACCTCATATTCCCAACTGCCATGAACTAAAATCGGTGCTGGACGGGGAGCCAGGTTCTGATTAGCAGGCTTAAGAAGGGAAGTATGAAACACCGGATGAATGCGTAGAGACCTGGGCAACAACAGTTTGAATGTCACAGGGTTTACCTGGCGCAGAACTGGATAAGGACCAATGAACTTAGGCTGAAACATACTTTTGTGTTTAAAGTTCAAGTTCTTTGTAGACAGCCAAACTTTGTCTCCAGGGGCATATTTAGGACCTGAACGATGTCTCTTATCATACTGCTCCTTATACTTTCTTTTGCTTTGTACTAAGCGATCTTGAATCTGACGATGAATAGTCTGCATAAGATGCACAGAGTCTCTAACTGCCGGCACGCCACTCCCATCATTGGGTAGAGTCAACGGAATGGTGTTAGGTACATAGCCATAAAGAGCCTCAAACGGAGAGGATCCGGTTGACGAATGAGGCGAAGTATTGTATGCAAATTCAGCAATCCAAAGTAAATCTAACCAAGATTTCTTAGAGTCCGTAACATAACATCTCAAGTATTGCTTCAAAGTTTGGTTTAGTCTTTCAGTCTGCCCATCCGTTTGAGGATGATAACTGGTGGACATATTGGAAGTAATCTGTAGATCTTTACACCATTGTTGCCAGAACTTGGAAGAGAACTGAGAACCACGATCCGAAAGCAAAACTGAAGGCAAACCATGTAAGCGCACCACATGTTGCAAGAATAACTGCGCTAATTGACCAGCAGAAGGTAATTGCTTACAAGCAATAAAATGTGCATATTTGGTTAAACTGTCCACAACTACTAGAATCACAGTATGCTGATTGATTGGTGGCAAGTCAGTAATGAAATCCAATGAAATATGTTTCCATGGTTCAGTTGGTGTCGGTAGAACCTGCAAAAAACCTTTTGGTTTCGTGTGATCGGATTTAAATCTTGCGCAGACTTCACAATCATTAGCCATCTTAATTACATCTTTCTGTAGCGTTGGCCACCACAGTCTTTCTGGGACCTGGATGTCCTGCCATAGGATGTGAATGTAACCAGTTGAACACAGTTTCCTGTAATTTCAAAGAGGGCAGATATACTTTTTTTCCATGGAAAGGTATTCCTTCTTTGATAGTTTGATCAACGTTGGGATTCAACCAAAGTTTCCACTGAGAAGGAGGAAAACTTTCATGAATATTCTCCAGAAACTGATCTGCTGAGAGCACACTGATTACTTTGCCAGGATCGATTATAGGTTGAGGTGTTCCTTCAAAGCGATGCAAAGAAGAGTCTTTTCTGGACAAGGCATCAGCTTTCTTATTGTCTTGACCTGGACGAAAAGTTACTATGAAATCATACTCGGCAAAGAACATCATCCACCTGAGTTGTCGCGGGGTTAACATTCTAGCTGAACTCATGAACTGTAGATTTCTATGATCAGTCTAAACTGTCACAGTAATTTTCGCTCCCATAATGTAATGTCTCCATTCTTTGAAGGCTTCTAGTGTAGCAAGTAGTTCTTTTTCAGCTATAACATAGTTTTGCTCTGCGGGATTTAGTTTTCGAGACATGTAAGCAACTGAATGCATTTGACCAGTAGTGTGATGCCTTTGAGAGAAAATGGCTGCAATGGCTACATCAGAAGCGTCAGCTTCAATGATGAAAGGTTCTTCTACGTTGGGATGCATGAGAACGGGTGCTTCAGTAAAGGCCTTTTTTAGCTTCTGGAACGCATTTTCAGCTTCTAAGGTCTATTCAAATTTCACCTTCTTCCTCAACAAACGTGTGATGGGAGCTACCACAGCAGAAAAGTGATCAATAAAGCGACGGTAAAAATTCGCAAAGCCCAAGAAGCATTGTATGTCTCGAACTGATGTCGGAGTAGGCCAATCAGCAACTGCTTTAATCTTTCTGTCAGTCATTTTCATTCCAGTTGGAGTGAGGAGGACTCCCAAAAATTCAACTTCTCGAACATGAAAATCACATTTAGATAGTTTACAATACAAGTTGTGAGACTGAAGAGTGCTCAAAACCTTTTTGACGTGACCTTCATGTTCAGCTTCAGAATCGGAATAGATCAAAATATCGTCTATATAGACAATAACAAAAAGATCCAGGAATTCTTTCAAGGCATCATTTAGAAAAAACTGGAAGGCCGCTGGTGCATTACACAGCCCGAACGGCATTACCATGTATTCAAATAATCCATATCGAGTTCTGAAAGCAGTCTTCCATTCATCACCTTGCCTGATACGAACCAAATGGTAGGCCCCTCTAAGGTCCAATTTAGTGTAAATTTCGGCCTTTTTAACTTGGTCTAACAGAACAGGGATGAGTGGTAATGGATATTTGTTTTTGACAGCGATTTTATTCAACGCCCTAAAGTCAATACAGGTCCTTAATTCCCCATTTGCTTTTGGAATGAAGAACAACGGAGATGCTGCCGGGGACTTGGAGGGGCGAATGAAACCATTCTCTAAATATTGATCAAGATACTGTCTTAAATGTTGATTCTCTTTTTCAGACAGAGCATAGATGCGACAATTTGGAATACTAGAACCTGGTACGAGATCAATTTGACAGTCATAGCTACGATGAGGAGGAAGGAGGGCTGCCTTAACTTCACTAAAAACCTCTGCGTATTCCTTGTACATTTTAGGTAAAAGTGTTTCTTTTTCTTCTGCTGTGGCCAATTGACTTACAGTTGGTTTTGAAGAGTTTAGATAAGAAGAATGGCAAAAATCAGACAGGAAAACCAGTTCTCTCTTCCGCCAATCTATGATTGGATTATGTAAACAAAGCCAAGGCATTCCAAGAATAAAACCATATTGAGGCGCTTGAATAACGTCAAATTGAAGCTCTTCCTTATGTATTTGTTGCTTAGCATCTTCACAGAACATTACGACTTTAGAAGTTTGCATGGTAACTGGCCCTCCAGCTAAGATTTTTCCATCCACTGCTTGGACAATTTCTGGAGTCTCTTTTTGTTCACAGATGATTCCTAGATGTTGGGCAGTTTCTAAATCCACAAAATTACCTGTAGCCCCTGAATCAACTAAAACTTCCATTTGGCATGTTTCACGGATTAACCTGATTTGCACTGCTAACCTAAAATGTGCTTTGTAGTTAGAGACACATGAGTTCACAGAAGGGAAGGCAATGGTTCCCAAGAGATCTCCCTTCAAACATCTTGGGCCAGCTAGTTTTCCGATTTTTGTTCTGTTTTTTCCAGAGCTGCTGACTTACTAGAGTTAGGAAATCTTCCTTTAGGCTTAGTCAAACAGTCCTTCACGAAATGACCTTTTCGACCACAATAGAGGCATTGTCCATTCTTTTTTTATCTGATCTTCGTTCAGAGAGTCTGTGATCTAAACGCAGTGTTAGATTAATCAATTCAGAGCAAACAGTTGGTTGAGGGTCTATTTGCGCCAAAACATCTTTTAGATCATCTTTTAAACCTTGATAAAAAAGAGCTGCTCTTTTTTCTTCTGGCCAAGAAGTTTCGGCGATCAATCTGTTGAAGTGAGACAAATAAGAAACAAGGTCCCTATTTCCTTGTTTTAACTGGAGCAGTTCTCGATCTGCTGATAAAGTTACAGTACGTCGATCGAAAACCTTTTCAAATTCTTCCACAAAGCGTTTCCAGTTATATAACAAGGTATCATCTTGTCTGACCAAAGGAACTGCCCAGTTAGCGGCATCTCCGGTCAAATAAGAAATTAAAAATGCAATTTTAGACTGTGGGGTTGGAAACGCAGCTGGTCTACAAGCAAAGTGTAATTCAATCTGGGTCAAAAAGATTTGCACCTTGGAAGAGTCCCCAGAAAAACGTTCAGGAGCTGCTAAAGGAATCTGGGGGGGCACTGTAACAGCTATGTTCGTGGTTGCCCTACTAGCACCAGTTTCCTGAACGTCATCAGGAAGAGGAGTACCCTGCAATTGAATATTGTCTACCTTAGCTGGTAACAAAGCAGTTGCATTCATGGTTTCTTTTAAGTCTGCTTGCATACGCATGATTGCTGACATTATGTCATTGATGGTAGTCATTATGACTTCACGTACAGACCGGGAGGAAAATAATTCGTGGGCTCACTATTCTGTCAGGCGAAGTCTTCCTCAGGGTCTGTCGTGAAGTAATAAGGACCCACCTCTCGATACCTCCAATTCCGAATGTAATTATTACACAGAATCTTGGAGTGATCAAGCGGGGGGGAAAAGGGAATTGGGAAGGGAACAGCAGGGAAGGAGATCTGAAAAGGAAAAGTTAGTAACAAAATACTCCGGAATCCAAAGTTGACTAAAGACCTTTTAAACCAAAATTGGGAATTTTCTAGAACACAAGCCTCTAATCATAACTCTCTAAGAATCCAATAAGCTTCTTGTAAATATGCATGCATAAATCACATTTCTATTCACCATGTTGTTTATTCTCATTTCTTGTGAATTGCGACAGATTCTTCTTTCTAAGAAATAACACCACTCTTTAGTAAATAAACTTCTTTACCAAAGTTTGAAGAGCAACCTAATAAAATATCACAATGTTGTCTTTCACATAAGCTCCAGAAAGAATCACCTTTTGGCCTTTTCGCCAAATATCCCAATAAAGAATTGCGCCAAAATATTCTGTGATTTAAATAGAATTAACGCGCCATTAATTAGCTTTGCGCTCCTCAGAAAACATTAAACAACCATTGCCAGCAATGAGATGCATTTCACTGTTCAAAAGAAAAAACATAAAATGATTCAGCCTTTCTGTGCATTTTAATCATCTATTGTTAATTAGAAGCCAAATTGTCACCTTTAAAACATGAAAGTAAAACTTAAGACAATTTGCGCCATGAACTCTGATTTCTTAAATCCTACCTGTAGAGTACGACCTACTCTACTTCCCTGAAGGACTAAACGTCCCCTCTGGACACTCAAAACGACCCTTCTACTCTGGAATCCTGAAAACGGGGAAAGCTGGAAACTGCCACGCCCCCTGGATCGAGATGGGGAGAAAGGAGAGCCCACAGCCTCTCCCTAGAATAGTCCAGAATAGTGAGCACAGGAGACAGGGTGCGGTCGCGTAGGTTAGCGTGCCTACGGCGCTCACGCATGCGACCAGGCTACAAAAGCTCACGCATTAGGCGGACGCTTTCCACATGCCAAACCTCACGCATTAGGCGGAACACCATTAGACAGCAGTTTAAGGACAGGCAGCCTGCACAGATGCTCTAACATGGATGCAAGACAGATGTACAAGCAGGCCTAGAACACATCAGCCACCAACGCCCTCCCAAGGACGACTGATGCATTTTGCCACAAATGCTGAGTGGGGCGGGCCCTAGACCGCAAGCCACCCTCGCCCTGACAAGGTCTAAGAAAGCCACCATGGCCAAGGAACTGCTGTCCACAGTTTCTCTAGCAGATCCCAATGCTTACTGTAAGCCAGATTGAGTGTCATACTACAGACTGTTTACCTCAAGGAAGTATGAAAGTTGTTTATTTACCAGCTTCTCTGGGTCAGGAGTCATTCCTACCTTTGGCCCAAAGAACTTGACTGATTTGCATTCAGAGTGAGAAATGCATCAGCAAGCAACTGGCACACTTGTGTAAGAGCATTATTGTGTTCTTTTTGTGTTGTCCCAAATACGAATATATTATCACTGTAATTGAATTATTCGGCGGATAACAACTTGAAATATTTCTGAAGCTGAAGATATTCTAAAGCTTAGGGCCTGATTACGATCATGGCGGATGAGATACCTAGTCACAAACGGCATCCGACAATTACAATTTCATTATATCAGGGGCAACAGGGCTAGCTATATATCCATAACATTACTAATCTATACACACATCGCAAGGTATCCCATTAAATTAGTAGAGGCTGTACTTCTGCTAACACTGAAGGTCCTTGCACGCAATGGTCTGAAATCTCGTGAGCGGTGACCAATTTGTGACCAAGACGGGGTCCTTCACTCTATTCCATCAGGTAATGGGGTTAGATCGTCCCTTGGGGGATTCTTGGCTCTACACCTGCACACACTCTAGGTACACTTAGAGTAGGGTATGCTTAGTAAGAGTACACTAGATTAATGCCTTGTCTATATGCCTGCATATATACATTGTTTAGCACCATGGTAGAACTATATCTACTATTTATGCTTTTGGTGATTGTGATCACGTTATCTGCTACTGTCTACTAATCATTGCAATGAATGTATTTTAATCAAGAATAATGTTGGTTAAATAAATATTGAAAATGTCCCACTGTGTATTCTCTGTATAATTCACTGACAATAAAAAAGCATGAGTGACTGAGCGCAAGGCTCTGTAATGTTTCCATGATCCCTGGTGGGTCAGGGTTGTCATGTTCAGTGTTTGCCAGAAACTATTCGCTCCATGGTAGGTTAGGGGGGCTTACGGTGACACTGTGAGCTAGCTGGTCTGTAGGCCAACATATCCTGCATGGGTGTCCGGAATCAGTCTCGATACCAAACCCTTAGTTTATGTTGTACAAACAATGTGCAGGTTCCTATGTACTGGTAGCAACTGCACGACTGAGTCTGAACAAACCAAAATGAGTAAAAAAAGAAGTAGTAATGTACTTCCAATTCTCTTCTAGCTCGAGTTGATGGTATCCTGTGTTGAAATTGAGATGGTAGAAGACTTTGGCTTCATTCAGTTGCATGATCATGTCTGCTATGTTGGGCCCAGGATGTCTATCTCTTGATTGTTTTATTGGCCTGGTGCATATCAATGCAAATGCACACAGCACCCCCGCTGTTGTTTTTTAGCCACTACCGCTATATTCAAAATCCATTGCATAGGGCCAGTTGAGCATTCAATGATGTCAGGTTTTCTTGAAAATGAAAGAAGATTCTGTGGTGTCCCATGTGAGCAACTTTGGCAAAACTCAGTAGATATGCACTGGATTAAGTTCCTTGAAGTAAATCGATTGGCGCTTGTACTGACATTGTTTTGTGTCATATGGTTGCTATGAATGATCCTTGGCTTTACAATGGTTCACAATCAGCCCATGTGTATACCTTTGTGCCTGATGGAGTGAGGCGGGCACAGGGGACAGGCTTTTAAACATTTCCACATGCATGAAGTAAATTTAATAACCATTGTTTATGATGAAAGTTACTGTTCATCGTTTACTTTCTGTGCGATTTTGGGACTTTTCCCACATAACAGTTGTCACTTCATTTGGTGAGTTTTTTTTGTTGAATTGTGGTCTTAATTGCAAGCATCTATTTCAACATGTGCATGTTATTCCTTGGTAGGTACCATTAATGAACACCCTTCATCATTGACATTCAATAGTGATGTCGAAGAGCCTCTGCAGGATGAGCTTGATGACGATTGGACTTGTCTTGTTTCTATTTGTTGTTTTTGTGGGGGTGAGAACGATGCATTTACATTTTCTTTTGCTCTGCAGACCATTATGAAGTGGTTTTCTTTCCAGCAACGTTTACATGTCAGTCTAAACATTTACCTTCAGGGGGAAATGATAATCTACATCAGAAGCACAATTTTTATTTCTTTAAATATGTCAACTTATTTGCATATTGTTTTGACTGCTGCATGCTTTTCACGGTCAGGGCTGATTCATGTTGGGCTGTTCCAGCTTCCATTTCAGCAGCTTGTCAATCTGCTTGCTCTATGGCTCTTGCAGCCATTAGCATTTTGTCCAGACAGTGTGTTTCTCTTAGCATTCAACTTCTAAACTAGTCAGAAAGGCAGCCATCGATAATTCTGAGTCAAATGTTTTCTTTATTGCTGAAATCACGGAACTTGCAATGCTTAATGAGTGTCTCAAGTCTTTCAACAAACTCATCCATCGTTTCACCAACCTGTTGTCATGCTTGGCTAAAGATGTATCTTTAATAGGCGACATTCAGTATTACGTTGAACTTGGCTTCCAATGCTTTTTTTACCTTTTGGTATGATTTGGCTTCAGCGGGTGAGGCTTTCTTTAGCACTTCATTCACTCCATCATCAGCAAGGTTCTTTAAGTATGTAATGATTTTCCTATCATCTTCTTTTACCGCATCTACAAAGTTATTGTATGTTTCAATCCACACAGCCCATCTGACACAAATATTCTGTTTCTTAGCCGTGTCAAATTGCAGTGGTGGTTTCAGGAATGTGGCTGCCGAACGTTTTGCACTCCCCTTTGCTGGCATTGTGTAGGCACATGCTGTCTGAGCAATCACAATGTAGGACAGTCCCTAAAACCTCCAACTTCTGTAACCCAACCTGTGTGTTAGTGCTTGAGTCACCACGTTTGATTGAAGGTCGTAGAAAGCTCCACTTGGTTATGTCAGTAAGTAGGTTTCTGCTTTCGTACCTGGTTAGCAGTCCTGTTCTTTTGGGGCACATATCCCCTAATCAACACCAGTTTCTCGTATCCTCCCCAGCCTGGGAGCACATACATGAAACACACCATTCGCAAAGCTTTGTAACAGACATCTTTATTTTTCAGCATACGATCACACAGCTCCTAATGGTGCGCTTTACATCATGATTTAATAACCACCCCTTAACACCTGCTAGAAGATTATGGAATTTCAGTTTGAAGTCCTCTGAGAACCATTTGGGTCCTAAAAACTCATAACATGAAGATTCTACAGTGTGTAAGACATAAGTACTTTGAGGAATAGAATGTTATTATTTTTATTTTATTGTTGCGCTAAAATACTCAATGGATATGCACAATGTGGGAAGGAGTGTTAGTGGAGATGGTGTTTATCAAAGTCTAGTATTTATGCATAGGCAAGTCACTTAATCACCCTGTGCCCATGGACAGCACTTGGATACCCTCACGGGTAATAAGCCGCACTATATAAATCTACAAACTTAAACTCTGCCAACTATAACTGATGAATTTCTGTCTTTTTTTAGTTCAGAACACTGATATTGTCACTGACAAGTTTACCTAACTATAATGTTACTTTAACCTTTGTTTTTTTCATTGGATTTCTAGTTTTTTAAAATGTAAAACAATATCTTTTTACCTTACGTAAAGCCTATCCCCGTCAGGCATGGTGAGGTGGTTGTCCCCAGGGCCTTATGTTTTTAATGGGGATGGGGGGGGGCACAGGGTCCTACTCCCTGAGCCATATTAGGTCCATTAGGCCCTGGGGACCCCATCCTCCAGGTCATTTTATTTAGAGGCCGGGGTGCCACATGTGCCCCCCCAGCCTCAGGCCCTGGGGACCACACTCCCAGTGCCCTATGTTTTTAAAGGGAAGGGGGACCAAGTGGCCCAACTCCCCAAGCCTTATTAGACCCGGGGGGCCACATCCACCAGGGCTGTGTTTTTTTGAAGGAGAGGGTGCCACAGGTTCCCCATCCCTGAGCCTGGAAAAGGCCCTGGGGACCTCATCCCCATGGACCTTTCTCTTTTATAGGGTCATGAGGCCAAGTGGCCCCCCTCCCAGAGCCTTATAAGGGTCTGGGGACTCCACACCCAGGGCCTTTTTTAAAGGGGTGGGGCGCATGCGCCCTTAGCCATTAAAGCCCTGGGGAGCCTACCTTGGGGCCTAACTTACAAAAAAGGGGAGCCCCTTTCAACAGTTTCCTTAGGCTCTTGGGTCCCCATTTCCCAGTGCCATTTTTTATTAAAGGGGGCCACATAGCTATCTCCCCAAACCATATCAGGCCCTGGGGACCCCATCCTCCAGGGCCTTTTTTAATTAAAGGGGAGGGGGCCACATGGCCCAAATTCATGAAATGTGGGTGCCCTGATGTCCACCCAGGGCACCCACCATGCACTCAATGAGAGCTGCAGGGGGAGCCCTAAGGGCCCGCAGTCCCAGCTGGCTCCCTGAATGCAGCAGGAGCATTGCTCCTGCTCGCAGAGAGCACCTACTTATGCTACTCCCTCCAGGCAGGAGCACCAGTGCTGGCAGGGAAACAAATCAAAAGTCTTCTCCCAGCCCGCGGGAGCATTTTAAAGCATCCACTGGCTCAGTAAGCCACCTTGCTGCACTGCGCTGTGTGAAACCCCTTTTTACTCAGGGAAGTCACCAGTGGGCATGACAAAAGATGGCAGCTCAAAGTATGAGCTCCTGATGCCAGAGCCACAATCCAGAGTTAGTAAGCAGCCTGGCAGAGTGCATGCTCGCAACGGGGCCTTGCATCAGCAGCCCACTGCCTGAAGCACTCCCTGCAGCCTGGTACCATCAGCTGGAACAAAGGCCACTGCTGCCGGTGGAGCCGTGTCAGCCGGTGATTCAGTGGCCCTCCCAGCCAATTGGGCCTTTCTTACAGCTCGGCCTTGCCAGGTGCGCTCAGTCAAGTCAACCACAGAAGACGACAGTAGCGACACAGAGCCCCTAAGGCCCTTGCCGGCCCTGGAAGATGCACTGTCCTGATGATCTACACACTAGCCCTTCAGGGCAGCCCGAACCCAGTTGGGCAGGGCTTGTGAGGCCCTGAGGAGAGCTGGGGCCTAGTGCAGTAGCACTGGGGCCCAAAAGCAAGCTCTGCCAAATCTGGAGGCACAGTAACATTATGTGGCCCACGATCTGACAGCCTACTTCAACACATAGCTGCTGAACACCATCTCCAGCTGGGTTGTACTGCATTTGCAGGCACACACAGAAGGATCAAATCCTGGGATGCCTACGCCCATGAGAATTCATGGCATGCTGGGTTCTAGGTCAATTTTATTGTGGTACAGCACAACATGGCTAAATCACACAAGCAGCAATCATATCTCATCTTTGTAGGAAGCAAAAAGGCAACTAAGGATTATGCACAGTCTTTAACCACCATTGATGGTGTGAGCGGACTGGGAAAGCCAGATACCACAGAGAACCTAGACGTTAAGACCCTGCTGCTGGAAATGGGGGCAGTCTGGCTGCCCTAAACAACAAAAAGGAGTCCCTAAAACAATATCTGTATGACTTGATGGAGCACCAACTGTATTTATAAGATGTCCCCAACACGTAGAAGCACTTTGTGGCACTCGGCCAACCTGTAGGGAAAAGGTAGGGTGGCTATGAACTGAAGGAATCCCTCTTCTCCTTGATATACACAATGGTTGAGGAATCTCACCACCAGTTAAACACACATTATGTTTTATGGAACCAGATGGCAATAGGCATAGTGACCTGTAGACAATTGGGCCTGCATCACCTATACCGCCTAGCCCAACAATCCACAACTTGATCCCCCACCTAGACCTGCTCAATTACATCATGGAGTGAACATTCACATATATCAGCATTACCCTATCCCTCTCTCATTTAGTCAAATGATGATGATCATCACTGCTGATTATGCCATTGAAATGAATCACTGTGATAATAAATAAGTAATGCTAAATGTAAAAAATAAATACTGACTGCCAGAATGCCAGTTGTTACTGTGTAAAAAGTTAAATAAAGTTAAAAAACAAACTCTGTCCTTCTCCCTAAATCCCTCCCGATTAGTAGAAAGCATTGCCCTTTTTCCAGCCATTCTCCCGGTCCCTCCTATATTAACTACTTAGGGGTCAATCCCAATAGCATTCGGAAAGGCTCCAAACGGCATTCGGATTTGGCTACTCCGATTCAGAACCTCTGTTTCTGACCAAATCGGATGCATGGACAAACAACTGTTATGATGCAAGTAAACTGTTCGGGCTGTCCGAATTGGCTCAGATCAGCATCAGACAGACCGAGTCATTTGGAGCGGAATCGTACAGCTCTATGGACACTGTTTCCGACCGAGTGAGTATGATGTCCGAATCTGACAGCTGTTCCAAATAGGTTTGTCTGACACTAAACGGCTCTCGAAATCTGACTTTGGGGACCCTTAGCAGGTCCCCCTTCAATCCTAGGCCTCTGGTTGGGGCCCATGGGGGTACCCAATGGACCTCTCTTTACATCCAAGCACAGTGTGGCAGGCACCATTGGGTGCCCATCACAGGGTGCAAGGTTTTCCCCAACCACCCATTTTTTCAATGGGAGCCTGTCTTCTCATTCAGAACTCAGGCTCCCATTGTGGTCAATGCGAGTCCGACCGAACGATGTTTGGAAGCATCATAATCGGTAGGTCGGACTCTTAGAACCCGATTCAGTCAGAACAATTCTGAAACAGATTCGGTCAGAAGGGTTTTGCAAACGACATCATAATCGGCCCCTAAGTAGTAAACATATATGTGTGATGATCTCCCACCAGAAAAAATAGGAGAGGAGGAGGTGGAAATTTACACTTGTAGGTTGATGAATTGAATTTTGCAGTGGCAATAGTACTACTTTACCTGTAATACTATTAAACATACTACAAAATGCAGTTTGTGAATCGGGCCCATTCAGTGTCCATGGTATCAGAGATGGAGTAGAAGCTGCAGGTGTTGAAGAAAAAGGAGGGCTATTTTTCTTGTCTCTAAAAGGAATAGTAAGACATACAGTACAGACGAGATATTCTATTTCTATTCACATTCAGCAAAAACATATAACTATGTATGTTAGGGAGCTAGGAAAAATGTCATTTGGGAAATGAGCACATTCATTTTTTATTATATAGACACTGATTTTTGAAATGATAGTTACATATTATGCTTATGTTATCTTATTTCAAGCATGGTGAGCATTCACAGTTGCATATTAAGAACAGAGTGATTGGTAATATCAAAAAAACAAAATGTTACCAAGCAGTTTGCGACTTCACCAAGCATGATGCTTAAGGACACGTAGGAATGTTGTCAGAAATTGTAATGTTTACTAGAGACATACGATAATCTGATAAAATTTAGTAATTTGACACAATTACCTACATCACTTGTATAAACATCAGCCAACTCTGACACCAGTCAAACCTCCTCAATGTAGATCAATACCAAGCACCAAGCATGTATCACTATCAGGCTTCATAGTACATCTGTCTGATCCACAAACATCCCAGAGCAGTGAGAAAGAGTTGCAAAAAAACAGAAGTCAATAGGACTAATGCCAGTAACAAGTTCATTTGTGGTTTGTCATTGTGTTAATCTTGTATTTTTGAGAAACTTTGCATGTATTTTCATTATTATGGTTATGTATTCATTGAGGGAAACACATGAAAAATTAAATGTAAATATCTTCAGGGCAATGCTGCTAAATGTTTTATGCAAATTTCTACAATATGTTTTTGACTGTAGAATAATTGCATATTTTTGCAGGTGGGTATGTATATGTGAAAGAAAAATGATTTGTTCTGAAAAGAAATATACATTTTTCATTTAGATTGTCATGTTCACCATTATTTTAAAGCCGTTAATGCTAAATAGGGCTCTACCGGGTTATTTATGCAGCGACAAACTCCTTTCATACCCAGAGTTTTTGCACTTCTTTCTCCACGTACATGATTAAAATTAACATTTCACTAAATGTGTTCAAAACCCCCAAAAATATTTGTATATGTGGGACAAAAATGTAAATGCTTAAAATTATTATGTAATTTAAAATTATTTCAAAACACATTTGTAAGTTCCATGGGACACATATGCAGAACCTTTATGGAATATTACCGTAAACCAGTAAATAAGATTTTGGCCTTATCTTATTAATATTAAAAATGATAAACATAAAGATTTAAGGGTATGTAATGTCCATAAATATGATTAACCATCATCTCCATCTGTTATTAGCAGGAAGAATTGTAATGAGATATTTCCTCATACACATCATACCCAGCATCTTCTGAATCACATGGATTTACCGCATATGAGTTTTACATATGCAGAAATATACCAGGTCTTACCATGAGCTAAAGCCACACACATTAAAATGCAAGAGATTCTGCATACATAAAAATTGCCTGTAGAAAAACCTGGAATCAGCCTGAGTATAATCAACTGCATTAATCTTAATTAAGGACTCAGTGTGCAATGCATGTAGATTTAGCACAAATAGATTACTGCTTAGTGGAACACTCTTCCGAGAAGCACTTAGGCAGGGTAAAATGCCGATCTGAAAAGGAGATAGCGAAATAAGACATACTAAGAACGTATTCATCTACTGGGGAAGGTCAGCCCATTTTATCAAGGACTGTCAAAGGACGCCCTAAAATAGCAAGCATCAGTAACATCATACAAAAGAAAGCAACAGCCAACAGAAACCTAGATTCCTCAACAATGAAATAGGTTGCTGTGTTGAAAATGAAATAGTTAATAAAAGACCATGCATTCTTCCGTAGCCTATATTATTGTACTACTGAAAATGATTTAAGAAAATTTCTGGACATCACGTCAGGTTCTGAGTCTCAAGACCCACAGAAAGTCTTGTTATCCCTAAGTACCTACACTTGGTAGCTATACTAAAATTGCCATCTATGATAGAAAGTTGACGAGAATAGGGAAAGTGAAAAAAAAAGAGTTAGAAACCCGAGATCTGAAGCTAGTTGTCTGGCACTATAGTGTCCCTACTATACAAACTACAGAGAGACAGTGAAAAACACACATGTAGGGTTTAACAACTGGTTCACGATTTTCTTCAGAAGTGAGTTTAAAAAGTTTAACGTTTTTGACGGCTGGCATTTCATAGATGCGCATCAGCTGGCCTGGATCCAGCTCTTAGCCCCCAGATGCCACCAACATCACACCAGTCAAAATCTAGGCAGCAAATGGAACAGGTAGCACACAAATATAGAAAAAGGAGGGTATGTAGAAGGCCAAATTGGGAACCAAGGTGCCTGAGAGAGAAGAATCTGTCAAACATGATGGACAAAGAACAGATGTAAATTAATATGATTTCAGAAAACTAATGCAACTAGTGACTCACTGCCAAGCAAAGACAATGAGCCAAAATATTGCTCTATCACCATTGACCCACACATGGCGACAACCCAGGAAGTGAGTAACAGGAAATGCTGTGGTTAATGGTCTGGCACCTTGAATCTTTGAAATTTCCACTATCGTGTCTTCTACTATCTCCAATTCCCATGTACCCTATGCCTATGGTCATGGTAATATCTTTTGTCTGAATCCTGACACATAACATTTGCCCAAACGTAACAACTACCAGGGATTACAAAAAGATTCTAAAGTAGATTAAGGCAGTAGAGGATTATAATTTTCCTTCAGGTCCCGTCTGTTTGCATAGCATAGATTGATTTGGTTGGTTTTTGGAAACATCATGGAAAGACTTGTTTTGCTCTAACCCATGCACCACAATTTAATGTGGTTTAGGATATGCTGTTTTTGACACTAAATAACCCTAGGATTGATTGGTTAGCAAGAGCAATACCGCTGATTTCTGATTATTGTCAGAACAGTTCTTTGCTATCACATCAACTCTCCATGAATCTTTCTTCTAAAGCTTTGGAAGGCTAGAAATACCTTATGCTCATGGCTGTAGAGTACTTTGACATTGCAAAGGTTTCAGTGATGTGATTGACAAACACAACACACATAATAACTCCTCACTGGAGATATGATTATTTAACTGATTTATAACATGGGGCACCAATAACCTGTAGTCTACTATCACAATCAAAAATACAATAGTTTAGACAGTATTTAGATGGCATTTTGTCCAATACATTATAGAGCATAAAGTCAACAGCCTCTTTTCCATCATTCTTTGTTCCTCAGAAATCAGGAGAATTAGAAACGTCTCTTATATATGTACTGTTAGATCAGATTAAAAGCACAAAATATTCATTAAACCAGACCAGGGTGATAAGTGCAAAAGTGCATTCAACAAAAAGCTTGTTTTATTCAATTTCAAGTAATTCTCTCAAAACTGCATAGATCAGGTCCTGAGAGTATATGAAGATGTATTATGCATAGTTTATTTGGATCATATCCTGATCTATTCAAACCCTCTAGAGACGCACATAACATATTGAGACAGTTTTACAATGGTTGGAAGGTCACCATTTTTTTATAAGATGGATAAGTGTGTATTTCGTAATAGCAATTTAGAGTTTCCAGGTTACATAGCTACACTTGAGGTCATTACGTTGGATGAGTTAAAAATGTCTCAATGTGGAACATCCATTTATTGCGGGAAAAAATATTTATTTTCATGCTGTGGTAGAGATTTTGTCTGAGCAGAATCCCAACACTGCATGCAGTTATCCAGCTTATTTTTCCCAAATGTTTTCTCCAGCTAAATTCTACCTTCACTGACAAAGTGCTTTTGGGGATTAATGTTGTTGGAAAAAAACACATTGTAGATCTGCAGACTGATCACAGGTTTTTTTTAATTGCCCAGAACATTGACTACCAGACAAATCAGAAGGATGCTGTACTTCACCGATTATGATTTTATAGTTTATCAAAAACCAAATTCCAAGAATGTTGCAATAGATATTTAGTCTCCCAAGAGTAATACTCTAGACTCTCATTTGCTCATTTGGAGAAAGAAAATCTGGAGGTGCCCATAGAACTTGACGCTTTTTGGGCACAGACTTTGCTCCTTCGGAGAATGAACTATGCAGAGGTGCCTGAACCCAAATGCAGAAAAGTACAGCCATTTTAAATATATTGAGCTTAACATTCTGAGTGGTCCAGAGTGTCCTTACTAGACAATCAAGATACTTTGTTGTTGCATTCAGGACCTTTATACCAGACTCAGTAAAATCGTTGAATATGGTATGTTTTGTTTAAAGCATTATTGGAAGTTGTAGCTAAATAAACAGAAGAATTCTAAGATAATACTTTATTTAGGGTCAGATGTAGGTAGCCAAATACCGGTCGGTAACAGCCCAAAATACAGAATTTCGGCCATATGGCCCAAGTAACTGATTATGTTAAGTTAGCAGAACGAACACATCATTAGATTTTCAAACTAATTGTGGCTGTTGAAATACAATTGATGAAGCTATATGTATATTTATTTGTAGTCATACATCATATACTGTTGTAGCAGAAGGCGGGGCATGCTTGTGTTTGGGGAGTTGACTTATTCATGGCTTCTAGAACATTAGGTGCTGAGAATTATGTTTTTAACACACAATTGTGTTAATTGCAGAAGGAATTATGAAAGTATGTGAATGCTATGATCCATGTAGCTGATAGTGCTGCATGCATATTTTTGCAGGGGGGTCTGAACCAATTGACAAGGTTGAGATAATGCTGATATTATATCTAGAATTTTATAGAAAGGCAATGTAGTATATAATGTACCATTCTGACCAATTCTAATGGCCTCTGGGAGAACATGATATGGCACTAGAATATACACATGGCATTTTCACATATGCGCTTCAACTGCCACTGTCTTATAGATGTGAAACTGTAGTATGGTATGTGTACTATTTCATCATGCTGTCATGATACAACTAATGTCAGAAAAATGTGTTTCCTACATCCTTCTGTCCTACAGCCCATTAAAACTTAAGACATGATTATGAGTTTGGTGGTCCTGGAGCAGACCACCATGCCACCTCCCTTGCTCCAGGACCCCCAAACAGGGCTGCAGCCAGTCCGCCAGATTACAAGTTTGTTGTGGTCTGGTGGGTGGGTGGCATGGTGGTCCTGCAACGGTGCCTTTCAAAGGCACATTTGTATGCATTAGAAAGGCATCGCTGCAGGACTGCCACAGTGCCTTCTAGCAAGGCACGGACTGTAAAGTTCATGCTGTGTCTAAACTGCGTGTGCATGCACAAAGAGGTGCGCATGCACCACCATGCATGGACATGAGAGGGCTGTGTAGGGCCCCCTTTGTTTCATGACCGCCATCAATGTTATGTAGGAAGAACCTCCATGACACCACTGGCGGACCTAAAACGTGTAATATACATGGAGGTGCCGCAGCAACACCACCAGCATATGGTGAGACAAGGACCGCTGCGGGACCGCCAAGGAACACAATTCCCTGGCCGTTGCAGTGGTGCAGTGTTGGTCTGATAAGCAAAGTTGTAATATGGCAGTCGGACCACCGGTGTGGCGGTGGCTGGACTGCCCCTTCCATGTCCCTGCGAAAGTCTCGAAATCGGTTGTTTATTGTCATTGCTGTTTGCTTTTGCTACGTTTCAGCTAATTGTGATGTACCAAGATTTGGTGTATGTTTTATGAATTGTGACAACATGACTTAGTTTATAGTTTTATTTAACATTCATAGCCTGATTCTAGGGGTGGGCGGAACTTGAGGAGTTGTTACCTAAAAACTCGGTAAGATTCCACAGAGGTCTGTGATCGGCGGAATTCTCGTCCATCGTGCTGACAAAGAACTTGCAGAGTTGCAGTGCACATGTGCAATATATTTCTAGGTGAGTGTGTGTTTAAGCACCACTGTTTTTTATGGGACATGGTTCTATAAATGGTGGAATGTAATTTAAAAATAAAAAATAATATTAAATACAAAAGTAAAAAGAACAAAATAATGGATACCACACAATAATTAAGTGCCCAAAACAATCACCAGAGAACAGAAACTCATGCTGATTTAACCACAGTGGGCCATACCATTTGAGGCCTTGGGGCGTCCCCTATGGAGATGCACCCACTTTATGAGCAGAGAGGCATTATTGTAGCAATACATAATTCTAGGGTCGCCTATTGAATATTTAGAACAAGTCAATGTGTTGGTGCACACCCACAACAGAGAAAAATCTGGAAGGTCGATAAAAAGCACTCTACACAAAATAAAGACCTATCCACCAAAGCCTATATTGTTTAATATAGCCTAATGCTGTAGTGTCATACTTTTCCCCTTGTTTCTTTCCAAGTAGCAAACTCCGCAGCAGTAATTGCTCCATTAGTGCTGCTCTCCCTGTAGCCTGCTGCGGACTGGTCTGCTAATCTCCCACCTTTCTTCCGAATAGAGTAATAAGCCACAAGCGTGAGCCTCTTAGCTAAGAAACAAAACTGCAGCCAATAGATAAAGCAAGCTGCGTCCAGGCCCATTCTTGGTAGCCAATCACAAAGCAAGATATATTCGGCCATTCAGACTTCGACCATCGACTCTGCTGCAGTCCAACCACATTTCGCTTTTGATTACATCAATCAGAAGCTGGCAACTGAGTTACAGAGAACCCGCTTTCTCGAGTAGCTGGTATTGCTGAAAACTGGAGTGGTAACTTTGTTCGAATCAAATTACAGTACAATGAAATCTGATCCTTTTCCCATTACTTGAAAACACAGCAAATAAATAAATGCATGTCTGACTGTGCTCTGGTGCAGATTTTTCTGCCTTAAGTCTTCAGTGAATATTTTATCATCTTATCAAGTAACGTTTTTTCTTGATGGTTGTAAGTGTATGAATTTTTGTTAATATAATACCAGAATGCGTACGCGCTTTGTTAGATTGATTCACACCTGAGAATCAGAATTGGATAAAAGTGAGACACAGGAGAATCTGTAACAAGATACTGTTTGGTCTACCGTGTCTGCTTTAGGCAGAGCCAAAACCACCCAAGCAGACAAGAAACACCATCATTTCTAGGGATGGTTGGTAAACTCTGCCGTGTGGCAGTTAGCAGAATTTTTGCCAAACTCCTTGCTCCAAGCGAGGCACGGAGTGTGAAAATCTCTGACATTTCACAGTGTGGAGTGGAGTTTACCGCCTGCCCCTAACTGGTTTATAAAGGTGACACACTTTTGAGTCAGTTCACACTTTTGAGTAAGTTTACGACTTTTAAGTATTCACAAACTGCTCTTTTGTAGTAACTTACACTTACATAGTAATCATACACTTTCGAAGTAACTCCAGCACTACATGTGGTCAGCCACAGGTACAACAATATCCTCCATAGAAAATAATTGAGGTGTGGACTTACTACAAAAGTGTAAGGTAATCCAACAGTGCAAGTTACTAGAAAAGTTGTGAAAACTGATAAATAGTAAAGTTCCTTAATTGTGTAAGTTACTACAGACATGCAGTTTGTAAATAGCATGTTGTAGTGCATGTTATAGTATGACTGTTGTACAACATGTACTACACAGTGCAATTTGTGAATCAGGACCAGAATGGTTTAGATCAGACCTAGTAGTTCCCTATATGGAAACGTGCAGCAGGAAGAGGAATGATATAGTATAATATGTTGCCTTTTTCATATTATTTACTTTCCTTTAAAGGTTCTAGTCATCAAAATTATTGTGATATTTCCATTATTCATCTGCAAGTATTTTGCAACTGCTTGGCTTCTAATAAAGCCTTATAAAACACAAGTACTGTTTTCTTTTTTATGCTCACTTTTGGGAAAGGGTGAAAGTAATTCTCAAACGTATTGCCCAACTCTTAACATGGACTCTGTCCAGTAAACTTTGAAAGAGATGCATGGGACACCAATTGTCTCTTTCCCTCTTACAGATGGTAATGTGATATACTTGCACTGCATGGGGTCCAAAGGAATTCATTCAACCAGGTGTGGCCAGGACTGGGGTGGTGTGACACCTAGGTCTATCAATATTATTAAGTACACATAATCTAGCCATTACACTATCAACTAATCATTTCAACTATGCATTATGTTGTAAACTTCTTACTGATTAGAGCTATGGATGAATCATGAATCCTTCAAATTACATTTGCTAAACAGCATGTGCAACACGTCATAGTTTCATGACTATGTGTAACAGGTAGTGTTTACATTGTGTTTCTACCAGTGTCTAATGTTGATAATGTTTTCTTGGGTGGATGGACTGAGGCAGATACACTGCCACCAGATGAAGGCTGTGGCAAAACAGTTCTGGCAGATGAGCACTGGCTGAAGGAGCAGCTGTTGTGGAGGCCAGTTGGTTCTCAAAAACTGCAACAACATCACAACCACCACCAACACCAGTGAGGGCAGGAAAAAATTCCCAGCATCCATGCCACAGGTAGGGTGACCAGGAGTGGAAGCATATGAGTGGGGGGAGGCAGAGGAGTGAAATTGCTCCTCTAGGACATTTTAGAGGAACTAGGGAGCATATTATCAAGGACCGGTGTTAATTTTATCGCCAGGAAACTGCCGATAAAACGGCGAATATGGGCTTGATAATACGCCCTTCTTAATTCCCATAGAAGCCCATGTTAACACAAGAACCTATGGGAATTAACAAGGGCGTATTATCAAGCCCATTATCGCCATTTTATCCGCAGTTTCCTGCCGATAAAACGGCGATAATTTTAACACCGGTCCTTGATAATATGCCCCTAAGATCCTATAGGAGGCAGATGCACCACCTTCTAGCTAAGATTGTGCCAACAATTGTATAATTTGCTATTGTGTAATTATATGAAATTATGGCAAAACTAAGCAAAATAACATACACAAAATTCAAAGTAGTAATATCGGACTATGTTTTAACAAGAAATGAGCCCTCGGTACAATTCTGTTGTTTCTGCACATTTGTGGTAAATTTCACCAGTCAATTGCTCACAGTAATTCTTTTACTGTGAATAGTGCGTAGATAAACAAAGTGGCATAATGGAGTCATTTTGGAATTTCACATAACAAGCATAATGCGAATTTCCCCAGATTACATGAGTTACTCCTGGCAATTTAAATTCCACCCAAGCCTACTGCTAGCCAGGAGGCATTAGTTTCTAATTTGGATAATTTGCCCCATTGCACATCTTTCCTTTTCTACGTGCACTAATTGTAGCTGTTGTGTATGTTTGGAAGGGGTGTGAATGTCTTGGGAGAGGGGGTTTTACGAGTGCATATTGAGAGAGCAATTTAGCTTATTACGCAAAATTTAGTAAAATAATGTTTATGTAGCAACATTTGTCATTTTTAACATCTTGTGATGTGTCAAAGGTTTGGTATGTTTTGATGACCGACAGACATACATGGTGTGGAAAAAGGAGTGTATGCCTGTGTAAACGTGGCATCACACTAATATATGAACAATAACGAATACAATAAATCCATATTGTCTCATCCTTACAAAGTGTTTTCATATGCCTCCATACCCATGGATGATGATTAATCATGCCAATTTGACTTTCACTACTTCTGTAACATGACAGCTTCATTGGCATCGAATCGCTGCAAACAATGGACAATGTCCATATCTCAGGAATCTGCATAGTGGATCATGATTGCCCTACGTAATGTATTGTTGCCCATATTCACATGCTGTAGATTCAACATTGCCTTTTTTACAACCCCTTCAACCTATCGTTGGAGGAGTGTCATGTTAAGCACTGCAATTACATAACTACTTTTGTCAGTAAGGCTTACCTCATCCTCTGATACTCCTCGCATTGGCTTTGTATGACTTTGAATCGCTTCTTTGCTGAAAAAAAGATATATTTGCTTTATATCGTGCCAATACTACGGACCCCAAAGTATGTCAATGCCCCTTTTGTTTTTGGTAATCATATCTTATACATTAGGTGTATGAGGATGCATCTGTGGTGTATTCAACAAAACACACATCAATGTTACAGCTGCCACCTTTGTGCTTATCCATGGCATTTCATATGCTATACGATTTCCATTTGCAAACACCGCGATGGTGATACAAGGAAGAGGTGATGTGATCCAGACAGGAATTTGTGACAGTGTACCTACGTGACACATTAGCAGTGAAATGTATGAACGTGATGTTGAGTGCTTTATTTTCATATTGCTGTAGTATTTTAGAGATGATGCGGTAATTGAAGGTGCTTACAGAGTGTGAATAACCATGGCCGTTGGCTGTGGAAATGTGGCCCATCAACCAATTGTCATGGTGAAGTGTTGAGGACTTAAGATATTTGTGCAAACATTTACCGAGTTGGTACGGATGTGTCTCCTATTTAATGGTGTCGCATGTTATGCGTTGATACATACATGTCATGTTTCCATTTATTTGTCAGGAAAGTATGGATTCCCATAGGTTGGCAGAGAGGATTCATATATTGTACACAAAGGAGTTACAGATATTTTGCAAATAGGATTCATCGTAAAATAGTTTACCCAGTGTACTGTACGTGCACAGATCACATCAGCTGGTAGTAGTCAATTGAAAGTAAAATGGCATGTATCTGCTTGGTGGTTGTTAGTGTTGCAGTCCCAAATTATATGTTTCATGACTGTGTTATACTTTAGACTTTAGTGACGCAATGATGTATGCAATGAGCAACCTTGCAATGTGAAATCTCATATTGAAAATGCCCATCATGGCCAAAGACTCAAAGATACTCACAGAATGAATAGATCGTTAGGCAGTTGTGTGTGAGAAATGTGTTTAACTGTGGCTGTGTTCTGTGCCAAATGTCGACAAGTTGCTAATGTAAAAAAATTATAACAATGTTTTTTCATCTTTTCTTTGATTGCCATAAGCAATTTTAGTAAGATTTCAGTCTGGCCCATATTGAGGACCTATATTGCTACCTTAATGGAGACATCCATGCCAGAAGACTGTCAGCTTCTGATGGAGATCTTTCACTTGGATTGGTTGTGTAATTGCTCTGAGATGTCCATAAAAAACGACATTGACTCCATGTAGAATGAAGTACAATATCAGGCGGGGTTTAGGAAAAAAACTGGGACCATAGATCAGGTACTAAGGCTATGCTGCTTGTACTGGAAATACGTTATTATTCGTAAGGGTCATTTGTATGTGACCTTCGTAGATCTACGAGCAGCATTTGACCTAATCCCTCGTGACTTACTTTGGAGATCTCTGGAAGGGCAAGGGCTCCCTGGAGAACTGCTGAAATTGGTGAAAGGCTTGCACCAGGAGAACTACGCTAAGGTTAGGTGGGGCCCAAACGGGGAACTCACAGATAAAATCCCCATAAAAAGGGGAGTACGCCAGGGATGCGTATTAGCCCCCACCCTTTTCTCCCTTTTCGTTAATGATATTGCAGCCTATATGGAGAATTATTCGCCACGATTAGGAGGGGAACGAGTAGCGTCCCTCCTTTTCGCGGACGATACGATCCTTATTTCGCAAACCCCTCGGGCCTTCAGACCTTACTAGACAGGTTTCAGCAATACTGCACCCTAAAAGGGTTAGAAATTAATGTAAAAAAAACAAAATACATGGCACTAAACCCGCATAAAAGTTTTAAAAGGAATCTAACGTTAAACAGCCAAAAACTCGATTATGAACAGAGTTTCACCTATTTGGGGGTTTTACTAGACTCATCAATGGGATGGAGACCACAGTTAGAAAAATCAAAAATAGTGTTCAAACAAAATTGTCTTCCAATATTGAAAAGACACAATAAATGTGCAAACAAGGCAGTTACTCCAGCAATCGAGATTTTTAGGTACAAGGTTCAATCAGCTGCTTTGTATGGGGCAGAACTCTGGGGCCCAGTATGTAGGTAGACCTTTGAAACTCAGGAGAATAAGTTCATTAGGGGATTGTTAAAAGTACCTAATAACACCCCACTGATACCATTATTTTTAGATTTAAATATTAAACATACTGACCACCATGTAATGTTGAGACCTCTATTACTATGGGTCAGACTATGGACAACTCCTGAATTGATTGACTATAAAAATGGTGTGAAAGAAGTGCTGGACCTAGATAGTGGTAATAAAATCTTTTGGTTCAAGCACGTAAGAGCTTGGTTAACCAAATTAGGATTAACCCATTTTTGGAGCAACCCAGAGTCCCTAAGTACGGCGCCAAGAAAATAGTCAAAATGTCTTTTTGGTCTTATGTGAGCCATGAGTCTGTGTACACAAGAGTGCATGGCCCCTTAACCGAAAAATTTCTAATGGCCAAAAACGTGGCTTATTTTGAACCATTTCTCGACGAGATTCAGCCACCATTGGCCAAAACACTGTACTTAAAATACAGGTACGGAACTCTGGGGACCAAAGCCACTGAGAAAACCTGGGGGAAGATAAAAAGTGACCACTGCACACTATGCACAAATAATTCAAGGGAGGACACATTACACATACTGTTCTTTTGTCCCAGCTATGGCATTGCAAGGAAAAAGTGGATAGTGCCACTGTGTTATAACATTGGTGCTACCTCTCATAAGGAAGCCGGTAGAATCATAAACACGGACACTAGCCAAGTATTTGTGTTCGGAATTAGTACATTTCTTTTGGCTGTAAACTTTATTAGATTAAAAATGTCTCTTCCTCTTTAAATTTAAACTACAATTTTGCATTGTGTTTTTTTTTTTTTTCTTTTTTGTTTTTTTTCTCTTTTTCCTTTTCTTTTTAGGTGTTAAATTTTTAATAAATTTCTTGCCTGGCTGTTATGAATCCAATTTAATGCTTTTTTAAATTTGTATAGTGTATATTATATTTTTAAATATATTTATTCAAATTTCTGTGGCAATCCCAATTACATTAATGTGTCCATTTACGATGAATAGTATCAATGTATACTGATTTTGGCACTGTGTACAGTACTTCTTTTTTATTGTATTCTTTTATGTTGCTAAAGCAACGAAATAAAGATTGACTTGACTTGAGAATGAAGTACATTTCTTTTACGTTTTCATGGACTGCCAGATTTGATTGAGAAATATGTCATTCATGTCCCATTGAGGTTCACCTGGCCCTCTTTCACCTCTCTTTGGGGACAGTCTGGTGTAATTCTGTGTGTGAACTGGTGGTCATCCCTCACAGAGGTCGTGCAACATCAAATATAGGGCATCCTTGTCAGGTACTGCAAATTCTCTCTCTCTCTCTCTCTCTCTCTCTCTCTCTCTCTCTCTCTCTCTTTCTCATTTAGAGGGTTTTAAGTGGGGGCAAATATTCTAGATGGTATGCTCTCCTGTCAAGTCCCATGATGCCATCATGATCTCTCCACCCCTGTCCCAACCCTGCTACAAGGCATTTTGATACATTTTAAGATGGTGATTTGAAGTGGTGTCTTTCTGAGAGCCTGACACCAAGCCCCAAACTGCAACAGCTGCCTGGTCCCTTACCCCAAAAGCCACTTACCCCAAAACATCAAACGAGAGCCCCTACTTTGATTGGCTCCAAAGGCCTGGCCTTCCCCCTTTTGTCTTTCTTGCGATAAGCCTTCTGAGGCCTGCCTACACAGTGTAGCCTTTGTTCCTGAACCTGGCCAAAAGAATATTTAACGTGGCCCAGCAGGGGCAACAAAACCTTGGAATCTAATTAGGAATTGAGTCAGAGAAATATGACAAATCCAAGAGCTCTAGAAGCAGTGCAGGTTTGACAAATGTGTAATTGAATCTGCAACTCAGATCTATTTTTACCACAGGAATAAGAATCACACACATTTCTAGGCCTAACTATGGTAAGACTGCAGACTTTAATATTGTCTAATGCAATAGAACATGCACTCTTTTAAGTTAAGTGCTACAGACTTACACTATGAATGCTCACACACATTGTAAGGCCTACACCAGGTCATCACCAATCCCTTAAGTATACTTCTGGGATACTGGATGCCCTCATTCTCCCTGTGACAAAGATGATCAAAAGAAGCCTTGAGGTTTCTCCCACCTCGTGCCCATGTCAGGATGGGGTGGGCTCACCCAGTTAGCTTTCTTACCCATGCCTCATGCAGGGGAGGACACTCTATTGGCTTAAATGCTCGCCTCGTGTAGTCAGGTCAAGTGCAGAGGCTGTGGGTTCCTCGAATCGTGTTTACTTTATATGTATTGTGCTAAACTTTGTACACTGCTTAAAACTGGGAAACTTCACTTATATTCAACGTGTGCTGGGGAGTGTAAATTGTTTTCCATCTTCTTTCCTTCTTTCTTTTTTGGCTAATTTTTTCTTTTCTTCTTTCTAGTCTTTTTTCTTTTTTCTTTCTTCCTTTTTCTTTCCTTTATCCTTCTTTCCTTTCTTCTTTTCTTTTAATTTTGTCTTTTGTCATTCATTCTATATCCTTCTTTTAGGCTTCTTTCCTTTTTAGGTCGAGCTGGTAAACTGCATCCGAAGGATGCAGGTGTCCAGCTGGAGACCTAATGTTGTCTGTCACGAGGGAAGGAGGACAAGAGGGTGTTACGAGCTTTTTCCCTGGATTTGTGTGCGCGAACGCGCACGTTCCGTCCTGCGCCGCGCCGTGCACTTCCCTTCCATACTCCCAGCAAGTCAGCCTAACGCGCATGCATGCACACAGACACACACACGCGCGCACACGCACTTACACAGACACGCAGGCACCCAGACAGGCAAACCCCTCCCCCCCCACAGTCACACACACACACGCATACACACAGACTCCAAGACACATACACACACGCACGCTCACACACATACACAGCCCGCCACCGCGCGCGCACACACACATGCTCCCCCGCCCTCGCAGGCCAGCAACAAAGCGAAGCCCCACTCACCGGCTTCCTTGGTGCAGCGGCTCTCACCGGCAGCAGGACTCTTCCTCCCTTCTTCGGCACCGGGGCGCAGGGTAGGCTCCTGCCTGCTCCGGTGCTCCAAACAATCGCGAGGCGGGGTAGGCTCCTGCCCTCCTACTTCCTGTTTCCGGTTGTCCCGCCCGGCCTGCCTGACTTCCTGGTCGCAGGCCGGCGGCGCGAGCTCTGGGCGGACTGCAGCACGCGCTCTTGGAAGATTTCCCTGCCCTCGCAGTTGTAAGGTAAGAGAAAACTGCAACGAATGCTTGATTGCTCCATTGCATGAGGATGTCCACAGAATGTTCCACTGCACGAGAGGGGGAGAGGGATCACCCCTTTCCATTAGATGGGGGCTCTGGATCATTCCATGCCATTGGGGGAGCCACGGATTATTCTAACGAACAAATTGCAAGTCAGACCGAAACTGCACTAAAGAGCAATTGGTTGCACTTCTGCTAGGGGGACAGAGGACAGCTTCACTCTATGAAATTAAAAGATGTGTCATCCACTCGTCTCACAGGTCATTTAAATATGAAGAGGAACTACATAGGCCGTGGACCGATCACTTCATTGTACGAAAAAGAATCATAAATCTTTAACTGCACAAAGCTAGAGAAGCTAAACAATGAACTCAACCCCCTGCACAAAAGCGTCGGGTGGTGGAATCCTCCACTGGCGCACGAGGACGGGGGCGATGTCTCGGAATGTGGCACAACGTCGGATCAATGGATCATACCACTCTGTGGGAGGAGGAGGAGGGGGACTGGACAGTCCTCTTCAACTGCCTGTTCCCATATTTGCTTTTACTTTATGATCATCTGGTACAGGTAACATTTGAGGCAATTCAAAATGAATGCCGAATCTTCCTGTGTTGTATTGTGTAGATAGTTTCATACACGTTTTTACTAGCAGACGTTTAAAGAATTCACGAGGCACCAGGAGCAACGAATTTGTGACGTACATGGGTCACTATATGACTGGTTCATAAATGCATGTCGATTCAGTGATGGAAGAAAAAAGGAAAATAGAAATGCTCACGGATAGAGAGATAGGTAGATACAGGGAAATAAAAATACTAGTAGAAACAAAACGAAAAAGAGCGTGAGCTTCGATCTTGGGGTCCTAAGAGTGTAAATGTCCTGATCTCCTTTTTGGCAGTGTGTATTCCTGCATGCAGCTGTGGACATAGTAGGACAGGTAAAGTGTGAATGGGGTTACATCTAGACCTCACATATAGGTATCACATTTGCGAAAGTTATAACTATTGGCATTGTAAATGACAAAGCTATTAATTTAGCTATTTAAAAAAAAAAAACATAAATAAAAACTTTGCCATTTACAATACCAATAGCTTAAACTTTCCTAATGCGAGACCTATTGCATTGCAAATGCTTGTTCTTTTTCTTTTCTTTCCTTTCCTCTTTCTTTCATTACTTTTTTCTTTTTCTTCTTCTTTCCTTTTTCCTTCTTACTATCTCTTTTGCCTTTCATTTTTTCTTTTTCTTGCCTACTTTCCTTTCTTCTTTCTTTTCTTCCATCTTTCTTTTTGTCTTCTTTTCTTTCATTTTTTGCATCTATATTCCTTGCCTTCTTTTCTTTTCCTTTTTCTTTCCTTCTTTCTATCTTGTTTGCCTTCTTTCCATTTTCTTTCCTTCTTTCTTTTTTTTATGCCTGTTTTTCTTTATTTTTTCTTTTTGCATTATTTCCTTTTATCTTTCCATCTTTCCTTCTGACTTTCATTCTTTCTATCTGTGTTACCTTCTTTCATTCATTCTTCTCTTCTTTATTCATTTTCCTTCTATCCTTTTGTACTTTGTTCTCTCTTTCTTTTTTCATCTTTCATTTCTCCTTTCCTTCTTTTCTTTAATCTTTCTTTTTTCTTTCCTTTTTTGCCTTATTTATTTCTTTCCTTGTGTCTTTCTTTTTGCCTTCTTTCGTCTTTTCTTTCCTGCCTTCTTTCGTTTTGTCTTTTCTTTCCTGTCTTCTTTCTTTATTTTTTGTTCATTCTTTCTTTCTTTCTTTCTTTCTTTCTTTCTTTCTTTCTTTCTTTCTTTCTTTCTTTCTTTCTTTCTTTCTTTCTTTCTTTCCTCTTATTTGCCTTCTTTTATTTTTCCCTCCTTTCTTCCTTACCTTTTCTCCTCCCTTCCTTCCTTTCTTTTTGCCTTCCTTTTTGCCTTTCTTCTTGTCCTTTTTGTCAGCCTTTCTTGCATTTTTCCTTCCTCACTTACTTTTTTCTTCTTTCTTACCTTTTTTCTCAAAAGTGAGGCTAGCAGCCAATACTAGACCAAAGACGTTTTCAGGTTTGTGTTATCCAAGAACTTTCGATTTTATTAAAGGCATGTAAAACATTGGACATTGTGGCGGATCCCGACAGTATCAAACTCAATGACATCACCTTATCCCTAGGGCTTATCCTGTATCTTCGGTCCCCCACGCACTGCAAAGGTCATACATTGGACCCAATTTTTTCCACTATCCCTGTGGACCTGCTCTCTCTCGCTCCTGTTCTATGGTCTGACCACTTTTTGGCGGATTTTCAGATCCTTCTTAAGGAGAGGAGTGCCTACAGTGGACAGTGGTGTGATGCGTATCCCTCCAGAGCGTTCCACCGGGTTTCCCCGTCTATGCTGATGCAGGCCTTAGACACTCACCCATGCCTGCTGACGGGTACCCTGGAAGGGGACCTTGAGCTCTTGCAGAGCTGGTTGACCCAACGGCTAGCCGACCTTGCTCCTCCTGTTCCCCCTAGGACACGATCAGTGAAGGTATCTGCCCCCTGGTTCTCACCAGCACTTGCTGCTAAGCGTCGGCAATGTAAAAAAGCCGAAAGGGTCTGGCGTAAGCACTACGACACTAGCGCTAAGGAAACCTACAGAGCCTAGGTTAGAGACTATCACTAGGACATCACAGCTGGTAAAAAGTCCTACCTGGCTACCAGAATAGAAGACGCTTCCAGTTCCTGTAAGGACATTTTCAGGATAGTCAAGGACTTTACCTCGCCTCCGTGGTGCACCCCTAAATCTACGCATTCTGAATCTTGGATTTCCGAACTCGCTGACTTTTTTTCCAGCAAAATTCGGACTATCCAGGCCTCCTTTGGAACTATTAATATGTCTCCCATTCCTGACCCGTGTTCTCCATATCGGTGCCCAACCACTGTGGGCCCTGTCCTTTGGAACTTTCCTCCTCCGACTGCACAGGCTTCCTTAGATCTCCTCACTAAATTGAAATCTGGCTCTCCGTCTGACCCGTGCCCTGCTAGTCTTCTTGCACAATTGGCCCCTACGTTAAACCACCTGATCAACCCGATACTCAATCTCTCTCTTAGTTCGGGTGAGGTCCCCCTGCCATGGAAACAGGCTTTCATCCTGCCTCTGATCAAGAAAACTAACCTAAATCCAGAATCCCATGCCAATTACAGACCCATCTCCCTCTTGCCAGCACTCGCGAAAGTGGCTGAGAAACATGTTCACACCACCCTGTCCCTTTTTCTCGAGACCAACGATATACTCCACAAGTCGCAGTCTGGTTTTCGCTCCAATCTGAGCACGGAAACAGCTCTGCTCGAGGTCACTGAGGCGATTAAGGAAACCTTAGACAATGGAGGCAAAGCCATGCTGGTGATGCTGGACCTTTCGGCGGCTTTCGACACCGTCCCCCATGACCGCCTCCTTTCTAGACTCTGGGAGATTGGTCTGAGGGGGACGGTGTTCCAGTGGTTCAGGTATTTTCTTTCGAATCTGCTAATGAGGTGTGTATGTGACAACGGAACACCACAGCAATTGTCACGATGCAGTTATGTATGCATGGGGATCAATGATGTATGATCATACCCAAAAGCCATTGAAAAAGCACATGTGCCATGGTGTGCGTACATGCAAAACCATTTCACTCACAACACAGACCCATTATAGATGCACCAACAGCAGATGCATTATACGGAACCCAAACTGAAAATTCAATCTTCAAAATTACCCACACATTACATTGTTACATAGGGACCTGATGAGCGCAAAATTGACAAGTGAGAAATTGCCACGGTCCCTGGCATCATGAGACAGGTCCCGGAAGTGATGACTGTGCAATCCCAGTATTTATGTGCATGACAACATGTGCATGATGATACCAATGGTACAAGTGGAAAGGTGATGTGTACCACCTAGTGCCCCATCACACATCACATGTGTCAACAGGTTATCACACATCAATTGCGCAACATGAACTGATATGCTGTGCTATATCAGTGCCTGGCACACCTAGGGCCTGCTCATGTAAGTATGAAAGGAGAAGAACTTGATAGACATCCTTGTGTTAACCATACTGCTACATCCCTGCCATGTGTGCGCCTCGTATCACTATTGTAATGCTGCCATATGTGAGCGTGGGCAACGTACCATTCCCCTGCTTTGACTCCAGCGTGTGAAACACACTATGTAAAACGCATCATACCCCTGCATTCACATCAGAGTGTGAAATGCACCATACCCATGCATTCACATCAGCGTGTGAAACGCACTGTGTAAAGCGCATCGTTTCACTATTGTAATGGTGCCATACGCGAGCGAACCGTACCCCGATATTGCGTGCGTGTGTGCGCATCGTTTCACTATTGTAATGGTGCCATACGCAAGCGAACCGTGCCCCGACATTGCGTGCATGTGTGCGCATCGTTTCACTATTGCAATGGTGCCATACGCGAGCGAACCGTACCCCGACATTGTGTGCGTGTGTGCGCATCGTTTCACAATTAAAAGAGTGGCATACGGGACGTGAAACGCACCGTACTTGTGTGTGGATCCCAAAAAAGACATAGGGACACCTAGGCTACAAATAGTAGGCCCAGAATGCAGGCTGGTTGTCATGGATACTGAGATGTGAGTGTGTGCTACAGGTGTCCTGCAAAAGTCAGTTGGGCAAAACTATACAATGTTGCAATGTTGTTGTGGAGCTGAAGCTCAAATTTTGAACCATGCAAATGTGTGTCAAGGGCTTATGTTGAAAGTGATTGGATGAAACGTAGGATGCTCAGTAATGTGGCCTATCACAATGTACTCCTGATACTGAAAGCCCCTCAGCAGCACTGATTTAAGGCTGCATGTGTCTGTCAGAGGGCACTTGCCTGCACTACATTGGAGTGGACCACACTGCTGCTGGCTCTGCATTCCCTGGACTCTGATTTTGCTGACCATGGAGAGGACACCTGCATTCAGTGAGGAGGAGAACCAGACCCTGCTGGATGCCCTCCTACCAAACAAGCTAGCAAGCTGTATGGGAGACCAGGGGAGCAGGTGAGTGATGACTGCACTAGCTTTGACTGTGCACCTGTTGTGTGAGTGTCACTACAGCCATTGTGTATTTGTGGATCAGACATGCAATGTGGTTTGGCAGTGAGTGCAGGGTGTGTACATTGTGTTGTCTCCCATGCAGAGCATGTTGTAGTAAAAGTGTGTTTACTCCTTACTTGCATTATTGTAACTGTGATATTCAATGCATACTGATTTACACATTCTGCTGTGGGACACCGTGCATGCTTTTTTGGCATGATTTAAAGTCTGTAATAGTGTTCACCCCAGAGTGACAGCTGAATGTACTCACTGATGTTTATGTTTTTTTTTACCTGTGGTGATTTTGTACATATGCTGTGTTTGAACTCATGGACATTGAAGAGTGTGAATGTTCCTTGTCACCTGGCTGAGTGTGTATGTGATGTTTTGCACCACAGCTGCATGGTGTATGCACTGCAGCAGCTGTAGCCATCTGATGAGACAAGTATGCAGTGTTGTGTGCATGACTTGCACAGTTAGCCCAACACCTGTGGCACCTCTTTGTCAAGTGTGACATGTGCAAAGTAAGGGTTGTATACAATGTTGAGACTGACAGGCAAGAGATCTGTGCCAGGGTGTGTATGTGTGGTCTGCTGAGGGTTCATAGGTGTAGTGGGATATGTGACAGCATGTCATCTGCTGTCCAACACCCTGCAGTTGCATGTGTTGTACAGTGTGTGCCATGATCAGTGAGTGTGTTGAACCCCTTATGCCATCTGTTGCCTTTCTAAGGCACGTAGTGCATTTATGTGTGCCCACGGGGCAAATTCAGATGGACAATAATGCAAGTCCTGTCAGCATCCTATGCCCTGTCCACATCATCAATTTAGTGCAAGTGTGTGTCTCTTGGACATGCAGCAGGTGTAGTGATGTTGTATAACTTTCTCTTCCTGACAGGTAACTGCTTATGAGAAGGGGGATATCTGCCGGACATTGTCAGGTCTGTCAGGTCTGTGGGGGGACCTCGCCGTCGGCTGATCAACATCAGGAAGAGGTGGCAGGACATCCGGTGCTGGACCCACCATATTGCCCGGGTCCAGCTGAAGCTGGAAGCTCCACGCTGGCATGGCGGCAGCCGTCACCTCACCCCCCACATGCTCCGGGTCCTGGAAGTGATCTTTCCAGACCTCCATAGGCAGTTGCAGGTCGGACAGCAACAAGGAGGGGAATGGTACATGTCTGTTTGTAGTGTTGTGTGTCACATGCTAGTTGAGGTGCTCTGAAGCCTGTGAAGTGTGAACACTCCCACAGTTGGGGGGTCTTGTGAGACGGGCTAGTGGTGCATTGTACTTTAAATTCAGCATATTCATCTGCTGCTCTTTTCCATCCCTTCCCCTCCTCCACATGTGACCCCTGGTTTGCGTGTTTCCAATTTTGCACATGTACTTCTAGGGTGCAAGGTTATTAGACAGCACATTGATTTGCGCATCATGTGGGAGGGAGGTCTGTGACATGTGTTACCTTGCCTGTGCCACGACCTGTGCACTGTGTTTGGCATTCATATTTGTTTGCACTGATCATGAGTATCAACATAGGAGTGCAATTTATATGATTCACACCCTACCAGCATGCATGAGCCATGTTGCATACTCATACATGATGTACATCATTTGCAAAATATGCATAGTGACAAGACAGTTATTCATGACACAGTCAGCAATTTCTTGACCCACAGATCTGTGTGCCCACCACAGTACCCTGAAACACCCTGGCCTCCTAATCATGTGTGTCATCCAACACTGTGCCCATTCTATGTGGGTTCAGCATGGGTGTGCCTCAGTGGCATTGGTCCCTGCCATACTTTATATTTATCATGTATTAGCTACAACTGCATCTGCACACTGTCCATGGATACATGATTTAGCTTGTGCATACTCACACTGGGCATTGCCTGTGTGCCTATTCTCAAGAATATGTTGCTGATTGTTTGTGACTAATATGTATTGCCAGCCACAGGAGGTGACCTTCCTGTACATTTTCAAAAGTTGCTGCTCAGTTTTTGATACCCTGATTCTGATGTTTAACTTATCGAGCAGTTTCAAACACATTAATGGAGTGATGGGGGTATTGCGCAGGAGAGGTGTGATAGGCCTGCCTGTTTGGCCTTGTCAATTGAGAACTGTGGGTATCATTAGTGAGTTAGAGTTATCACCATACACTTCCTGTGATGCTGGACAGTGTTGTCATTGGGGACTTTACAGGCTATGTTGTTTGCTTA
Source organism: Lissotriton helveticus (assembly GCF_964261635.1). Lineage (NCBI taxonomy): Eukaryota > Metazoa > Chordata > Amphibia > Caudata > Salamandridae > Lissotriton > Lissotriton helveticus. The sequence continues at coordinate 1,218,640,399 of NC_136068.1, forward strand.
CAGAGATGATTGTGCCTCAAAGATTTTTCCAACATATATGTAGCTGCGGTCCTAAGCTGTTTTGTCCTAGTGCACATACTACAGTGCTCACATTTCCCATGTGGTTAAGGGTGTGTCTTTCTATGCAGCAATGATTTTGATCTTTGCAATTGCAGGCACATTGTCCTGATTTTGGACATGTGGGCCACTTCACATGACAGCCAGTGTGTGTTACGTGCTAACAACTGTATGATGTGGTGATAGATGCCCCTGTGAGGAGTGACACATTTGAAGTGATGTCATATTGATGTATGTCCCTAGGAACTCCCAACACTTGTTGAGAGTTGTTAACGTTTGGAATATGTTAATATGACAAAATGTGTAGGTTACACTTATGTGTCTGCATTATAATTGTCTCACAAGGTAGTGCACACCACACAACACGTGCAATTGTTTTGAATAAGCAGGCAGGTTTTGAATGAGGCCAGTGTTAGTGGTTAATGGTGTGCCTTGATCGACATACACATGTCCCCACAGCGGTCTTGAGTGCTTGACACTCCTTTGCTGTCAATTGTACAGACTGATGTGTGTCAATTCATCAAGACCTCCGTTGGACCATGTATATGGTATATGGTCCACACCATTTATTTCTAACAGTGTTTCATCTTGAAGTGTGCAAGCTGTCTCAATAAATGTGTCTATGTTGTGTGTGTGGATTTCCTTGTGAGAGATCTTTCATGCTGGCACATACGTGTTATGTTCAGAAGATGGATATTTTGCAGATGCTACTAGTTGATTATGTGAAGTATGCAGAGTCCGAAGATGCCAAGTTTTTATGCCATTACTTTTCACCAAACACTACTTCCTGGGCTCTGGGAGTGGTGTAACCTTGGGGAGTGAGGTGTGTTACTTTGTCCTGAGTGGAAACACAACTGTTTATTTATTTGTGAACTTGAGGTGGCATAACTTCATTGTATATATCAGCTCTCATGTGAACAAATAGAACCTCCTCAGTGTGACTATCACGCAAGTTGTGGTGTGGTCTGTTATTTGGATCCTTGTGTTCAAGTACCATTGTGTGTATACCAACTATACAGTATTAGTCTTAAATATGTGCAGAGTTATGTTGCTCATGATGCATGCCATGATTTGCAATGTGCCCAAATAAATTTGTGTTCATGTGTCAGATGTGTACAGCTGACTGATGCATTTTTGTTTATTCTCCTTGCCAACAGCATCATCAACCGACACAGGAGGAGACATTAGCACGGACCAGGAGGGGGGACCCAGCCGCAGTGCGACCAGCGCTGAGGTGTTGGAGGAAGCCAGTGGCACAGAGGGTGAGGGGGGTCAGGCGACCGGACCTTTGGAAGGCTACACTTCGTATCATACGGACGGCTCGGCTTCTGACTCCCAGGAGGAGGGGGAATATGCGGCGACAGCTTCTTCCACCACTGTGCCTGTCCCCACCTCCTCCAGACCCATCTCCACCCTCCCAGTTGCTAGGGTCCCTTCTGTCCGTGCTGCCCCCCATGTCTCCTTCGTCCCCGGCACCGCAGCCCCTGCCCCTGACTCCCCTGCTGCCCTCAGTGCTGAGTCTGTGGACCTACTCCAGCAGATTCATGTTGGTCAGACATCAATGCTGACTATCCTCCATGGCCAAACTCAGATACTGACACAGTTGTTGTCATTCATGGAGGGCATGTCAGCTAACATGTCTGACCAACGTCGGAGTCTATCGTCCATAGACTCCTCACTGACGGCAGCACTTGCCCTTCTGCAGTGGCCCGTCCCCCACTCCTTCTGACCCATCCACAACCCCCTCACCCATAACTGTCCACAGAACACGCAGACACACAAGATAACACACACCAACAGACCCACCCAGCACACCACCACAGAAGTCTAGGCGTAGATCTCCAGGCACCCAATCTCAGGAGGATGCAGGCACACCCACAGGGACTGGGGTCAGACGGCAGGCACGCAGACACAGTCCGCAAGACTCAGAGCCCTCTACCTCCACTCCCATTGTGTCCCCGGGTGCAGGTGGTCGTCTGGCAGAACTGGCAGCAGTGTGCAGCCATGAATTTATTACCACCTTTAGCGCTGCACACGCCACAGAGGAGGATTCCTCCCCCCCTGCACCCACAACACCTACCCTTCCCACTACTGTCCCTATGGTGCCTGACACTGACCCAGATGATGCCCCCCATGGGTCCACAGACTTTTAACTCCATCATGTGCAGGCAAGTTTGGGGTGACAATCTCCCCAAGGTTCCCAAAAAAAAGGCACTTTATTCCGGACTGGCCTTCTTTGAGCCTGGACTCATTTATGAACTGAATTTCGTTTTGGAGCTGAATAAAGCATTTTATTTTTAATTCTGAACTATTGCATTTCAGGTATTTGCTTTAGGTGCTGTGTGCCTAGGAGTTGGTGTCATGGTAATGTTTGGGTATTGTGAAAGATGTGTATTTTCTAATGGTAATGAGGTGGACCATGGTATCTATGTGCCATCACAATGTAGCAGCGAATTATCTTGTTTTGTGTATGTTCAGTTTGCCTACAGACATTGTCCAAAAGAGTGTCACTTCCTCAGTGACACATGAGATCTTCAGTACAGACAGTTGCACAATTGTTGTGGTGACTTTTGTGCACATTTCCTATTTTTTAAGACATTCCCTTCAGCAATGGCCATGCCTGCTCACAAATGATTTGTGCTCATTAGTCTGTGCCATCCATGCCACTCACTGTACTTGTGTTTGTAGTATGTAGTAATGGACACACCATCAGCCTTGTTCACACTATGCAGATGTATAATCACAGCCTTACCCTTATATTTGGATTTGTTATGCAGGGTATTTGAGCACACAAAATCACAATTGTGTGCTTTGTATCTGAGGGGTTTCAACCTTGTTTCTTCCATGAGAGAGTACATGTTTCACCACCTGGACATTCATATCAGGCTCGGGATATACATGACAGTGTGTTTTTCCTTTTTGCTCTATTTGTTTGGTGGGCTGTTACATGACTATGCACTTTAAGAACAGGAACAAGCTAAGTTAGCACACCACCTAATGTAAGAATATTGTAGACTCTAGGTAATCCTAGATCCTCCCTTAGAATCGATCAATTTCAACAGATATTAGGTGATAATTTTGCAATTGTATATACACAATGTCCAATTCATAAAACGTAACATACAGAGTCCCCAATCCGACACTAACCTTGAATACGACACGTAAGTGTCAACCACCAAACACCAACACGAGCCGTCTAGCGTTTGGCCACGGCCCCCGCGTCCATATTTAAAGGGCTTAATTGGCAACGCCCCTCCTTCACGTCGCATATAGGAGACTTGATAAATCGTCACAAGCGCCTAGCAAGCATGGTGGCCACTTTATGTGCGGACGTTTCTCCTGGAATGAGGAGAACACTACTACCGACCTCTTTGTAATGACTATACACTATAGAGTCATGATGGGAAGGTGTGTAGGTTGCCTGCAACCTCCATGGGTGGATATGCATTTAGGATCTGACATCACACCCACATGTGGTGTGTCACGCAGTATGTGACAGAAATCCATCCTCCATGGAGTGTGACACTGCTGTAAGTGATGTGTTGCTATGGCACTATCAGGACTGTCACAGGTTAAGGATGTAAACATACTCCCATGTAGTTGTTGTATGGTGATGATAATTCACCCCCCTATGTTTTGGCACTGCTGGTAGTCATATCCACACACCCATCCTATGTCTGGGCACTGCTGCGAGTCCTGTACACCCACCCCTCCTATGTCAGGGCACTGCTGGGAGTATGTGCACCCACCCCTTCTATGTCTGGGCACTGCTGGGAGTCATATCCACCCACCCCTCCTATGTCTGGGCACTGCTGGGATTCATATCCACCCACCCTTCCTATGTCTGGGCACTGCTGGGAATCCTGTACACCCACCCCTCCTATGTCTGGGCACTGCTGGGAGTCATATCCACACAACCCTCCTATGTCTGGGTACTGCTGGGAGTCATATCCACCCACCCCTCCGATGTCTGCCCACTGCTGGGAGACATATCCACCCACCCCTCCTATGTCTGGGCACTGCTGGGAGTCCTGTGCACCCACCCCTCCTATGTTTGGCCACTGCTGGGAGACATATCCACACACCCCTCCTATGTCTGGGCACTGCTGGGAGTCATATCCACCCACCCCTCCTATGTCTGGGCACTGCTGGGAGTCCTGTCACCCACCCCTCCTATGTCTGGGCACTGCTGGGAGTCATATCCACACACCCATCCTATGTCTGGGCACTGCTGGGAGTCCTGTACACCCACCCCTCCTATGTCAGGGCACTGCTGGGAGTCCTGTGCACCCACCCCTTCTATGTCTGGGCACTGCTGGGAGTCATATCCACCCACCCCTCCTATGTCTGGGCACTACTGGGATTCATATCCACCCACCCCTCCTACGTCTGGGCACTGCTGGGAGTCCTGTGCACCCACCCCTCCTATGTCTGGGCACTGCTGGGAGACATATCCACACACCCCTCCTATGTCTGGGCACTGCTGGGAGTCGTATCCACCCACCCCTCCTATGTCTTGGCACTGCTGGGAGTCCTGTCACCCACCCCTCCTATGTCTGGGCACTGCTGGGAGTCATATCCACCCACCCCTCCTATGTCTGGGCACTGCTGGGAGTCCTGTACACCCACCCCTCCTATGTCTGGGCACTGCTGGGAGTCATATCCACACACCCATCCTATGTCTGGGCACTGCTGGGAGTCATATCCACACCACACACCCCTCCTATGTCTGGGCACTGCTGGGAGATATATCTACACACCCCTCCTATGTCTGGGCACTGCTGGGCATCCTGTACACACACCCCTCCTATGTTTGGGCACTGCTGGGAGTCAAATCCACACACCACTCCTATGTCTGGGCACTGCTGGAAGTCATATTCACACACCCCTCCTATGTCTGGGCACTGCTGGGAGTTCTGTACACCCACGCCTCCTATGTCTGGGCACTGCTGGGAGACATATCCACACACCACTCCTATGTCTGGGCACTGCTGAGAGTGCTGTACACCCACCCTTCCTATGTCTGGGCACTGCAGGGAGTCCTCTGCACCCACCCCTCCTATGTCTGGGCACTGTTGGGAGTCCTGTACACCCACCCCTCATATGTCTGGGCACTGCTGGGAGTCATATCCACACACCCCTCCTATGTCTGGACACTGCTGGGAGTCATATCCACCCACCCCTCCTATGTCAGGGCACTGCTGGGACTCATATCCGCACACCCCTCAGATGTGATGCATCGTACCCCAACATAAATGGCGTGTGTGTGCCTCGTATCACTATTGCAATGGTGACATACGCGAGTGTGTGACGCACCGTACCCCAACATTCACGGCGTGTGTGCGGTTCGTATCACTATTGCAATGGGGATATACGCGAGCGTGTGACGCACCGTACCCCAACATTCACGGCGTGTGTGCAGCTCGTATCACTATTGCAATGGTGATATATGCGAGCGTGTGATGCACCGTACCCCAACATTCACGGTGTGCGTGCGGCTCGTATCACTATTGCAATGGTGATATACGCTAGCGTGTGATACACCGTACATGTACACTTCCATTGTTGCGGTATGTTGTTCTCACCGTATGCGCTGTCGTCGGTTTCTGTGCACCAGGTCGTAGGCGGACAGGACTGGGATGACACGGTCGATGGGGTTCATGGCGTGTCTGTCGCGTTCCGGGGTGCGGTTCGGGACGGACTCTGCTTTTACGGTAGTTTTCAGCTCCCGTAGCAATAGGGTCGTACGAGTGTCGCCGAGACGAATTGTACTTGCTGGGCCGGAAACTGCTGCTTGGTTACGTACGGACGGCGCGTACAGCGTGACCTGGATATGTATCGTATGTATTTTTTGTTCGTATGGTGTTTGGTATGATTCGTATGTTGATATGCTTTGGGTTAGGATCGTACTTGATTGTACGTACTGGGAAGTTGTAGGTGTACGAATCGTATGGGAAAAATGCTCTGTACTGCGATTCGTGGGGGATTTTACCGGATCGTAATTGGCCTGAAACCACCCTTAATCACTTCATCCTTTTCTATTTACTCTCTTTCCCTCTCTTCCTCCCTCCTTTTCCTCCCTCACTCTGTTTCCCTCAGCTTTTCCTTCTTCTCTTTTGCTCCACGCTCTTGCTTTCTCTCTGTTCTACCTCTGTCTTTCTTTCCACTCAATTTATTTTCCTGTCTGCCCCCAGTCATACTTGCAGATGCTTTCTCCAGCATTCTTTGGGCTTTCTCAACCACTTTTTGGGCTCTTTCTGCCTCCCTCCTCTTACCCCTTCACTACCAATCTAAACTCTTCTTCAAGGGATCCAGCCCAGGTTTCAAGCTAAAGAATGGAGAGGTTAAGGGTGCCTTAATTTTGCTCTTCTGTCTGTTAGGGCCAGGTACGCCCTAGAGCTAGTGCTAGAATCCCTATCTCCCACCAAAAACATTACTTTTCCCTGAATCCCCTGTGTGTTTTGATAGCCATATTATACGCCTTTGGGTAGTTTTACAGTGCCTCCAATGGGCTCCTGGTCTACTGCCTCTGTATAGACTATAATTACTCCCTGGTGGCTTAATATTGCCTCTATTAGTTGCCTGTTCTTGCTATCCGGAGTGGACACTAGGTGCACATCAACTGCCCTATCTCTGCATGATACAAATCCTTCACAATAAATTAAGTAACGTTCTGCATAGCTGGGTATTTTCTCAGAATCCCTTCTACATTCCTGCTTGTGTGCAGACAGGCTATATGTGTCAATGGCCTCACACTCCTCAGTCAGCATATCCCATACAGGATGAACTATACATAATTCTTTCAATCATGCGCTCTGACGGGAACCCGTAAACTATATTGTAATTCAGCTGCCATAGAAATAAAGCAACTGGACCACCCTGGGAAGCGCACGAGGGCTCGCGAAAAAGTATGAAAAGCACTATGTAGATACAATGAGTTGTGGGGAAGTGCTGCGCAGCAAGTGTTTAATAAAATCTGGGCCTAAATTGCCAACTTTTCTTTGTTAATCTAGCCCATTGAAAAGCAGAAATACTTATGAGGCAGCCCTTTACAGTACTGCTGAATATGCCTGACGGCTCGAGTGCTTTGCTGGTATGGAAGATTGTCTTAACTATTTGTTGCAGAGTGAGAAAAAATGCGGTTTGGATAAAATTCTTGCCCCACAAGTAATTTGAAGGCTGTGATCAGAAATGATGAATGTTGTCACCAGATCTACCTAGTATTGCCAGTTTCCATGTGTTTAATGCATTTTGCACACCATGCTATTTATGAACAGCAATGGCAGAGAAGAATAAGGACTAGGTTGAACACTCGAACGCTGACTGTATTTACATTCCAAAGATACAGGTCAATACATGAGAATGGAAGGAAAAATCTGATGCCTTAATATGGCTTGACAAAGGCACTTGAATGCAATATCGGGTTGTGTTTTTCACAAATACGTGAAATAACTTTGTTGAGCCAATCTTCGACAGATCTAGACGATTTTTTTTAAATCAAGAAATGGTTTCACAAGTTTAACTAAATCAACCAGGTGAAATCCTTTCTTTAGGTCTTTATGGGCACCTAAGGAGCGGTTCCCCCTCTTAAACTCCTGTTCCTGTTTTCCTTTTTAAAGACCTTCATCACTGCCTTGCATGTACCTTTTTACAAAACCCTATGTCTTCTTGCTCTGTTACTTCCCTTTTTATTAATTAAACCTTCCTCCCCTTCCTGCTTTTAATTCTCGTTTCTTTTACAAACCTCTTACTTCCCCTTCAGTTGTACGCCCGTTATATTTAGAGAACCCTTACTCGCACTCTCACTTTACTCACGTTTTAACAAAACACTAAGGGGCACATGCATCAAGCCTTTTCCTGTTAGCAACCTGACCGGTTTGCGAATGGAAAATGGCTTTTTCCTATACATGTAGGTTTTGGCATTCGTAATTTAGGGAATCGCAATTTATGATTCCCTAATGCCGATGTATGTAGCCTTTCCCATATGCAAACTGTGCATTTAGGAAACGCTAATTACCATGAACTTCAAGTTGATGGTAATATTTGCATGCTCAGGGCATGTGTGTGCTTTACATGTGCACACTTACCTTTTTTGTGGGGTGCTTCAGGGGAGTCTCAGGGCCCCAGGCACCCGTGGATTTGCATTCCCTATTTGCGATTACCAGTTTGGTAATTGCAATTAACGAATGCAATGCCATTCATTCCTATGGGCCTGTAGGCCCGTAGGAATGAATGGAGTCACATTACCTAATAGTGATTTGCAATTTCCGAATCGCTATTAGGTAATGTTAAGGAATCATAATTTTTTTTGCAATTCCTACATGCACAGCATTTTGCGATTCCCAAATGGCAAATCAGTAAAAATTCGCAATTTGGAAATAGCAAAATGCAGGCTTGATGCATGTGCCCCTAAACCCCCATTCCTTTTTTCTCTTGTCTTTAATAAAAACCACTTACTCCCCCTCCTGCTGTACTCCAGCATTGTTTTACTCCTTACTCCCCCTCCTGTTTTAATCACGTTTTTTCAAATTCTTTACATCCCCTCCCTCCTTACTCCATTTTAAATAAAACCACTGAATACCCTTCTGCTTTACTCATTTTGTTTACAAATACCTTACTTCCTTTCTTGCATTACTCCCTTTACTACAAACAATTTTCTACCCCCATTCTATACTCCTTTTTAAAATAAAATCTCTTGTTGCTTTACTCCCCTTTATTAATAAATTCCTTACTACCCTTCCCGCCCTTCCCGCCCTACAACTGTATTAATTTTACAAACCACTTACGGTTTACACTTTATTACCCTTTTTTAAAAAATTCTACTCTCCCTCTTTCTAACCCTCCTCTTTTTTTAAAATAAAACCACTATTTTTTTTTACGGAGTTTTATATAGCACAAACTTGACCCAAAGGTATCAGAGCGCTTTACATAGCACCAGTTGCGTTACATGAGGACACATTAATTTTTTTAAACTTTTAGGCACAGGGATATTAAGTAATTTGCCCAGGATTTTCAGCATCGTTGCCGAGACTCAAACCCAGTTTCCCAGATTCAAGGACGACCGCCCTACCCGTTTGGCCAACTTCTCTCCCCTGTCACTTAATTTCTCTGCTGCTTTAGTCTGTTTTTACTAAACCCTTTACTCCACTCCTACATATTTTATTACAAACCGCTTACTCCCTCTACTGCTTTATTCCTCTTTTATATAAAAAAAACCCTCCTAACTCCCCCTCTGGCTCCTTTTTAAAAAAAAATATCACTCATTTAATCTTTTGCTTTTCTCTTATTTTTACAAACTGAATTACTCCTGCTTATTTAAACGGTTACTCCCCCCTCCTTCTTTACTCCCTACTCTCCTCTTTACGTACTTATTTTTTTTAAACACTTTACATCCCATTTTGCTTCACTCCCATTTAATACAAATCCCTTACTTCTACTCCCACTTTACTCACTTTTTTTACAAACCTCTTCCTCCCACTTTCATCCACGTTGCCCCCTCCTGTATACCAACCCCCTTTTCCTTTCCTACTTCCATGTCAAGCTCTTCTCTTCTTTCTTTACCTTTAGCTTTTCCGCACAAACATATTTTCTTGGAAAAAGTATCTAATAACTTTACCTTTTATCTTAAAAGACGTTTTTGCAGCCTGTTTTTGTCAGGCATTTTTTATTTTTAGAAATTGTTCAAAATTACACAATATTATTCTATCTCTTACAATCAGGGTCATCGCTGTCTATCTTGTGGTATATTTATTGCCAAAGACATGTAAGAATACTGCCTGTAAAGTCAGAGCTGTAAAAAAATACACACACATCGTTCAAGATGTGTCTTAATTTCACAATGTTTCACATTCGATTCTGTCAAGGTAGGTAAAGAGAAATCCTTTGCCTGCAAATCTCGACAAAGTCAAACACTTTGTCCTTCGAGAAGGATAAGAGTTTGCTACATTTGCCGGACTTTGTATGAAGCTTAGTTTGACTGGCCCTTTCTGGTCAGGTAAATAGCATTACCTCCCTGTAAGTCTTCCTTGCTACCAGAGTTAAAAAAGTGAGCTCCAGCTCCACACCAGAACCCTCCAAAGCAATTTACGTTCTATTCCTCCTATCCCTCCCCATCATGGCTGACCACCATCACACTTGACCCAGTACAAGAGGAGGTACGTCCCACCCCAATTCCTGTTTTTTACGTTCCGCGCTGCAGACTTTCCAGAGCGTGGTTTCCAAGTAAGTGGGCAGAGGGCTGAGGCCCTGCAAAGCGGGCTCTGATAATTCCCCCTATTTAGGTTGTTACCTTCTGTGGCAGAGATGCTCAGCGGGTTTCTATGCCCCTCTGTCTGCCCATTCTTTTACGGCTTCACAGAGCCCTCTTCCCTGACGGGAACCATTAGGGAACACCTTCTGGTTTAACATGGTTTCCAGCTGGGTTGTGCATTCTCCCGAGACTTTTTGGATTCCTGGTTCAGTAGCAGGGCTGTTGTGTGATTTAAGATGTGTCACGCTCTCCTGCTTTCCCAGAGGCACTAATGCCAGCTGGCTTCCCACAGAAAGTGTTGGGTTGCTTGGCAACCGGCTTGGTTTCTCAGTTGTGCTTGGTTTTTCACGACATCTATTTGCTATTTATTTGTGGTCTGAATGGCTAACGGGCTAAAACTCCTGGTGGATCTATTTGTGAAGTTCATGGACGACCTGGACCTAGGGACTAACATTTCTAAGACGCACTATATGGTTTGTGGGAGGAGGACAGCTCAGATGAGGCCCATTGTCATCAAAGGGCAACCCATTACTAGGGTTTCTACATTCCCCTACCAGGTAATCTCTTTTGACTACCCTGTATATCTAGTCGCTGTTCTAAATTCACCCAAGCCTGCTGTGCACTATTTAGATTTTCAATGTTATTAGCCAACAAGCCTGTGTTGCCCCTGGCACAAATTTTCAGAATGAAGTGTATCCTAGTCCTGACTTATGGAGCTGCTATTTGGGGGTACCGTAATTGTAAAGGAATCCAGTTGGAAGAGGACTGATTTTGTAGGAAGCTCCGGGGGGTGGCCCTAAACAGCTCCTCATTTGTCACTCATAAGGAACTGGGCCTAAACTATGTAGAGGACCAGGTTAAACTGGGTCCTCTATTATTATGGATCTCTGTTTGGGCAAATGAGAGCCTGTGGTTAAACAGGGGTGTGATTGAGGACTGCATGGATTGCACCTATCAGCTTAAGATACTGTGGATTCATTATATAAAATCGGTCACCCACTCCCTCAATCACAAGGACATCTCTATAAGCCACATCTCATCAAAAAGGGTCATCATAGAGTTTTAATGGAAACATTTCTTAATAAAGTCAATGAGGAAAGGGAAGCTAGGGTGCTGATGAAAGACTCTACTAGATCTTTCCTGTTGTTGAAAACTGTTCGTGGCCCAGAAAATTATCTCACAACAGTTAAGCACCCCACGGATAGAGCCATTCTTACCAAATTTTGCTTGGGTACTATCGAAACAATGATTTGCTTCCCGCTGGGCCAGTTTTATCTTCATGCTCTTTTAATTTGCCCTTGCAACGAGAGTTCCTCCCAGACCAAATACATCTGGTCCTATTTTGTAAATACTATGAGTTTCTCAGTAGAAGATATTTATTACCACTTTTTAAAGTCAAGGGCTTCACCCAACAACGCCCTGCCTTTTTGTTTTTATAACTTTTACAGGACCAGGTGGTGATGACGTAGTCATCGGCTATTTAAAAGGTGCCCTATTAGTAATAACAACGTGCATGCTAGACAGGGGTCTTGATTTTCATAGGATTTTATGCGTCTATGAATATTTTAAATTGGATGAACTGAATTGGTATGTGCCTAGAAAAGGTTTTAACCGCATGCGTGCGGGCGGAATTCCGCTCGCACGCTGAGAATTTGTAAAGCGCATGTTACATGACGAGCTGGGCTCGTCATGAGCGTGCGAGGAGGCTACCTCATGACGAGCCCAGCTCGTCATGAGCGTGGAAGGGGTTAAATGTCTTTTTTTAACATATAACTTTTATATTTTATGATTATTGTTTATAATCGAAATAAAGATTATTTACTACTTACTACTAATTCGCGGCCCATCCCTGGTGGCTTTGTCTTCTTTTTTGGGTGAATTGCCAGGATGGATCCTGGTGAGGTTCCTCAGGGGGAGGCAGGTCCTAGCGTTCAGGCACCTGCTGAGATACCGTCATTGCTGGCCATCTAACAGTTGCTTTAAGCTGCTGTGGCTGCAGCACTTAAAGGGCGTGAGGGTTCTCCTTCCCCTAAAAAGCAGCATATTGAGCCTTCCAACAGTTTTGAAGCAGAGGAGGAGGAGGATGACCTCCGTGGTAGATTTAGTGCCTTGATGCCTTCTGGTAATTTCTGCTCTCTATAAATTTAAAATCATATCAAATCAGATATGTGCAAGGACAGGAACTGAAAGAGGTCCTGCAGCACATTAAGGATAACCTGGCTTTTTCGGTCCCTCCGGTAGAGGAGGAGGCGGATGATTTTTTTCATGCAGACCTAGCACCGGGAGCCTGAGTTTCTGCCCTTGTACCCTTCTATTAAAAGGGTGATTGACAATAAGTGGCAGGAGGTGGACAAACAATCTTTCCTGCGCTATGTCTCAAAGCCTTATGCCATTCAGGATTTTGCTAAGGACTTTCCCTCAGCTGTCAAGGTTGACTCTCTGATGCCAGGGTTATCTTCTCATGGGTCCATCATTTCAGAGGATGCCTCCGCTTCGGACCTGGTTGACAAAAGGGTGGAGGCGGCAGTTAAGGGGTCTTATGCCGTGGCTAACTTCTCCTTTAGGGCAATTGACTACATCTCCTACACCGTTCAGTCTATTTTGAAGGATTTTGAGTCTCTCGCCCAACTTTTGGAATAGGGGCTGACGTCTTTCCTACCCTGGTGGTCATGGAACAGCAGACAAGACTGTTGTTTGACATCTACTTTGAAACCTTGGGGGCTGTGGCTGCGTCAGGAGGCACTACTATTCAGGCACAGCTCCAGGTATGGCTGTGCCATTGGAAGGCAGAAGCTGCACAGAAGTCCATTCTTATGAAGAACCCCTTTCCAGAGACTAAGCTGTTTGGCTCTGTGGACATTTTTTTTGTGAACCCGAAGGTATAAGAGCACTTTACATGAGCACCAGTTATGTTACAGAAGGACACATTCATTTTTGTTAGACATTTGGAGATTAAGTGATTTGCCCAGATTCACAGAATGTTGAGCATCGTTGCCGAGACTCGAACTTGGTTCCCCTGTTCCCAGATGGACCGTGCTAGCGGTTAGGCCACATTCTCTCATTCTTAAATTCATGACTAGGAAGGTGGTGTTTCTGGTGGACATTATGTCGGCTAGTCGTATTGGGGAGTTGGTGTCCTTTTTTTCAGTTTCCTCCTTTCTCGCCTATCTTGCCAGATACTGTTGTCCTTCGTCTTATCCTAAATTCTTGATCACGGTCCATTCAGTTGTCAACCATTCCAGCGAGGTTATTTTACCGACTTTCGCTCAGGTCCTTGGGGTGGATGCTGGTATCTCCCTGCTGTATGTCCGGCTAGCGGTGTTGGTCTATTTGTAGTGGACGTTGCCTTTTTGCAAGTGTGATAGTCTGTTTGTCACTTTTGGCCTGGCGAGATCGGGTCATACGCCTTCTCTCTCCACTCTGAGGAGGTGGATTAAGCAGACGATCCTTCTGTCTCCTGAACATCTTTTAAGGGGGTTATGATTGAGGATATCTATAGAGCCCTATGTGGGCCTCTCCTCACATGTTCATGGACCACTATCGGGGAGTGTTGGGTGGTCCTGCTAAAGGATTTTTTGCTGAGGCTGTTCTCCAGGCTGGCTCTCCTGCTCTTGATTGGTGCGCCTTCTGTGTGCATCTGTTTGTTTTTTCCTCTATCTTTTTGTCTGAATTAAAACTCAGTGTTTACATAATGCTTTGGTCTGTGGTTTCTTGTGGGTGATCATGAAGCCACTTGGCTTGGTTATATGCTCACTTTGTAACTCTGGTGGTGAGGAAGACTTATGAGGAGGTAATGCCCTTGTTACTTACCAGTAATCTTCATTACTCCGAGTATTGTCTTCCTCACCACATGAGTTTCCATCCCTCACACCCTGTTTGACTATCGGCTTCATGTGGTTGCTTTGGGGATTAGTAGTTCTGCAGAAAGTGGGGTGGGTCGTGCCTCCTCTTATACTGGGTCAAGGGTGATGGTAGTCGGCCATGTTGGGGAGAGATGGGAGGAATGGAACGTAAATTGCTTTGAAGGGTTCTGGTGTGGAGCTGAAACTCATTTTGTAACTCATGTGGTGAGGAAAACAACACTTGGAGTAATGAAGATTACTATTAAGTAAGTAGGGCATTCATTGGTGCAGCAGGTTCAGTGGCACCAGGGCACAGAGGCCTCAGGGGCCCACCCAACCCTGATTATTGCTGTTTTTTATAATTCAAACACCAGCCAAGGGGTCCATTTCTTTCCTTGCACTAAGGCCCAAGACACACTGGCTATGCTATTGTTGCTGACGGCAATTTAAAGAAAAAGGTTGTCTCATCACAGCTTTCTCCCCCATCTCCTTCATGCTATTTTTTTTATAAAAACCAAATTGAATAATAAACAGGGTTCACTCTGTAGCTCAGCTGTATCCGCTGGATCAGATTGGGGTGGTGATATCACAGCAAATATAAGCTACCAATGACAGCCCAAAGATGCCTAACTTCCCTAACAGGACAATAGCAAATACTAGACAACTGCACTGAGCAAAAATATGTTTTCATTAAGTGCACACCCTGCTGCCATTGGGCTGAATGTGTTTTGAAACATCAATCACTAACTCTTAGTCATGTTCATCTTTGTACCTTTATATAATGCATTTCATGTTTGCACTTTCTTCCAGTATTCCTTAATGCCAAACTTTCTCCATCACTCATCAAGGTTGCCACATGGTCAGGTTTACACACACCCATTCACTGGTGGCTGATGAACTTTGAATGTGGTGTGACAAAAACAACTATCAATAGTTGCACAGAATCAATTATTGAAATGAGCACACCCACCCTCACCTATGGTGATGTGGGGCTACTCACACCAAGACCATGTTTTACACAAGTGGTGCCAATTTTGTATTATAGACCGATTTTTAGGTGTGGTGTTAGCCAAGACCTTTTGATTTCACTAGAATATGTAGAATATACTTACATATAGAGACTTCCAGCACCGCTCTACATCCATTGGTCTTTTTGTGGGCCCTTCACAATATGCTTCTGCCCACTTTGAGTGACTGCACTTTGTTCTTCGTGCATCCATACTTAAGCTAGTTTCCCTTAGTGCCAGTATTTTTGATTTTACTTCATATTTTCTTTAGTGTGGCCTATATGCTTGGAGCCTGACAAAATAGCAGGATGCTTCTGATGCACATTTCATCTTTATCAGCTCCCATCTCCTGCCAGTTCAATTGTAAATTCCTTTTTTGAGTATTTGCATTTCTGGCTGCTGCTATTTCACATCATACTAGATAGTATCTGTTTGAAACTGTTCTGATTTCAGTTATCCTACTTTAACTTTTTTTCATTCTCCCTTTCTTTCTTTCTCAATTTCTTTCTTCTTGGTGTCCTCCCTTCTTTCCTTCACATTTCATTTCTTGTTCTTTGCTTCTTTGTTTCCTTTTTCTTTCTTTCTTTTATACATTTCCTTCTCTCTTTCTTTGCCTCTCTTATTTTTTCTTTCTTTTTGTGTTTCTTTCCTTCTGTTTTCTTTTCTTTTCCTGTTTCTTTTACTTTCCTTTGCTTTCTTTCTTTACTTGTCTCTTCCTTTCTGTACCTCTCTTTCCTTATGTTTCCTTCCTCATTTCTTGCCATTTCCTTCCTTTTTTCGTTGTCTCTTACTTTCTGTATCTGTCTTTTTATGTTTCCTTCTTTATTTCTTGCTCTTCCCTTACTTTCTTCTCTCTTTCTTTCTCTTGCCTCCTTTCCTTCTTTGATGCCTTCTTTTCTTTTCTCTTTCTTTCTTTCTTTCTTTTTTCTTTTCTGCCTGTCTTCCTTCCTTCCCTTTTCTTTCTTTCTCTTTCTTTCTGTCTTTCTTTCTTTCTTTCTTTCTTTCTTTCTTTCTTTCTCCTACTGTATTTCCTTTTCTTACTTTGCTTCCTTCCTGGTCTCTTTCTTTCCTTTACTTTCTTTCATTTTCTCCTAATGTCCTTCTATTTCTTTTCTTTCTGTCTTTCTTTCTTTCCTTCTATCTTTATTTTCCTTTCCTTCTTTCTTTCCTTCTCTTTCTTTCTCTCTTTCATTTTCTCTTTTCTTTCTCTTTCTTTCTTCCTTCCTTTCTTCTATCTTTTTCTTGTGGTTTACTTCTTTCTTGCTTATTTTCTTGCTTTCTTTCTTTCTTGCTTTCTTTCTTTCAGGCCGTCTGTCTACCCTGCCTTCCTTGCCTGCCTGCTTTATTTATTTCCTTCTTTAATTACATACTTCTTTCATTCCATTCTTCTTACATTCCTTCCTTCTTTTTTCTTTGTTCCTTTCTTTTTTAAAGGCAAGAGACTTTCAGCCAGTAGCAGATTGATCGACTTTTTAGGTCTGTTTTAGACAAGACTTTTTGACTTTACTAAAATTATGTCTATAAAATAGTTATTTCTACGGGTTTCAGCTATGCTTCATCCATTAGTCTGTGGTGGGTGTCATTCACATTTTTCTTCTACCCGCCCCAGCATGCATTAAGGGGCAATGTATCAGCCCACTTCAGCCATTAGCTGACTTCCGTGCAAGTTAAGGCATACACGCCTTTGACGAGATACACATCCATAGATTCCTGCCTTCTATTTGTATATCATTTCACTTCTGCCACATCGTTCACCATTGTTACATCTAAGAATCTGGAAAGGGCAAGGTGGGAAAATAAAAAATCACACGGATGTCATAAGCAAGAGACAACAGAACAATACCACAGGTTAGACAGATCTCAGAGGATCAGTATGGACCTCACATTAAAAATCCATAGGGCTCTATTTACAGAGGTAAATGCAGTCATAAATGCTTGTTTCTGAACAATTTTACCTTTATTACACCAACGATGAATCCACAAAGGGAAAAATTGCACTTGCACAGGAGGCACGTATTCCTCCTGTTCGTAAAAGTAAGATCAGGTGGAGCTCTAAATCTCTGAGATTTAAATCGCACTGCCAGGTTATTTGGATTAAGAATCATTCCCAAAAGTCCAGGTATAGGTCCCCGGGCATACTTCTAGACATGTCTGTTCAGAAACGTCAGACATGAATTATTTTATCTCTAGGGGATCTCCACTCCCAAGGTGTGCTACGACACAAAGAGAGTAATAGTAAAGCCTCATTATGTATTATTTTCAGTATTATTCAAATTATTTCAAAAATCTGGTAGACAACAAGTGCTTTCTCTGGGTCGAATCTAAAAAGCACCATGTGACGTTAAGTCAGCAGACTTAATATACAAATGCAAATAATGTGATTAAAACATAATTCAAGTGGACATATACACATGTGTTATACTTCGATATGAGGAGCCCATTTACTAATAAACTGTCATAAATCCTTGAAAGACGTTGTTTGTCTCTATTTGCAGGGTCCAATTAATATGCAGACAGAGGGCAATTCGGAACAACTCAGTTTGCAATGTGTTTACTATTCCGGATTGCACACGGTAGAGTACGGATTTGATGTAAATAAATTACCGCTTTAATTTCGAGTGTCTCTTGGGGAAAGTCACTGCTCAAGTCTCAAGATTGTGTTTGTAATATTAAGTGCTGCAGGCTGTTTACTGACTTTCAGCTCAAGTCCATAATCATAAATAAATATTAGCTGCTGTTACTAAAATAACTTACATTTTCCTGGCAATACAGGGATCGCCAATGACCTAAAGGAGAACTACTTGTTCCTGTATCCATTTATCAGCATTTACCTTTCTTCGCTAGTGTTTTTCAATAGCTTCTCTTGCTTTCTTATGTGATCTTTTTTAACATTATATCAGCTGTCATGTTGTTGGCTTATTTTTGGAGGCAGCCTATCTCCCTATGCAAAGCATCTCTGATTTATTGAAGTTTGAATGTCGTGCTGTGCTTTTTGGTAAAAACAACTGCTTGATGTTATTTCGCAAAGTCTCAATGGCCTTTTATTCTTAAAAGTCTGCTCTAAAACTTTATTTTCCATAATTCATTTGAGCCCATAAGGACCATAAAGTGTCATCGTTCGTCTCTTCTACCATTGAAAAGGACTGCAAACTTCATTATTGCTGCCTCACATTTCAAGAGTTGTAAAAAATAATAAATCGGACTGGTAGGGGGAAAATAATTGTTAAAACGAATGTTAAATTAAATTATTGGCATTCATTCAAATCCATAAAAAAAGCTTACATTTTGCAAGGGAGTGCCAGCAACCAACATAAACAGATAGAGTAAAATGTTCATAGACAGAGGAAGAGTGACAACTGCACTGGGACAAGGGAGCAGTGAAATATCACGGAAATATATATAATACATCGACAAAGGGGCCAGGAGAGACATGCATAGTTCTTGGTAAATTAAAAAAGCATCCAGATTAAAGATGTGTGAAGTTGTGAAGACCAGTAGCCAACAGCTTGCTCTGTTTTATGGAAAGGTTTTCCAAGGTAGCAGGATCTATACACATTCTTCTTCAGGGCCAGAGCAGCAACGCTTACTATCTATCATCCACACAACTTGCATATTTGTTCGGAATCACAGAGGTCCCCAAGTGTATAAAAGAAAGTCTGGTGGGAGGAGCAGCCTTACTTCCAAGTACCCCCAGTGGACTTTTGGGATCAGGAGAAGTCACCTTGGATTGGGTAATAGAAAAGATAGCGAGGGTTGGCCAACAAATCCCCTAAGTTTAATACCTTGTTTGGTGAAATATGAGGCGTGTGTTCTTTGTGGATTTTATCTACGATGTGTATGGCAGCACATTTTTAAAATTTCTCACATGAAGCTCCTCAGTATCACTCCCCTCTATTTAGCTGCATGAATACCAGAGGTCCAGAATCGTTTATTCTGGTGGGCATCGCTGCTGTGAAATCTGGGGATTCCAAATTCTTTCCCATAGAATGGATAATAACATATGAAGCTGGAAATACAAAGTCCAATTACATCAGAAACAACGTGCCAAAAGCTACACACATTTATCACCTGCCCCAGAGCAGAGCTTTCTTTATCTTATATTTTATGCTTAAGTTTTCAAATTTTTTTTTCCACAAAAGGTGTCCAGACCAAATTTGTGTCCTCTATTTCCACATACTGGGGATTTTAAAGGTACCCAGGAACTGTGTATAGTCCTGGAGAGAACAGGGAAAATACCCAAAATGTTACAAAATATGGTGTTTTAGGGAAATTTGGAAAAAGCTGTAGTATTAAAAGAGAAAAAACGAGTTTTACTGTATATTCTCAAAACCATTGCAAATTTGTGCAATTCAAATTAAAAATATCATACTATAAAATGCAACGTTAAAATGCATACTATAAAATGCAACGTTAAATAAGAACTTTCCGAACATGTATGCGATTCATAATAAACTTGTGATAAATTGCAAACAACTGGTAGTGTCATTGCTACATAGTAGAGGTAGTTAAAATATGAGCCACTAAAAAATGCGGAGATGGATACATTCCCAGTGTGAAGTTTGTAGTAGGCTGTTAATCATTGATATGTAGTGACATAAATTAAAAAGTGCAGTGGTTAAAAGGCAAGGCCCAGAGGTAATTCGGGCAGTTAGTTCATAATTGGCAAATGGATTCGGTCATATTATGACTGCCTGCTTGTGGTTTGTTAAACTCTCTGCAAAAGTATGCAGTCACGAAGGACGCAACTAGTAAGGGCAGACAGCTAATAAAGCCCTGGGTGCAAAGTAGCACAGGTTAAAATACCAGGCACTTTGTTAAACGATGTTGATTCGTTCAGTACAGTGGGCAGGGCTAAAGAAAAACTGATGGCCACGTTTTTCCTTTTAAGCAAGAATGTGCATAAAACATGAATTTCACCAACTTGGCCATATCTGCCACAGTTTCCAGAGAGTATGAGAGGTGGACGGCCTCTTTGGCCAAACAGGTGCCCTGTTGTAAAACGATTGGCCTCAGTATGGTTCGGCGGGTGTGTAGGAGGGCCAGACAACAGAGTAATATGTGCACCAGGGATTACCTTCTGTAGTTGCACAGCCTGCAATGTATGATGGTGTCAAGGGATCTCCAAGTCGGATTCAATTCTTTAACTGGGAGTAGTACTAATTTTGCAAATAGAATTTGGTTTGAAGCCCATTTTCCCACCACTTAATGGAAACTGAGCTTGGATGTATGGTTTGTATGGGGCATTGCTGGAGTGTCATGTGAGACTTTTGCTTCCATGACAAGTTCACGTGAGTGAAGATATAATTGCTTTTTTATTGATTATTTAATGCTAAATTAATTAATAGCATTTGTATCCTAGTTTTCCACAGCGCTTTGCAAAAACTCCTGTGCAGCTGACAAATTACTGACCAGGTTTGTTGAGTTTTAAGAAGATCGATTTTATGAGGGCCTTGATGGTATTGTCAGAAGCTGTTGTTGCCTGGAAATAATACTTGCCAGGGGCGCCATGCACTTGCGTTTTTGCTGAATGAGGCCAAACTCAAGCCTAATCAGTGTGTTTCTAGTGTGGGAGTGCAGGTAAAACAGTTTCTTGTAAGCTGTGCATTGGATCTTTTTGAGTTTGGTTAATAGCATACCAGGAATGCCTGCTGTACATAGTTAACCAAGGGGAGCAACTTTGTTAAAGTCACCCTCCATATAGCGTGGTTGTTGAGCTATCAAGAGTGGAGTTTACTTTTCAAAGACCGTATTTGACCATCCTCCCTTTGAGCTTCATTTTTTATAGGTGCAATGCTGGTCTTCCTGATTCGCACAGCCATGTTCCCAGCTAGTTATAGTTTAGAACTCTTTCTAGCCTTTGTGCCCCCAACTACCATCTTGAGGACATTTTTTTTGGGTGTCGTCAGAAGATCACTATCTTTGTTTTGCTTGCATTAGCTACAAGCTCATTCTCTATGCTATACGTGTCCAGTGCATTACAAGCTTTTGTAGACCAACATTTGTGTGATCCAAAAGCAGTAGATCATCTATTTGTTGCATGAGATGGATTTTCTTGTCTCCAATTCTAGGGTTGACTAAAGTTGCACCTGATAAGGCCAGGCCCAAGTCAGACGTATATAGATCAAATAAGAGTGGGACCAGCACACAGCCCTGTTTAAGCCCTTGATCAGTGGTGATTTTGGCTGTTGCTGCCTCCCCGTGAGCTTGACTCATATCAAAATCCTGATGTAGAAGGAAATAATGGTGCACAGTAATTTAGGGCAGATGTTCCACATCTCTAGTTTCTGCCAAAGATGTTCAGGATGACTTTGTCAAACGCTGCGGAGTAGTCAATGAAGCAGACGAAGATGAGGAGGGTTATGTGTGTTGCCATTTCATGGGCTAAGTATGAGAGGGCGACAACGTTGTCCACTGTTGACCCTTCCACTTGGAACCCTGTCTGGAAGAAGGGTAGCAGATGCTTAGTAAAAGCCCAAGTTGCTAACTTCTGCAATAATGTACTGGCTTAAACGCTGCCCTTTATGCCCAGCAGTGCTATTAGGTGGTAATTTCGCAACAGGTTGACGCCTTTCTTAAAAATAGGTTGCAGTCGAGAGACCCTTCACGGCTCCGTGACATTTTCAAGGAACCTGCACTCTATGTACAAAAGAGCAAGTGCAGAGACCCAAAACTGTGTGTCCTCTCTGAATAATGATTCTGGTAGGCAGTTGGGGCCAGGGACACTGTCCTTTCAAATCCTCTTCAGGATGTTGCAGATCGCCAATTCACTCGGTGCTGATTGCTTCATTGAGGAAGCAATCATCTCTGAGTCAATTTCTTCTTCTGCCCTTCTAAGTCCTGATTTATTTTGGTGAGGTTTGTCCTGGTGCTCAGTGTAGAGGGATTTGACATGCGCGATCCTTTCCCCTGCTGGGACTGAATTCCCTCTGTTGCCGTCCCCATTGTATAGAGTTTTGAGATATTGTTAGAATTGTTGGTGTTTGTTGGCAGATATCAAGTCACAGATTTTAATCCACTTTGCTTCCTGTGCTTTCCTTCCATGCACCCATACAAGGTGTTTATGATTCTTCGTTGCGGGTTCTGGCTGGACAGCATGGTCACTCTCGTTTCATTGGATAACCGCATAGTTTGTGATGCGTTCGCTCAAGCCCTGGGTCAGGAATAGTCGATTGCGATTTGGTTATTGATGGAAGGTGGATAAGTAGTCCTCTGGTTGTTAATTTTTACTATGGAGTTTGTGGACTCAAGATTGTATGTCTTCAGGAAGGTGTTAAATCTCACTGAATCACTAAGCATCCAAAGAATTGCGTCAACCTTTCCCCACTGATGCATGTTGAAGTCTCCCAGCAAGAAGCTATGAATGCCTGGGTGCTGAGCTATTAGTTTTCCCAGAAGATGAATCAGCTGGTCCAGCTTTTATAGAGTCCCTGAGCCATGGGCATTGAAGTAGGCGTTGATGAATAATGTGGATGGAGGTGTGGCAAGACCTATGAAGCGTTTCAGAATGCCTACGTGGAGCATTCCCAAGGTACTGTGTAGGTCCAGGAAGGTCAGAGTTGTTGAATGCTTAATGTATGGGTAAATATCTCCCAAGGGCCTTCTGAACGGGTGTGGGTTTTTTGGCAAGCTTATGGAATTTGCCTTAGCCAGGTAGCATCGTTGGTGTTAGTGCCCATGTCTCCTGCAAGCAGACGATGTCTGTTTCCACTAGACGTATAAGAGCATCCATGCTCTGGAGCATCTTGGTGATTCCGGTCACATTCCATGTTACGATTTTGATGGCTTGTCTCATCCTACTTGTTTGTGTGCGCTTTACTAGGAATGTCTTAGTTTCTTTTGGGGGAGGCTACTGGCAACTCAGCCCCAATAATTGGAGTCCAGTGTGCAATGGAGTGCAGAGCTCTGAGTGGTGGTTATTGGCCAAGCCCCGTTCTGACTGTCTAGCCTACACTGAATGTTGAGATTCTTGAAGCTGTGAGGAGTCTCTGCTCTCTTTGTCATCTTTAGGATACTCTTATTTGGGCTGCTTTTAGGCTGGAACTGTAGAATAAGTAGATATTTTTTTTTTACCATTGTCCGTACTTGAAACCCTCAGTCAGAGAACTGCCCCCATTCATTCAGCACTTTTATGGAAGTGCTGTTGTCAAGCCTTGTTACAATGGTTGACTCTCTCCCTGTGTCTAAGGTGATAACGTCAAACTGTACCCGGGTTATATCTTCGCTGTTAATAGGTGACAGTGATCAAATATGCTGCAGAAGTTTTAAAATATTGGCTCTGTTAAGAATGTCCATGTTGCCTCCAAATGTGTACTGCAGAATGAATATTGTATTTTAGGGACAACCGCCTTCTGCCAGCTTGTGGCTGTATGTTGGCTATGTTTCATGATGGCCCTTTGTTCAAGCTGACTGGAATTGAGGTGAGGATAGTGGTTCCCCATTGTCGCTTCTTGCAGGACAGGGGATTTGAGATCTTAAAGAGCTTACTGTTGTAATGTTTTCAATGTCCCTTCAGCCTGATGATTGACAATTCCAGCCTCTCACTGCTGTTTCACCAACCATAGGGCCTCTCTGATGTTCTACTGGCCTCCCTGTGTTGTCTTCTTTGCTCGGTCCTATCGTCGTAGTTCCTGGATGTTCATGGGCTTGATTTTGGTTGGAATTTCCCAATTCACATGCTAATTAGGTGTGTGCCTGATGATGTGGCAGACTGAAAGTTCTATGCTAGCCCATGCACCATCTGTACTATTCAGCTGAATCTGTGCACCAGATCAGCATGCAGAAATATGAAAAACGTCCAATACAGCTTGCCTACCCCAACCAGTATCCACATACCTAGAAGGTCCAGTGGCCTGCCTCAATTGCTATTTCCAAGGCCACCCCAAAATGACCACATTACCAGGGAGAGCTAAGATACCCAATACACCAAGACATGACCTAAACAGCTTTCTTTGCAATGTTAGGGCATTAGCCAAGCACTCAATCGAGATATGAGATATGATTACCTTTCAGTCTTGGGATATTTGCTTTCTCACAGAGACTTGGCTTTCCCCCCTAATCTAAGAACTGTCGAATTAGCCATTCTGGTTAGCTACAAACTAATCCATCTTGACAGATAAGAAACAATGGGTGGTGGCATCGCTATAGCCTTCAAAAACATCTTAAATGTGACTTGGATTTCAACCATAGCAACAAGTCTATAGAGTTAGGTATTTTCAAGATAAATTTGTCTGCTACAGAAAGCTGGAATGGAGCCTTGATTTACTGCCTCCAGCACCCAAAACGAATGTTAGCGATCTATTGATAGAACAAATATCCACACATGTCCTAGCATCTAAAACATTTCTTTTGTTAGGGGACTTCAATTTCCATGGGTAAGAACACACTAACCCAGAAGTCAGGACACTTCTAACTAATTTAGATTTCTTAGGCCTTGTTCAAAGAGTTAACGGCCTGACACATTCTGCTGGACATACGCTGGATTTCATTTTTTCTAACATAGACCAGTTGACCTGCAATCCTTCTCTTTCCCTTACATGGACCAATCATGTTATAGTCTTGTTCGATATCCAATTCCCTTCCTCTCAGGGTAGCACTATAAACAAAGAACGTGACATGAAGCACGCAGACCTTGGCACAAACTTACCCCTGAAGCTTTCAGCGATGCCTTTCACTCCAAGCTGCCAAACAATAACCTGGAGGTGCCTGAATTGCTGAAATGCTTTAACTCTGCCCTCACAATGGCTCTGGACACAACAATTCCCTTCAAATAACATGGTTCCACAAATCGGCGACCTTCAGCTCGCCAGAACTAAAAATAGAAAAAACGAAATGTAAAACCCTAGAGAGACACTGCTAGAGAATAAAAGAACCCCTTGATAGGGAACTGTATAAACAGGCTCTATCCCAATACCATCGGAACATCAAAACATCCAGGCGGATGTTTATTATCATATACACAACAAAGGACCTGTTCACACAGAGATTCTCATCCTCAGATCCACACCTCGATTCTGAGATATCTAAGGGCACAGCGGTTAAAATTATACCATCTGTGTTTACCAGATCTGGGTCACCACTTTTAAAACACAGTATACTGTACAAGTTGTTGCGTTGCTTCCAACTAATGTGTCCCCCACGCTCTCCCTCCCCTAATGTGAAAGAAGTGCTTCTAAAGAGTGACACGGAGATACATAAAGAAAAAATGTGTGAAGCGGATGGTGGTGCTTCACGGAAGTAACATCATGGGGGTAAGTAGGAAGGTACTCACCTACTACCTCAGGTTCTCATCATCAGCAACCACCAACCTGAACATAAATTGTGAAAAAGGAAACAAAGGGTGAACA
The DNA here is from genome assembly GCF_964261635.1 of Lissotriton helveticus. Classification (NCBI taxonomy): domain Eukaryota; kingdom Metazoa; phylum Chordata; class Amphibia; order Caudata; family Salamandridae; genus Lissotriton; species Lissotriton helveticus. The sequence continues at coordinate 1,218,665,897 of NC_136068.1, forward strand.
CTGGTGCTAGGATGTCGAATACTAAGTTAAAACCGGGCTAGATCACACTGGCTGTAGGACTTTTATTTAGTGCTGTGTGTCTGCCCTCTTAAAAGCCGTCAGGTTTCATTGCCCAAGGAAAAACTCACGGCAACTTCATCAGGACTTGGGTTCTGTCACTCCACCCTGCACTAATTTAGTTTTTATCTTAGTGTTCCTAAAGAAACAAGAGTGAAACACAGGTCCTTTTTTGTGTATAAGACTATGAGTGGGGATGACCTGTTCACTACCCCTATAGCTCCTTTTTTGTATAAGGATGTTTATTATCAACCAAATTGAACAAGCAAACACCTCTCCAAAAGCCCTTTTCAGTATAGTACAGGATTTTATCTCCCAACAAGCATGCACGAAATCCCCCGCAGAATCTCAGGAGCTCTGTGACTCATTGGCTAAGTACTTTCAGGAAAAGATAGATCACATCTATTCAAAATTCCCGGTCATCCCGTTGCAGGATTCAGAGACCACCATCATGATAGCAGAGCAAGGAAAAGCGATTCCCTGTATACTTGACTGTTTTCAGCCTACCACCTTAGAGGAAGTATGTGACTCCCTGGCCACAGCTCAATCTAGATCCCCTTGGGATCTATGTCCACCAAAGACAATATCTCTTCTAGCCACCAAGTGTGCCCCCGTGATCCAAAAGATCTTCAACTGCTCCATAAAAACAGGAACTATTCCCATTGAGTGGAAGGATGCTTGCATACAGCACATACTAAAAAAAGCAACATTGGACCAACAATCTCTCAGTTACTACCGCCCGAGCTCCCTGCTACCTCTTTTGGGTAAACAACTGAAAGGTCAAATAAATAAGCAGTTGGGATCATACCTCAAATTTAATCACATCCTTGATCCCTCACAATCTGGATTCCGACCAGGATTAAGTACAGAGACCACACTCCTGGCCATGACTGATTTACTGAGACAGGAGATGGGTGCAGGAAGACCAGTGGCACGGATACTATTAGATTTGTTAGCAGCCTTTGATACTACCTCCCATCCAAGGCTCATGAAAAGACTGCAGGCAATCGGTGTCCAGGGAGCAGCACTAAAATGGCTGCAGCATTTTCTGTCAGATAGACAATAGACGGTCATCCTGGGGCCATACTCTTTGGGCAAAACACGTCTGGACAAGGGTGTACCGCAGGGCTCGTGCCTGAGTCCCACCTTGTTCAATATTTATATGGCCCCACTAACAAAGATCGCGGAGCACTTTGGCTTTGAGATCATATCATACGCTGATGACACTCAGCTGATGATCACTATGGGCCAAGGCCTGGAGTCAGAGAAATTACGTTTTTCAGCAGGAATGTTGGCAATCTCCAGCTGGATGACTGAGAACTGTCTCCAGCTAAACCCAGAAAAAACAGAGATTATGTTGCTTGGAAAAGCCCCAGCCATCTGGTCATATAACTGTGGCTTCATCAGTTGGGTTCCACCCCTGTGCCCAAACAAACAATAAAAAATCTGGGGATAAAACTTGATCAAGCCCTAACAATGAAATATCAGATTGCAGCTCTTAGTAGCTCTTGCTATTACAATATGTACCTGTTGCGCAGAATCTTCCCCCTCCTCCCCACACATGTCCGTAGAACCCTGGTTCAGGCAATGGTGATAAGCAGACTGGACTATGGAAATGTCTTCTTCGGTAAAGTCAGTGATACCTTGCTCACTAAGCTCCAGGTGGTCCAGAACACCGCGGCCAGAGTCATATCAAATCGGCCCGCATGCACTCCTTCTGCGCCTTTGTTAAAAGATCTGTATTGGCTTTCAGTGAAAAAGTGCCCCTGTATAAAAATCTGCTGCCTCACGTATAATGCCCTAAGAGGCAATGGCCCATGCTATCTCCAAAACATAGTAAAGACCTATGTTCCCGGACGTATTCTCAGATCTAGCACTCAAGCCCTTCTGTGCGGGCCTCAAATTCAACAGACTTGTACCGGGGTAAAGTCCTTTTCCTATCTCGCCCCAGGATACTGGAACAAATTACCCGTAACTCTACGAGAAACTCCTACCTACAGTTAATTGAGGAAATTACTAAAAGTTTACTTATACTAACCCTCTATGTTCTGTTCCTCTAGTCAGGGTCTGCAACAGTGCCGAGATGCCCCCAGGTGATACGTGCACTATAGCAAAAAATACTAACATAACATAACAACATGCGATAAGCTAACTTGGTGAGGGTGTTGCTGCCTTGGCTTGGCATCCTAGCCATGTGGGGCATGAATTATGTCCTTCCTGGGTGGGGAAGATGTTTCCCCAAGAGAGGAGGTGCTGAATCGAGGTGGCTACTGGTCAGACCCTGAACAGCCTGTGCGTAGGTCAGCTTATTTGAGGAGGTAAGGGTCGTGGTGGTTTCCTTTGGAGGGCCCGGATGTTGTAGTCCCATTTGAAATAATGGGTACAAGGGTACGGTAGATCCAGTGGTTGCAGGTGGATGGGTTTTCTTTTGCTGCAGCTGTGGCTATGCTACAAGCCTGCTTGCGGGCTATTAATGAGATCATTCTCATTGTCTGCTTTTCGGTTTGCTTCTGATGTTTCCTTAATAGTTTCTTTGCTTTCTGAGTGAATGGTGGATGAACCCCACCTCAATGATGCCCTGCACTGCTTTGTCTGTGCAGGGTGCCACTCTTGGCTTTTTGGTTGGACTTTGTATTGTAATTGCATTGTAATTATATTTATATAGCGCTTACTACCCCTGACGAGGCATCAAGTGTTTTTTTAGTGAGTAGCATGTGACTCCGGAACCCAGAAAGGATTAGTGGTGAATTAGTACAGTGAAATATGAAATTAATTTGAGCGGTGGATATTTAAGTCTGTTATTTGTATTGAGAAGGATAGTGGAGGGATAGAAGAGGCAAAATGTTTACATCTATATTGCGCTTGCTACCCCTGATGAGGTGTTAAAGCAATTTTAGGCAAGTAGCTAGCTACTCCGGAACCAAAAAATAATTAGTGGTGAATTTTTCTGGGGAAATATGAAATTAATTTAAGCGGTGGACATGTTAGTCTGTTATTTGGATTGAAAAGGATAGGGGAGGAATGGAAGAGAGAAGGGTTTGCATTTCAATACTGCTTGCTACACCTGATGAGTTGTTGAACCGCTTTTCGGCGGGTAGCATGCTACTCCAGAACCTAAAACAGGATTAGTGGTAAATTAGTATAAGGAAATATAAAATTGATTTGATTGGTGGACATGTTAGTCTGTTATTTGGATTAAAAAGGAATAGTGTTTAACCACACCTTTATCACTTTAACAAAATATCCTGATAATAAACACTGCATTGGGACAGCCTTCTTTGCATCTTGCTATCAGACCCACCCACACATCAGTGATCTAGTAGGCATTTTGGAGACTGTGGAAACAGGGGGAATGGTTTTTTGTACCTGGTGTCCGAATGGTACTAAGTTGTGTGATCTGTATGCACCCGCATGTAATATTCAGCACCCTGCCTTACGGCTGTCAGGCCTGCTGTAGGGGTCACATTCAGTGTTAAGGGACATGGAACACAGGGATGTGTGACATGTTGTGTTTTCACTTTTGTCTGCACCAAGACATGCAGCGTGCAATGGCAGCTTTGCATGTGAGGGGTCCCTTAGGGTGGCTCAATTTGTGCTGCTGCCCTTAGGGACCCTCTTTAGTACCTCAGGCCCTAGGTACCAGGTGTACTGCTTACTAGGGACGTACAGAAGGTGCTAAAGGTTTTGCCAATTGATGGAACAATTGAACATTGTTAGGGAAAGAACACTGGCACTGGGGACCCGGTTAGCAGTAACCCAGCACACCTCAGTCATAGTGGAGCAATTTGGGTTGGTGGTCCATCCTCTCTTTCTGCATGAGTGATTATATGAGTTGTTGAGTTGGCTGACATTGGTGTGGGACCTGTGGCCACTATGTGTTTGCCAGCTGTGATTCCCCCACATTTGTGCAAGTTGACTCGAGTATTATTTATAGTTTTTAACTTTGTGACCAATGCAGCAAGTACATATGCAAGCAAAAAGTTTGTCCACAATATTGTGGCATAGGCAGTCTCATGTTGGGTTTACTTTTATATTAGTTTCATTGATTTTGTCAGTCTTTTTGGCGGTGCAGAGACAGAATATCGAGTAAAAAATATCGAGTTGCACAAATATCGACTCATTAATATCGTGGTTCAGAAATATTGACAGCAAGGATATTGTGGTCAAGAATATGGACTTAAGGTAAGTAATATCGATTTTAATATTATCAAAGTGTTTAATATCGTTTGCATGAATATAGTTGCTAAAAATATTGGTTTTTGTAATGATATATATTTTAGTATATATTTTATATTTATGTGAAGTATGTTTTTTTGTATAAGAATTGTTTGTATTTTTAATATATGTGTTAAACTTTTAGTATTTATAAAAAAAAAATTATTTGGATTTTGCATTTTTTGTTCCATAGCGGGTTTGGTGTTTATAGGGGAGTAGGGTGAGAAGTAATTTAATTGTATTAAATGTATTTTTCATTTAAGGATATTTGTTTAATTGAGATGTTATAGTATTAAATATATAAAGTAATTTATTACAAATTAATTATTAATTGGTTGTAAATTTATTTTAACTAATTAATTGGTAATTAATTATAGTAATTGTGTAATTTATCTTAGATGTGTGTTGTGGTGTTTATAGGTGTAAAAGGTGGGAAGTAATTTATTTTAAATTAATGAATTAATAATTGGATGTTAATTTTGATTAATTAATTGGTAATTAATTATGGTGATTGTGTAATTAATCTTAGGTGTGTTTTGTGGTGTGTAAAGGGTGGGAATTAATTGTTTAATTACTTTATTATTAGTTGTTATTAGTTTTTATTTGAAAAATATTTTTTTATGGTGTTTTATTATTTTATAGATGTGTGTTGTGGATATTATAGTGTTAAAGTGTGTGTAGTCAATTAATGTTTAGTAGTTTTTTTAATTAAGAATAGTATTTAAATTAATTATTAGTTATGTTAATTATGGAAGTAGATTTAAGTTAAAAAGTTGAAGTGTTTTGTTATTCATGTGATGTTATAGGATAGGAAATAAAAGACATACATTTATGTAAAAATTGTTGTTTGTAAATATTTTCTAGTTTAAAAGAATTATGTTTTATGAATGTCTATAATTTTATTTTATTTATTATTTGTAGTTTTTTCTTATATGTAAATAATATTATTATATGTTTAAAATTATATATACTAATATTATTATATTTTTCATTTTTTAAATAGTGTTCATTTATTTTTATGATTTTTTAAAAAAAGTAATATTTTTTATTTTTGTTTTAACTGTTTGAGTATGAATAGTATTTTTTTTTCTCTCAGCTATCCAACACCTTCACTAATGTTGCACTCACTTGAGTGGGAATAGTTTTTTTTACCTCTACACTATCCAGCACTTTCCCTACTGTTGCACTCACTGGAGTTGGAATTGTAGTTGTTACCCCTCCAATATCCAACACTTTCCCTACTGTTGTACTCCCTTAAGTGGGAATCGTAAATTTACCCCTCACTATCCAGCACTTTCCCTACTATTGCACTCTTTGGAGTGGGAATAGTAACGTTCCCCCCTCCGCTATCCAACACTTTCCCTACTGTTGCTCTTACTGGAGGGAGAATAGTCATTTTTACCCCTCCGCTATCCAAAACTTTCTCTTCTGTTGCACTCTTTAAAGTGGGAAAAATAATTTGTGCCCCTTCCCTATCCAACACTTCCCTACTGTTGCTCTCACTGGAGTGGAAATAGTAAATGTTATCCCTATGATATCCAACACTTTCCCTATTGTTGCACTCACTAGAGTTGGAGCAATAATTTTTACCCCTCTGCCTTTCAGCACTTTTCCTACTGTTGCACTCACTGGAGTGGGAATAGTTGTGTCTACCTCTCAGCTATCCAGCACTCTCCCTACTGTTGCACTATTTGCAGTGAGAATAGTCATTTTTACCCCTTCGCTATCCAGCACTTTCCCTGCTGGACTGGAGTGGAAATAGTCATTTTTACCCCTCCACTGTCCAACACTTATCCTACTGTTGCACTCACTGGAGTGGTTATTGTAATTATTACCCCTCCACTATCCAACACTTTCCCTACTGTTGCACTCTTTGGAGTGGTAATAGTAATTGTTGTGCCTCCTCTATACAAAACTTTCCCCACTGTTGCTCTCACTGGAGTGGGAATGGTACATTTTAACCTTTTGCTATCTAACACTTTCCCTACTGTTGCACTCACTGCAATAGAATAGTAATGTTTACCCCTCCGCTATCCAACACTTTCCCTACTGTTGCACTCACTGGAGTGGGAATAGTGAATTTTACCCCTGTGCTATCCAACACTTTCCCTATTGTTGCACTCACTGGAGTTGGAACACTAGTTTTTACCCCTCCACTATCCAACACTTTCCCTACTATTGTACTCACTGGAGTGGGAATAGTAATTCTACCCCTCCACTATCTGTCACTTTCCCTACTATTGCACTCTTTGGAATCGGAATAGTAACATTTCCCCCTCCGCTATCCAACACTTTCCCTACTGTTGCTCTCACTTGAGTGAGAATAGGCATTTTTTACCCCTCCGCTATCCAACACTTTCCCTACTGTTGCACTCTTTGGAGTGGTAATAGTAAATTGTGCGCCTCCTCTATCCAACACTTTCCCTAATGTTGCTCTCACTGGAGTGGGAACAGTAATTTTTACCCCTCTGCTATTCATCGCTTATCCAATGTTGCACTCACTGCAGTGGGAAAAGTAATTTGTACCCTTCTGCTATCCAACACTTTCCCTAATGTTACACTCTTTGAAGTGGGAATAGTAATGTTACCCCTCGGCTATCCACCACTTTCCCTATTGTTGCATTCACTGGAGTTGGAACAGTAGTTTTTACCCCTCCACTATCCAACCCTTTCCCTACTGTTGTACTCACTGGAGTGGTAATAGTAATTTTACCCTTCCACTATCCAGCACTTTCCCTACTATTGCACTCTTTGGAGTGGGAATAATATATTTTCCCCCTTCGCTATCCAACACCTTTCCCTACTGTTGCTCTCACTGGAGTGAGAATAGTCATTTTTACCCCTCCGTTATCCAACACTTTCTCTACTGTTGCACTCTTTAGAGTGGGAAAAGTAATGTGTGCCCCTCCGCTATCCAAAACTTTCCCTATGGTTGCTCTCACTGGAGTGGAAATGGTACATTTTACCCCTTTGGTATCCAACACTTTTCCTATTGTTGCACTCACTAGAGATGGAAGAGTAATTTTTACCCCTTCACTATCCAGCACTTTCCCTGCTGTTGCACTTACTGGAGTGAGAATAGTCATTTTTACCCCTCCACTGTCCAGCACTTATCCTACTGTTTCCCCCATTTGGAGTAGGAAAAGTAATTGTTGCGCCTCCTCTATCCAACACTTTCCCTACTGTTGCTATCTCTGGAGTGGGAATTGTCAATTTTAACCCTCCGCTATCCAACACTTTCCCTACTGTTGCATGCACTCACTGGAGTGGGAATAGTATTTTTTTCCCATCTGCTATCCATCACTTATCCTACTGTGGCACTCACTGGAGTGGGTGCAGTAATGGGTCCCCCTACACTAGCCAACACTTTTCCTACTGTTGCACTCTTTGTAGTGGGAATAGTAATTTTTACCCCTCCGCCATCCAACACTTTCCTTATTGTTGCACTCACTGGAGTTGGAACAGTAGTTTTTACCCCTCCACTATCCAACACTTTCCCTACTTTTGCACTCTTTGTAGTGGGAATAGTAACTGTTCCCCCTCCGCTATCCAACACTTTCCCTACTGTTGCTCTCACTGCAGTGAGAATAGGCATTTTTACCCCTCTGCTATCCAACACTTTCTCTACTGTTGCACTCTTTAGAGTGGGAAAATTAATTTGTGCCCCTCCGCTATCCAACACTTTCCCTACTCTTGCTCCCACTGGAGTGGAAATAGTACATTTTACCCCTTTGCTATCCAACACTTTCTCTATTATTGCACTCACTAGAGTTGGAAGAGTAATTTTTACCCCTCCGCTATCCAATACTTTCCCTACTGTTGCACTCACTAGAGTGGGAATAGTTGTATGTACCCCTCAGCTATCCAGCACTTTCCCTACTGTTGCACTATTTGGAATGAGAATAGTAATTTTTACCCCTACGCTATCCAGCAATTTCCCTGGTGTTGCACTTACTGGAATGGGAATAGTCATTTTTACAGCTCCACTGTCCAACACTTATCCTACTGTTGCACTCACTGGAGTGGGTATAGTCATTTTTACCCCTCCGCTATCCAACTCTTTCCCTACAGTTCCACTCTTTGGAGTGGTTATAGTAAATTTTGTGCATCCTCTATCCAACACTTTCCCTACTGTTGCACTCACTGGAGTGGGAATAGTGATTTTCACCCCTCCACTGTCCAACACTTATCCTACTGTTGAACTCACTGGAGTGAAATAGTCATTTATCCCCTCTGCTATTAATCACTTGTCCTACTGTTCCACTCACTGGAGTGGGTATAGTAATGTGTACCCCCCCCCCGCTATCCAACACTTTCCCTACTGTTGCACTCTTTGGAGTGGGAATAGTAATTTTTACCCCTCCGCTATCCACCACTTTCCCTATTCTTGCACTCACTGGAGTTGGAACAGTAGTTTTTACCCCTCCAGTATCCAACACTTTCCCTACTGGTGTTCTCACTGGAGTAGGAATATTACTTTTACTCCTCCACTATCCAGCACTTTCCCTACTATTGCACTCTTTGGAGTTGGAATAGTAATGTTTCGCCCTACGCTATCCAGCACTTTCCCTGCTGTTGCACTTACTGGAGTGGGAATAGTCATTTTTAGCCCTCCACTGTCCAAAACTTATCCTACTGTTGCACTTTTTGAAGTGGTAATAGTATTTTTTGTGCCTCTTCTATCCAACACTTTCCCTACTGTTGCTTTCACTGGAGTGGGAATGGTAAGTTTTAAACCTTTTGCTATCGAACACGTTCCCTACTGTTGCACTGACTGCAATTAGATTAGTAATGTGTACCCCCGGCTATCCAACACTTTACCTACTGTTGCACTCACTGGAGTGGGAATAGTAATTTTTACCCCTCCGCTATCCAACACTTTCCCTATTGTTGCACTCACTGAAGTTGGAACACTAGTTTTTACTCCTCCGCTATTCAACACTTTCCCTACTATTGTACTCACTGGAGTGGGAATAGTAATTTTACCCCTCCACTATCCAGCACTTTCCCTACTATTGCACTCTTTGGAATGGGAATAGTAACTTTAACCCATCCACTTTTCCAACACTTTCCCTACTGTTGCTCTCATTAGAGTGAGAATAGTCATTTTTACCCCTCCGCTATCCAGCACTTTCCCTACTGTTGCAGTCTTTGGAGTGGTAATAGTAAATTTTGCACCTCCTCTATTCAGCACTTTCCCTACTGTTTCTCTCACTGGATTGGGAATAGTACATTTTAACCTTTTGCTATCCAACACTTTCCCCACTGTTGCACTCACTGGAATGGGAATAGTCATTTTTACACCTCCGCTATCCAACACTTTCCCTACTGTTGCTCTCACTGGAGTGGGAATAGTCATTTTCTCCCCTTTGCTATCCATCACTTATCCAATGTTGCACTCACTGGAGTGGGTACAGTAATGTGTACCCTTCTGCTATCCAACACTTTCCCTACTGTTGCACTCTTTGTAGTGGGAATAGTAATGTTTACCCCTCCGCTATCTACCACTTTCCCTAATGTTGCACTCACTGGAGCTGGAGCAGTAGTTTTACCCCTCCACTATCCAACACTTTCCCTACTGTTGTACTCACTGTAGTGGGAATAGTAATTTTACCCCTCCACTATCCAGAACTTTCCCTACTATTGCACTCTTTTGAGTGGGAATAGCAACTTTTACCCCTCTGCTATCCAACACTTTCCCTACTCTTGCACTCACTGGAGTGAGTCTAGTCATTTTACCGCTAAGCTTTCCAGCACTTTCCCTACTGTTGCACTCTTTGGAGTGGAATTTGTTATTTTTACCCCTCCGCTATCCAACACTTTCCCTATTGTTGCACTCACTGGAGTGGGAATAGTAATGTTACCCGTCCGCTATCCAACAGTATCCCAACTGTTGCACTCACTGGAGTGGGAATAGTAATTGTTACCCCTCTGCTATCCACTGCGCCTACGGCCTGGTCACCCCCACGCTCCTGTGCCTGCTGCCGCTGCCGCAGCCCCAGCCTCCCGAGGGCTGCCGAGCCCACACCAGCTTTTCCCGCCGCCCCAGCCTCCCGAGGGCCGCCGAGCCCACACCAGCTTTTCCCGCCGCCCCAGCCCGTGGCCCCGCCCCCCCGACAGCCGATTGGCTCGCGCTCCCGCCTCCCCGCAGACCCTCCCGACCGGCTCCCTTCTTATGACGTCCCCAGAGCGACCGCGCAGCGGACGCGCGCAGCGGGAGCACCGAATGAGCGCCGAAGGTGCGCCAAAGGTAAGCCCGTCTGCGCCCGTCCGCGCCTGGACCGCGCCCAGCGCCAGGACCCCTGGCCCTCGCAGACCACAGCCCACCCGCCGGACGTACAACGACGCCACCCTCAACGCACTCAACGCCGGCCGAACCCCTGGATGCTACCGAGCCACCCCGAGACGCACCCACGGACCCTTCATCTGCCAGTCCTGCAAGTTCTCCTGCACCCGGACCTGCACTGCACCAGCACCCACCAAGCCGAACTCCAGCAGCACCCACCTTAAGTGCATCCTGCTCAACACCCGCTCCATCCACAGACACGCCGTCGAGCTCTGGAACCTGCTCGACACCACAGCCCCAGACGTCGCCTTCCTCACGGAAACCTGGATGAACGCCTCCTCAGCGCCCGACACCGCCATCGCCATCCGAACGGCTACAAGATCATCCGGAGAGACCGCGTCAACCAGACAGGAGGAGGCATCGCCATCATTCACAGGAACACCATCCGCATCACGACCAACACCGACGACACCATCGCACCCGCCGAACACCTGCACTTCCAGATCCACGTCAACCCCAAGACCACCCTCAGAGGCACCCTCATCTACAGACCCCCGGGACCACGCACACAATTTAGCGAGGACATCGCCGACTTCATCAGCCCGCTCGCCCTCCCCTCAGCCGACTACATCCTCCTCCGGGACCTCAACTTCCACCTGGAGAACAACGACGACCGCAACACCACCACCCTGCTGGAAAACCTTGGAAACCTGGGACTCAAGCAGCTGGTGACCACCCCACCCACCTCGCCGGACACACTCTCGACGCCGTCTTCTCATCCAGCAAAGACATCGCCTTCAGCCACGCCACAGGACTCCACTGGACGGACCACAGCTGCGTCCACTTCACCTTCAGAAGAACGACGACCCACCACCACCAGCAACAGGTTGCCCGAAGAAGCTGGAACAAGATCACAGCCAACCAGCTCGCCGCTTCCCTGAGTCAGCACCCTCCTGCCAGCTCAGCGAACCCCAGCCAGGCCGCCGACAACCTCACGAAGTGGATCAGCAACTGCGCGGACGAACTCACCCCTCTGAGGACCCCGCCCAGCAGACCCGGCAGCAAGAAAGCCCCATGGTTCACCGACGAACTCAAGAGCTCCAAGAAGAACTGCCGAGCCCTCGAGAAAGTCTGGAGAAGGGAACCAACACCGGACAACATGACCACCCTCAAGCTTGCCACCCGGAAGCACCACCAACTGATCCGCGCCACCAAGAAAACTGCATTCAAGGACCGACTGGACAACAACGCGCACAACTGCAAGGAACTCTTCAACATCGTGAAAGAGCTCTCCAACCCCAACGCCGGAAACAACGACATCACCCCATCGCAACAGCTTCAGCATTCAACCATCGCACATAACGACCGCAGCAACGCCGCCCTCCACCACCCTCCGCGCCTGGACTCCGATCAGCACCGATGACACCGTCCGCATGATGAACTCCATCCACTCCGGATCTCCGACCGACCCCTGCCCTCACCACGTCTTCAACAAGGCCGACGCTGTCATCGCACCCCACCTGCGGGACATCGTCAACACCTCCTTCGACACCGCCACCTTCCCGGAGAGCTGGAAGCACGCCGAACTCAGCGCTCTACTAAAGAAACCAACAGCGGACCCCACCGAACTCAAGAACTACCGCCCCATCTCGCTCCTCCCGTTTCCAGCCAAAGTTATCGAGAAGACCGTCAACAAACAGCTGGCCGCCTTCCTCGAGACGAATGGATCCCTCGACCCCTCACAGTCTGGCTTCCGAGCCAACCACAGCACCGAGACCGCCCTCATCGCTGCCACCGATGACATCCGAGCCCTGATGGACAACGGAGAAACAGCGGCCCTCATCCTCCTAGACCTCTCCGCGGCATTCGACACTGTCTGCCACCGCACCCTAGTGCAGCGCCTCAGCAACGTCGGAATTCAGGAGAAGGCACTGGAATGGATCGTCTCCTTCCTCGACGGAAGAACACAGAGAGTCCGTCTACCACCGTACAAGTCAGAGGACACCGAAGTCATCTGCGGCGTCCCTCAAGGATCCTCGCTGAGCCCCACCCTCTTTAACGTCTACATGAGCCCCCTCGCGCCCATCGCACGCCAACACAACCTGAACATCATCTCCTACGCCGATGACACCCAGCTGATCCTCTCACTGACCAACGACCCCGCTGCTTCCAGAGCCAACCTTCACGAAGGGATGAAAGATGTAGCCGAGTGGATGACGACCAGCCGCCTGAAACTGAACTCAGACAAGACGGAAGTCCTCATCCTGGGCTCCTCGCCCTCCGCCTGGGACGACTCCTGGTGGCCCCCCGCCCTGGGCACCGCACCCACACCGACAGACCACGCACGCAACCTGGGCTTCATCCTGGACTCCTCCCTCTCCATGACCAGACAAGTCAACGCCGTCTCCTCGTCATGCTTCAACATCCTGCGCATGCTACGGAAGATCTTCCGGTGGATCCCCACTGAGACCAGGAAGACGGTCACCCAGGCCCTCGTCACCAGCAGACTGGACTACGGCAACGCCCTCTACGCCGGAACCACCGCCAAGCTCCAGAAGAGACTCCAGCGGATCCAGAACGCCTCAGCCAGACTCATCCTCGACATCCCCCGACGCAGCCACATCTCCGGACATCTGAGAGACCTGCACTGGCTCCCCGTCAACAAGAGAATCACCTTCCGTCTCCTCACCTACGCACACAAAGCCCTACACGATCAAGGCCCGAGCTACCTCAACAACCGCATCAACTTCTACGCTCCCAAAGGCCACCTCCGATCAGCCAGTCACGCCCTCGCCGCCGTCCCCCGCATCCAAAGAACGACAACAGGAGGAAGGTCCTTCTCCCACCTGGCCGCCAAGACCTGGAACTCCCTCCCGACCGACCTGCGCCTGACCCAAGACCACCTCTCCTTCAGGAAGAAGCTCAAGACCTGGCTGTTCGAGCAGTAGTAGCACCCCCCCCCCCAAGCGCCTTGAGACCCTCCGGGTAAGTAGTGCGCTCTATAAATGTCCTTGATTGATTGATTGAAAAGTATCCCTACTGTTGCACTCACTGGAGTTGGAATAATAAATGTAATTCCTCCACTATCCGTTTACCCTACTTTTGCACTCACTGTATTGGGAAAGTTATTTTTACCCCTTTGCTATCCAACACTTTCCCAACTGTTGCACTGATTGTATTGCGAAATGTAAATATTTTTTAATAGTTTAATGTTTCATTTTATTATAGATTATTGTTTTTATATTTTAAATCATTGATATATATTGTTATTTTTGTATCTTATTTTAAACTTCTAACATAAATTTAAAATAATGGTTTATTAATTGTTTTAATATATATGTATACATTATTATATTTCCGTGCTGTTTTAATTAAGTTTATTTGTTATATTTTAATAAAATATATATTAAATTTATTTTATTTTGTTTAAACTATATTTGATATATTTAATATATATTATTTTATTATATTTCTATAAAAGTCAATATTTTATACATCTATATTTTTAACATTGATATCTTTTAGTCAATATTTTTGTACCTTTTTAAGTATAGGAGTATATATTGTTGTTGTCATTATTTTTTACATCAATGTTATGTCAGTGAACCCTTTTTGGCCATGTCCGCCATGGTAAGTGCCATTACTTGAAGTATGTCCATCTATATTTCAAGATTTTGTGATTGCCATGCTTCAGAATGTGTGGCCCCAGTCAAGTAGGCATTGGTGGACCATAGCACATTGTCCCATACTTAGGAGAGTCTTAATAGTGCTAAGGTTTGGTATCTTTGTCGAAAGTCAATTGGCTCTGGCAGAAATAAAGCCTCTTGGCCTATTTCATTGCCCAAATGAAGAAGGTCCAATTTTAGGAGGGCGCCTCTTGCTTCGGGGTCTTCTATTTGCAGCTTGTCTTCAAGGGAGTTTCCCTCCTTTGATTTGTCCTTGCCTCCAAGCACATGGAACTCAATAGTGGGATTGAACATAGATTGATTTCTTATGCTGCACTAGGCTGTGTGGGGAAGGAATTGCTGGTTGTCCTTGTGGTCAATTACTTTCTTTTTTTTTTATTTTAAACTTTTTATTATTGAAGTTCTTGTATCAAAAAAAAAAAGGTAATACAAATATTAACAACCAAAGAGTACAAAATCATAGTTTACAGAAAGCATCTTCCAATATTACTCAAAATACGATTTCAAAATGTTATCAAATTTCCTTATCCCCCCAATTCGCTGTGCATAACGAAATTCACTGATTCGAACGTTCCTCATTTTCTGAAGCCAGGTATTAAACAAAGGAGCTTGTGTTAATTTCCAATTCTGGAGCACCAGAGATCTCGCTACTGCCATCATAATAAATAATAATTTAACCATCTGTTCTAACAATCCAAGATCAGAATCATATCCATAAAGTATTAATTTAGCGTTATAGACAATCTGAATCCCACAATACTTTTGTAAATATTCAAAAATTTCATTCCAAAAAGGCACAATTTTAACACAGTGAGCTATAGTGTGAGACCAATTAGCAGGACTATATTGCAGACATCTAAAACATGTGGCACTAACATTCACAAACATTTTGGAGATGACGGCAGGAGTTCGATAGAGGAGCCATTTGCTGAAAAAATCATTCTCCTCCAATTAGAACCTCGAAGAACACTAAAATTCATCTCATTGATACATTTCCAGGTATTCAAAGTAAGAGCATGATTTTCTTGATCGTACCATTTTTTAATGACTCTTGTACTAAGATCTGTTTCAATATGTTGAGCTAAGCAACGTTTCCATTCTCCTGGCTTCTTACTCTGAGACTGAGAGGGAGAGTCAATCATACTTGGCTCAGCTTGTCCCAGGGTTTTAAAAATTGAAACATAAGAATTTAATAACATAAAATTTCCTGAGATTAATCGCTACATCTCTCCAGGTGACAGTCAAGCCCCTTCTCTTAAGAAGTCTGACAAAGTACAAAACCCAGCCCGTTCCCATTGAGAAACAATATCTGCTCCGACTTTAATTCCCATAAAAATAAGAGCATTCCTTAAAGGAGTTCTAGAATTGAACTGTGGAAGGGAATACCTTTTTAGAAAAACATCGCGGCGTTTGAAAAACCAATACATCATTTTATACCGAGTGAGTTTTGGCGATTTAGGGATGTGAAGAGGAGCTGGGGTTTGAACCTCTTGACTGATTTGGTCAAAAAAGAAATTAATAAATAATTTTGGACTTTGCATTCCTAATTTAAATCGTTCTAAATATTGGGCGAAAAATCCACTATAATATTCTCTAAGATTGGGAACAGATAAGCCTCCCAATTCAATATCCACGTAGAGTGTCTTCATTGCAATCCTAGGGCGTTTTTTAGCCCATATAAAACTTGAGAGTAGTGATTCTGCTTTTGAAAAAAAAACTACTAGGTAAGTAGCACGGAATAGCTGAGAATAAGAAATTAAAAAGTGGAAGTATAGACATCTTTATAAGTGTCACCCGACCCATAATAGTGAATGGCAATGGATCCCATCTAGTAAATAAGGATTGCACCTTATGTAAAAGTGGGTCATAATTTAACTTAACTAAATCGGATACCAAATTAGAAAACATAACCCCTAAATACCGTTTTGGTCTTAAACTAATACATCCAACTAAGTCCGGATGTAAATCCACCTCCCCCCACCACACACTAATATTTCAGTTTTTTTTTGTTAATTCGGTAACCTCCTAAGGCCTCGAATTCTTCGAAAAGCTGTAAAACAGCAGTCTGAGATTGGATATCCGTCTTGATTATCAACATGATATTATCGGCGTAGAGTTTAATTTTGGCCATAGATAAAATCGGTGGTGGAATATTTACAGATTCACGAATTGCTATAGCTAACGGTTCAATAAAAAAAGCAAAAAGAATAGGGGATAAGGGGCAGCCCTGCCTGGTGCCCCGTTGGACCGAAACTGTGCCTACCATAACAGAATTATTAACTATATTAGCTTTGGCACCCGTGTATAAGTTTTGAATTAAACTAACAATTTGTGAAGGGATACCCAAGTGTTTTAAAATAGAAAATAAAGTTGTCCACACCACCAAATCAAAAGCTTTCTCAGCATCTAATAATAAAATTAAGGCCGGGATTTTTTTAACCTGAAAATAATCTAACGCTTCCGTGAGAAAATGGGTGTTGGTAGCTAGCTGCCGGCCTGCCACAAAACCATTCTGATCTGAATGAATAAGATCCGCTGCAATCGTGTTAAAACGTATTGCAAGTAGTTTAGTAAGGATTTTATAATCAGTATTAAGTAGTGTGATAGGCCTGTACTAGTTAGGGTCTTTTAAATTTTTACCTTTCTTTGGAAAACTAACAACAATCTCCTCCCCAAAAGAATCCGGAGCTTGACCCCCCATTAACATATAATTAAATAATTGTAATAATAGATCAGAGAAGGTACTAAAGAACATTTTAAAAAATTCCGCCGGAAGCCCATCCGGGCCACATGCTTTACCGATTGGCAAATTCTTAACCACAAATTCTAATTCTGATTTAGAAAATGTACGCCTCATTGAATCACTATCTACCGGAGTTAACGAGGGCAAATTATATCTAGATAAAAAATTTGAAAGCCTGGAGTGATCTATTATTTGCTGTTGACTATAAATTTGTTTATAATGGGACAGCATGATAGTGCCAATAGCGTCCGTCTGTGATACTTCAGCCTGAGTAACAGGGCACTTTAAAGAGTGAATTAAATTTGCGGCAGCCTGCTCTTTTGCCTGCCATGCGAGAAGTTTACCCGAAAAATTACTCTCCTCGTAGATCCTCTGAGATTTTATTGAAAATTGCTGTTCACTCTGTGTGAAGATAAACGTATTAAGCTCACGTTTAGCCTCATTTAATCTTTTTTGTACATCGCTAGAAGAATTAACTTGGCGCAATAGTGTAAGTGAATGAATTTTTGGGTAGATTGTGGTTTTAGTTTGTTTAATAGTGCGCCATTCTTCTGCATCTTTACTAATTATGATACCACGGACAAAAGCTTTTAATGAGTCCCACACAATATGGAGTGGGGCTGTATCTAAGTTACGTGTTATGAACTCGACAATTTCGATTTTTAAAAAAGAGATCCAATTATTATCCTGCAGATACGTTTTATTAAATATCCATTTTTTAGGAGACTTAATTTCTTCGCCTACTTCGAATTCGATTAACAACATTGCATGGTCTGAAAACCCATTATGATAAAATTTAATAACTTTGAAGCCAAAAATCTAGTCGAGACGAAGATCTATGTCTCCCAGACCAACAAGTGAATTCTTTTTTCTGTGGAAATTTGGTACGCCAAGGGTCACCTAGATCTAATAATGATATATACTGCATGATAGACCTTCTTGATTTAGGTTTAGATTGTTTCCTTGACATAGCGGTAGAGTCTAATTTCACATCCATAAGGATATTAAAGTCCCCCCCTATCACTATGTCCCCCCTAACTAATAACAAAGATTGAAATAACTCATCATAGATTGAGGCACGATCTTCCACTGGGGCATAAAAACTAACGAAAGTAATTGGTCTTCTCCTATTTTTTATTAAGCACGTGACCCAGCACCACCTCCCTGTCCCTCCATTTTCATACTGAATAATTTCTGCATCTAAATTTTGATTTAGAAAAATGGCGACCCCGCTTTTAGATTCTTGAGCGCATGAAAACCCTCTATATGACGACCAAGGTTTAAACATAGAAAAAGAATCAATTTTGGCGATTGAGATATGAGTTTCTTGAAGTAATACGACAGGTGGTCGCTCAGACTTAGTCCAGAGTTCAATCGCTCTCATTTTTTTTCGATTATTCAACCCATTAACATTGAAAGAGATCACTCTAAGCCCAACCATAGACATCTAAATAAATCATTGATACTAAGAGACACATCTTGCCATCTTCTTTTCCCATTAACATTAAACAAGAACTTCAATTTTTTTTTCTTTTTTCCCCCACCCCACTCCCCTTAACAGGTGCTCCCCTCCAGCACCTAGCCCTGTGGCGCTGCACTACACCTTCACCTCCTCCCCACGCTGGCCACCTGACACTCATCCCCCTCATGAAGGCGCTTGTTGTTGCGCCTATAGCCCTGTGACCCCCCTGTTCCTCACTTACCCCCCCCCCCCACAATCATATCTACAATGTCTATTTTAGGCTTAATTCTGCGGCAACAGGTTAAGCATCTCACGTGCTTCATCTACATCAGTGAATAAATGGAATTTGCCCTTTATCAAAACTTTTAACTTTGCCTGTTGGGCCATTGAAGCTTGAACGCCCTTATCCTTAAACGATTGCAGAATCTTTACAAATTCTTTTCTCCGTTTAGCAGCAGCAGCCGACATATCAGAGAAAATCCGACATTTAGTAGTCAGATTAGCATTAAATTGTCTTTTCTTGAAGGCCTGCGATAAAATTGACTCTTTGACACGTACATCAGCAAAGTTAACAATGATTGTCCGAGGAAATGGAGAATTGAGAAATGGACGTGCTGGGACTCGGTGTGCACGTGTGATTGTTAGGTCTCCCTTAAACTCAGGGATTACCTCTTGAGAAAAAAAGGAAGTAATCCATTGCATCATATCCGAGCCTTCAATGTTCTCAGGCACACCCACCACTCGAAGGTTTGACCTTCTATTGTAATTTTCTAACTCGTCCAGTTTGATTTCAAAGGCTTTTGAAGATTTGCCAATCGTGGACACCTCCTTCTGCATAGTAGTCATACTGTCCTCCAACCCTGAAATTCTAGTCTCCGATTCATGGAATCGAGTTGTAAAGGAAGCCATTGAATCTTCTATTTTATCCAACCGATTACTAATAACAGCCAATTCGGATTTTTGAAATTGCTTCATTTCTCGAATTTCCCCTAATATCAGGTTTAGCATGTCTTTCACTGAGATTTGAAAGTCTCCAGTAGTCTTAGTATCCATCTCCAGAATCGGGCTCTGTACCATTGCATGTGCCATAGTATCGTCATTCAAATCTAATTTTGATTGTGGTAAGATAGAAGATATAACAGGAGGAGCAGCCATGGACGGAGAAGTTGAAAGCTCATTTTCACTTGAAGTTGAAGTTTTTGTATCTAAAGATGAAGAGTCTACTAAATTGACTACATTACTAGTTAACATTGGCGCCATTGAGTCTATAGAATTTGAGGGGGCTGAGGCCCCTGTCTCACGCCGGTCTAATCCCAGCTCACATTCCCTTGACGAAGTTGCATGGGTCCCAACTGCATTAGTAGTAACATGAGCTGTACCCTTCCGCTCGAATAACGGAAATTGTTTAGACACTTTAGAAGTGGAAATTAACAGGGCATCTTTGGGTACCTGTGAATCATGTACCCCTATAGAGTTTACACCTTGTACTAATCCTGATGATTTTTCAGCTAAACTTGACAAGGCCATATCCAATCCAGCCACGGATGACTCTAGTGTCTCCTTCCCCTTGCTAGTGAGGTTACCAAAATCTTGTTGATGAGCCAGTATTATGTTATCACTCGGGGGATTATTTTCTCCCTCTTCAGAGCTCTCCGAATTTTCAACAGAAGAGTTTTCCTTCTCAGTAACAGATCCTGCCTGTTTAGCTTTTTCTGATTGATCTTTCAGCTGTTGTCGTCTTTTTATCGCTCTGGTCCTCGCCGTCAATTTCTTGCCCATAATCAGAAAACGAGCTGAAGTATTCTCACCTCAAAGTCTCTGATCTACAGTCTTCAACTAAAGCAGAATCAATCTAATAGAAACCAGAGAAGACCAGGGCGTCAAGAATATTAAAACTTGTAAAACATGATAATTCTCATATTTTGCGATAATTTCCAATCGTCGGCAAAACCCAATTTAATCGAAGTCTTGGCCACACAGCCTCACCGCTCAGCAATTTCACCACAGACTGTATAATGAAAACAGCGGGGCAGAGCAATCAAATTCAGATTAGGCCAGTAATTTCTCCGATCACTGGAATGCTGGGATTTGTAATCTTTTTTCTTTTTTAATTATTTTATTCCCCTGTCGGCTCCAAAATACTTGCAGCTCCACTCCGAGATTATACTATATTCCGAGCCAACCTCCGATAAAGCTTTGGATTGCTGTAGTACTAGAAAGCACTAAGAGACATCTTTTCCAGAAATAACCACAGTTCACTGGTCTCAGTGAAAAATATCGCCCTCAGCGCTGGCTAACAACAAATTCAGCAGTTCTCATTCCAATAACATAAAAAAGCCTTTCTCGGCACAGTTTAGCAGATTATATTTCTTGATAAATGCACAGCCTCCCCACGGCATGCACTATAGTGTCAAAATGTCTTTCTCTCCCAAAATCCAAACGCAGCAACTGCCTGATGCCAAAAAAATCCCTTTTAAATGGCCAAGAGATGAATAAACAATTCTACTCGCAATGTGGTCTAATTCTGCTATTCTGACTTTGCCAGCACAGGTCTGTCCTGAGCATATATCCCCGCCAATTGCCACAATGTCTCTGTGCTATAAAGCAGTTACAAAGTTCAAAAGAAAAGCAACTGTGGCGTTTTCCGTGAAAAAAGACGAAGCTTCAAGCAGGCTCACAGGCTCACAGCAGTCCGTGTGAATGAGTCATTACGTATCCCAAAAAAAAAATAAAAAATGTCATACTTGAAATGAAAAATATAATGCAGTCTGCGCTGACTCGCACCTCACTCCAGAGATATTACCACCAGTTGTGAGATCGCGGGGTCTACTTCTCAGGACAAAGGATGCAGTTCATCTATACACGTCTCCCTCTCAGCTCGCCGCCCAGCTCCTGCGGTTAACTCAGCCCCGGAGTATGCCGACGGCGAAATCCTTTATCAGATGAAAGCGCAGCCATGTTCAGACCTTTTGCACCATCCAGCCATATAATCAGCTCTTCTCCATCGCCTTAGTGCCTCACTCAGACACCAGCATTCTGCCGAAAAAACACGAGCACCGCTAAGCTGCAGAGTAACGGCTAACTGCTATCCACCATCAGCCTCGTGTGGGGGGGGGAGGAGCCAGGAACCAGGACGTCCAGGTGCTACGTGGAGGCTTGGAACTCCACCGTAGCGGCCGTGGTGAATTACTTTCAACCTTCCTCATCTGAGGAGTACACGGAAGATCTGATAAAGTTGAGAAGAGCGCAATGATTGAAGTTGTGTCCCAGAGATCACCTAATTTTGGGCAGGAGCGTGTCCTTTTCCTTCTCCAGGGGTAGCTAACCTCCCTGGCATGCCTTAAAGTTGGTTGTGCTTGCTGTGAAGGGTGAGCTTTGGTCCCTGTCTAGATTTGTATCCTTGTCCATTTTATTAAAAATACACCATAATCCCCATGTCTTGTTTATTGTTGTAATTTGTACTGCTCCTCTTCAGGGGCTCTACTGACTTGGACTTTGTGACCCTCCCAGCCCATCTCCTTCAGTCCTGCACCTTGACTTTGTTAAAGGGGCGTCTTTCTGCTCTATTCTCTGCCCCTTCTTTGTTTTGTTGCTACTATCTGGGACTTCTTTCTGGGCATTGCCTTAGTACCCTTGTGAGTACGGATGCTGTGCAATAGTTTTCAGGACCTGGTGTGGAGTACCCGGTGAGCCTAGTGATCATAGTGGACCTAATAATTATGACATTTTTTTGAGGGCTTTGGAGTGGGTGTCCACAGCCCTTGGTGTATGTCTAAAGTGCTAAAACTAGTGAATTGTACTTTTGCCATGCCATTCAGTTTGCTCCTCACTGATTGCTCCTCTGCCTGTCCTCTCATCTGTGTGTTCCTGCAGATATCATCTGCATTCTGCTTGACTGTGACTGCCTTGTTGGCCTGCCTCTTGCTGGTGCGAGATATTGATGAGGAGGTCACAGTGATGCCATCCCTTCTGATGCTGGGGTCCTCCTTCTCCCCATAGTTTGATAGCGGACCGTGGACATCACCTCCCCTCATGCATGTTTTAGTGACTGTGAGCATGTGGGAGGGACACAAGCATGCCTTGTTTGTGTTGTTTGAGGGGATTTACGGGGGCAGACTACAGAGTTTGCTTCTGCTGGGCCAGCATATTCCATAGAGCGGGAGAGCGCACCCGGGCTGCAAGCTACACCTGCACCTCGGTAGTCTGCTTCCATGGCCACGAGGTTCAACCAGGACTGTGGAACTAGCCGCAGCACCACTCTTGCTTACTTGCAAGCTGTATGGTGCTATATCAGTTTGGGTGGCGCCGGGAGGTCTGTGCACATCTGTACCAGGCGTGCTGTGAACCCGCTTTTTTTGCCATAAGTCATCTACCACACAGGAGGACTTGTTTAAAGGAATTAAAGCACTGGTGCGGGTAGTGAATTAAGTGTGAATTAGGTACTGAGCACTCACCCCTGCCTTGCTGCTGAATCCAGGGTGTTGCCCAAAGAGGTGTTGGAGGAGGCAATCAATGGCGGGTATGACTGGGCAGGCTGCTCACTTGCAGGGAAAGCGCTGGGAGGAGTGACATTTTCGGTTTCTGCTGCGACCGCTGGGGGCTGGGGGTGAGGCAGCTGGAAGGCGAGGTTTCCAAAGCTCCCACTGCCATACGGTCAGCACAACTGGTTCGACTTTCTCCCCCAATTGCGGTGCAGGTCTCAAAGATCTTTGCCTGCAGTGGCGGCAGCAGCTGCGGTGAAAGCAATGATCTGCCAGTTCCTTGCTGCACTCATGGGCCTCAACTCAGGAGCACCTCTCTCACATGGACACTCATACTCACAAACAACAAAACCAAACAGAACTACTGGAATGGTACCTGATATTAGCACCTAGACTCAGCTGGCACCGTCAGAAACCCCAAACCTCTCTTGCGTAAGGATGATAACTAGGGCAATCTTGACCAGGACTGGGGAACACAGAGGTACCATTTGATGTGCATGCAGCGCAACCAGGAAATGCAATCATTTTAACGAGTTAAAAAAAACACCATATGATCTCAGGTGGACAGTCCTGGAAGCCGACCAATCATGGAATGCAACATCATTAACCAAAAGGGAACAACGTTGGGTGTTTTGCCTCCGTACACACAAACAAGGCCTTAATGACGGGATACCCTGGATTTAACTGTGAACATGTACTCTTACATCTACTAATCAAAATAGGGAGGAGGAAGTTGTGATCCTTCAGCTTCCTAGTATTAATCCAAATAATCAAATGGGGAAGGATCACTTGTCCTGCATGAACCAGGGTATGCAGGAAACGAAACAAATGGTCTCCAGTAAAAAACCCTCATGCACGTGTTGGGAAGTATGGTTAGCGGTATATCTTGATTCTCCGCTCTTCATACACGTGTGTGCATAATCATAGGGTTAGTTTCTTGGTATGCAGCCTCCACCAGGAGGATCTTACCCTTGGTTTAAAACAGTAGTGACCCAGTGATGTGGACAGTGTTCAAAATTAAAAATTACCCGGAAAACCAGAA
Organism: Lissotriton helveticus; assembly: GCF_964261635.1. Classification (NCBI taxonomy): domain Eukaryota; kingdom Metazoa; phylum Chordata; class Amphibia; order Caudata; family Salamandridae; genus Lissotriton; species Lissotriton helveticus. The sequence continues at coordinate 1,218,689,869 of NC_136068.1, forward strand.
AGGAATTTTTTTTATTAGATCTGGGTTCGGGTAAATCCCATAAGGGAATGCTCTATACAGTGCGTTCTATTGAAAAAAATTAGGTTTTTCAGGACGTACAGCATTAGGATAAAAAATGGCCAACATGTTTCAGACCCATTAGCCGGGATTCTGACTTATGGGCTTTCTTCAGGACCAATAGTGATGTGCAAAAGTGATACTACTTTACTAAATTATAGCAAGTAAGTGTAAGAAAAAAGGAAAAATTAACCTGTTTTCTTCTTCAAGGTCTCACTGTACCTGTGAATTAAAACATTACAAACATATACAGACAAAACAAGGGAAAGAGATAATGGGAGACATATGAAGTAGTGAATGCACTACTACTCAATTAGGAATTGATGCACCTTTAAAAAGGCAATACTTCGTGACCGTCTGTAACTGGCAGTGTCAACTCTCTCTTTCTCCACAAACGTGTCCCATGCAAAAAGATTATCTGTTACTTAGGTGATGGTGTGTTTCCAATTGTCATGCATGATAAAGGGCTCTACTAGTTCCCATTATATGGAAATACAATGTTTATCATTTGCCACTAGATGAGGTGCATTGCATGCATGAAGTGGCAGGTTCGGGTAATCGTGTAAAAAGAATTATTGTTTGCCCATTCTGTAAGATGTTCATGTTCTCAAATGTTTGCAATATTGTCAAAATTAGCAAGCGTGCACTCGAGATGTAATGAGCCACTTAAAACGAAAATCGTTTTGCCAAAGATTGCATACCTGAAGTGTAGTTAAATTACACCTCCTTCGGGTACTACAAGGGCTTTTCCCACCTTCATGTGAGCTTAAATTCCAGAATCTGTGGGATTGACAATGGTCCTACCACCCACTGTTTCTAAACTCCCAACAAAAACAATACCCACCTTCATGTGGGTGAACCTTTCGGCTGCAACAGAAACTAGCCAAAAGGTGGACTGGTTGAACTCAATGTGGTGTAAATGAAGCTTTCATGTGGTTACAGGTTTGGTCCTTTCTCATGACATGCTTTGGGTCCACCCACACATGAAGAGCTTTGTTTCATATGCAAAAAGTGGTAGAGTGCAGGGAGGTAAGACTCTGGCCATTGGCTTTAAGTACCCTCATCTTTTGCAACATAAATATAAACAAAACAGTATTGTTTGCCCCTTAGTTGGACATTCACAGGGCTTTTAGGTGTTTTAGGCACATTGTTAACATTGTCCATGCATTCTGGGTAAGAACATGTGCTGAGATTCATTGGAGCCACAGCACTGTGGATTCCCCTTGATTTCTAGGTTTCAGGAGTGCCAAGGATCAGCATGGTTCCCTGACTGCCATCTGACTCAGAGCCCACATACTACAGCCATGGATGAGTGTTAATCAGAAATTTCAGTGCAGTTTAGATATTTGAACTAGCAGAGAGGAAGTGACTACTGTTGTGTAGTTCCTACAAGCATATATAGGATCTGGGCGTTTAGACAACATAGACTGTGGAATTGGTGTCCATACTGATTCCAGACACCCACACCGGGCATGTTAGCCTGTATACCAACTAGCACACAGTGTCACTGTAAATTCCTTTTACCAGAGAGAGAATAGTTCTTGGCAACTATTGAACATGACAATTCTGTCCCATCAGGGATCGTGGAAATAGTGCAGTAATTTTCTCTCTATCGCTCGTGCTCACTTTATCTCAGAGAAATACACATAATAAACCGTGGGGACGCTTTCAATAAGCATTTATTGAACCAGCGTCATTCTAGTGTAAAATAGGTGTGCTGAGACAACCATAAGACAGAAACAAATATAAATGATTACAAGCACCAACGTAGTAAAAGGATTGTAGATTCCTACCATAGTGCTAAAACAATGAACACAGGCAGGTATAAAAATATATGAAAGTAATAATGAGTACTCCTACGATGCAACCCTAACTAGTTGCACCTAAGTGTACCCAGCATGTATGTAGGTGTACAGCCAAGAATCCCTCAAGGATGAAGTCAACCCCATTACCTGAAATGAGAGACTGTGGGACCCCATCTTTTTCTCGCGATGGGAACCCCGCGAGGGATGTCAGACCACTGCAAGCTGGAGTGTCTGCATGCAGGAACTTCAGTGTCTTGTGTCAGTGTGTCAGCATGGAAGTCCTTTTTCTCCTCTCCCTGCCTCAGCAAAGATATGGTGTTTATATACTCAAAGTGGTACCCTCAGGGGATCTACCTTGCTGTGTCATGTCGGACTAGTATAACGGAAAGACTGACCCTTTTACATAGTTATTATGCAGGAGATGGTAGTCCTGCTGAGATTCCTCATGCATAAGAATGAGGCTAGTTTTGGGAGAAAACCCCAGGTCATTTATGCAGTACCATAACTAGGTAAAAGGTCAGAACCAAGAATCATTATGTAGTGTAATGGCAGGGGAAATATAGGTGAAAGGTCTGGTTACTACTACCTGAGTCTATATCGGGATACCTGTATGAAACATAACAATACCCTCTTTCTGTCTCTGAAATAACTACCCTCTTTCTGTCTCCCTCTGGAAGGGTTGGATAAGGTCTGATATTGAAATGGTCCAGTATTTTACCATGACGTACCTTTTCTCACTTTTCCCCTGGTATTCTGACAGGCTTTCTAACAATCTGTTTTGGAAAATTAGGATGTTAACCCCCTTCTTCCCAATCCCTGGGGAGGTCAGAAACCCCACCAAGCCATCACAAAAAGAGTGCTGAACAGAATGTGATGCGGGGCTTGCCCATCCTGGCACATCACTACAGCCGTAACAAACAAAAGGGTGGGGTGGGGTACTTGGGAACTTAGTTTAAAGACCAGTGAGGAGAACTTCCCTTACACATAATCAATAACACAATACTACCTCGGGTCTATATGTTAGCACGTGGATTGTGTGTGATGAATGTACAAGTACTCTCAAAAGAATTGTGAAACAGATATAACCAATAAGGGGGAATTATATCTGTTTCACAATTCTTTTGAGAGTACTTGTACATTCATCCCACACAATCCATGTGCAAACATATACACCTGAGGTAGTATTGTGTTTTGACTACACTACAGCCACCAGTCCTGGCCACTGGACTATTATTTTTCTCCTTTCGAGAAATGATTAGAGGGACCCTCCTGTTTTCCTATCCCAGGTGACAGAAAGCCCACTAGACACCAGGGTTGTGTTAAAAGAAGAATGGTGTGGGGCACAACCACCCTTAGCATCGGGTCCCATTCCCAGAAACTAGATAGTCATTCAGCCACCCAGGAAAGGCTCATAACTGCACTCTAAGGCATTAAAATTTCCTCTCACTTGCCATGTGGATGACTGCAGTATTTGGGCTCAAGGCACCTGGGGAAAGATGAAATGATTTGTTGATGCCTGGTGCCAGCATGGACCCGCCTCACCTTTTTAAAAAAAATGTATAAGGAAATACAAGGCCCGAGTTACACATGGACTATATGAAGCTGGTTCCAGCATAGAACGTTGTTACAGCAACACAAAAAACCTGAGTACATTATTTTTTCTTTCATGTGGAATGTAAGTTAGTGCCAAGTACAGTGTCCGATTCAGTACTTTGTACAGGTCACAATTCCACTGCCATTGATGCAACTAATGTAGCCCAAGGATCTGTTTCCTTGCTCTGAAAAGCATGTAGGTGCATATGCATATCTATGGCAGGAGTGCTGGTTGACATGGGAGTTCTTTGTGTGTTTACTGGTGAGATACTCAATCATTTTGCAGGGACTATGCATCATAATAAAACACAACATGCATGAGGATGAAATGGGATTAAATGTCTGCTAGGATGGGGGCCTTACCACATTTGTGTGGCTGCAATGTGGCGGTTAGTACCCTGTGAGTGCAAAACTGCATAGGTGAATAAGTGTATGGGTACACAAACACGAGGTACAGAGGTGGGATCAAGTCATGGTGCAGCATGCATTGTGCAGAGATAGGAATTGAAGGTGGCCACTGATAGCTTGGAGAATGTGTTGAGACGTGCAAGTGGATGGGGGGTGTCTGCAAGGATCAGAGGTGTGCACTGATCATGACATATAAAGTAGAAAATATTATAATAATAACAATAATATTATTAATAATAATAATAATAGTAGTAATAGCTATTACATTACAAAATACGTTATTAGGTTATGGATATGTATAAGAACTATTACAACCATATTCTTTCTTCAGGACTGAACAACCCTTCTAAAAGCTATCTTCCCTTAACCTTCTTTTAAGTGCCTGTCACTGCTCTGCAACACGAGGAGCACATTTTACCACTATCTTTGACCCGTTTCAGCTATAAATATGAGCACATTTTGCTGCATATAGTTGAATATGTGGCAAGTGCAGAAAACCAATATCTGCATTAGCATGTAAAGTTTATGATGATGATGATCTTCTTTCTGTATAGGAAATAATGTCCCTACCTCTGCAGACCCATATTTATAATAACATTCTGGAATAAACACATCAAGACTTACAGGTTCAGGTTTATACATGCAAACTGCAAAGTTTATATGGCAGAATAACTTGGTACTCTGTTGAAAATGTCCTGGTTAGCTAGCAGATATGCATAAACAAATATTTCCTCCTTCTAGCATTAGTACTATTAATAATAACAATAATGATATTAATACTAATGGAAAAGCAATATTATTTATGGTAATAATAACAATAATACAGATGCTAATAATGCCAATAATAATGCTAATAAATAGTATTCATTATTGTAAGTTGTAAGTACAGATGATGATGATGATGATGATTATTATTATTGTTATTGATATTATTATTGTTATTATTAGTAATAATAATAATAATAATAATAATAATAATAAAAATTATATTTAAATACGAATGGTATTGTTAATTATTGTCATTAATAATAATTATTATTAATATTATTATTATTATTGTAAAAATGTACAAAAATAATAGTCTATCTGTCCCCACATTTTCTTGAATACTTTCTAGGGTAACAAGCTATGGAGTTCATTCAGACTCATGCTTCGTAAGCACTCTCTTGAGGACCACATCGAAAGTCCCAGATCCAAGTGGACTGGGTAGTTTTCTCCAAAATGTCAATGTCTACTCATTTTTAGAGGTGGGCGGAACTCACAGAGTTTCACTTTGCTGAATTCTGCTGAATTCTGCCAATGGGCAGAAAATATGCTGCTCGCTTTGCAACTTAATGCCGCAAACAGCGGTGAAAATTAGCATGAACTGCACCATTTGAGTTGATTTTGCTGCTTATCAAGTAGAAAATGTACTCAAGTGGCAGCAAGTCTACTCGAAGAGTAACCCTTTCTTAGTGTGACCACTCGAGTCTGATGGCATTATAAAAATTGGCACAGGAAGGCTCTTTGGTGACTGTAAATCCCACCAGGGGCACAAAACATTTGCTCACACTCGCAAGTAAGTGTTGTGGAGCCTTGCATTGTTCATGTGGGGCGGGAACTGCAGATTAATTCCACTGTGCACTATTTTTCAGAATTTAGCAGGAACTCCATATTACAAGTGCAATGAGGAGTTAACCAAATTACGCCTATTACACAAGCGATACTAACATTCTGCCAATTCCTACTCATTTTCTTCTATTCACTACAAGAAAAGTTTATCAATAATACTAAACTCCATTAGAGATGTCCTGGATTCCTTTTCCCCTTAAGGAATGACCAAACCACCAGCTTCCGTGATCGTGAAAATAGCTCTCGGAAGCAGAGATTCAAGAGAGCTGAAAAATCACTCCATATACTTTTACAAGAGGCATCATAATTTCTTCCATGCAGATGTCTTCATTCCTTCTATTCAGCACTATTCTGACTTCAATGTACTGAAATCTTACATAATAGGTGTGACCCACTAATGACCCTCTAGTGAATTATGGCTTTCCCTAAACCTATCAAACCATAATTACAATGCAAACTCTACCTTTATTTTGCAGCACTTCATATGTTTTATGGTAAAAACAATTTCATGACGCAACATTTCTTAGTTTTCTAAAATGATAGGTAACAGGCTTGGCTGCCTATCTACACTAAAAATCATCCTTGGTAATATTCTTCTAATACACTTAATTTCAATTTTCCCTAATGAATGAAAAATCACAATAATGGACTTATGGCCTCATTTACAATCAATTGGCAAAAGGCAACGCCTCAAGTCTTTTTGCTGAGCTACCCAATGCCAATTCAAAAGGACATTAATGCGCCATATTTACAAGATAAGGTGCATTCCTGTCCTTTCTGCCTGTGCCAATGCACAATTTGGTGCCTAGTGCCAATGCAGGCACCCTTGCAATATGGTGCTAGGGTGTTTGCGTTGCTGACAGGATTGTTTTTGTGCAGAAAGGGACACCTTTCTGAATAAAAAACAGTCCATGGAGCCTTTTTCCTCTTTCTATGTGTGCTGCAGAATGCAGCACACTTAAAATGAGGAAAAAACAAGGAGAAATAAAGATATTTCTCCTCGTCACAACTCCCTGGGAAGGCATACAGTTTTGATGCATTCCCAGGTTTACAGATCCTTGTTAATCTGGGAATGTGTCAAAACCCATGGGTGTTGCATGGGAAAACCCACCACAATGCCCATGGAACTCCCCCCTGCAGCATTGTAAGGCAACATAGTGATTTGGGCAGCATTGCCTTACACTTGCAGACATGGGTCGTCACCCTGTGCTCCTGGAGCATCACAAAAAGTGATGCACCGGTGGTGCAAGGAACTTGTAAATAAGCCCCTTAGTTTGTACCTAGTCAGACTTCCAGGAAAAGTGTATCTTGAAACCGCGCAATCATTTACAGTAACTACTGGTCAGTTTACAGTGAACAGGCTCTCTTCGAATGTGTACATTGTCACCTGGCATGTGCCACAGCAGTACATGCTTTTAAAATACAAAGTACCCCTACAGTTCACTTATGTTATGCCAAAGTTCTTTATCTCAGCAAAGAAGAAAAAATTAATCTGGGGAAGACATCTGGTGAGGCCTGGATAATAAGGTTTATTTTCTTATTCAAGCCAGCCAACTACCTATACACTGTACTTTTGAATTCAGAAAATGGAACGCTGATTGCTGTCGCCGTTTTGAGAGACCCACTATAAAGCACCATTCATAACTCCACTGCGTGGGACACATTTGTGGGGCTGCTGCTGTTCTTTCCATCAAGAGGATGACATTTCCTACAACCACCTGGGAAGGAAGGCTAGTCCTTCACATCATGTGTAGTGCTACAAAGCGCCATTTGTGACCTTGCTGCATGGGATGCATGCAGGTGAAGCATGGGCCAAGGGCAGTCTAATCCATGCCCACGCGCATCATGGCCAGAAAGAGGTAGGGCAGGGTCACACTCCTTGGCCCTCGTTCTCAAATCCTGTTGGTAACAAATGGTATTGATAACAAGGTACTGTGATATTAGATGCATGACAGTGGGGCTCATTACGCTGTTGAGCTGGGACCGGCTGCCGGTAAGGCGGCACTCTCACTCAGTGTATTAGGATGTGCCCCCCACTATGGCAGGTGCATCAAGGCCCCTTATCATTGAGGACCGTGCTGCTGGCAGTAGCACTGTTTGCAATGCACAAATGGCACGTAGTGCATTTCCATGCACAACGTGGCAGGCACCACGCCATGCCCGCCACCTTGTGCATGGAAATGTAGCAGGGTAACACGGGTTCCCCCCATTGCATTTTGACCCACCCACCTGACAGGGGGACTCGCAACGGCCGCCAGAACACAGCCTCCATCAGCCTTTCCATGGAAAGGCTGGCTGATGCCAGCATTGCAATCTGGAGGGCTGTGCTTGCTAGGCACCGCCGCCATTTCAAACATGCTGACCGCTCCACCAGGCAATTGTGACGATTACAGTGTCAGAAGCATGGAGGGCGGTTTTTGTGACCGCTGTGTTCAGTAAGTGATTCCCCCACCATCCTAATGTGGCCGGGGAAATGGGAGCCACATGGCGGAGGGACCGCCTTTGCCGGCCCAGCGGTGGCAGTCCCTCCGCCATCGTAATGAGCCCCTAACTTCTTTTGAATCTACTGTCTTCCGAATCTTCACCTCTGGATTTTTAATAGTTCCTGCTAAGCAAATGTTAGGCATTCAGTTATAACAATATAACTCGTCATGGTAGACGATTAATCTGTAGAGATATTTTCCTTTGCTTTAGAATGCTGTTTATTTGACTTGCAAGATGTTGTCTACTGCTAATGAGTACTGTTGCCAAATGTTTATCTTATGTTGATAAAATGTTTATAGTTATTATAGCTTTTAGGGCATAACCTTTTAATGCAGACATTGGTTTTAAGTGTTTTGTGTGGAAGGATTTATTTTTGTTGTTTTTTTTGTTTGGGGTTCAAGTCTGTTTTCTGTATGGATTTGTAGTCCTAGTCAAAAATGTCCACTAATTAAGGGGTAAATAATGCGATCTGAATGAACTGTTGAGGGTGCCATTGCATTAATATGTGGAAACGAAAATCTAATGTGAGCCTGTAGGGCAGAGCCAATGTAAAGAAGGCAAAGAAAGCCACAACTGAGAATATAACTATTAAGAACATAGATAATTTAACAGTGGAGGTAGATTATTTTGGGGAAGGGACTAATGGAGATGGTAATACTTTGGTGCATGTTGAACTGAATATAGTATGTCAAAACAAGTTTGTCCCCCTAAACTTAATTGAGACATACTACGCTGATTGTGTGGAGCTCTGCCCAACTGTTGCAAGTTCCAAAACAGAACATGAAGGAAAGACAATATTAAATAACAATGTAGAAATTGGCCTAATATAGGTTGTTTATTAATGGCTGATACCACATATTCAAAAATTAGGAGCTAAGATTGTTGATTTAAAAAGCCTGGTACAGGATATAGACTATGGACTGATAGAATTTACCAGTGAGGTCATGGAGGCAGGACAAAAGCGTGCGAGGAAGAAAGATGGACGATTAGTCTTCATCTAGTCAGATTCATTCTTTACCTCACCCATATCTTGGGTTACCCAGATGTCTAGGCAGACCCAATTCTGAACAAGTCATGAGAATGTCCCCTGTGCATTTTAAGAATACTAGAGCACTAACAGGAGCAAAACCAGAAGCTGTGCAGTCTATCCCGTTTATCTTCAATGAGTTCTCCTCTAACCAACAAAACCTAGAGGCCTCATATTTAGATAGGTTAGGTAATTTTCTAATGATACCAGACAGTATATTTTTGGCTATAGTAATGGGATGCAACAAGGGATCCTGGTGTAGTCCTGGCCAGGGCTCTAGTCATTTGTATGTATGTTTGTAAAGTGCTGTATCTCCCGCAAGGGTATCCTGATGCCCACTGTCATTACCAAGAGAGATACTAGGGAAATAATGCTAACAAATTAGCTATAGAGATATATCACCTCAAATATATGCAGTTGTTCAATGGACCTTTGGCCAACAAACAGATGGGGAGGCAAAGAGACCAGAGGAGCACACCCTTGAACAACGTTGAGCTTTTATAGAGAAATACCACAAAATGTTATGTATTTGAAGATTTTTATTCACTAAAGAACCAACTGACATACTGGATAAAGAATGTTTGTTATTGATAATTAACAATTAGGTCCGATATATTGTCTGCAAAGAGATACTCATGCCCTACAGAGAAGTATGACTAAATCCATTTGACTTTAGCTAATTCTTCTCTGGTGGAGGGCCTAATGGCACTCGATTTGAGAACATACCCTCCCCAAAAGATTCTTTAATCAATCATAATATGAAACAATTAAATCAATTGTCAGTAGATTGTGTGCCATCAGCTTGTGAGTCTTATCAATCTACATACAGGTCTGTTTTTGAGAATGCGATTAACTCTAAGCGGCCCCAAGTAGCGACAATAAAGCAATTCACAACAAGTACCCACTTTACAATCTGCTGCACTTTACCATTATTAGTCTTACAATGGTAATCAATTTCTCATCCAATAGTTGCTGCTTTTCCCTATGACTCTATTTTATTGAGCATTTCCTAGCCTTTATGTAATAAAAATGTACATATTCTTAGTAGGAACCTCACTGGAATCCCTTCAAATCTAGGCTCCAAGGTTAGGAGGGAAGGCTCTAACCAGAATCCTGTATGCTGATGATGTAGTATTAATCAGTCACATGCATGTGGGTAAGCAAAGTCTTTTAAACGCTCTCCAAAAATATTCCAATGAAAACTCACTGGAAGAAAATGTGCATAAAATGAAAACAATGCCCATTAAAAGACAAAGGGGAAAACCACACTCCTGACACCTGGGGAAAAACCAGCTACAAAACACAACACATTACAAATATCTAGGGGTAATATTTGACAATAGAGGCCAGTTTACAAGCCAGCTAGAGTCAATCAAAAGGAAAGGAAAGGAATGGCCCTGGCCATGTTGCTGAGGCAAAGAAAAACTCAGCTCATGGGTGTGAGGCTCTCTCCACTACTTCAGATTGCGCAAGCCAAAATCCTACCCACTATTACATACAGCAATGAAGCGTTAAAACGAAGAGATGCACACACCTTGGACAGCACCTTAATCAGGGCTTATAGAATCATGTTCAATATCCCCGCATACACATCCACCGCCCAGATTTGGCTTGAATTTGGCCTCATCAAATAACAGTTAGCAAGGCAGGGGGCATATATAACTTGCTGGGACAAGATCAAGAACGCCATTGCAAACACTCTAAGCCATTTTCTGTTGCAGGAGCTTCAACAGAGAAAAACGGCTCCGGCAAGCAAAAGCTAAAGAACACCGGCCTCTGTCAGGTCTGGGACATTCTGACATCCCATGCGGTCTTGAAGAAAATTGTGGGGAAGACGATAAGGAGTATGTCCCTTGTAGTTAGTTACCTTCCCGCAGAGAAAACATGCTTGGATAACAAAAACAGTTATGTATCACTAAAGCCACGAGCTTGTTTCAGTGTAGGGTACTCCGGGACCATCAAGGAGAATTTCCTGACACATCATTTAGGAAAATTGCCAGCTGCTCAGCATTTCCACCATGGCTGAGGGATCAAAAGTCTCCAAATTGCCGCTTGTGTAGTAACGTTGTCGAGGACATGTCTTACTTGATCTGCACGTGCCCCAGCCTAAGAAGAGAAAGATCACTTCTGCACAAGTTTCATTTTAGTCTGTGAGAAATCCGAACATGGAGGCAAGCTGTGATTGCCTGCTTTAATTCAGACGACCCAGAGATGAATTGTAAGCTAGTAAAATTCTTAGCACGGATAGAAGAGAAGCTGGGTAACGGTGGTTACACCACAGGCAAATGTTAGAACTTCGCTGCTCAGTGGGAAGAGTGCATATGATTAACGAACTGTTACAAACCTTTGCGTAAACCGGCTGAAGAACAAATCAAGCAATAGCCCAAGAGGTTCAACCTTAGGAGTCATGAACTTTGTCTAAACTGGGCTTGGCAATTTGCACGATAATTTTTGTAATCATCTCATTTTTTTTTCTGGTTTTAATTCCTTGTCCTAGTCACACACAAACATAATTTTAACGCTTTTTTATTGTAAATTTTGTATCAGTTTTAATTAACTTTATACAATAAATTGACTTACTTACTTCAAAACTTAGGGATCATGACTGTGGGAAGTTTGTGGATGATTATAACTTTTATCTCTTTCAAGAGACATGGTTTACCGCTGAGTACATAGAACAGGATACATTGATTACTGCCTAGAAGCTGTGCAGTCCAACAGAGGTAGAGCTTTAAGGGTTTGATCATTTGGGTGAAGTCATAATTAGATTGCATAATTAGGCAAATTGATGTGGGGGTCAAATGGATATAATGACACTATCATTAAAACTCAATAGGACCCAAAATCTGCTCATATTCAATATTTTAATATGTGTCTACCTAATAATCAGGATTCCACCACTCTATACTCTGTCAGTAATTATTTAGAATAATGTAATCACTTTATGATTGCTGCAATGGATTTCAAAGTAACATTTGAGCCCTTGTGTTTCATGAGTGAGGTCAAGTCATTGGGGTCTAAGACCTCTTATATTGGTGACCCTTAATCTGTGGTCCTCTGCAGCCTTTCAACTACTTTTTCTGAAATGATATATGATTACGAACCTGCAATGGGAAGACTTTTTCTGCCTGGTATCTCCCACATTTAGAAGAGGCAACCCAACCAGCAACGTTGATCATGTATTATTTTATCTATGCCTTTGGTATGGTTTGATTGACATGGGAAGTTGTTCTAAGACCTGAAAGTGACCACAATACCCTATCCCTCAGTATGAAGGGTGAATAGTTGGTGACTTATCACACCCACCAAATATGAAAGTCAAACTACTGTCAGTTTTGAATATTTGGAGATGCAGCCATTGAATATATAAAAAACAATTTCGACAGTTTAGGCCAAATGATTACTGAGGTCTGTAAACTAATAATTTAAAAACTGAGACATCTTTTCACCAAGCTATCAAACGATAGAAAGCATCCTTGAAAACAGCACTTGTGTTTTGAGGAAAGCTGCAAACCGGCCAAAGCTATTCTTCTTAGAACAATAAAATCTTGCTCCAGGGACAAAATTGAAATGGCCAGATCATCCCATACGTCCCTTCAAAGGGACTGTTAGGTCAGGTCGGAATTGCGGAGTGCCTCAGGGCTCGTCATTGAGCCCGACGCTCTTCAACGTGTATATGTCGTCCCTGGAAAAATTGTCGTCCCGTATGGTATTAAACTCCTGACCTACGCGGACGGCACTCAGCTGGTTGTCTCCCTCAGTCGGCCAGACAATTCCACCATTGACCTGCGCTCCTGCCTGGGGGACATAGTCAGCTGGATGAACGCCTCCCATTTAAAACTCAATGGGGATAAAACGGAGATAATGGTGATGGGCAATCAGTCCCACTACCGCCCGGAGCATCTTTGGCCCCCTTGTATGGGTCCTCCCCCAACCCCTAAAACTGACATCAAAAGCCTGGGGATTTGGTTGGATCATAACCTGACCCTAAACACTCAGGCAAGAAAAACGGCTGGAATATGCTTCGGCTTACTACGTACCACCCGCAAGATCCTCCCCCTGCTTCCGTTCCAGTAAAAAAAAATACTTGTACAGGGCCTTATCCTGTCTAGACTGGACTACGGAAATGCCCTATATCTCGGTGCACCAAAAAAAGTTACAACCAGGCTGCAGGTGGTGCAAAACGCAGCCGCTCGGACTCTCACAGGCTTAAAAAACCGCTGCTCTGCCAAACCGGCGATCAGAGCACTCCACTGGCTGCCCGTGGAGCAAAGGGTACATTTCAAGGCCATGTGCTTAACCCATAAAATCCTCCATGGTAATGCCCCGCCTATCCTTAAAGACCTCGTGATTCCGCATATCACGACGAGAACCCTCCGATCCTCAAATGCTCACCTTACTCAAATTCCCAGGATTAGGAAAGCACGCTCTGGGGGCCGGCTGTTTTCCTATCAGGCATCCAGGATGTGGAATGCCCTCCCACTGGACCTCCGTGCCCAACCTAACCTTCTGTCCTTTTGATTTTCTGTCAGCGCTGGGACACTCCTGGGCAGCCATGTGCTTTAAAAATCTCAAAATAATAATAATAAATAATAAGACAATCTCTAGTAGGATCTAATCATGGCCGTAGCTTCACCTAAAAAGGACACAAATATGTTTTCGTATATTCTGAAGGTACTAAAGCAGTGACAAAACAGGAGATTCATTTTCCACCTGAGACCCGGGTTCAGCACTTTTCTGAATTGTATAGTGATGCACACTTTGTTGAATAGAATATCTGCATGCTAGGGTTATCCCACCAGGCCTAAGAATTAAAAATATCCCAGGGTTGTTTGTGCAAGTAAAGAAATTTCAAGAACGTTGGTCCATGATTGCCAATTGCTGTTCAAGGGACTTAATGATGCTAATTGTTGAAACAGCGAAGGAACTAGTACTAACACTCATGGCAGAAATAACAGAACTAGAAACTAAGATCAAAATCACACTAGTACTTGAAGAAGCAAAAAAGAAATTGGAAGAAGTAGGCTGGAAATGGCCTCATATAATGATTATTTCCACAAAAAGGAAAACGGATAAATTAAAAAAAGACATCCGATGTGCTACACAAGAGAATACATATCCCTACCTAGCACAAAACTACTATAGCCAAGGAGAATATCAAGTAACAGATCAACACTCTTCCGGGCAATTAAATCGCAAGAATTCAACATTTTCAGGTACCTCTGATTCTGAGAATGAAGGCAGTTTGAACCAGTTTGCCCAGAATGGGAACAGAACTGCACCGAGAGGACACTTTAATGGCCAGCCTTTTTCAGCCAGGCCAACAATGGCGACCACAGTATCAACTCCGATATCGGGGCAACCAGCAAATAGATCACAATCAATATCTAGTCACGAGGAATGCCCAATATTGGAAGGAATTAAACAGATTCCTATTTTTAAACTTTTTATTTCATTCCTTTACTCGCCCTTACATTCTTTACTTTCTAAAGGCCTTTCTTTTGTGCCCCATACTGGTCTAAATACCTTCGAACTATTCACAGATCTTATGGCATTTTTCTGAAAAATTCAATTTAGGGCATTTTTTAATTCCAACCAACTAGCCATTTCAGATACCACCAACAGATCAGGCACAGCCCCTGTATCCACCTTTATGCCTACCTTAGATCAGGAAGGACCTGAATTAGCTATCTTTGAACAGGTGGTATACAAAAAATTCATTCCAGCGACTGGGTATATTCCTAAGACTCCATCCAATCTTAATGGCCACAAATGTTCGACCCTTTCAGAGCTCAAACAGACCCCCACTATCACAATTAAGAACTTTGATAAAGGTGGTGCATCGTGGTACTTGATACCAAACGTTATATATCCAAATTGATGTATCTACTAAAAGACACTACATACTATGTGCCAGTGGACTCTGATCCGAGGACAAGAGTTAAGACCAAAATAGAACGCCTCACCGCCAGAGCGCTCCGCAATGAGCACATTTGTGTAAAAGTATACGCCTTTTTGAATACCAGACACCCCAAGATGGCCAGTATATATGGTGTCCCAAAAATCCACAAAAATAGCAATGTACCCCCATATCATCCCATAGTGACTATGATAGGTTCAGTTACGGAACAATTAGCAAAATATGTTGATACTATCTTAAGATCTTATGTATCAATTATTCAAGCCCATGTTCAAGACACCAAACATATTATCAACATTGTCGAGGAACTCCAGTTCAACCCTGTCCTTGATCTAAAGGTCACCTTAGATATTGAGGCCTTATACAGCAACATCTTCAAACAAGGAGCCCTAGATGCTGTCTTATGGTTCATCAACACTTTTCACATAGATAGTTCCATGATCTTTATCCTTGACTGTCTCAAAATCGTTCTGGAGGAAAATATATTAAAATGTAATGGTAGGCTTTATAAGCAAATAAAAGGTATCAGCATGGGAGCATCTTGTGCCCCTACCATAGCTAATATCTTCATGGCTAAATTTGAGATTTATTTTCAATGAAGTTGCTCCAGTTTCAGAATCAGTCACCAGATGGTCCCGATATATTGATGATATCTTTTTTATGTGGACAGGCCTTTCTGACATGTTTTGGGAATTTATAGCTTGGCTCAATTTATGTGTTGAAAACATGCATTTTTACATCAAGTACTAATACATAACAGGTCGAATTTCTCGACATTATCATTAAACACAAAGCTGACCAACATGAGGTTGATTTAGCAGGTGCGGCCGGCATGACTCACTGGTGGGGGGCGTGGGCACGTGGGGGCACACAAGGAGGGGTGGAGGTTTAATTTAAAATAAAAAAAAATATTTTAAGAAAGTTAACTTACCTTCATCGGCAAAGTCCTGCGTCGTGTCTGCTTCTCTCCTGGAAGCAGGAAGCAAGAAGCCTCCCTACCCACCCCTAAGCCAATCATAATGGCGACCAGTCAGGTGTCTATGAGGAGGCCATTTTCTCCAAGTAGGCTGCATGCAGCCCACATGAAGAAAAGGCAGAGTGTGCATGACTCGTTTGGTCAGCCCCAAACATTCAGTGCCCACAACAGTGGGCAAGCCACTCCTCCCCTGCCCTAAAGCAGGACCGACCACCCGCCCCAAACCAAACCCTTCTGCTTTCTCACAGTGCGAGAAGCAGAAACATAAAATGATGTTCATAATACCATTTTATGTTTCTGCTTCTCACACTGCGAGAAAGCAGTGGGGGGCTGCACCACCGCCCACAAGGAAGATCCGCCCCTGCGGTTTAGTCATAAAAACCACAGGTCGGAATACTCTTCTTCATTTCGATAGTTTTCATCCCTCCACACAAAAAAAAGAGTATACCATTTGGACGGTTACGCCGAAACTGTAGCAACCTGTCTGATTACTATACAAGAGCTAATGATATGAAACAAAATTCATCTCCAGAGGCTATCTTAAGAAACTTGTTAGAGGGGGGGCGTGGCTAACCGAGCAGCGAGATGGCCGCTCTGTGAGCGAGCTCCGCCGGCTGCACGCTAATAAATCCTGTTTAATCCTTCAAAGCGTTACCGAGGGGACCGGTTTTGCTGACGGATGAGCTGCGCTTGACCTGGGGATTGATCGACTGGATCCTCGACGGTATCGGACATCTGGGAGGCGAGATCTGGAGGTGGTGTTTCGCGCCGGCCCGGGCGCCCGCGCCTGCCCTCGGCTGTGGAGCCTGCGGCGGCGGTGCCTACCCACTGGACCCCGGGGATCATTGGGCCGTCGCTGATAGGCTGCGCAGTGTTTGCATCGGCGCCCTCTCCCTCTGGCCGATCGCCGCCGACATTCGCTTTCACCAGGACTTCATTACCCTCGATCGGGGGCAGTGTACACTGAGATCCGAGGTACCGGCCCGGGAGGGGGCTGTGACTGAGCTTGAGGCGGCCATTTTGGGGCTGTCGTTATATTTCGCGCTGCTATCCCGGGATATGTTGCGGATGTCCGTGAGGCCCGCTCCTGCTTTGTGATCCCCTGGAGCCCCGGAGCCAGCCGTCCCAGCAACGAGAGAGGGTTCTTTCCCGGGGGCGGACGGTCCGAGCCCGAGAACCGGAGCGGGCCGGTGCCCTCAACTTGCTTCCTTCGGGGTTGGCCCCCGATCTGCCCGGTCGGTTGAGCCTGAGGTCGGCGCTGCTTGGCGCTGGTCAGTTTAGCTGCGCTTGAAGACTGTTGGACCCCCGGATCTGCTGCGTGGCGCCTGGAGTTGATCCCGCTCGGCCCGTGAGGCTGAATCCGAGGTAAAAGCGCCACAGCGTGATAAGCGCGATTAATTCCTCGAGTATACACGATGGGGGGCACGAAGGATGCGAAGCAGCCCAGGCTGACGTTTGACCAAAAGCAGAAGAATAAACAGCTCTCAATGGACACGGAGGCCGAAGCGCCCCCTCCGAAAAGCTCTACTACTGACATTGATTTTGGCGCTTTAATGCTGGAGGTTAGATCAAGTCTAAAAAGCATTGATACCAAGCTGGATACGCTGACATCACAGCTGGAGGCAGTTAAGTCCAAGGTAGACACGCATGAGACAAGGCTGGACAGCCTGGAAAACAGAAACACGGAATGCTGCGAGTTCCAACAGCAGACTAAACAGCACATTACTAACATTGAACGTGAACTTGAACTCATGCGTGCCAAGGCGGACGACTTGGAAGCCAGGTCCAGGAGATCTAACATCAGAATTACTGGCATTCCGGAGACGGATAACACCGGGAAGATGGAGGTGTTTGTTACGGATCTTCTGCATGAGCTCTTCGACCCGGACCTGTCCCAGGTATTCACTGTTGAGAGGGCTCACAGGGCGCTGGGCAAGAAGCCACCGACGGGAGCCCCTCCTCGCCCTATACTGGCCAAGCTACTCAACTTCCAGGACAGAGACCGCATCTTGCAGCTGGCCCGGGAGAAAGGAAAGATCACTCATAAGGGGAACCATATCTCGTTTTATCCGGATTTCACTCCCCTTGTCCAAGCGGCCAGAAAGGAGTTCATACCAGCGAAGAAAATCCTGATGCAAGCCGGTGTCCAGTACTCCTTGTTATACCCGGCCAAACTGAAAATACTTCATGAGCATGATGCGCACTTTTTCACGGACGCCAAATCGGCCTTGAAATTTGCCAAGCACATATGTGGCCCTGGCGCCAAACGTAAATCTCCGAGACTGGAAGAGGACGCTGCACGGATGAGCGACAACGATTGAGAGACTTGAAACCGTGTGTACCGTGCTACCCCATTTTCTACTGATTGTCACTGTTGGTCTGGTTGAATCTCGCAGGTCATGAGCCGGCAGAAACTGCTTACAACGACCTGACCTACCTGCCTTTCCTGGGGACAACCCTGACAGTGAGCTGCGTCCCAGGTCTGTGAACATTTTCCCTCGCTGCACTTCCTTTGGTGCCCGTTTAGCGATGCCGGGCACCCCTCGGGGGTTGCTGCTATCCTTGAGTGTGCAGCCACCCTGTGAATTCAGGGGTGTTAGCTGGGAGCACCTCGCCCCCATGGGGTGTCCCCCGCTGTTTCTGTTTCTAGTTCTCTTTGGTGCTGTACGGAGCACGAATGGGATTTTATCGCCACCTAATTGGGGGGTTGGCGTGGGTGGGGGGCGGTGGGGGTTGTTGATAGTTTGGTTACCTGTTCTGGTGCGGTGCAAAGCGATATGTCATTTTTCTTCTATACTGCATGGGTCGATGGGTGTGCGGCATGTGGGCCTTCATGGGGCGGTGGGGGTGGGCGAGATAGGGGCCTGGTTGCTCCGTTTACACTACTGGTATGGGGGGAGTTAAATTATGGACTTGGAACATTCGGGGCCTTGGGGACTATAAGAAAGCTAAATTGATGCATTCTACACTTGTCAGACACAATGTAGATATATGTTTTTTGCAGGAAACTCATATTAACATGACCCCCTCGCCCAGACTTAAGCACTCCAGGTGGTCGCATGTTTACTCCGCAGTTTACTCTAATTATGCCAGGGGAGTGGCTGTCCTTGTGAGGAGAGGGTTGGATTGGCGGGAGCACACTTGTGTGCTGGATAAAGACGGCCGGTATGTCATCGTGCATGGTTCATTGCAGGGTAGACCGATGATACTTGCTGCCATCTATGGCCCGAATGTGGATGATCCAGATTTCTTTCGAACTGTCTGGGCACAAATTGCATTGCTGGATTGCCACTTGATTGTAATGGGAGGGGATTTCAATGTTGTGCTGGATGATGCCATGGACCGTAGGGGTGTTAGTAGACCAACGCATGCTAAAGCGAGGCAAGCGGTACTTGATGTGATGGAAGAAGGGATGTTGACTGATGTGTGGAGAATTCGTCATCCTGGGGAGAGTGTAGGAACCTGTATCACATGTCATCATGCTGCCTGGTCCCGCCTAGACTTCTGGCTGGTATCACCTGAGGTTGCGACATGGGTGGGGGAGGTGGACATCCAGGCTCGATCACTTTCGGATCACGCCCCCTGCATGCTAGAACTGAGAATTCCCAATGTACCCTCTAAAGCTTTTTCCTGGCGTCTACCACCTCACGCACTTACCGATCAGGTGTTTACTGAAGAAATCAGAGAAGATATTGTCAGATATTTTCTGGACAACGAGGGTTCAGCCTCCTCAGAAGCCATAGTATGGGACGCCTTTAAGGCAGTGATCAGGGGCCAATGCATAGCTAGGCAAGCGGGGGTATTACATTCCATACGACAGACACTAGCCCAGTTGGAACGTGAACTGAGGGATCTGGACTTGGCCTTCTGTCGGGACCCGACGCTGGCACTAGCTGGTTGTCTTAAGACCAAACTACTAGACTTCAATGAGGAGGCGCAGAGGGAGGTGAAGTTCCTGGGGAGACAAGCCGAGGCCCGCAGATACGGGGAGGGGGACAGACCAAGCAGGACGTTGGCCAGGCTGATTACCTCTCGGGCGCCCGCACACTACATTCACACAATTCACAATAGTGAGGGGTCTCTGGTTATGGGCCAGGAGGCGGTGCTGAAAGCCTTCACTGACTTTTATGCATCCCTTTACACGTCTAGACAGACGGCTACTCCTGCTTCCCTGGACAGTTTTCTTGACACTATCGCCCTCGTCTGGTTCAATGACAACCATAGGCAGTACATGGACCTCCCGGTCACGGTCCAGGATATAGCTCAAGTCATCAAGAGCATGCCAGCGAACAAAGCTCCTGGCCCTGATGGCCTGACGACGTCATTTTATAAGATGTATGCTGAGGAACTGGCCCCGAAACTACACTCGGTGTTCGTTGAGGCGCTAGAACTCAACACCCTCCCGGACTCGATGCATGAAGCATTGATTGTAACCCTCTTGAAACCCGACAAGGACGACCTGTTCCTCGACTCCTACCGTCCACTCTCCCTCATAAATGTGGATGCAAAGATCTTTGCCAAGGTCATTGCAGACAAACTACAGCCGCTGTTGCCAATCATCGCTCTCCCTGACCAGTCGGGGTTTGTTCCTGGACGCGCCACCTCACATAACCTCAGAACTCTTTTCTCTGTCCTGCATTATCTCCACCCCTCAGTCCAAGCTGCGGTTGTGTTCTTGGACGCAACCAAGGCCTTTGATTCATTGGAATGGCCCTACCTGTTCCGGATTCTGGGCAGGATGGGATTCAGTCAAAACTTCATTACTCTTATCAAACTGCTATATGACAAGCCCAGAGCCCGGGTGAGAGTAAATGGTCTAGTGTCCGAGCCCTTTGCCGTCTCCAGAGGGACGAGACAGGGGTGCCCACTGTCGCCTCTCCTTTTTGCTATTGCGATGGAGCCACTGGCGGCTAGGGTGCGACAACACCACACGGCGAGAGGGATAGGCTTCAGCTCTCGTAGTCTGCTGATATCCCTATATGCGGATGATGTCACCCTTTACGTCATCAACCCTACAGAAAATATGAGTCCGCTGCTACGGGAGTTCGTGCGCTTCGAGGGACTGGCGGGCGTGTCTATAAATTGGTCCAAGTCAGTTGCATTCCCTCTGACTGACGCGACCGTTCAGCCTCCCTCGGACTACCCTCTACGTTGGGAAACTGACGCGGTCAAGTACCTGGGAATATGGGTCAGCAGAGATACACAGGAATTGTGGTCCCTCAACTTTGGCAGGGCGGTTGACTGGCTGGAACGAAAGGTGGAGGTGTGGAACAGGCTTCCTCTGTCATTAGTTGCGAGAATAGCATTGGCGAAAATGGTGGTTCTTCCCAAATTTTTGTATCTGTTCGTCAATATTCCGCTGCCTATGACCGCTAGCTTCCATGCGCGTGTCCGCTCCTTGCTTCTGAACTTGGTGTGGGCTGGGGGGCAGGCGAGGACCTCTTGGGCACTGCTTACACTCCAGTTGCGGCAGGGTGGACTCGGGGCGCCTGACCTAAAGCTCTACTCGCTCTGTGCAGAGGCTCAATTCTTACATTTTTGGGTTTTTCCCACCCCTTACCAGCCACATGTGGCGGTGGAAATGGCTGCTGCTGCGCCGTTACCGCTTCGGGTGGCGCTGTATGGCAAAGTTACGCGCCCCTCGAGGGATGTGGACACCGTAGAGATGATCCGCTGGTCCTGGCGTGAGCTACGTCGTAGGGCGGGACTCCCCCTACTTTATGCGCCGGCTATCCCATTGCGGAGCAACCCGATGCTGCCCTGCCTGTGCACTAGGGGAGACGCCATCACGCTTCGGGGGAGGCGTGTGCACACTTTCGCGGACATTTATCCCGATGGGACATTTGGTGATCTGGGAGTCAGCGGGGACGGCCAACCCGTCTCGTTCTCAGACACGCTTCTGTACCACTCTCTCCGGGAGTCATGTAAACAGATGTGGCCCCAGTTCCCCGAGGAGCCGCCACAACTTGCTGCCCTCCAGAATCTTCTATCGCGACCCTCCCCAGCGAAACTGGTCTCTAGACTTTACAACTGCATGCAGGAACAGGCCCCGATTACTGTGCCTACGGCCAAACAAGCCTGGACGGCTGACTTGGACGGATCCCTGACTGATGACATGTGGGAATATTGCTGTACACAACTCACGGCACTGTCCCCGAATTATAGGCTACGGCTTGTCCATTTTAAGTTTCTACACCGGTACTATCGTACGCCAATACTGCTGCATCGTATGGGCATCCGCGCTGATGCGTCATGCTGGAAATGCGGAGGGACTGACGCGTCTTTTCTTCATGCGGCGTGGGGGTGCCCTAAGCTAAATGAATACTGGTCGGACGTTTTTGAGGCCATCAACCACATTCTACACAGAACTGATGAACCCACCCCACTCTTGGGCCTACTGGGTTACGTTAAAGACACCACACCCTGTGACAGGAAACTGCACGCTCTGCTGCTCCTTTACGCCAAACGCCAGGTAGCACTACACTGGGGTCGCAGCGCCTTGCCTACATTTGCCGCATGGGTTAAGGACGTTACATATGGTCAATCACAACTCACACATTACTGGGAGACAATGCCGACCGCCTCTAGACCCAACGATATCTGGGAGCCCTTCCTTCAGTGGACTAGAGAGCGAGCGGGATCTGTCACCTCTGTGAACTCCCCGGACGTGGGCGTTTCAGATGACATGGGGTGAGGACTTTGGCCTCACTATGCATTTCCTTGCCAGGATGATTCATGATTGTTGGAGTTGCTTGATGACAGCGAGGCATTCTAAAACTACCCAGCTAAGCGCTTGCTGTGTGTTTGGCCGACTTGGCGAAATGTCCCCCTCTCTGGCCAGGTGACCCGCTGTATTGCCTTGCCCCTCCCCCTCCCCCCCCCCCTCTCTGCCCACGCCCCGTGGGTGATGCATTGGATATATTACACCGTTGCCCCTGCCCCTGCCGTCGATTGTCATCCTTCCATTGCTGCTTGGTTCTTGAACGCATGACCGTATGTAAGTGTGATGTGATGTATGATTGTTGTTGCTGCTCTGCACCATAGTTCGTTGTTTCCCTCCGATTGTTGTGGGGGATTGGGTGAAAATGTGTACATGACCATGTTTTGTCTGCTTTGATCTTTAACTGAGCTGTAGCTCTGACACTCGTCGTGGTGACGGTGCAGGGCTGAGAACGTGAGATCCATTTATGGTCTATGGCACGGAAAAATGTGAGATCATTTACTTTGTAGTGCTTGCACTGCTGCACTCCTCGCTCATGACAGGGGACGATGTCTTTCTTGTGAAAATGTTACCTAACCTGATGTATGACTCCTTGCACACTACTTATGATTATGGGACGCCTATCCATATCGCGGCCTGCCTCCGGGTTGTTGGCGTGACGCAGTGTAACCTTTATGTTTTTTTTACACAATAAATGTCTTGCAAAAAAAAAAAAAAAAGAAACTTGTTAGAGACTCATACAAAAGGGCACGCTTATATGACCACCTCCATCTACTAACAAATACAAGACCCAAAGAGACACCCAAGCTAGTATTTGTCACTCGACACTCTATACTTAATAAAAAGATACGCCAAATTGTTTGTTCCAACGGGCACATTCTTAACGCAGAAAAAGAGAAGACACAACAAATACCGAGACAAATGTTTGCTCACCGACTCGATTCCTTGCAGGCGGACCCAAGATGGAGGCCGCGTGGCGAGGGGGCAGACCCTGCCATTGATGAAGTCGGAAAGTAGCCAGAGAAGCATTGCGGGGGAAACCCATACAGCTGAGAAACATTCCTGCGCTGACGAGGCAGAGACCCCGGGCCTTCACCCGCTTCATTAATTAGCACTGCAAGGAGCCGGAGAGACGTGCCGGAGTGAGCCCTGTGGGCACAGAGGAGAGGTGAAGGCCAGTGCTCTGATGATACCGAGCACAGCAAGGTGCACAGAGGAGAGAGGAGAGCTCTCATTGACCACACCAGATGGACAAATCACCAGGACAAGACCCAAAAGCTTAAGAACCACCGGGTCCAGGTAGGATCGCGCCTGACCGTAAAATGGCAGCCGCCCCCCTGCCGAAATGATGACCGAATAAAGAGCTCAACCAAGTAAGCGCCCTCTACTACCCTACAAATTATTTCACTTCCATGGTCTGGCCCATTGAGTCTACACCAGCGGGGCTAGGGGTGGTTCAACCCCTTTGGAAGTCGACCTACACTGCAGAGAAGGCTGTAGGGAGCACCCTAGCCCCTTTTGTTCAAAATCGCTGGGGCATCACGGAGCGGCAAACTGCCACATGTAAGCTTAATTGTGGGCTTAGTAGACTGATTGGCACTAATATGAATCCCCTTAGAAACCTTGGCAATTACTCTTAAATTGGATTTTGCCAAGCCTGACCCTAAAATGGCGCCCCCCCAAGGCACTTCCACCAGAGAGGAAAGATGTCTCTAAAATGGCGCCCGCCAGGTATTTCCACCGAAGTGGGGAGATGTCCCATTAATGGAGGGAGTATCGATGTCCCAACAAGATAATTGGCATAACTGAGCAATACGAACCACTGAACTATAGGCAAGCCCAGCTGCAGAGTCTCGGGGTCAAACAGACTCAACTGCCTGACTGTAAGATGGCGCAAAGCTACATACCCTTTCCTATCCTGCCATCCTCTTTATTTGAACTCGCCCGTTTCTGGAAGCAAGACCTTCGTCACTTCATGATCTACACTCTATCCAGGCGGAGACCGAACCACATGGCGATTCCCGGGGGAGCTGCACCGACAGCTATAGGGGAGATTGGCTCCTGCACACCGCTATGGCCGTCACCTACCCAGGCGGTCTTTGGACATTCGTCTCGTTGTTTTCTCTGCTGCTGTCTCCTCCCAGTGGACTTCCAGCTCTCGTTGGTCTTCTTGGGTCTTGATTTTATGCTCGCTAGTAACACCTGTCTCAACTATGTAACCATTCTGTAATTTATGTGAATAAGTGGTAACCTGTAACTCGTTGTTTCCTTATGTAAAGCGCTCTGATGCCTTAGGGTCTAGCCAACGCTATATAAAACTCGAATAAAAAAATACATAGCACCTACGAGACCATGTGGTCAGTTCCAGACTCCAACCAAGCACGAGATTTATCCAAAAGACCATAGATGGCAGCAACCCTGTAGTGGTTAACTTTAAATGCACAACATGCAAAGCATGCGATCGAGCACTAGAAACAGACATTTTATGTTTTCAACGGTCATAAAATCAACCTCAAGACTTTCCACAATTGCAAAACGAAAGACATAATATATCTCACCTGTCCGTGCAAGTTAGGTTACGTGGGACAAACCTCATGTACCCATTCAACTAGACTTACTTAACATAAATCAGCTATTCGGGTGAAGAAACTCTCAGCTCCCTTATTCCAACATTATCTGGACCTAGACCACACACCTGAAGACATAAAATGTATCATTTTAGAGAAAATACAAGCGCAACCAGGTATCAAACCAGAAGCAATCAGGAAAGGCAGAGAGGTTTTTGGTATTTTCTCTCTCAATACAAACATTCAGGGTCTCAATAATGAAACTTTGGGAACAAGCCATGCTTTTCAACTACTAACTACAGTTGAATTGCATGTTGTAATCGTATTTACTTTGCACCTCCTTGCCCTATATAAACGATTTTTGATGCTTCGGCCCTAGTCCTCGGGGACTTTAACTACTGGCCCTCAGACCCCAAGGAATGCGCTTCTTCGAAGGAATTCTCTGAAACTCTCCTTTCTCTCAATTTCACCTCCTTTGTTCACACCCCTACGCACATTCACGGCCATATCTTAGACCAGGTTTGGTCTCTCAACTGCTCCCTGTCTACACTGTCTGTTGTCCCTTGCACATGGTCCGATCACTTTCTAATTTCGTTTTCCCTTAGCCGCTGTCTGACCAAGACCCCTATCCTCACTAAAAATTCATGGGCCCGTAATTGGGGTAAGGTCAATCTGTCTGATCTCTCAACTTCACTCCTGGCCTCCTATCCCCTTCTATCGGGACTGGGTTCCGCAGCCCAAGCCAAAGCCATTGATTCATGGCTCATGGAAGGAAGTGACTGCTTGGCTCCTCTCCGGCGCACCTCGATCAGACGCCCTAAAGACGCCAACCGGTGGTTTAACAACGAGCTGAAAGAACTGAAGCTTACGGTTCGTAGGGCAGAACGCAAATGGAGACGGGACTACTCCCCCGACTCCAGGACCCGTTACGTCCATCTCCTAGGGACCTACAAGCAAACCATCACTTAGGCCAAGAAAGCCTATTTCTCGGCCAAAATTTTGGCGGCCGAGAACCAACCAAAGGAGATCTTTGCCATTACCCACGATCTGGCCTTCTCCGATAGGACCTCACTTAAACCCCCCCCCCTCCCAGAAACTCTGTGATTCACTGAATCTTTACTTTGTCGAAAAAATTTCGACAATCAAAGCCAACATTCCCCCTCCATCCTCTTTTTTTGTTGACCCCCCGCCTCCCCCCGCCCAAGCCTTGCTCAATTCCTTTCCTCCTCTTTCTGAAGAACTCTTCCTGTCCCTCCTTCCCAAAATTAAATCCGGTTCCCCTTCCGACATATGCCCGGCACACATTCTACGGCAGGTTTATACTGTCTGTTCCCTGCCTCCTCTGGGCTTCCTTAACGACTCACTGGCTCGAGGGGTTGTCACTCCATCGCTAAAAGCCGCTTCCATCGTCCCCATTTTGAAAAAGCAAGGAGCCGACCCCTCTGTGATGGCCAATTATCGCCCCATCTCCCTCCTCCCCTTTCTGGCAAAGGTGCTTGAGCGACATGTTACATCTGTGCTCAGCTCCTTTGCCGAGGAGAACGGGAGGCTGGCTCCGTGTCAGGCTGGGTTTCGGCCCAAGCACTCGACAGAGTCAGTGGTGGTGTCAGTATTAGACACCCTCAGAGAGGGCATGGACATGGGCAGATCTCAGGCGCTGGTCCTCCTTGACTTGTCCGCCGCTTTTGACACGGTGGATCATTCCATCTTGCTTTCCCGTGTCAAGGCGGCGGGCATAGGAGGCTCAGCCCTTATCTGGCTTTCATCCTTTTTGAGGGGCCGGACCCAGGCGGTCCACCTCGGGGAGTTTTCAGCTACCCCCTGCCAGGTCCAGTGCGGTGTTCCTCAGGGTTCTTCTCTCTCTCCTTTACTGTTTAATCTGTATATCGCTCCTCTTATCTTTGCCCTACAGCAGCTGGAGGTCACGGTATATAACTATGCCGATGACCTCCAGCTCATCTTTAATCTGTCTTCTACCCCTGATTCTGTCTCTAATTTCCAATCTATCCTATCTTTCATCAGGGACTGGATGAATTTCAACCACCTGAAACTCAATCCCGATAAAACGGAACTTGTAGTGACGGGTGGTTGCTCCAGTCCCTGGAATTCTCTCTTTTGGCCCCCCTCCTTTGGTTCTCCTCCCACCCCTGCTTCCTCTGTTAAGACTCTTGGCATCAAGCTAAATGATAAACTCACTTTGCACTCCCAGATTGGTTCGGTGGTTTCTTCCTGCTTTCTTACTCTCCGTACTATCCGCTCCATCTCTCGCTTCTTTTCCTTCTCTGCACTCAAACTAATTATGTCCGCACTGGTCCTGTCCCGCCTGGACTACGGGAACATTTTGTTCAATGGCATCCCTCAGTACAGCCTGCGTAAACTGCAACTAGTGCAGAACCAGGCTGCCCGCCTGGCCTTCGGTCTTCCCAAATTCCACCATACCTACCCCCTCCTGAAAACCCTCCACTGGCTCCCTGTGCGGGAACGCGCCTTGTTCAAATTAGGCTGCATGGCGTTCCAGGCCAGGACTGGCCTGGCCCCCCTTTTCATTTCCTCTGCCATCAAGGCCTATGTCCCGGGCAGAGACCTCCGCTCCTCGGCACAACTTCTTTTAGCAGTACCTCCCTACCGGAAAAAAAAACAGGGTGGCTCTAAATTTTCCACTCTCGCCCCCGTGTTCTGGAATTCTCTCCCCTTCCACCTTAGGTCCCTTACCCAGTATTCCAGTTTCCGCAAAGCTCTGAAGACCTTTTTATTTTCCCAGTCTCTTCTCTCGTAAGCCCGGCCTGCCTTTCCAGTCGACTTCTTAGTAACTGTTCTTGCCCAGTTGGCTGCCTGCTACTTTAGCGCCAAGAAACCGCCCAGGTGTACGTTGCGCTTGATAAATATTTTAAAACTTAAACTTAAACTTAAACTTTGATGTGGTCCATTCTAACATGTCAGAATTTCAGATCTCAGTGGATTATCTAACAGGTGGAGCCCATTACCCCATCATCCCCTGTTACTCTTCCATTTCACTTTATTTACCTTTTAATTATATCTTTTGCATATTTTTTACATTTCATTGACTGCATTTGTATCTATAGACACTGACATTTCCCATTTTGTATCCTCTCTCTTAGACATATTGCATACCATTTTTCTTTTCCTGCAAGGCGCTCCACTTTTCTCACCGTTGTGCACTAATTGCTCATTACGATCATTTCCGGGGCACGTGCAACGTATTTACATCCCTCCTAAAGCTAATACGGCCACCAATGATTGAATTTATGATGCCATACTCCATCTCGGGACATGTCCAGCCCAAGTGTGATTAACAGTAAGTCTAGCTCTGTTGCATGCTCGTCCTGTCGCCCCACACATTCATAGTTTTTTCATCTCTGCCATCTTTACGTTTAAGGCTGTTATATTCGATGCCGAGCACTGCCCTTGCGTCAACATATTGCAAAACAGGTCCACACAGCCTTTCTATCTCGGCAAACCCCTTCTGTTTGTATCGTACTGCTTGGCATGAACAATATTTTAAAGGCCACAGCTCATGAGGTATTTTCTTAAATGTTAGTGATGGTATTACTATACCTCAACATCCAGTTGGGACTTCCACTCTCCCACTGTCTAACTTCTTTTTATATCCCGCGGTAAATCAGTACAACCACGGATACTCCACTTACTGCCATTCTTTACTTTCTTGGTTTCATAGTTACTCTTCATCTCTTTTTATCTTGTTAGATCCGAGCTTGAGTTTTTTTCTTTTTTAATACATGTAGTCTAATTTGACTCTCATTTGTTTTTCAAGCTAGGACTCTAGACTTCCATGTAGGCTGTCTCTGTGTCTAGGCCATTTGAATATCATTGTGTGATAAGCGATGCAGTCACTGGGGACCTGATTCTCAAAGGTAAACATATACTTTTGTATACATTTTTGATTGTTTGCTAGTCACTCAGATATTTTACCAGTAGTATCTTCATGACTGTGGAGGGTTAGGACCTACCCTACTTTTTTATATGCAGGGACTGTCTCTTCGTGCTAAACATATATTTATAATCTGCCTAAGGTTAGGGCTACTGTACCACGTCTATCTGGTAATGTCTTAAAACAGATTGTATGGTTGGAGGCCTAAGTAGAGTGTTTTGTAAAGCAGTCCTTTTGGGCTCTCTAAAAGACTTTGCAGTAGACTCTTCTGTGTTTTTGTAGAGGTGCTTACCGATGTGTGGTAGTGGTGGAGTCTTGTAGCATCTTGGTTCTACACAAGAGGTCTTCAATCTGTGGGGTGCGACGTCCAGGGGGTCCCCGGAGTCCTGTGAAGGGGGCCGGGCATTATTTCCAGGCCTAACTTCTGCCTGGAATACAAAAAAAAGAGCTCTGGGCTCACTCAAGGAAGGTGGTGTGGGCTAGTAATCATTAATCACTGGCATGCAATGATAACACTCAATAAAAGATAGTCCAGTCAGTACTGCTGCTTTTGAAAAAGTATATTTATTATGCACACACTGGTAAACACTGCGCAGAAATTTACAGATATACATTGGCAGATGGAACATACCATAGATGACAATGTGTAAATACGGGTGACCCCCAAAGAGTTTCAACAGTCATTGTGTAATAACTTAATTACTTTGGCATGAATCATTGTCATAATTGTGATAAAGATGAATCTATAAAACATGTACAATGATTATGATGACCTAATAAAACATTTATAAGGATTAAATATTGTGTATTTGTATTTGTTTCATACATGAGGCATCAAACTGAAATGGCAAAAACAAAAACAATCCCTAGAGAGCATCACAGTGAAACAGCATGATGACAAAGCATTGCAATGCAACCACACAAACAACCCCTAGAGGATGAAACCACATGAACATTATTTCGGCCTTCCTGGCCTTCTATTTTACCATCCGTGAGACCCTTAAAGGGCAAACTACTCCCTAATGTTAAGCAAAAGCACTAGTCATGAAAGAGTGTTAAAATGCCTTGGACAGTGGGGAAGGTGATGATTTTGTGGTTGCCCCCCAGCTTAGGATGAGGACACAGAAGATGGCTTGTAAAGCAAGAGCATGTCACACTGGACGGTTTGATGGTGGTCCCATTGTCATAGAGCCAACACAGGCTGAGCTATGGGTGGAATTATGGGGAGAGTTTCCATGAAGGTTATGCATGTTATAGCAGTGACTTTCCCGCTGTGGTTGTTTTTTCTTTACGAGCGGCCTCGAGTCTCATTTTCCCCTGTTGTTTTGGGTGTGCCAGGTCCTACTAGGGCTCCCAGAGCTTGCCATTCTTGCAGGACAGCATGGGGGGCCCAGCCCCGGCTGCCCCCCCTGTCTCCCTACATTGGCAGCGTGTCCGGATGTATGACGTTACAACGCATACTTTTACAACGCCTACCTTTACAACGCATTTTTTACAACGCAACATCCTTTACAACGCATTCCATTACAACGCATGCATTTACAACGAATTTTTAAAAACTACCTTTACAACGCATTCCATTACATCGCATACTACCTTTACAACGCATACCATTACAACGCATAACATTACTTTGCATGTAAGGTAAGTATTGGATAGCGTAGGGGTAATAATTACTATTCTAACTCCGGGGGTGCAACAGTAGGGTAAGTGTTGGATAGTGTAGGGGTAAAAATTACTATTCTAACTCCAGGGGGTGCAACAGTAGGGTAAGTGTTGGATAGTGTAGGGGTAAAAATTACTATTCTAACTCCAGGGGATGCAACAGTAGGGTAAGTGTTGGATAGTGTAGGGGTAAAAATTACTATTCTAACTCCAGGGGGTGCAACAGTAGGGTAAGTGTTGGATAGTGTAGGGGTAAAAATTACTATTCTAACTCCAGGGGGTGCAACAGTAGGGTAAGTGTTGGATAGTGAAGGGGTAAAAATTACTATTCTAACTCCAGGGGTTGCAACAGTAGGGTAAGTGTTGGATAGTTTAGGGGTACTATGTGTTGTAATGTTATGCGTTGTAATGGTATGCGTTGTAATGACTGCGTTGTAATGACATGCGTTGTAGTGGTGTGCGTTGTAGCGTCATGCGTTGTAATGGTTGCGTTGTAAAAACATGCGTTGTAATGGATGTTGCGTTGTAAAAGTTTTGTTGTAATGGTAGTGCGTTGTAAAAGTTGCGTTGTAAAGGTTGTTCCCCGCGTGTCCGCATGATGATGCAGGACCAGGCAGTCCTCTGTGTGTCTGCCCGCTCCAGTAAGTAGACAGGTGTTGTTGTAGCCGCCTCCTGCCTCCCCCCCAGACACAGGCATGGTTAGTGGGGAAATGGGACCACGTGGGGGGAGTGTGGCATTCCAACCCCAAGAGAACGCAATGGGGGCCAGGGATTGGGTTCCTGGCCCCCTTCTCTGAATTGTGGTGAAGCGCAATGGAGCTTACCTGTACTTGAAGTACACGAGGGTTGGGGATGGGGTCCTGGCCCCTTCCAACATAAATCTGCCCTGAGGAAGGTGCCCCTGGGCTTGCGAGAAATACAGGTGGTGGGCCCCACGCATGCTCTCTCCCCCTCCTTCCCAAAACACAGCTTCCTAATGCCATCTCCTGGGCCCTCGTCCACTCCGGTGGAATTTGATAGAAATGAAGCAGAGCTACCCGTGCTCTGAAGGAGGAAACTAGGTCAAAGGTCACAAACATTTAGACTGCCATAACTCTGGCACTGTATGGCCAATCTGGGCAATTTTGGGCTCATTTTACTCATGGTAGCAAACTCTATCTACCAGACCACCAAAGCAAGGCAGCCCTCCATATGCTGGTCCTCCTGGCTCCCTGTGCCAGTGCTTCTTTGTGGCTTTGCAGGTGGGAGTAGAAAAGTCCAGGGCTTCCCCCAACTGGTCCTCAGGGAGAGTAAGGGGGCGAGATTCACTGCCCCGTGGGGAGACCCACTGGTCCTGGGTTCAACTGGAGAGCGGCCTGGGTCCTGAGGGTCAGAGGGGTACCTCCTTCCAGGTCTCAATGGCAGTCCCAGGATCCAGCAGTGAAGTAGGTAGAACATTTTCTTGCAAGAGTGCGACTTCTCTTGAGCATGAGTTTATAAAGGGTAGAGGAAGGTTCCATGGGACAGGCACCCCTAGCCAGTCCTGGGGTGCCACATCACTTCTCCACCCCTGTCCCAACACACAGAATATTGGGACAATCCAAAATGCTGTCATCCATGAGCCACTGGTCACATAAGCTCCTGGGGGCCTCAGCTCCACCCTTCGCTGATATCACTGCCAGGGACTTACTTGCTAGAATTTTTAAAAAAAAGCCCCCTGGTGGGTTGGCTCCAGTTGTCTGAGTACTATCCTTTGCTCAGTGGGCTTGGGCAGGCCCATCCCTGGTGCAGTGTGACATTTGAGTGATTGATGCAGATCACTCCCCCCCAGCCCTTTCTTTCTCAGGAGCTGGGAGAAGGACTGCTACTTGCTCCTTTTGTGTGGGTGGGCCTTTGTTCCTTCTGTTGGAAAGAAATATAATAATCAGGAGACAGCAGGGGACAAAAGTCTTGGTTTCTTATCCTCAGCGGAGCCAGGAAAATATGGAAACTCTGAATGACTCATAAAATGTACAGTTATCATTTTGGAAGCTACAAATTTGTTTTTCATAGGTTACAAGACGTAAATGACCTCTGTAGGCCTTGGGAAGGTGATACTACATTCTAAGGAAGTTCCCTCCCTATGGGTATGATGGTGTGTCATTATAGTTAAACAGCAAAGCACAACGAGTTTCCCTAAAAGTGTACACTATACCCATGAGGCCTAACCCAGGTGAATACCTAACCCTGTAGAGTCCACATTATGCCAGACTACCTGTGTGCTGTTGCTGGGCAGTGCACACTTGTAGCTCCCATGTGCAGCCTGCACATGGGTGCACATGTGTGTGCACATGTGTTCATGAGTAACCAGCCAAGTGCTCCTTACACTTGCTGCCTTGCAACAGCCTTATCTTAAAAGGGGGACACTAGCAGTAAACACATGCAGTCTGTTTAACATGTGATTACTGTGGGTGAGTAACTGATACTGAGACTCACCCACAGTAAAAAGGAAAACAAAACGCATGATCAGAAAGCAAGAAAACCCAGGTGTACTGCAGGGCAGAACCTAGTGCAACAAGGGGGCTTTCCCATTCTACCACTCATGGTTTTTAATGCAAACCCTTATTTATTGATATTTGAAGGCAGGACTTTTCAATGAAAAATATGCCTCCTTGACTAGAAACTTTGCATGTGTGCTTTTTTGAAAAGCATGCATACAATTTTTGAAAATATAGTCTAAGCATAGTGTTCTGCACTGTAAAAATGCCTTTTAGTAAACCCACTTTGCCCATGCCTTAAAACATCTCTGTTCACAAAGTGGTGGAAGGGGGTAGGGCATTTAACAAACCAAATGGCATGAAACATAATTCATACTTATTGCCATGTACTGAATGCTGTTTTCTGCTCAAGTTCTGCTCCGATCCTAGTTAGATTTTAGGATTTTCTTTAATCGAGTTTGGAAACAATCTTGGTTAATGTAAATTGCTCCAATAATATGCGATGGAAGGAGAAAAGAGCAAGTTCGAAACTGTGATAGAGTTTAGTTTGTGGTAATCAATACACAGCCTATACACTCCATTAACTTTGGGCATAAAAACATATGAGAGCCCCCACAGGTGAAGTGAAATGTTATATTTGATGTTAATTGAGTATCATATTCCCCTTCCCTGTCAGGCAATAAATCCTTTTATGGAGAACTGGTGATTCCAGGGCAAGATCAATTATACAATGATAATCTTGATGGGGAGTGTCAGCCCCTTTATTACTAAAAGCACCAGTAAATTCAGCACATACCGAAGGAAACTCTATCCAACTTGAAATTGATTTCTCCCTGTAACAGGGAGGAACGATCCATGGAGGGACAGCCTAATGCAGAAGGTTGGTGGTCCGATATGCCACCCTCACCCACCTCTGTTTCCTCTCTACAGCAGGACAATCCCTATTTGGACACCGATTGGCAATCCGAAGCAGAGCCCCTATGGAGTCACCGGGAAGAAGGAGGACATGGCTCCTTTAATTGGAACTTCTCTACCGTCGAGACTCCACCCCTGTCGAACGTCATCGCGTCCTGTTCGTCAAAAGGGGGAGTAACCAGGAAGTCAACAGACGGCGTTTACCCTGGAGAAGGAAGAAGACGAGTGTGAACGAAGCGGAGGACAGAAACCGAGATTAACGGAGGAAGAAGACGAGACGAACCAGGCTCAGGACTACCGAGGCGTTACCAGCAAGCCAGGAGGCCACCAACATCACGAGCCGCCCCACCACGCTCCCGCGGGAGGAGCGTGGCTCAAACAGGTACGGGGCAAGGTTGCAGGTTGGGTGGGACTGTCGTAATTTGGCAGTACCTGAGTTAGCGTTAAGCTCAGCTACACGAACATTTCTGTTAACTTGACTAATTGTGCGGGGGCCATTTTGTATTCGGTGGCTTCGATTTTGTATGAACATGCGGCCTCGTGGTCAGCGTGCCCTTTCGTCCTTCCTTCATGCCAATGAACCTTTACCCTGCCCAGCAACAGGCTATTTTTAGAACATGGTCAGTCTCGCGCATGCGTACATATGATCTTTGGACTAGAGAGTGGTCACTCCTTAGGAATGTTCCTCCCAACTGACCAGTGGTATTAAACCCCTCCCACATGTTGGCTGTGTTCCAAAAATGCCCTTATATGTACCTAAAACTGTTCTAATGTATACCACCTACCTTTTTATTGCTGTTAAACTGTATAAAAGAGGTCGCGCACCGATGTTCGGTGTGATACTTCTTGCATTGCCGAAGGGTGCTGTAGGAATGTACCACCACCCCATGGGGTCCTAATAAACTTGTCTCTTTGCATTTTCAGTTTCCGTGCCAACTTCTGTTTTATGGTGTCCAAGTGTTTCTGCAAGTATGTAGACCTGATAGAACCCGATACCACAGGACTGCGTAACCAGCCTACCGCTTAAACTCCTGCATGTACATACTGTACAGTATCCTGAGAACCTTTTCCCCACCACGAGCACTTGAGCACAGTAATTTAGCTTGTGTAGAGCACCAGTGCACTTGGTTTCCCTCACTCCCGGTCCCTCGTCATTCTTAGTCCCGGACTCCCCCCTAATTTCTGTCCATATCTCTTTTCTTTTTGCTTTCCGGTGCAGACGGAGCCTCTCTCCTGTAATTCCTGTAATTAAGGTTATCAGACTGGCGTCCCAGACCAATATCAAGACGGACCCGGCAGCCTTTGCCCGAGAAAGAAAAACAAGTCGGAGACGGAAAGCATATATAAAAATAAAACCTCTTAAATCACTAATTCAAGCCTCTGACTCCGTTACTCCTGCTCCAGTAGCGCCTCCAACACTTCAATATCTGAAGAAGTTGATTTTTGGAGTGCAAAACTTTAAGTTTTGGGTTTGTGAATGTCTAAATATCAGATAACACTTCTTCAAAGAGTATGGTGTGGAAAAGTAAATGGATGAACTTGAGAACTAGCTCTATTTTTCTTCCAGATACTGATGTGCATTCTTCCCATCTGGCATGTGTATTGTGAATCTTATCACCATATACTGTGAACATCTTTTTAAGTAATTTTAAAGCACTTGAATTATTTGGCTAAAAGATTTTCCAGTATGGTTTATATTTTAAAAAGGAATTTATTCAGATACATTTTCGAGAATTTCATGATTTGGTGTATACATTCTTGGAGTTTTTTGTCAAATGTTTCAATAAACTCTCACCCATCAGTAACCAAATATCACTGTATACATGTTGTGCAAAGTTTAGCACATAATCACAACTGTATGTACGAAGCAGTTCTGAAAACAAAAAAAAAACATTTTGCTTTTAAAACTCAGGTTTATAATAAACACAGTCTAAACATCAAACCAGCACTATTCCAAATGGCCTCCTTCGTCACTAATTCATCGTGTTATGCAATCTCTGACCCCTGCTATTGTACTATTGGTAAATTATGCATTTAGAAAAGTATGATTTCTGACAGTAAGACATAGTCTAGCTAATGTGAATTCTATTTTCACATCTTCTATACTTTTCATAGAGGTGATTTCTTTTAATAGTATCACATTAAACAAGATAACTGTACTTACATTCTAGCCCAATTTGATATTTAAATTGTAAATATGCTCTCAGCATTGGGTATTCCCTATGCAGATCCTGGCTCTGTTGTGACTGTTCCTCTGAGTCCCTGTTTATGTTCTCTATGAATAGTATCAATACTTTTTAATCTTGGATCAGATCATACATTTATTGCTAACAGGTATCATTGATTAACAAATATATTTACAATATTTTTGATAATTTGTCTGTTGAGAGGTACCTGGAGGCTGTTCTACGGGTGCTGTACAACTCCAGTAATCCTAGCACTTATCTAACCCAATATTATAGTTCATGGCAATTGTCTGCTCAATACGCATTCTGCACCTTAAGAACTAGTCAGTGCTGTGTATATGTTTTTAGAGTTTGGTTGCCATTTGAGTTAGCATATATTTATAGTATGGCATATTTATGAATATAATATGTTTTACGTGCTTGCATCTTCTTTATCTGCATGCGGTTGATTTGGATTGAAAGTAGAGATGATTTGTCCCAAAGAACAGAGGGATTCTCTGTTTGAAATGTAGTAAATATTTTCATTTAAAATAGTTTATGAAGGAAATGGAGATCTGTTAGTAAAAGCCCAATCATTACTATTGATTATGATATTACAGTTGACTGTAATTGACTGGTATAATCTGTTTCAGGATCCTAGAAGTGTACCCATTGATAGTCGCCATTTACAAATGTGAGAGCATCCATCTTTCCTTTTTCTGTGTGTGTATGTTACATGAACAATGTTGAAAAAAGTAGAAAGATGCTTTTCTTCTTTTGGTATCTAAATTACTGTTGTATCATCTAGGATGAAATCATAAAGCACAAAATCAGTTGAACCACAGAATTCAAACTCAGAAAGTAGATAATGGCTAGAATATGCGGAACTGTATGTTTTCTTACTAAACCTATTTAATATAGATTTGCATATTTAGGACATTTCCTTTTTATTCAAAGTATGTTTAAGTAGTCCTTAGATCAAAGGTTTAAGTATGTGTTGTGTCGCTCAATATTTTGTAATATGTTATAGAAATGTGTTTACTAATATCCTTTCATTTTAGTGCATCAATAATGTAACTCATAAGGAGAAAAGACGTAACTCGCCTTCATTCTGCCTGTGTGTAATTCCTCTTTGTATTAGCTAATGTCTACAGACACAAATCAAGTGAGTTGAAATTTTCTCTGATTTTAATCATATGTCCCACATCATCTAGAAATTGGAAAAAATATTACATTTATTGTAAAATGTGATGTGTTGTGAGTCTACGTTGGTTATTTTTTTTCTATCTGTCACTCTCATCCTCCTGTACTAGTATGGGTATTATAACTAAACTATTTCTTTGCAATTGTTATGTTGCATAATGTATTACAGGGTAAATCCTATTAGGTGTATTAACATATACAATGTTTCTTCAAGGAAAGATAACAGATGAATATGTCTACAACTTTCCAAGTTATCAATTTAATTAGAACAGAATTAAAAGATGAAAAATGAAAATGTACATTACCTACTATTTTCTAATAACTTGTATGCTGATACTATTAGCGACTTAGTTTGACTCAATTTTGCAACCTTTTTGTATTTCTTATGAGTGTCAAAAGCAGGTCTTCCAAGCGACTACTTTAAAACTTTCTTGTTCTGAAGAAATTACCTTCCTCCTGCAACAGAAACCTCAGGCTCCATGTTTGAACAAAAAAGCCTAAAGTTTACCTTGGAAATAGATTGTAGCCTTACGGCTAGAGCTGTTGACCTCGTACCTGGGGAACCGGGTTCGAGTCTCGGTAACGACGCTCAACATCCTGTGATTCTAGGCAAATCACTTTATTTCCCAGTGCCTAACAAAAAAATGAATGTATTCATCTTTGCCGAAAGTGGGCTCATGTAAAGCGCTCTGATACCCGATGCAACCGGTCTAATTTGTGCTATAAAAAACTGTGAAAAAAAATAGATGGGGTGAAAAAACTGGAGACTGGAGAAAAAAACCTTCCAACCACCTTAGACCAACAAACAAGACAAGTAACAGGAAAAAGTTAATAAATGACAGAGGGAAAAGAAGATTTCCAAACAAGTCAAGAGAGCAAGCAGTAGCCAAACAAGAATAAGTGTGACGCCATGGAAGCATGTCAGTCTTCCTTTGTAATGTGCTTCGAGGAAGTGAATCTTGGAAAACAGAAAAAGAAAATTCTCAATGATATATTGGGGAAGTAGTGTCTGCCATGGTAGAAAATTGTTCCTTTTCCAAAACCGAAATACTTGAATGGTACCTGTGATATTATGGAGATGCCACAGCTTATTGTAATGATTTCCTATGTACGCAACCTTATAGCTATGCCACCTGCATGGTGAAACCCGACTCACCCCACAATGTTGAGCACAGCATTCGGTAGAGGAATTCTGAGTTGTGCACTTTGAATCTTGGGCAAGGAATGCACATATGCCAAAGCAGGAGCACACAGTCAGTCCACCGGTGCACACAAAACACAGCAAGGCACAGATGCCTCTCCGACATTACACCCCAGAACCACCAATGAGGCAAAGGCCATCAGAATTGTCCATTAGGAGGGAAATCTTAACACTATCCAATCTTGAGAACTCTGGGTTGATTGTGGTACCTTGCAAAAAAACACTTGAGTAGAAGACAAGCATGAACTGCTTTGGCTGGTTCCTAGGAACTGTCACAAGCAATATAGCTGTTCCTATTAATGAGACATTGTAATTTTCCTTTGAAGTATAGGGAATCCCAAATATCATTAGCCTCACATGCAGATTGAACAATAATTAAAACAAGTGGTCAGTCTTTTTTACTTGATGCACCTGGTGGACTGACATAAGATTTAAAAAGAGGCACATGGAAAGAAGGATGTGCCTTCCAAGAAGTGAGTACCCTTAGCCTAGCAGTTACTGGAATACTTATCTTAGTAACCTTTTTAGGAATAAATTTAGACCTTTGATTTGAATGAGGTAGATTAGCAGCAGATACACAAAGCTTATGGCCCACATTATAACAAGGCGACTGCCATTAATGTCATTTTGCCTGTTAACTGTGTTTAACCTTCGAGAATAATCAATTCTGTGCTAAGATTTCTCTATTTTGGATAATTCATTGTAAAAGAACTTTGAACAGGCGGAACAGAGGCCCTAATGTACAAAGCAATTTGATGGTTGTAAAAGACATATAGGAGTCTTTGTGAAAGCAAAATTGCATTTTTTAAATGTACAAGACACAAAATATGATTGAGTAAAACCTTACCGACTAACAATTTAGTTTTGCAAGTAAATATCGAATTTGCATTAGGAAGGTGTAAAGGGTGTCACTTCCAAATTCCTTGTTTCTTCAGTTATGTACTAATGTTTTGTGACTGAAATCCGGCCGCAAAACCTTAAAATGTATCACCAGCGCAAAGGAGGTAGTAACCATTTGCAAATGGGAAGGAGTCCTTGAGTGACCCCTTCCCCTTTGTGAATGTGGGAAAAAACTATAGGAGCAGGCAGTAGAGTTTGGGCCAACTGCTAAAAAATGATTGTAAATGTCTTACTTTTTTACAGACACATCACAGACATGGTGGACTGCTGACCACGGCAGGCCATCTTGCCTATGACTCGAGCCAATTATAGTAGGTCCCAATTTGCAACCTATCCCATGTATATCAATGATGTAGTTCGAGTTGCAACCTACTATGATTCTGTATTTTGTGAACAACCTATTAATTTATTGGTTGGTTTGAAAACTACTCATACACAGTCAGTGTGCAAATTGAGACTACTTTTACCTAAACCATTATATTACATTCCAAATAAGAAATTGCAAATTGGTATTTACAATTTCTTATTTGACTTTGTCATTAACTTCTGGAAGAGTTGAGGTATGAAAGCCATTCAAGAAAAATCAAATGGGTAACATCCAGTAGAGGAGTAAATACATATACACAAACAATTTTATAGACAGAGATATAGTATAGTATGAACCATAGCAAAGTATGAAACAACCTCTCTATCTAGCCCTAGCTTGAGGATCAAAGCCCAAAGTTAATGATCTTTTAATGTCAAATTTGTTGCAGAGAGATGTTCAGAACTTAGAAATGTATCATGAGCTTGAATCCAATGTGCTGCTAATTGGTAGCCCATGAAATGTGATGATGTTTGAGTAGAATTCAATAGTGATTTCAGAAAAATAAGAGAAATTATCAATTTTGGTAAAATAATCTACAATGACCAATGTAGTTGTGAAACATTTCGATGGGGAAATCCAACAATAAAATCTGTAAAATTATTTCTTCAGGTTTTATGGGTGCCTCCGGAGCCATGACCAACCAGTGTTTTCTTTTCATTTCAGTTTTACATTGAGCACAAACTTCACATGAGGTGACATATCTTGACACATCTTGGGGAAGAGTTGGCCACCACAATTTTCTATCTTTGTAGTAAATTATCCAGTAATAGTCTTTAACTGTGATTGCAGCAATCACAGATTACAATGGAAATATTACATGTCCTGTGTTGTTTGATAAATGTTGTCTAAAATGAAAGAAGTGAGGAATGGAACGAAGACTTGAGAAGGAAATATTTTGTCTTTGGTACCAAGAAATCTCGATTCAGGATAGCAAAATGATAAATTGTTGCATTGCAAATTCAAGGAATAAAGATAGTTTAAAATGTGCACTTTTTTACAAGCTGGGCTTGCTGACACTATCTGTTGAAGCACTTGTACATTGTAGTGATCAGCAGAAGCAATTAATTTAGAGTGAGCTCCAGGAAAAATGTCTCCATTCTATGAAGGATTTTTTTTATGGCTAATAATTATTCTTCTAGAATAATTGAGTAATATTTCAAGAGTTTTAGGTAATTTGATATTGCATTTCATTTTGATTTTCTTGATTCAAGACTGTTCTAATTGCCCTATAGGAGGCATCAGTTTCTAGAATAAATGTTTCAAACACATCAGGTTGTTGTAAAATAGGAGCACATACCCATTTTTCTTTCAGCTTGTTGAGTCTTAGAGTGGTTTTAAGATTCAAATCAAAATGTCTTATTGTTTCTTAAGGGATGAGTGATGAGAGTAAAAACCTTAGCCTAGTCCTAGGAACCTTTACATTTCTTTACTAGAAGTTGGAATCTGTCAGTCCAATTTTGCATTCACCTTCTTGGAATCTATGGCTACCCCTTCAGCTGAAAGAAAATAGCCCAGATATTCACCAATTGTCCTTCCAAAAAGTAATTTCTCAGGTTTTGCTAGTAGCCTATGTTGCCTTACACATAATACAACTTTCTTTAAATGTTATGGATGTTCACTTAGATGTTCAGAGAACACAGGGATATTGTCTAAGTATACCACCATAGTATGGATAAAAAAATCAGAAAATATGTTGTTCATGAAACATTATAAAAGTGCTCATTACCTACTATTTGCAATGCTGAAACGGTGTTCTAAAAGACAGTTTTTCACTCGTCTATAGCCTTTATTTGGATTAGATGACAGGCCCCTTTCATGTCTAATTTAGTGAATATTTTGGCACCTTGGACTACTTCCAAATTGGTAGCTGTTAAGGGGCAGTGGGCATTGATCCTTGATTGTAAAGTAATTCGGGCTTAGGTAATCGATACAAGGTCAAAGTTTGGTTGAATATTTCTTTGGCACACTAGAAACATACCCCTGCTAGAAACTTAAATGGGACAATAATTCAATTCTTAGGATGTTGCTTGATAGAAAGTTTCTCTGAATGGGATAAAGAAACAAATTGACTAAATTGTACTGGAGCATCTGGCATTAAGTCACTGGAGCAATCAAAAGATCGATAAGACGGCAAATCCTTTTCATCCGATTCAGAAAAACATCCAGGAATTTATGATTACTTTCTGGAGTAGAAGTTATTTGAGTAACAGACATAATTTAATGTTGTTCAACCATTTCCAAATACTTAAAAGTCAAAAGATGTTTTCAATCAGTAGCGGCTCCTCCGCTATGGCGGAGGAGTATTGCCCCAACTGCTGCAAGTGCAGCAGGGACACACAATAATAAAATGGTAATAACTACCATTTTACTAATGTGTCCTAGCCTCATGGGGTTAAGGCACAACGGCTTGGGACGGGGATGATTAATATTATTGCACTATCGTTGCAGCTCCCTGCCAGTGTTCTTTTAGATTGGCTGGCGACCTACAGCTGACCAATCTAACCTGCGCACTTCAGAGCCTACAACTTCAAGGCTGAGAAACAGCCGAAGCATTGCAGCCACAGGCCCCCAGCTTCAAAATGAGCCCTGGGTTAGCGTGCTCCAACCAATCCTGGAGCAGCGATACAGCTGGGCGAAGTCCTTCCCTTTCTGCCCGAGTCAGCATCGAGGAGAGCTCCGGAAGGAAGAGAGACGACATCCAGAGCCTACGCTGTAGGGAGGACACGGAAAAGAGCATCAGGCAGAAGGCGAAGGAAGGCTCTTTGTATTTTTTTTTTATGTTTGCTTGTTGCCCATTTTCCCTCCCTCCTGTTTCCCCACACGCCACACCACCACTCCACCCCAACACCATCCGCTACTGTTTTCAATAACAATTATTCACACAGAATTCTGGTCTAAGGGCGTGGCTGAGCACCAGGGAAGATGGACTCATGCTAGAGAGGCTCCATGAATCTCTAGCCCCTGCCACCAATTATTCCGACCAAAAATCCACAGTATGCACCAGCCCAAAAGGTCAAT
Source organism: Lissotriton helveticus (assembly GCF_964261635.1). NCBI lineage: Eukaryota > Metazoa > Chordata > Amphibia > Caudata > Salamandridae > Lissotriton > Lissotriton helveticus. The sequence goes on from NC_136068.1 coordinate 1,218,732,838, forward strand.
GCTCCTGGGACATTGGCGGTAGGAACTCCAAGCTTGTGCGCCCTTTCGCCATGCAAAGCGAGAGGAGGAGCGAGCTGCGGCTTAGGGCATTGCTGAAGCCGCAGGTCCGATTACTGGGCCACCCTGTAATGGCCAGAAGTGAAGGGTGTAACCGAAGAATCCGCTGTGAACGGCAGGGTCAGCGGCATACATCGACTCCAGCGCCCCAAAAGTAACGGGGACAGAAGCAGAAGGGAGACACACAGGGAGGAGAGCGAATGTGGGTGGATGAGAACGAGGGAGGAGATGGTGGGCCAACATCTTGATTCCAGCAGCCTCACAGCAGCACAGAAGGTGGAACTAAAGAGCACCCACACAAACCAGCCCACGCAGAGACACTGTCCCTAAATGAGGAGCCTGAAGCTAATACTTACAAAATCTCTAAGTTAGCGATTCCCAGGGGCCGGGGAGTTATTGGCACAGGTGCAGGACCGGGGACCGACAGAGGGATGGGAGGTCAGATCCGGCTGAGGTTGGAGCTTGCTTACGTGCCAATGTGGCTCTCTCCCCCCCCAGAAATAACAAACACAAAGATAAGAATGCTTGGCAAGGAAGGAGACCTGAACAGGGAACAAGACAACCAGGGGTTCTGTGCACAGGAGAGACCCCAGATTCAAAAGTGATACTGAACAAGGCACATTAGGGCACTATAGCCTGCAAAGTGGACAGTGCTCTGGGTTCGACACCTGACGAAAGTGGGGGCAGGGAGAAGTCCCTTGAATGTCACTGAAGACCAAAACTGCCCCCTGGGAGAATCCCACCAGGCCGAGTTGGGTGAATCTGTATCACACTCCATAGACAGGTGGCAGGATGTATCCTGGGGGCCTAGACACTAGCTAACAGGGATTCCCCCACAACCTCACCTATTGCATCAATGCCATCAGGATGTCCGGGGTCAAGGTCAATAAAGGCGCCCATCAAACCAAACTGGACAGATTCGCAATGCAAAAAACTGTTGCCATAGAAGCGGCAGTCAAAAAAGATGCGGAGGCGGGAGCAGACTCAGAAGAGGGAGACCCAACACTAAATGACATTATGGAGGATATCACAGGAGTGTGAACGTCACTCAAAAGCAGAATGGATTTGATCACGATGGAAGTAACACTCATCAGAGCGGACCTTCAAAAGATTAGCGACAAAGTTAAAACTATGGAAGCGATCACCTACGAACTCCACCAAGATTCCAAAATGATGAAACAACAAATCAAAGACTTGCAGGCTGCCAACAGAATAATGGAAGGTAAACTTGATGACTATGAGGGTAAGTCATGCCGTAATAATGTCAGAATACTTGGGGTCCCCGAGCGTGCAGAGGGGCCTGCAGCTGATCTCTTCGTCGAAGATCTAATAATTAAACACTTAAAACCGAAGGCCTATCCAACTTCCTCTCAGTGGAGAGAGCGCATGGGTGGCAGGCTGAAAACAGGGGAACCCCGTGAACACGAGATTTTTCAATGTCAGACACCAAGACAATGTGTTGCAAAGAGCCTCTATCTCCCCACCAGTCGGATATGAAAATAGTGAGATTACTTTCTTTCCCAACTTCACAGTGACTGTCCAGAAACAGAGATGCTCCTTTCTCGGAATTAAGAAAGTACTCAGAGACAAGGGGTTTATATAGTCTATACACTGGAAAGGGGTTTTTAGGAAATTCAGATCCCTAGGGCGCACTGCCTCAGTTCTTACGTTATAGTGTGTGATGTCAAAGGTTTGTGTGTAGTGCGTGAAGAGCAGGCGGAAAAACACCCTTAACCGTCTAAAAAAGTCAAAGGACTAAACATATATATACAGCTATGCTCTCGCAACTACAATAAGGTATCATATAAACAGTACAATGACTGATGAGTATCAATGAAACAGAAGCAGATTCTTTAGTGTGTTCTTAGTCACAGCAAGAAGATGGTTTATTCTCTCCAGACTTGAGGAATGTCATACAAAGCCGACACGTGTTTCGTCGTGTACAGTTGAGTCAACACGACTCTTCAGGGCTGGTGGTACAAGAATAACATATGCATATTCAGTAATGCGTCATCTCGTTATGACATACTGCAAATGGTGACAAGATGTGCAACCAACATGCAGTCGTGGCGTGCGTCTGAGTTCGCACAAGGTGGTCGTGTATAGTGATGACGCTGAAGATCTAGGAAGTGTGCCACCTGAAGGATGTGGGTGGTTACCCTTGAGTGGCGGTGCACAGTCGTAGGGTACTGTGAAATAACGTTTAGGTGTGTGGTCATTTTTTACACATACACGGTGATCCTGCAATCCGAAGGTTCGTGAGGTGGTGAGGCATCCAACAGAAAGTTATTATAGTGAACTAATGTGTAGAGACATTGGTGATGGACTGTAACGTTAACGTGATATGGTGTAGAAAAAGGTGGTATCCAGAATAAGTGCTAAGCAAACAAATTTAAGTATAGGCGCAAAGACGTCTCTCTCTACATAACGGACTAGTTACCTTAGGGCTCAGCTCAATAATATTGATTGAGATTAAGTCTGGACTTATGTTCGTGTGCTGTTTAGATAGATAGGAGAGAGACTAGAGGAAAAAGCAAAAAGGATTATTAGGAAAGCATTCCAAAGGGGGATGTCCGAGGACATCTACTCAGTAAAATAGATAGAGGACAGCGAATGCGGTGTCCTTACCACTGGTTACTCCGTTTGTGACTAATTAGGAAGAGTGTGTTTCAAAGGAGTCACGTAAGAAGCACTTTTGTCTGAGTATTCTGCCTTATTGGTTAGGATAAAATCTTCAAGTTTAGACACTCTATTTGGAAAAGAAAGGCAAAAAGAAAGGAAGAAGAGTTGCATAGGTTAAACGGCTGAAAGTGTGTTTTCAACAGTATTTCTAATGACATTACACATCGTGTTTGCGGTGAGTCTACAAAGGCCTAAAGTGACGGAATACCTGAATACTAAGATGGCGCCGATCCCTCGTCCTCTAATACTCCGACATCTTCGACGTCCACGTTTCTCATTAATCAACCCCTGCTACTAGCCTACTTATCCAGTGTAGATACACATTGTATGCTGGTCCATACACTGTGGGTTCTTTTAAACTATATCTTTTTCTGGGTAAAACGACAATATCCCATTATTGCATATATCGCCATGAACATCTTCCTTTTAAAGATGGCGCCCACTTCTCGCCACCTATTATTCCGACATCATTGATGTTTATTACTCTTATAAAACAACCCCTCCCACTAGGTCACGTGTTCGTACCCGAGAGACGACGACCGGGAAACATAGGAGGAGGGATACCTTATCACGGGTAAGCGGGTTAAATTTGCCTTTAATTAGACACAGAAAAAGTCTTTTTCCTCCTTCATTAATGAACTTTTAAAAGCCCACAGAATCGGGCTTTCTTAGATCTAACCCGTGCGCATACAATTCTTTTACCCTTGCAGCGCACCGCCACATAGGAAACGTACCCGTTTCTTGCGAGCCTTTCTACAGATGGATCCCCTCCCGGCTACCACCTGATACACACCAGTATTCAGGTATTCCGTCACTTTAGGCCTTTGTAGACTCACCGCAAACACGATGTGTAATGTCATTAGAAATACTGTTGAAAACACACTTTCAGCCGTTTAACCTATGCATCTCTTCTTCCTTTCTTTTTGCCTTTCTTTTCCAAATAGAGTGTCTAAACTTGAAGATTTTATCCTAACCAATAAGGCAGAATACTCAGACAAAAGTGCTTCTTACGTGACTCTTTTGAAACACACTCTTCCTAATTAGTCACAAACGGAGTAACCAGTGGTAAGGACACCGCATTCGCTGTCCTCTATCTATTTTACTGAGGAGATGTCCTCGGACATCCCCCTTTGGAATGCTTTCCTAATGATCCTTTTTGCTTTTTCCTCTAGTCTCTCTCCTATCTATCTAAACAGCACACGAACATAAGTCCAGACTTAATCTCAATCAATATTATTGAGCTGAGCCCTAAGGTAACTAGTCCGTTATGTAGAGAGAGACGTCTTTGCGCCTATACTTAAATTTGTTTGCTTAGCACTTATTCTGGATACCACCTTTTTCTACACCATATCACGTTAACGTTACAGTCCATCACCAATGTCTCTACACATTAGTTCACTATAATAACTTTCTGTTGGATGCCTCACCACCTCACGAACCTTCGGATTGCAGGATCACCGTGTATGTGTAAAAAATGACCACACACCTAAACGTTATTTCACAGTACCCTACGACTGTGCACCGCCACTCAAGGGTAACCACCCACATCCTTCAGGTGGCACACTCCCTAGATCTTCAGCGTCATCACTATACACGACCACCTTGTGCGAACTCAGACGCACGCCACGACTGCATGTTGGTTGCACATCTTGTCACCATTTGCAGTATGTCATAACGAGATGACGCATTACTGAATATGCATATGTTATTCTTGTACCACCAGCCCTGAAGAGTCGTGTTGACTCAACTGTACACGACGAAACACGTGTCGGCTTTGTATGACATTCCTCAAGTCTGGAGAGAATAAACCATCTTCTTGCTGTGACTAAGAACACACTAAAGAATCTGCTTCTGTTTCATTGATACTCATCAGTCATTGTACTGTTTATATGATACCTTATTGTAGTTGCGAGAGCATAGCTGTATGTTTATATAGTCTATGTTGTTCCCTGCGAAACTACGAATCAAGACTGAGGGAAAACTTGGTTTTTCAATACCCCTAAGTTGGCGCAGGACTGGCTGGAAGCATGGAGGCCTGTAAAGGGGACTCATTTCTGGCAGTGGAGGGAGAAACCTCCCAAAAGACAAACGGGTCCAGAGGATCGCGAGGTACAGTCACTCAACCACGGATACCCAGAAGGATTTCGACAACGTATCGACCTCAGATGTAACGGATGGGCAAAGTCTGCATCTAGGACACTTGAAGGCAAACCAACACAGTCTTGCCATAAAGGATAATGGCTGGAAATTGGTTAAGTGACATTAACTGTTATGTTTAAATCAATGGTGCTGAAATGTGTATTCTAAAAGTTTTAAGCGTTTTAGGCAAAGGAGAAGACAGTCCAACCCCCCCCCCCCCCCCACCCAGCTCATAGATTAGGTTGTGGATAGGGCAATAAGCACTCTGCATAGTTGGGGACATGGGTAGTTTCAAGCCCAGATTGCAGGGAAGAAGGGAGGGGGATGTTGGTCGTTTTTAGGTTTAGAACATAGTTTAGATGACAGAAAGGTGATAGTCAAGTTAGGAATAAGGAGTTGCACAGTGATTGAAGTGGAAAACCCTCATGGCCTTATTCGATCCAATGTAATGCCAGTATATAAGAGGGGGCACCCAGGCACTACTGGGGAAGCCGAACAACAGGGGAAGCCTATTTAATGGGTCTACCAATAGACAAAGGACTTAGTCTATTTTTGTGTAATGTCAATGGCTTTGAGGACATGCTTAAACAAGGGATCATACTCCAATGATGTGGTGTTATTACAAGAGACACACTTATTTGGCAGCACATGTAGGGCGCTGACCAGGTGGGGATGCAAACTAGTCATGCATTCCGGATTCCCCACCGGATCAAGAGGAGTTGGGATCCTGATGAGAAAGAACTTCCCCATATCTATCACTCACACCTGGGTTAACACACAGGGTAGATACACTGAAGCATCGGGAAAATGGGAGGGCAGAGCACTCACACTAGTGTCAGTGTATGTCCCTGCGGGCCTCCATACAGTAGCTCTAAGGGATCTGGGATACATACTACTACTTATCCCCCTCGAGATGCACGATCCACACGACCGCATCTCCTCGACTTTCTTGGGGCAGTGGGATTGGTGGATGCATGGCATGTCCACCATCCCAACAAAACACAGTTCTCATTTCATTCTGGTGCCCGCAATAGCCTTTCTAGGATAGATTATATTTTCACCCCAGCAGACCAAGTACGGGCAGGTTAAAGAGGCGCGATACCTAGTAAGGGGCATTGCGGCCCACTCCCTGATATGGGCCCGGGTAGTGGTGGGAGAACAGCAAATGGGGAGAATAGCGCCAATAAATCCATGGTTCATCAGAATCCCTTCAGTAAAGAGAAAAGTCTTGCCCAAAATACAGCTTTACTTCCAGGAGAACAAAGGCTCGGTGGGGTCAGCCCAGACGCGTTGGGAAGCTTTCAAGACTGTGGTGAGGGGCCATGCCATCTACCAAATAGCACGGCCTGAAAAGAGAAAAAACGCAGAACTGGTCAGGCTTGAGGAAGATATCCGTCAGCTGCAGGGAGAGATGAGGGGCGACAATGCGGGAGAGACAAAACAAAAATTAGAAATGAAAAAGAAAGAACACACTAACCTGGCCACAGACACAGCAAAAGCACTCCCCATAGCTACACTTAGCAGAATGTGCGAGGTTGGGGACAAGGCAGGGAAATAACTGGCATGGCTCGACAAACGTGACCAAGCGAATTGCCTATTACCAGAACTTATTGCAGAGAGTGGAGGAACGTTAAGTGATCCGCAATTGATAGCAGACAAGTACGACAAGTATTTTAAGCAAACATACAAATCTACTACTGCCGTCACGGTAGGGTAGTCGAGGGCTTTATAATCGGATATGGCTCTCCCAACCCTCACAGCTGATGAATTGGCACTGCTTGAATGTGATCTCATGGACGAAGAAGTGGCTCAAGCCATTAGGGGACTACAGTCCGGGAAAGCGATGGGACCCAAAGGCCTCCCAATAGAGCTATATAAATTAACGCCCAGTAAAATAGCCCAATACCTCAGATCTATGTACTTAGAGAGTTGGAAATTGGGTAATCTTCCAGCATACCAGAGACTAGCCACCATAGTAGTTATTCATAAAGAAGGCAAACCCAAAAACAAATGCTCTTCATACCACCCCATCTCACTGCTTAAGGCTGAGGTCACGATCTACGCAAAATTATTGGCCACTCTTTTGATACAAGTTATTTTAAAACTGGCTCACCCCAATCAATCAGGCTTCATGCAGGCAAGAAACACGTTACTTAACCGCCGTTTATTACATGGGGTAATGGGAAAAGTAGACACGATAAGGAAGGATGCAGTGGTGATGTCCCTGGATGCCACCTTGGTTTTTGATACAACTGAATGGCCCTATTTATTCACAGCCATGATTAAAATGGGATTGGGTCCTAACTTTATGGGAAGGATCAAACACTTATATACTGACCCATTAGCACAGGTAGTGGTAAATAATACAAAACCTTAGTCTTTTATCTTAGAAGGGGAAGAGGCAGGGCTGCCCCCTGGGCCCATTGCACTTTGCATTGACGTTAGAGCCAATTACATTGTGGATACAAAAAGACCCATTGATAAAGGGACTGAGATGGTCAGAGAGCTGGGAAGACCCTATCTCCCTTTATGCAGATGATATACTGCTCTATATAGCATCACCCAAATCATCATTTCATAGAGTCCTCAACATATTCACAAACTTTGGGAAATACTCGGGCTACACAATTAACTGGTCTAAATCCTTAATTTTTGTCTTGAGGAGTGAGTTCCCCCCTCTGCCCAATGGATATGAGGTGGCGAGAGCCCTGGAGGGATTTAAATACCTTGGTATAAATATTACTAATGACTCAGCATAATTCTACAACTGTAATCTCTTACCCTCACTGCAGCACTTAAAGAGCAATATGAGACACTGGAAAAGACTCCATTGTCATTCTATTTAAAATGATGTTCCTGCCACTCTTCCTCTATGCTTTGCATAATTCACCAAGCCCAGTCCCGACCTCCTATTTCAAAGCCATTGAAAGCGCGCAAAGAGAACTCCTTTGGGTGGGGAAGACACCCCGTAAAGCTTCCCAAAAGCTGGTGAGGGGGTGGAATGTTGGAGGCATAGGACTCCCTGACATTAGGAAACACTATTGGGCAGCACAGGTAGTAGCCCTCAATCACTGCAAATATAGGTTTCACGATGACCAAGGATATAGAATGGATAAGCGGCTCCTACCGGAGGGGAGTAATTCCAGGGCACTCTACACCACACCAGCACGACTGCAGTTAACAGGTCCAACCAAGCATTCCGTCCAAGTGTGGCACACAGTTAACAAGATCCTGGGAAGGGCAGGAAAGATCACAAAAGCCACTCCTTTATGAGATACGGAATGGCTGGGAACACTGAGGAAAACTAAGGGCTTCAACAATTATGACATGTGTGGGACTTGGACGTTTTGGCTTAAGTTCCCTAAACTTTTTGCTTTCCACCTAGATGGTTTCCCTGACCGTTTTCCTGGCATAGAGTTGCCAATTTAGATGTTTTTGGTACTTTGCCACTGCTGATCAGTGTCACAGTACAAGTGTTCCCTATGTAAAGTGTAATGGTAATTGGTTGAAGATAAGGGGTTGGGGGAGCACACCTAGGTGTTCAGTGTTGCAAGATACCATTGCAGTCTTAGCGTAGACGTTCAATTATAAATTCTCTGTACAGTTCTTTCCTTTGTTCAGCCATGCTTTAATGCGTTTCAGTTTTCTTTCACACTTTACTCAAATAGAGTTCACTTTTTTACCATCACATTAGCCATGGGATCCTAATGCTTTCTTTATGCCCAAGTTAAGAAGGTGGTTCCTTACAGGCCCGCGAAGTCCTATTTCCATTTCTTCTCTTCTTTTGATGAATTAATATCCGGTAGTTACCGCAGTAATCGTTGAACGCAGAAATCAAGTCACAGATCACTGGAACGTAACTGAGCACTCTCTGGTAAGCCACTACAGGGATACAATATTTACTTCAGATGCACATGAAGTTGGCGTTACATTTATAGTAAGTGGTTTTTTTCATAGATATTCTTCAGTTATATAGTGTCAACGTACAACCTTTAAAGCCATCTATACTTTACTCAGGTAAGCGCATGACATGTGCATTGGTTTCACTCCTGTTTTTCTTTGTATCTCTGCTAGTTTTCTATTACCTGTTCTTCTCTGGAATATAGAATGCTATGATAATGCTATGATGACATCTTGCCTTCTTTGTAAGATGTTCTACTTCTGGCAGTTATTCTGTTAATCCGTTACAGCTAGACGTGCTGTGCCTCCTTTTACCTTTTTAATAAATTATTTGACTTACCTGCACTCCTGTGTACCTACGTTCTTACAATGGTGACGAGGTACTGAAGACTTTGCTCGTCACGTTCGTCCAGAGGCACAGGTACCACAAGGTTTTCTCAAACCTGATTTGGTTGCTGTCCGTGATATTTCGTTACTTCATAAGACTGCCCCTTCAAGGTTTGGATATTTTTATTCATTTTCTGTTGATTCTGAGAGATTTTTATCCATTTTTGGTGATTTGGTTCGACTTCTACATCTATTCTGGTTTAGTTCCTGCTGCAAAGCATTTCTTTATCCTGATTGGATACTTGCTGCCTTATTTATTCCTATTGAATGCTGTTGTTCTTCATTCCAATTGGATGCCAGTTTCCTGCTTCATTTCCATTGGACGCCGGCTGTGATACGTTGTTGGTATTGTTACGTGTCAGCACAGCGGTATCCGATTGGTTTGTCCTTTGACCTCTTGGAAGAGTGGAGGTACATGCAAGGAGAAAACACAAGTACGCACGTCGCTGCTTTTTCCATTAGTTACGCTGTATGTCATCACGCCGGAGGCCATTTTAGTTAAGTTTGATGGCATTGATCATATGATTTTCTCTTAGTACTGCCGAACACTGTTAACTTCGGAGAAGAGCTCCGGGGAACATCGTTAACTTTGAAGTATTTTTGATTTAGGGGAAACATCGTTACGAGCATCTTTGAACAAGGTGTAAGCATTTGAATTTTACCGACAAGCCAACTTTACTTATGTTTTATATTTTATTTGGATTACTTGTGGAAGTAATCATTTTTCCACATATTTTAATGGGAATATTATTCCTAGTGTGAAATCGATTGGTACTGCATTTTTTTCTCTTCTATTTTTGACTTCTGTTGGTATTTACACATTTATTTCTATACACTGTATACTTTTGGCACATTGTGAAGAACAGTATTAACTTTGATGCACACGGTGATGTGCACACCTGCTTCATTTTTAGGAATATACAATTCCATTTGTATTTATATAGTAGATTACATTGTATTTGGTATATTCTTACATTTGCATTTTATTGAGTATTTTTGTCTTTAGTAATTTGTGTTTAAGATATTACTATGCAATTTGATCCACCATCCAAGTTTTTACAAACGAAGGGTGAACCACCTAATCCTTGGACAAGGTGGAAGGAGGAATTTTTCACCTATCTTAAAGCTATTGATGGTGAGCGTCGGTCTGCTGAAAGGAAGAAGAATATTTTTCTTCATTGTATTGGATCTGAAGGTCAATTAGTATAGAGAACACTTCCTCCTGTCCGATCTGGTGGTGATTTCAATGTATATGATGATGCTGTTTTACCTATTGAGGGTAGATTTAAGCCTACTACTAGTGTAGCACTTAATAGATTTAAATTTTACACTAGAGTTCAGGATGAAAAGGAAAGTTTCGATGAATTTCTTACTGCTCTCCGTGCTTTGTCATTGCATTGCAACTTTGGTTTGATGACTGACGAAATGATCAGGGACCAAATCATTGTTCATGTAAAAAGTAAAAAAGTCCAAGAGCAGTTGGAGTTATTCTGTTAATCCGTTACAGCTAGACGTGCTGTGCCTCCTTTTACCTTTTTAATAAATTATTTGACTTACCTGCACTCCTGTGTACCTACGTTCTTACAATGGTGACGAGGTACTGAAGACTTTGCTCGTCACGTTCGTCCAGAGGCACAGGTACCACAAGGTTTTCTCAAACCCGATTTGGTTGCTGTCCGTGATATTTCGTTACTTCATAAGACTGCCCCTTCAAGGTTTGAATATTTTTATTCATTTTCTGTTGATTCTGAGAGATTTTTATCCATTTTTGGTGATTTGGTTCGACTTCTACATCTATTCTGGTTTAGTTCCTGCTGCAAAGCATTTCTTTATCCTGATTGGATACTTGCTGCCTTATTTATTCCTATTGAATGCTGTTGTTCTTCATTCCAATTGGATGCCAGTTTCCTGCTTCATTTCCATTGGACGCCGGCTGTGATACGTTGTTGGTATTGTTACGTGTCAGCACAGCGGTATCCGATTGGTTTGTCCTTTGACCTCTTGGAAGAGTGGAGGTACATGCAAGGAGAAAACACAAGTACGCACGTCGCTGCTTTTTCCATTAGTTACGCGGTATGTCATCACGCCGGAGGCCATTTTAGTTAAGTTTGATGGCATTGATCATATGATTTTCTCTTAGTACCGCCGAACACTGTTAACTTCGGAGAAGAGCTCCGGGGAACATCGTTAACTTTGAAGTATTTTTGATTTAGGGGAAACATCGTTACGAGCATCTTTGAACAAGGTGTAAGCATTTGAATTTTACCGACAAGCCAACTTTACTTATGTTTTATATTTTATTTGGATTACTTGTGGAAGTAATCATTTTTCCACATATTTTAATGGGAATATTATTCCTAGTGTGAAATCGATTGGTACTGCATTTTTTTCTCTTCTATTTTTGACTTCTGTTGGTATTTACCCATTTATTTCTATACACTGTATACTTTTGGCACATTGTGAAGAACAGTATTAACTTTGATGCACACGGTGATGTGCACACCTGCTTCATTTTTAGGAATATACAATTCCATTTGTATTTATATAGTAGATTACATTGTATTTGGTATATTCTTACATTTGCATTTTATTGAGTATTTTTGTCTTTAGTAATTTGTGTTTAAGATATTACTATGCAATTTAATCCACCATCCAAGTTTTTACAAACGAAGGGTGAACCACCTAATCCTTGGACAAGGTGGAAGGAGGAATTTTTCACCTATCTTAAAGCTATTGATGGTGAGCGTCGGTCTGCTGAAAGGAAGAAGAATATTTTTCTTCATTGTATTGGATCTGAAGGTCAATTAGTATACAGAACACTTCCTCCTGTCCGATCTGGTGGTGATTTCAATGTATATGATGATGCTGTTTTACCTATTGAGGGTAGATTTAAGCCTACTACTAGTGTAGCACTTAATAGATTTAAATTTTACACTAGAGTTCAGGATGAAAAGGAAAGTTTCGATGAATTTCTTACTGCTCTCCGTGCTTTGTCGTTGCATTGCAACTTTGGTTTGATGACTGACGAAATGATCAGGGACCAAATCATTGTTCATGTAAAAAGCAAAAAAGTCCAAGAGCAGTTGTGGATTTTGGGTGATCCCAACTTGGAAACAGCAATTAGTACTGCTAAAGCTTTAGAACAGTCTGATAAGTGGACTAAATCTCTAGATAAAAATACTAAAACTACTACATCTAACGAAGTCAGCACTGTTAATCCTAGTACATCTAAGAGTTTTTCTAATTTAAAAGGAGATAATAAACCCAAACAGTTTTATTGTTACAGATGTGGAAATCCTGATCACATAGCCTCTTTTTCACAATGTCCTGCTATTGGTAAACCATGCAATAAATGTGGACATTCTGGACATTTTTCAAAAATGTGTAAGAATATCTCTAAGTCTTTCTATGATTCTAGAAGGTCATCATCATCTTCCCCTAAAACTGGTAATGGAAAAGTATCTTGTGTTTCTGTTAATACTTGTAATGATGATTCTCAAAGTGGTGTCGAGTCTGGTATTGTAGTTTCAATCCAGGACTTTATTGATGTCTCAGAAACTGATAAAATATCTTCTCCCAAATGTGTGGTAATTATTCTGGGAAAAGAGTTGGAACTAATTGCAGATTCGGGCTCTCCTTGGACTATAATCACACAAGATTATTGCACGAAGTCTCTGGGAGAACTTTTGGATTTCAATTCACTATGTAAACCTGATATTATCGCATACAACTTTGATGGTTCCAAAATTGAATTAATGGGTTTTAAAGAAGTAGTTATTGAATTCAGAGGTAATTCAGCTGTTATCAAGTTGTATGTGGCATTTAAAGGTGTGAATGTATTGGGCTGGCGTGATCAAGCTAAGTTAGGGATTATATTGAATCCCAGGATGAAAGACCCTATCTCTATTCTCACCCTATCTACTTCTAGTACAGAATCCAGCAAAGAATTAATTGATTTATTTCCAAATGTGTTTTCTGACAATTTGTGAAAGCTTGAAGGTTTCAGTCACAGAATTTAAGTAAAAATGGATTCTGTTCCAGAAAATTAAGGGGAGTTCCAATTAGTGTAAGAACTGAGTTGAAAGAAATGTTAGATACTATGGTCCAAGATGTATCATTGAAGAAATCGAATGCGGTTTGCTGTTCTAACCAGGGAAGAGGCTGTTGGGACTGTGCTTGATGCGCGGGTCCTACTGCTGTGTCTTGTAAGCGCAAGGGCATGAGGTGATGTGGCTCCCTGTTTGGAAACACAGGAACATAAAAGTTTCTGGAGAAGTTTGAAGCTACGCAGTGAGCGCGTGTTGTGGCAACCATGAGACCCTCAGAAGGTGTGCTCTGTGATCTTTGACACACGGAGGAGAAGTGAGAATCAGGCGTGCTGGATGCGTGTCGTGGTGCACAGGAGGCGTTAGTGAAGAGCGCTTGGTCAATGTGTGCAACGAAGCTGAAGTGAGTCTCGGATGCGCTGGGGGCATGTTGTGGTACACCGCAAGCCTTAGAGAAGAGTGCCTGGTCAGCGTGTGCACTATCAGACAGGGCAGGGTGCGTGTTGTGGTGCACCACAGGCGCTGGTGAAGAGCACCTGGTCGGCGTGTGCATCGGAGGTAGAGTGCGTCTCGGACGTGCAGAGTTCGTGTCGGGGTGCACCGGTGGGCGTTTGTGAAGAGCTCCTGGTCTTCGACTGCACCAGAGAAGAACTGAGGCTCGGACACGGTGTCGAGGTGCGGCCAAAGGCTTTGGTGAAGAGCGCCTGGATATCGGGGCACCCGAGTTGGAGTAAGTCTCAGTAAAGACGTCTGCGTGCTTTGGTGCAACCTGCGACTGCAGAGGGGATCAGTTGATCATTGTGTGCACCGGAAGAAAGTGAGTCTCTGCAACGCAGTGTGCGTGTCTTGGTGCAAACTGAGACCGCAGGAAGGAGTGCCTGGTGAGCGTGCACTCATAGTCGACATGGAGTCCCATCAACGGTGTGTGTGTGGCTTCGTGCCAGAGGAGACCCGGAGGGTGGTGGTAAATGTGCAACCAGAGTAAAGTAATCTTGGGGTGTGGGGTACCTGAGTCCTGAGGCCACCTGAGACCTTCCTAACAGTCAGGGGAGCTGAGCTGCCAGGCCGAGCTGTCGTTAAGGCCCGTTGAGAAAGTTCTGCACGGAAGGCCCAGTTCGCCGAAGGAGGAGAGGAGAGTGGGTTTGCGCCCCGCGGTAACGTGGATCACTACCTGGGTGGGGTGTGGGCACGAAGGGACACTCTCTCGGCCTCTCAGTCCTTCTGATTAAGTGAGCCTGTGCTTCGGCTCGGAGTGGGGGCCGTACTGACAAAAGGAGTGGCAGTGCTAGGGCCAGAGTAAGAAGCTGTACTCTAAGTCATCGTTGAACCGTGTGGGGGGCAACTGTTATCGAAGAGGCTGATTGTCGTAATACACATTGCCAATATTGCTGCTAACGAACTGCTGGACTGTCTTATGACGCCTGACATTATTACTGCATAAGGAAGTACACAATTGTAGTGCTACAAATTGCATAATTTATCTCTTGCAAAGTACCGGATTGAGGCGGCCCGCATTGCATTATTTTGTCATTGCAAAGTACATGATTGTAGTTACGCATTGCATTATTCCTTAATTGCAAAGTACATGATTGTAGTGTCCCACGTTACATTATCTCTTTATTGCAAAGTATGTGATTGGGGCGTGACGCATTACATTATTCCTTCATTGCGCAGTACATGATTGTAGTTGAACGCATAGCATTACTTCTCCAATTGCAAGGTACTGGGGTGTATCGTTACGCATTGTATTATTTATCCTCTGCCCAGCACAGGATTGTATCGTTATGCAGAGTATTATTGTTTGACCATTGCAACGTGTGTAATTCTAGCATTGCGACCAGCATAGCATTTTGAAAGCGGTGGTTGTGATTTGAACCTACCAGCCAACCGGAACGAATATTACCATTTATTATATGTTGGCTTTTGTATTGTGTGGTCTGATTGTATATTTTTTCTATAAACTTTATACTCGTTTAATCATACTCGTGTGGAATCCATTTGTGGTGTCACCAGGGGGTTACTGTGGGCGTGGTTGTACATACTCTACACTCGTGTCTTGGAGATAGGCCTGGCTGCTCGTGCTAAGCTACTAAGGGGGTGTGCAGGGCTATCTCAAACGGTGTCCTTACTTGGCCTAACATTGAGTGGGGAGTCATGGGTCTCGCACTTGGTGACAGTGGTGCGGGACGGGAAATCCGGCTTCCAACAACATGATTGGAATCTCTTGGGTCGGAGACATGTGGAGACAGGGGGGAGTCATTTCTTTTCATGACTAAAACACTAGCATGAGTTAGATGACACAGAATAGTTTAGATAATTACAGATTAGGCATGCCCTGCAGGTAGTCATCCCTAGAGGAGAAGTGCCCCTAGAGTCTTCCCCACTCAAGGACCGAATTCTCGATGACTATATGCCTAAAAAGCTATCTCTCTGACCTATTAGAAACTAGTCAACAATGTGCCTGATTAACTCCTGCAACTACGTAGGAATTGGGAGAACGATATTGAGAGGAATTAGAGGAGGATGAATGGTAAGAGGCACTAGCTTCCCCAAAAGAAGTGGCAATTTCTTCAAAACTTAGGCTGGTGCAACATAAGATTTTACACAGAACATATCATCCAGGCCTTGCATTGGTAAAGATCGGATACAGGGAGGATTCCAAGTGCAAGATGCAGTGTTCCAGGAGGGTACGTTTATCCACATAATCTGGGAGTGTCACACATTAATAGATACTGGGTAGAGGTGCTCCACTGAATGGAGGAAGTACTCGGAACAAAGATGGAACCAGTGGTCAATAGATGCCTCCTAAACATTTGGGACCCGACAGATCTGAGCAGTGATGAGAAGATTTGGGCAACGTTGGGAATGATCGTGGCCAAACGAAACATAGCAAAAGCATGGGGGGCACTTTGTCACCAACAGTGAATGCTTGGAAGAAAGATATAGATAGGTGTATAATAACAGAAAAGACAGTGTACGATTCTGGGGGCAGTCCTAAGAAATGGACACAAATATGGGACAAGTGGAATGTATATAGAGGGAATATCTGCAAGCCCCAGACCCCACTCCCCTGAGTTAGTGAGTAGACATGACAGATAGGAGAGGTGAAGCAGTAAATCAAGACATCAGATGAAAGGAAGAAGCAAGGTTTAATGTATGTGTGTCAATCTCTGTATGCAACAATATAACAGCGTTTGTATCATAATACACTTTGTCATCAATAAAAATAAATATTTTAAAAATAATTTGATCTAAGGAAAAGGATTTGTTTGCAGATCAGCTAATGTATGAATTATGTCTTTCTAGCTTGGAGTAGATATCAAATAAAGATGATTCCTTCTAAATGGGCTGCAATGTAAAGCTGTAAATGTTCAGATTCTTTCTTAACTAATTTGGAATCTACCAAAGTTACATTGACAGTTTCTATTCTACTGGATAGTTTTCCTTTCACATTGGAATATGGAGGCTTTTGGCTCAATAGATGTCCAAGACATTTGAAGCTCCACAACCTACAAGAACCGGAACATAACAGGACTAAGATTTATAAATGGTCTCTCCCTAAAGAAAAATGAGCCTAGATGGAATAGATTGCCTTTGGAACTCATATCTAGTACCCGCACCACAGACGAGTTGACTGGTTCGCTGAGAGTCTTGGAGAGCAACATGGAGAGGTCTGGTAGGTAGGGAAGAAATAGCCTTTTTGACTGCACTAAAGACACATATTCACCTTCTTACTTCTGGTCTTCTTTTTCCACAGAAAAAGAAACTAAAATAATTTCCGCTTACATAACCTCCTTTTCAGCTTCAAGTACTTTAACTGTTGGTTTGAAAAAAGGCTTCTAAATTGGTTTAGACAGAGATTGTTTTGAATTCTCAAGTTTTTGTTTTTGGATTGAACTGTCTAACTGAATGGTGAGCTGCATGATGTTCTGTAGTGTTGTGGAGTTTAAAGTAGAATGGATTTGACAGGTGTTCAAACAATGTTTATGCTTTCAAGGATTCCCATCGAATTTGTGCACTGTCCATCAAACCAATAAGGGAGCTAAGGTACCTAGCTATAAAACTGCCATAGAACATTGTAAGGAAATGTTCTCATTAGTGAATCTCAGGACTTGAAGAGTTATATTTTTTACTGAGGTTAATAAATCCTGGACCCGATCAATGTTCTGAGTCTTATGGCTTTGCTTCTGAAAAAAGCAGGTCCTCCAGGAGACAGCTTTAAAATGTTCTTGCTCTGAAATAATGGTCTTCCACTGCCAAAATCATCCTTGTGCTCCAGGTTTGAAAAGAAAATTCTGAAAAGTACATTGGAAGTAGATTGTAGCTTGAGGGAAATAATATGGAAACAAAAAAAAGATACCAACTATTTCAGGCCAACAAACTACATGAATAGCAGGAAAAAGGAAAATGCAGCACATGAGAAAAAAAGATCCCTAAAAAACGATCCAGAGAAGAGTCAGGTGCTTTTTGCGGTTTAAAAAAAGACATACACTTTTGTATTTTCTAATATTCAGATCAATGTTATTATTTGTTTCTTCAGAGCAAATATCAGTTGCTCTCTGTATTTTTGGATTGGGAAAATGTAGGAAACATTGGCTGTCTGTTTATTTTATTTATGTATTTTGTAGCACATATTTGTATACTCCATCTAAGTCTTTTTGGGTATTCAGTGTGAAATCTTGGCACAGGTATGCTCAGGAAATGATGTAACGTGACAAGCATTTAAGGGAAATGAAAAGGATATGGATTTTGTTAGTCTTTTTGATTGGGAGGCCGCAAGACATGACGCATGGGTAAGAATGTGTATGTAAGTTTGTGACTTGGGACATACGAAAGCGTACATTTGATTGATGATGTGTGGGTTTATTAATGGATATGAGTAAAATTCCACTTCGAATTTTGTAATGTTTGGGGATGCTTACAATGCTTTTTTCAATTAAGGTTTTTTGAATATTTAGACTGCATGGAAATGCCTTGATTTAAGAATAGGATTACCGCAATCGGGAATTCAAGGATGTATGGCACAATGGTAGTATTAGATCAGTGTAAACTCAGCTATTGTTTATTCATGTTTGGTTTTAGATTTGTGGTCTATCTTGGTTACAAAAATAATTAAAGGTTTTGGTGATCGTTGGCCATGAGAAATTCTTGTTGATGTTATAATTTAGGCTATGTGTGTACACAAAGAAGGCTTTTGAAAGACTGTTTTAGTGCCTGGATGGTAGAGAGGAAATTGGGTTGAAGTAACTCCTCCCACAAGAAATCACTAAACCACACAAATTACTCGAACTGACCGGGCAATGGTCAATCAAAAAATGCACTTAAAAAGGAGGGCATGAAGAATTAAGTATATGGGAACTCATGTAAATTCACTAAAAGGTGAGCAAGGAAAAGATTCCTTTTTGTTTAGTTACCCTAACACACCCTAGTTGTGTCATGCTTCATCATCGGGTCACCCCGACGCCTATAAGTCGGGGTGGGCTTGACCACAGTGTTGGGAGCTCTTTGAAGTTTGTAGAAGACCAGGGGGACTATAAAGATAAAAAACGTCCGACAAGACACCAGTTTCCCTTTATTTTTGGGTCTGTCAGGGTTATTAAAATAACTAAGAAAAACGGGTCGGTATAGGAGTATTATGGTCCTGAAACCCTAGTGCCAACATGTTTCAGTCCATATGCGGCCATAAAGGTCTTGGACTTTCTTCAGGGCTCGGGTTGGCCTAACTGGGGATTAGAAAAGGGGATTCCCTGTCCTGTCAGTGCAAAAAAGGGCAGAGTAACTGCTCCTTATGTGTGTGATAAATAATTTGTCTATCACATGTAGGTCTCCATCTGGAAGAAATCAATAAAAAAGAGGGAAACACATACAGCATTGTATGAGTATACATGTAAATGTACACGTTCGTGTTTCCCAAATATGTGCTTAGTGAAAAGAGTAAAGAAAATGTACTTCCCTTGGCAGACCTTACTTGAGAAACCCAATTTAATCTTAGATCTCTTAGTCCACTTGGTAATGAACCCACTGCCTTCCTTCACTCACTCACACACTAAACAACATTGATGTGATTCATTATTTATTTATATAAAAATATATTCGTACAAATACAGTTCAATAATTAAAAAACAGCTCATCTGGAGCTAGTACTTAAAATTATTACAAAAACAATTTCATAAAATACAATCAGCAATACACATGAATTTAAAAACAAATACAATTGATTTACAATTATAAACCCAAAGATAGAGAGGGGATAAGAAAAAG
This sequence comes from Lissotriton helveticus, assembly GCF_964261635.1. Classification (NCBI taxonomy): domain Eukaryota; kingdom Metazoa; phylum Chordata; class Amphibia; order Caudata; family Salamandridae; genus Lissotriton; species Lissotriton helveticus. The sequence continues at coordinate 1,218,752,310 of NC_136068.1, forward strand.
GAAAGAGGAGAGACATACACACGACATACAACTTGTCAATAGGTGTTTGCACGTTTTTAGGATTTTATATACACACAATCCTGACACTATAAACTTGTAAATTTACAGGATCGGTGTTCGTCTCCCTTGATCGTGCAGTAGGGCGTCGACGCGTTTCGATGGTTTCAATGATGAATTACCATCTTTATCAAGACTCTGGTGATGAGTCTCTCCACCTTGTTTGGCACTGGTTGGTTGCCAGCTAGGAAACCCTTTGTGCCTGTGTTCTTGGTGCCGTATTAATCGGTTCTGGGTTGATATCCCTCTCGCAATCTTTCTACAAGAGCCGAACCCTTTTATAACCTTTTTATTTTCTGGTATTTATTGCTTGGTTCGGTCTGCTGTCCACTGCGCTCTTGATACCATACAGAATTGTATGAGTATACATGTAAATTTACACGTTCGTGTTTCCCAAATATGTGCTTAGTGAAAAGAGCCAGCCCACCAGTGCAAAAAGGATGTGCCACTTAGTAGAATTCAACCTCTTTCAATCTTGTGCCACTCACATCAAAATCTGTACACGACCAGGCTTTGTGACAGAATATAGTGGAGTGGCGCGCTTGCTCGCAAACCGACATTATCAGCATGGCAGGCAGTGCGTATTATCAATGAACCAAAACACAATTAAAAAATCTCTCTCATCACTCTTGCAGTGTCCAATTTAAAACCTTCTGTAGATTTGTGATAGGTATACTACTCATACTCTTAGCCCGCCATACAATACAACATACACTTAGTCTTCCCGAATTCTGTGGGGTCTCCGTTTCTCAGGGGACTGTGTTGCCATGTAGGGGTAGCTCTGTAGTCAAACCCTATAGTTTGCCCCAATAGGAAAAAATAACTCTTAGCTGGTTTCAGGGTTTTACATGCTAGTGATGGTGAAAGGGGCCAGGATTCTCCTACAGCTCTGTAAAGAAAAACGGGCCGGAATGGTTCTGCTTCCCTTCGCATACACACTCACTTACTTCATCAAGAGTCCTGCCCCGCCTTCAAACCTGCTCGGTCTCGGTCCCCAGGTTTTGCATGGTTGCAACAGGGAGAGGCATATTTGTAAGCAGTTCTCGACCGCGAAAGGCGCCACTGATTGTCGGGACCTCCCTGCGCGTGATGTCACAACGTACGCATAGCGTGGCTAGAGTCGCTCTAAGGATCTTGGAACTTGTGATTTGTTTAGAGTGTTTTTACCGTGATCAAGAATAAAAATGCCCTGCAATATTAATAGTTCATTTTGAGTACAATGTAGGGCATATATATCACAATTACAGTGGGGCCCGCTCAGCATAATTAGGTAAAGTCGAGTGAACTGTTCCGTATGTATTGTAATTACAGTACTGGGCACTCAATTGAGGAGAAGGCCTCTTACTCGTATCTGAGGTATTTTCTATCTCCATGTACTGGCTCAATGAAAGAACAACCAAAGTGGAGTGGACATTTGGTTCTTTTTTGTTAACATGAGATTTACGATAAAGAATGTTTAAATTTAAAAATCAATTGTCTGTCTCGATACTTGTCCTTGCTCATTCCTTATGTCGACGTGGGGCCCATTTTCTAGCCTAGTTTGAGATAAATGCAAGGGATGCACGAGATAACATATAGACCAATGCCTCATAGGACATGCGAAAAAGACTCATCTGTTCAGTTGGCTCCATGGAATATAGTCATTCAAACCCACTTCTTGGGTCTTCAGACGATATACCAATTGTTGTTCACGCTCGAGGAGTTTACGCTGTAAATTAACAGTGTCTTTGACCATCTCTATGATGGTCCACCTGATCTCAGTGTCTTTGTGACCCTTTTCCTTGTAATGTGCAGTATGTTTTGTAGCTGTTATCGCACGACGTATTGTGCTTCTATGTTCACTGATGCGGATCTTAACTTTGCGACTTGTCATGCCGACATATATTAGATCCCATGGGCATTTGATTAGATATACCACTGACTCCCAGTTGCAGTTGGTAACGGATCTTTGTTCCCATGGTGAATTTAGCCCTAGATCTAGGTGTTTGGTATGTTCCGTAAAGGGACATGCCACACAATTCCCACAGGGATAATGTCCCATAACTGAAGGTGTATTCCACAGTGTTGATTGATTCATAGATAGGGGTACTCGTGTATTACTGTGCACCAATGAATCTCTAAGGCTAGTGTTTCTTTTAAAGAAAACATGGGTTTCTCAAGGGTGAGCTTATTCGATGTAAGGATTTGCAATTTTCTGTTAATTCGTCATATTCTGAGTCGGAGTTTGTTGTTTGGCCACTGCAAGTTGATCCTGAATCCGAGGTTTTTTAGTTATTTTTAGTCATCTTTGATATAAGAATACACATTCTCATGACTGAATTTCTACAAGTCCTTCTGCAATTTATTGATTTTATTCTGCATGAGGTAATCCTTATGCTCTGTAATCTCCTTGTTCACTTCTTCAAGTTTCTACCACATACTTAGACAAACGTACTTAGACAAATTACGTCTATGCTGTGAACTGGGCAAAATCTTCAGGAAAATCCGCTTGAAGACATTCTTCATAGAGAACGACAGACCACTGGAAGATGGCACTTATACCAACCTAAGACCAAAATCAACTTTTCCCCCCCCTCAAACATGATGCCCCCTGACATTCTGGCCTTCGAGGAAGCAGTGGTCAAAGAAGTGGAGGAACTACAACCCAAAAAAGAAGGATTCCACAACCTAAGCATCAAAGACTGCGTATCCCTTGAAACTCTGAAATCCAGAACTGGAGCTTAAATTGTTGAATCCTTCTTTTTTGGCATGTAGTTCCTCCACTTCTTTGACCACTGCTTCCTCGAAGGCCAGAACTTCAGGGGGCATCATGTTTGAAGGGGGAAAAAAGGTTGATTTTGGTCTTAGGTTTGTATAAGTGCCATCTTCCAATGGTCTGTCTTTCTCCCTGAAGAATGTCTTCAAGCGGATTTTCCTGAAGAATTCGCCCAGTTCACAGCATAGACGTAATTTGTCTAAGTACGTTTGTCTAAGTACGTGGTAGAAACTTGAAGAAGTGAACAAGGAGATTACAGAGCATAAGGATTACCTCATGCAGAATAAAATCAATAAATTGCAGAAGGACTTGAAGAAATTCAGTAATGAGAATATATATTCTTACGTTAAAGATGACTACAAAACTAAAAAAACTCGGATTCAGGATCTTCCCGCAGTGGCCAAACAACAAACTCCATCTCGGAATATGACGATTGGTAAAGTGACGGGTCAAACAACAGCTGGCGAGGAAGAGCAAGAAGACCACGCAGAGGGGGTTATACCCAACGGTACAGACACCAACAAATGTACCCATGGCCAGGTCCCCATGGCCCAATACCATTTCAAGGCCCCCCTCATTTCCCCAATGACCCATTCTAGCAGCCTGATTACAATCAGCATTTTTTAGGGCAGGGCGGAAGACGAGGAAGATGCAGGAACAAGAGGATCCAATGGGAAGAAGACAGGGCGCAGACGAACACGAGGAGAAATATCAAAGGCCCAGAACAACCAGGCACGAGCAGCAAGAAGGACTAGTGGTAAATTTGTCAGACATAACATTCACAATGGAAGAACTCAGTGTCCTAGAGAAAGGACTGGGTTTTGTCCCTACCACGTATTTAGACAAATTCCGTCTACGTTGTGAACTGGGCGAATTCTTCAGGAAAATCCGCTTGAAGACATTCTTCATGGAGAAAGACAGACCATTGGAAGATGGCACTTATACAAACCTAAGACCAAAATCAACCTTTTCCTCCCCTCAAACATGATGCCCTTCGAAGTTCTGTTCTTAGAGGAAGCAGTGGTCAAAGAAGTGGAGGAACTACACCCCAATAAAGAAGGATTCAACAACCTAAGCACCAAAGAATGCTTAGCCCTTGAAACTCTGAAATCCAGAACTGACATAGTAATAAAGCCGGTGGACAAAGGAGGGGCCACGGTTGTCCACAACATGAATGCATACAGGATCGCATGTTTGAATCTTCTTGCAGACACACAATACTACAAGAAGATCAACAGAGACCCTACAAAACGTCTGAAGACAACCATCAGTACACTCACAGTGGACGCTCTAAAAAGAGAGTGGATTACCAAAAAGGAACATGATTTCTTGAACCAAGAAGATCCCAGGACCCCTCTCTTCTACACGATCCCAAAGATCTATAAGGGCAAAACACCACCCCCGGGCAGGCCCATCGTCTCGGGCATTGGATCGCTCTTGGAGCCACTATCGAAATACACAGATTGGTTCTTACGTCCCCTAGTTACACGCATTAGGTCGTATGTACAAGACACAAAACACCTGTTCAACCTCCTAACGGATGTAGAGTACAACCCTGAAGAGAACATCCTAGTTTGTCTTGATGTAGAGGCATTATTCACCAATATACCGCAAGAGGAAAGTATCAGAGTAGTGGAAGAGGTCTTGAAAATAGATGAATGGATGTGGGCAGACCCTATAGAGTGGATTATCACTCTCATACATTTGGCACTCACAGAAAACTTCTTTAAGTTTGAGAACCAACTTTACCTCCAGGTACATGGTACTTCAATGGACAGCACATTCGCCCCAAGTCTAGCCTGTCTTTATGTCAGCTACTTTGAAGACCAACATATCTGGACCCAGAACCCAAACACCATCAACATCTACAAATGGTATAGGTATATTGACAATATCTTTACGATATGGAAAGGTGACATGGAGAGCCTTAATGAATTTAAAAGCTGGGTTGAGAGTCTGAATCCCCACCTCCGCTTTACCATGACCACACATAAAAAACAAATCTCTTTCCTTGATGTCACATTTACAGCTAAAGAGGGCACATTAGCCAGTTCGCTCTACACTAAACCCACTGACAAGAACAGCTTGCTTAGGTTTGACAGTGCGAATCCACGCTCAGTAAGAGAAAATTTGCCAGTTGGCCAGTTTTTAAGGGTGCGCAGGAACTGCTCTGTTCTTCAAACTTATAAAAAGGAGTCAGCGCACCTCTCTAAAAAACTACAAAACAAAAAGTATCCAACTACCTCCCTACCTCCCTACCATCCCCAACATCCTGGGAATACATCTGCCTCGACATTATTAGTGAGGGCAAACCGATATGTTCTCTTCACAGCATTTACCACCCTCCCGGGGACAACTTCACCTTCTCCCAACAAATCATGGATATGATCTCAACCAATTCCGGACGGCAGCTCACCCAAATATACCTTGGTGACTTTAACCTCCACTGGAACGATCGCAATGACACGGTGGTAAACAGTCTTAAAAATTTCCTTGACGCCCTTAACCTCACCCAAATATGCAACAGCCCGACCCATGAGAAAGGCTCTATCCTTGACCTGATCATCTCCAAAGAGGACTCTATCCTACTCGAGTCCATCCAACCCTGTGACTGGTCAGATCATCATATTATCACATTCTTCATCAATGAAAAAGTTAAAGTTAACCCGGCTCAACTCTCCAAACCGAAAGTCTGGAAAAGAGACATGAAAAAACTCAACGCAGGCTCTCTTCCCCCTAACAGGTGCAATCTCCTACTTCCACCGATAGGCGATACAGACGTTCAAACCTTGACTGACCACTATCTCAACGCTATGACCTCAATAATTAATGAGGCTGCACCTATGCAGCTAAAAAGAGTCTCATCTAAAATCTCCAACCCATGGTACGACGGAAGTCTCAATGAGGATAGACGAGACATGCGAATGGCAGAGCGTACCTGGAGATCAGCTCCCTCTGCAATGCACCTAAAAGACCTGAAGAAAAAGAGAAACGCCTACTTCAGGAAAATAAAACGTTCAAAATCGGACTTCTACAGCCTCCAGCTCGACCAAGCAAAAAATCGCCCGAGAAAACTGTTTGAGCTAATCAGATCACAATCCAAGGATCAACCCCAACCACTCAACACTGTGAGTAAAGCACCCTCCTGTGAAGACTTCGCTGCTTTCTTTATCCAAAAAACTGACAACATAAAAAGCGATCTCCTTACCGACGCAAGCCTCTACTCCAAACCCCAGTGCCTAGCACCCGCTGAACCAAAAAACAATGCTACATGGTCAACCTTTGGCACATACTCGGAAGAAGAAATTGGCAAGCTACTCAGCACCCTGAAACCATCCAATCACCTCACGGACCCCCTTCCTGCCTCTGCAGTAAAAGACTTTACCCCATTGCTTCTCCCTCTCTGGACTAAAATTATCAACAGCTCTCTCCAACAAGGAAGCATACCTGACTCCCTCAAAGTTGGTCAAGTCACACCTCTATTAAAGAAACCCACAGCCGACCCCTCTGATCTCAACAACTACCGTCCCATTACCAATATTCCCACTCTCGCCAAACTGCTGGAAAAATGCGCACAACTACAATTGACTAAACACATTGAACAATTTGATCTCCTCAACCCTCACCAGTCAGGCTTCCGAGCAGGACACAGTACAGAAACTGCCATGACTCACATAATTGACGACGCTCTTCAAATACTAGACCAAAACGACACTTGCCTCCTCATCCTTCTTGACCTCTCTTCAGCATTCAACACCGTTAAACATGAGAATCTGTTAGAACTACTAAATACAAGGATGGGTTTATCTGGAACTGTTCTCAAGTGGTTCACTTCCTTTCTTCACAACAGGTCGCAGAAATTCAAGAGCAACAACCAGATGTCCTCGCCAATGCCTGTAAAGCTAGGCGTCCCCCAAGGCTCCTCTCTATCCCCAACTCTGTTCAACCTAGTCATGGAACCACTCACTACCTTGCTACAAGCATCCAATGTACACTTTCACATGTACGCCGATGACACCCAACTTTATCTCAAATTACAATCCCCCAATGACATCCTGCTCCTGAACTCAACAATCAGACGCACCCAATCCTGGCTTGCCTATAATCACCTCAAACTCAATGCCCTGAAAACAGAGTTCCTTCTGATCTCACCTCCAGCGAAGATCTCCACCACTCAAATTTGGCTTAAACACCTAACCGCTCTCAATGTCCAACCCACCATCGTGGACTCAGCAAAATCTTTAGGCATAACACTCAACACCAATCTCAACATGCAGCAACATATCAGCAAGGCAACTAAGGGAGCGAACTTCCAGATCAATACTCTGAGGAAACTAAAACCCTTCCTCCCAGCCAAAGACTTCCAAACTGCAGTACAAGCAATAGTCATCCCTCGAATTGAATACGGTAGCACCGCCCTCTGCGGACTCCCCCTAACCACAACCGCACCATTAAGAGCTTCCCTAAACGCTGCAGCGAGACTCATCACTGGGTCAAAAAAGCACTCCCATATTACCCCTGATTTGAAAACCCTGAATTGGCTGCCCTTTGAAGCCAGAATACACCTGAAAATCGCCTGCATGACACACAAGGCGGTTCACCTAAACTCACCCGGCTACCTCGCTCAGAAACTGACAATCTCTGGCGGAACCAGAAACACTAGAGGCACAAACAATCTTCTGCTGAAACCGAGAAGATTCCGGAAGGAAAAAACATATAAGCGCTCCTTCTCGGGAATGGCACCTAGGATCTGGAACTCACTCCCTCCAGAAACCAGGCTTATCTCTTCCACTACACTCTTTAAAAAAGAAGCAAAAGCTATCCTCATGGCTAAATACGCTGGAACCAGTATCTAGAACTCTGTTAATACTCGGCACCGATCTGTACTACATGCTTAACCCCTTTGCCTACTTGTATGAGTTGTCTCATCACTCACATGATTGGCGTTGCAGTCACCTATTTGTACTGTTTGATTTATTGATTTATCTGTCTGACTATGCTCCCTTATGTACCCCTCTATGTAACCTATTGTAACCTATTTGTACTATTTGATCTATTGATTTATTTGATTTGATTTATTTGTATGACTATGCCCCCTCATGTACCCCTCTATGTAAAGCGCTCTGATATCTGCAAAGATCTTGTCCGCGCTATATAAAACTTTTAAAATAAATAAATAAACTAAAATCATTGAGAAAGCAAACTAAAGGGCACGCAAAACACCTAGAGAAGCCCTTTTGGAGACACATGTAAAAAATCAACCTGAGCAACTTATATGCGTCAATACATACAATTCGTCGTCCAATGACGGGAAAAAGATAATTAACAGAAAATGGCAAATCGTTACATCGAATAAGCTCACCTTTGAGAAACCCATGTTTTCTTTTAAAAGAAACACTGGCCTTAGAGACTCATTGGTGCACAGTGATACACGAATACCCCTATCTATGAATCATTCAATACTGTGGAATACACCTTCAGGTATGGGACATTATCTCTGTGGGAATTGTGTGGCATGCCCCTTTAAAGAGCATACCAAACACCTAGATCTAGAGCTAAATTCACCATGGGAACAAACATCCCATACCAACTGCAACTCAGAGTCAGTGGTATATCTAATCAAATGCCCATGCGATCTAATATATGTCGAAATGACAAGTCGCAAAGTTAAGATCCACATCAGCAAACATAGAAGCACAATACGTCATGCGATAACAGCTACAAAACTTACTGCACATTACAAGGAAAAGGGTCACAAAGACACTGAGATCAGGTGGACCATCATAGAGAAGGTCAAAGACACTGTTAATTTACAGCGTAGTGTCCTCGAGCGTGAACAACGATGGGTTTATGGTTTGAAGAACCACGAAGTGGGTTTGAACGACTATATTCCATGGAGCCAACTGAACAGATGAGTCTTTTTCGCATGTCCTATGAGGCATTGGTCTATATGTTATCTCGTGCATCCCTTGCATTTAACTCATACTAGGCTAGAAAGTGGGCCCCACATCGACATAAGGAATGAGCAAGGACGAGTATAGAGACAGACACTTGATTTTGAAATTTAAACATTCTTTATCGTAAATCTCACGTTAACAAAAAAGATCTGAATGTCCACTCCACTTCGGTTGTTCGTTCATTGAGCCAGTACATTGAGATAGAAAATACCTCAGATACGGGTGAGAGGCCTACTCCTCAATTGAGTGCCCAGTAATGTAATTACAATACATACTGAACAGTGCATTCGACTTTACCTAATTATGCTGAACGGGCCCCGCCGTAATTGTGATATATATGCCCTACATTGTACTCAAAATTAACTATTAATGATGCATGGCATTTTTATTATTGATCACGGTAAAAACACTCTAAACAAACCACAAGCCCCAAGATCCTTAGAGAGACTTGAGCCATGCTACGCATACGTTGTGACATCACGCGCAGGGCCGTCCCGACAATCAGTGGCGTCTTTCACGGTCGAAAACTGCTTACAAATATGCCGGTCCCCGTTACAACCATGCAAAAGCCGGGGACCGAGACCGAGCAGGTTTGAAGGCGGGGCAGGACTCTTGGTGAAGTAAGTGAGTGTGTATGCGAAGGGAAGCGGGACCATTCCGGCCCGTTTTTCTTTACAGAGCTGTACGCGAATGCTGGCCCCATTCACCATCACTATAATGTAAAACCCTGAAACCAGCTAAGAGTTATTTTTCCTATTGTGGCACACTATATGGTTTGACTACAGAGCTACCCCTACATGGCCACACGGTCCCCTGAGAAACGGAGACTCCACAGAATTTGGGTATGGTGTATCGTATGGCGGGCTAAGAGTATGAGTAGTATAACTATCACAAATCTACAAAAGGTTTTAAATTGGACACTGCAAGAGTGATGAGAGAGATTTTTAATTGTGTTTTGGTTCATTGATAATACGCATGGCCTGGCATGCTGATAATGTCGGTTAGCGAGCAAGCTCACCACTCCACTATATTCTGTCACAAAGCCCGGTCGTGTACAGATTTTGATGTGAGTGGCACAAGATTGAAAGAGGTTGAATACTACTAAGTGGCACAGCCTTTTTGCACTGGTGGGCTCGCTCTTTCAACTAAGCACATATTTGGGAAACACGAACGTGTAAATTTACATGTATACTCATACAATTCTGTATGTTTTTCCCTCCTCTTTTTGATTGATTTCTTCCAGATGGAGACCTACATGTGATAGACAAATTATTTATCACACACATAAGGAGCAGTTACTCTGCCCTTTTTTGCACTGACAAGACAGGGAATCCCCTTTTCTGTACCCCAGGGAGGCCGACCCGAGCCCTGGTGAAAGTCCAGGACATTTATGGCCACATATGGACGATAACATGTTGGCTCTAGGGTCTTAGGACCATAATACTCCTATACCGACCTGTTTTTCTTAGTTATTTTAATAACCCTGACAGACCCAAAAGTAAAGGGAAACTGGGGTCTTGTCTGAGGTTTTTTATCTTTATAGTCCCCCATGTCTTCTACAAACTTCAAAGAGCTCCCAACACTATGGTCGAGCCCACCCCAACTTATAGGCGTCGGGGTGACCCGATGATGAAGCTTGATACAACTAGGGTGTGTGAGGGTAACTAAACAAAAATAAATCTTTAAATTGCTCTCCTTTTGGTGAAGTTACATGAGTTCCCATATACTTCATGCTTCATGACCTCCCATTTAAGTGCAATTTTTGATTGACCATTGCCCGGTCAGTTAGAGTAATTTGTGTGGTTTAATAATTTAGGTATACCATGTAACAATATGTAATGTTTGTTTTTTGCAGATGTATACCATGTTGTATTCTGGAGGCATGCAGTAGGGTAAAGAGGGTGTGGTGGTAGTAATATGAAAAGAATTTGGCTGTCTTTTATATCTTGGAAGGTAAGATATGTAAGATCATGGATGTGTCAGAAAATACATTTTCTCTAGTTATATAAATATTGAAAGTATAGCTAAAATGGGTTTAAGTAGATCATTCTAATATGAAGGGACGTGAATAGTAACACATTGAGTACTTGTGATGTTATATTTTTATCCACTGTTGAGTACTTTGGGCACGTTGGACTTTTTTGGATTCAGATGCCAGGTTTCTTCGTTTTTCATTTTTCCCTTTTCAATTAAGGTAAGAAAGGATACCTTTAGTGCTCATTGGTGGTTTAGTTTTATTCTTGCTAATACGACTCATGAATATTTTAATACAGAGTTATACTGAGAAAGCTTAGAATATTTTTGTAACTAGTTGGGATTCAAGAATTTCATGTAGAATTATAATTATACTAACATTACATCAAAATCAGCCTGGAAGCTCTCCCATAGAACAATGCAAACTCTAAATAGGCTAGACTTCATTTAAAAACGTGTTTATCTTACATATTCTTTCTAGATATGGAGTATCAGAAGGGCGTCAAATTGTTTTTAATTTTATTGAGATCAATTCAATTTGTTGTAAAGCACTCTTAGAAGTGATTTTAACTCACAGACAACATGTGCTAATCATGGTGTTATCTATGTTTTCCTTCTAAAGCCCTGAAGAAGCAGTTGCTGTATTGCTGTACTGCGAAATGTGTTAGCTGAATCTGTATATGGAGTTTTTACTCATACCTGTGACTGTATCTGTCGATCAAGAAAGAATTTATGAGCCTTTAATTTCTCTACTTTAGAGAAAATATTTAGCTTTTTATATATTAGTTAACAGCATTTGCTCCATCCAAATCGGATCGGGAACATGTCTTTCCGACCGACTCGGAAAGGTTTCCAAACGACTGAGTATGATGCGAGTTAGGCATTAGGAATATCTCAATCCGAAGCCATCAGCATTTGGAATGACAGAGCAGAATCGTACTTCTCTACCGGCCGCATTTCGGAACGACCGAGTACGATGCTGGATTTGGACAGTCTTTTTGAATCTTGCCGTCCGACTCGAATCGGCAATCGTAATCAGACTTTGGGGGCCCATAGTGGGCCCCCCTGCACCCGGAACCTTCACAATTGTGCCCGTGGGGATACCCATGGGTCCCCCCTTACGAGCCAATGCAGAGTGTGGCAGACACCAGGGAGTGCACGTCACAGGGTGCCCAATTTTCCCCAGCCACCCCTTTCTTCAATAGGAGCCTATGCATCAGGTCAGAACAAAGGCTCCCATTGTAGACAATGGGAGTCCAACAAAATCGTATCTTGAAGCATCCGGATGCATCGTAGTCGGTCGGTTGAACTCTACCGAACTGATTCGGTCGGGAACCATACCCAAACCCATTCAGTTGGGAAGCTTTCCAAACTGCATAAGAATTGGCCCATGGTGTAATGTGCAGGCCTTCTCTTCTTCATCTACCTTTCCTGTTGATGAACCTCAATTTGTAGTCTTACATCTGTCTATGGCCATAGTGGGTTGATTAACCCCCAAAGAGAGAGTATCCTTCAATTACTCCCCAAAGCCTTGATAAAAGGCTGCAGCTGATGCCTAATCTTCCTACATGGTTTTGGCCATCCACAGTTGAAACTGACTATAGCACACGGCAAAGTGGAAAGCTTTGTATGAGTTGTCAGTGATGTTCGGCATTTTCCAAATATTGTTTAAAATTGGGCCAAATATTCATATTAATTACAAAGTCTGGGACTACGCTTCTTTTGCGCAATAAGACAAAATGAAGGTTACTTTTATAGAAACATATATAATAATATGTCATTAGAAAAATATAAAAAATGCTGGGCCAGAAATGATTGAACTTATAATCGAGTTGCAGAAAGTTTTTCAGGCAGATGTAGCAGGGACAAGGGAGTCCCAAATCACATTGCTACTGAAGGTAATACCACTGTGTGACTTCCTCAGAATTGCTTCCTGGAACAGCAATAGAATTCATTACTGAGGCTGAACTGAGAGCGGATGAAGAGAAATCTTGATTTGAATAATGTAATTTAAGTGAAATACCCTCTACCTGAATTTTAGCAATGGCTTGAGTCATTTTCAGGAGTGGATGCACAGCTAGAACCATTTCTGAATCAATGGACTAGCAAACTATCGATCTCTGGGCAAAGATGTAGATCTATTGAGAATCGCAAATGTCCACAAATCTCTGCTGGGATATTATGAATTGGAATACCTCCCAAGAAAAGGAAGTAGAAACTTGGAAGGGGAAGAGAAGATGTTGGGTGCTTGAAGGGGTGCTACTTCATTGGAAAAACACCATATGGAGTGGAATCGGCACACAATTGATATGCTGACTGACTCTCTGGTGACTGGTGAAGTGAGTTCTAGATAGGTAAGACAAATGCCTAAATGTCATTCTTATGCAGTGAAATGTTTGAAATTAGCATGTTTTGCACTGTATTCCCCAGATTTTTCACCTTCACTACCGTACATTTGCTTAACAAGTTTTTATTGTCTTGAGTACATGGTAAAATTGGTATACACATGATTGGTGCATTTCCTTTGCTTATATGTCCCTAGTAGATGGTACTACATTGACCCAGGGTCTGTAAATTAAATGTTAGTTGTTTTACAACTACCATTTCTCCCTGGCAAAATGAACATTTTGCAACACCTAAACCATCCATTTAATACATAGCTGTCACACCTACATTAGGTCCTTACAGTTTATAGCACAGCGTGGATGGTATTTAATATGTAGGACATGTGTACTTAAGTTATACATGCACAGGCTGTGTTTCTCACTGTGACAAGGCTAGCCTTCAATAGTGTAAAACTCGGTTACCTTATTTAATTTAATAAGTGATAATCTCAGTTCGGGAACAGCTAGAGAAATACGTCTTACACTCATTTTGAATTGTTATTTGAAAACCTCTTAAATAATAACGTTGTATTTTAAATTACTATTCTGAAAATTACACTTTTAGAAAGTTAAAATACAAATGAGCCAGTACTGACGATGCTTCACAAAAACATTATTTTTGGTCTGTGACATGTGGAACTCAATTAGTGTGGTCACCATTTATTTCATCAATCTTTTTTTTCACCAGATCATTTTTAGTGTTTTGGTATCTGTCATGGACGTCGGAACAAACAAACAATTATTAACTTAAAAGAATAATAGTTGTAGCCGATGTGACATAAAAGAAAACAACATAATACATTAAACAGTGAATGAACACATATTGTGGCACAAACAGTTGGAATAATCATAAACAAAAAAATTAAGAAAAATATATCAGTGTTCTCAATTTTAACACGAAAAACGAGTCTAGGTGTAATTGCAAACTAAGTGGGGGCCCCATTTAATGGACAATCCTGGGGATGGAAGCAGCAAAGTGTCACCAAAGGTGGACAACAAGAGTCATGAAATTGCAAATTGTTCCTTTGTATTGTGCCCTGTGCCATGCAAAACACCTCGCTTGTTGGCCACAATACCCCTAGCTTATTCTGCTGTTGAGGCATTTTGAACCTGGACCAAGTTATGGGTTCTCCTCAGGTCTGTGACCTGCTAAAGACTGTGTGCAATGAAAAGGAAAAAGACAAAAACTCTCTTTAAAATCTTTGAACTTATTGGAGTAATAGACTGAATTGTATTATTCAGTTTGACTCCATAAGCTCCATTGAGCTTCAATTAAATATGCTGGGACTTCTTTGATGCATATCTATTCTGCTGGAATTTGTTGTGGTTAAATAAAAAAACAAAAATGTATGTGACCAATGTATGGACTGACAAGTGCCTACATGGACAAGGAAGGACTGATCACATTTCACTTACTTATTTTGATGTAAGCATGTAGCATACTGAGATCAATTACATTTTAAAGCTGTTTTCAAAGATTTATCGTGTCTGTTGAAGTATCCAACCATATTTTTTAGAAGTCTGTGTAGAAACAGTGATCTTTAATCTGTATAATTATTTTCCAAAAGATGCTGCATGAGCTTCAATGCATATCAGATTGTTATGTTTTTTGTTTATAGGTGACTCAGTGGTTCTAAACATTACTCTGTATTGAAAGCTGAAGAGCTGAATAGTTTACTTGAAAGGTTTTAGCTTTTATGTAGCAAAACCTCTCGCTGGCTGTTTGTTGAAACATAATATCGAAATGCAACACCCCGCGTTGGTTGCGTGATGCTCATAAAAACAGTTTTGAAGACAGAGCCTGTTAATTAACAATGTATTGGAGGACCTCTGTTCTTTTGTGACATTAAGGTCAATGCTTCTTCAACATTCGAGCAGTTAATAAGAACATGCGCGTGCCAAAGGCTGTTCTGTAAAGACCAAGTTCAAACAAAATGACAGGTAATGCTGCCACCGACGTCATTTTGCATTAATTGATGACGCCTGCATTCACTTACTTTTAAAGGCTCATGCATTGGAGTCTCTCTGTGAATCCAACAAAGTTGTATTGCATCTTTTGAAACCTCTAGTTAGGAGTGCGTTTGAATTCTGATTGGACGATGGTCAGGCCAATCCCGCATTTCTTGTGTCACTTTGAAGGCTGGAATTTGAAATAGGCCATTGCGATACTTGGAAATGCAGCAACATGCATTCTGTTACATGTAGTTATCTTGGCCATTATTATGTTAGACTTTGAAACTTAAATAAATGATTCCACAAATTATATTTTTAGTTTGACAAAGGTGCATTCTGGAACATGTGGTCATCATAATGATTTATACATTAGATCTTGGACCAGAAATGGTGCATTTCTGGACCAGAAAGTCGTAGTGGGTAACAATATGTCACTCTAAAAGAGGGCCACAAGTTCAAAAATGTGGACTAAAAATATAGAGTGCTGATGTCAATAAAGTAAACTCATCTCAGAGGTTCTGTAACTCCGACAATTCATTTAGGCCAACAGTGACTATGTTGAAACAAAGTATGTTTTCGGCTTCTTTTTTATTCAAACTTGTTCCAGTGCTACCTCCAAAGAGGATTGGTTGGATGACTGCCCAAACTGTCCAGTGAAAATCCTATGCTCTGTGATGTTTCTCAATGAAGTGATTGACCAGTGGTGGTAAAATGACTTTCCAGTGTATTCTTAATTTGTGTTGGATGATTGTTTGGTGAATCTCATGATTAGTTTTTCCAATATACAGTTTTTTACATGGACAAATGATTCCACAAATTATATTTTTAGTTTGACAATTTGATGAAACTTTGTTTCCATTTTTGTGTGTTCAAATGAGAATTCTGTAGAATGATTTTGTAAAATCGATTGGTTTGTAAGCAGAATGTTGAGACACAGACTAGATGTTCTGATGTTTTCTTTGGGTGAGTTTACTTTTTTTAAGAAGAGATTGGAGAAATGACTAAAAGGGTCAGTTGGCTGACCTCCTATTTCCGCAACAGGGCCACAAGAAACTTCCAGTGTCCTTCCCTGCAAAATGCTAATCCCCAAGAGGTGCCATACCTGATCCTGGATACTCAGCATGTGTCAGAGTGTACTGCTCCTAAATGCAAACTGCAAGACTCCAGATGAAATTCCAGATGTTGGGGTCTCTTTGCAACCGTGAAAGGCCACCTTCATCTCCTGTTTTTCTTTGTATCTCTGCTAGTTTTCTATTACCTGTTCTTCTCTGGAATATAGAATGCTATGATGATGCTATGATGACATCTTGCCTTCTTTGTAAGATGTTCTACTTCTGGCAGTTATTCTGTTAATCCGTTACAGCTAGACGTGCTGTGCCTCCTTTTACCTTTTTAATAAATTATTTGACTTACCTGCACTCCTGTGTACCTACGTTCTTACAATGGTGACGAGGTACTGAAGACTTTGCTCGTCACGTTCGTCCAGAGGCACAGGTACCACAAGGTTTTCTCAAACCCGATTTGGTTGCTGTCCGTGATATTTCGTTACTTCATAAGACTGCCCCTTCAAGGTTTGGATATTTTTATTCATTTTCTGTTGATTCTGAGAGATTTTTATCCATTTTTGGTGATTTGGTTCGACTTCTACATCTATTCTGGTTTAGTTCCTGCTGCAAAGCATTTCTTTATCCTGATTGGATACTTGCTGCCTTATTTATTCCTATTGAATGCTGTTGTTCTTCATTCCAATTGGATGCCAGTTTCCTGCTTCATTTCCATTGGACGCCGGCTGTGATACGTTGTTGGTATTGTTACGTGTCAGCACAGCGGTATCCGATTGGTTTGTCCTTTGACCTCTTGGAAGAGTGGAGGTACATGCAAGGAGAAAACACAAGTACGCACGTCGCTGCTTTTTCCATTAGTTACGCGGTATGTCATCACGCCGGAGGCCATTTTAGTTAAGTTTGATGGCATTGATCATATGATTTTCTCTTAGTACCGCCGAACACTGTTAACTTCGGAGAAGAGCTCCGGGGAACATCGTTAACTTTGAAGTATTTTTGATTTAGGGGAAACATCGTTACGAGCATCTTTGAACAAGGTGTAAGCATTTGAATTTTACCGACAAGCCAACTTTACTTATGTTTTATATTTTATTTGGATTACTTGTGGAAGTAATCATTTTTCCACATATTTTAATGGGAATATTATTCCTAGTGTGAAATCGATTGGTACTGCATTTTTTTCTCTTCTATTTTTGACTTCTGTTGGTATTTACCCATTTATTTCTATACACTGTATACTTTTGGCACATTGTGAAGAACAGTATTAACTTTGATGCACACGGTGATGTGCACACCTGCTTCATTTTTAGGAATATACAATTCCATTTGTATTTATATAGTAGATTACATTGTATTTGGTATATTCTTACATTTGCATTTTATTGAGTATTTTTGTCTTTAGTAATTTGTGTTTAAGATATTACTATGCAATTTAATCCACCATCCAAGTTTTTACAAACGAAGGGTGAACCACCTAATCCTTGGACAAGGTGGAAGGAGGAATTTTTCACCTATCTTAAAGCTATTGATGGTGAGCGTCGGTCTGCTGAAAGGAAGAAGAATATTTTTCTTCATTGTATTGGATCTGAAGGTCAATTAGTATACAGAACACTTCCTCCTGTCCGATCTGGTGGTGATTTCAATGTATATGATGATGCTGTTTTACCTATTGAGGGTAGATTTAAGCCTACTACTAGTGTAGCACTTAATAGATTTAAATTTTACACTAGAGTTCAGGATGAAAAGGAAAGTTTCGATGAATTTCTTACTGCTCTCCGTGCTTTGTCATTGCATTGCAACTTTGGTTTGATGACTGACGAAATGATCAGGGACCAAATCATTGTTCATGTAAAAAGTAAAAAAGTCCAAGAGCAGTTGTGGATTTTGGGTGATCCCAACTTGGAAACAGCAATTAGTACTGCTAAAGCTTTAGAACAGTCTGATAAGTGGACTAAATCTCTAGATAAAAATACTAAAACTACTACATCTAACAAAGTCAGCACTGTTAATCCTAGTACATCTAAGAGTTTTTCTAATTTAAAAGGAGATAATAAACCCAAACAGTTTTATTGTTACAGATGTGGAAATCCTGATCACATAGCCTCTTTTTCACAATTTCCTGCTATTGGTAAACCATGCAATAAATGTGGACATTCTGGACATTTTTCAAAAATGTGTAAGAATATCTCTAAGTCTTTCTATGATTCTAGAAGGTCATCATCATCTTCCCCTAAAACTGGTAATGGAAAAGTATCTTGTGGTTCTGTTAATGCTTGTAATGATGATTCTCAAAGTGGTGTCGAGTCTGGTATTGTAGTTTCAATCCAGGACTTTATTGATGTCTCAGAAACTGATAAAATATCTTCTCCCAAATGTGTGGTAATTATTCTGGGAAAAGAGTTGGAACTAATTGCAGATTCTGGCTCTCCTTGGACTATAATCACACAAGATTATTGCACGAAGTCTCTGGGAGAACTTTTGGATTTCAATTCACTATGTAAACCTGATATTATCGCATACAACTTTGATGGTTTCAAAATTGAATTAATGGGTTTTAAAGAAGTAGTTATTGAATTCAGAGGTAATTCAGCTGTTATCAAGTTGTATGTGGCATTTAAAGGTGTGAATGTATTGGGCTGGCGTGATCAAGCTAAGTTAGGGATTATATTGAATCCCAGGATGAAAGACCCTATCTCTATTCTCACCCTATCTACTTCTAGTACAGAATCCAGCAAAGAATTAATTGATTTATTTACAAATGTGTTTTCTGACAATTTGTGAAAGCTTGAAGGTTTCAGTCACAGAATTTAAGTAAAAATGGATTCTGTTCCAGAAAATTAAGGGGAGTTCCAATTAGTGTAAGAACTGAGTTGAAAGAAATGTTAGATACTATGGTCCAAGATGGTATCATTGAAGAAATCGAATGCGGTTTGCTGTTCTAACCAGGGAAGAGGCTGTTGGGACTGTGCTTGATGCGCGGGTCCCCCTGCTGTGTCTTGTAAGCGCAAGGGCATGAGGTGATCTGGCTCCCTGTTTGGAAACACAGGAACATAAAGGTTTCTGGAGAAGTTTGAAGCTACGCAGTGAGCGCGTGTTGTGGCAACCATGAGACCCTCAGAAGGTGTGCTCTGTGATCTTTGACACACGGAGGAGAAGTGAGAATCAGGCGTGCTGGATGCGTGTCGTGGTGCACAGGAGGCGTTAGTGAAGAGCGCTTGGTCAATGTGTGCAACGAAGCTGAAGTGAGTCTCGGATGCGCTGGGGGCATGTTGTGGTACACCGCAAGCCTTAGAGAAGAGTGCCTGGTCGGCGTGTGCACTATCAGACAGGGCAGGGTGCGTGTTGTGGTGCACCACAGGCGCTGGTGAAGAGCACCTGGTCGGCGTGTGCATCGGAGGTAGAGTGCGTCTCGGACGTGCAGAGTTCGTGTCGGGGTGCACCGGTGGGCGTTTGTGAAGAGCTCCTGGTCTTCGACTGCACCAGAGGAGAACTGAGGCTCGGACACGGTGTCGAGGTGTGGCCAAAGGCTTTGGTGAAGAGCGCCTGGATATCGGGGCACCCGAGTTGGAGTAAGTCTCAGTAAAGACGTATGCGTGCTTTGGTGCAACCTGCGACTGCAGAGGGGATCAGTTGATCATTGTGTGCACCGGAAGAAAGTGAGTCTCTGCAACGCAGTGTGCGTGTCTTGGTGCAAACTGAGACCGCAGGAAGGAGTGCCTGGTGAGCGTGCACTCATAGTCGACATGGAGTCCCATCAACGGTGTGTGTGTGGCTTCGTGCCAGAGGAGACCCGGAGGGTGGTGGTAAATGTGCAACCAGAGTAAAGTAATCTTGGGGCGTGGGGTACCTGAGTCCTGAGGCCACCTGAGACCTTCCTAACAGTCAGGGGAGCTGAGCTGCCAGGCCGAGCTGTCGTTAATGCCCGTTGAGAAAGTTCTGCACGGAAGGCCCAGTTCGCCGAAGGAGGAGAGGAGAGTGGGTTTGCGCCCCGCGGTAACGTGGATCACTACCTGGGTGGGGTGCGGGCACGGAGGGACACTCTCTCGGCCTCTCAGCCCTTCTGATTAAGTGAGCCTGTGCTTCGGCTCGGAGTGGGGGCCGTACTGACAAAAGGAGTGGCAGTGCTAGGGCCAGAGTAAGAAGCTGTACTCTAAGTCATCGTTGAACCGTGTGGGGGGCAACTGTTATCGAAGAGGCTGATTGTCGTAATACACATTGCCAATATTGCTGCTAACGAACTGCTGGACTGTCTTATGACGCCTGACATTATTACTGCATAAGGAAGTACACAATTGTAGTGCTACAAATTGCATAATTTATCTCTTGCAAAGTACCGGATTGTGGCGGCCCGCATTGCATTATTTTGTCATTGCAAAGTACATGATTGTAGTTACGCATTGCATTATTCCTTAATTGCAAAGTACATGATTGTAGTGTCCCACGTTACATTATCTCTTTATTGCAAAGTATGTGATTGGGGCGTGACGCATTACATTATTCCTTCATTGCGCAGTACATGATTGTAGTTGAACGCATAGCATTACTTCTCCAATTGCAAGGTACTGGGGTGTATCGTTACGCATTGTATTATTTATCCTCTGCCCAGCACAGGATTGTATCGTTACGCAGAGTATTATTGTTTGACCATTGCAACGTGTGTAATTCTAGCATTGCGACCAGCATAGCATTTTGAAAGCGGTGGTTGTGATTTGAACCTACCAGCCAACCGGAACGAATATTACCATTTATTATATGTTGGCTTTTGTATTGTGTGGTCTGATTGTATATTTTTTCTATAAACTTTATACTCGTTTAATCATACTCGTGTGGAATCCATTTGTGGTGTCACCAGGGGGTTACTGTGGGCGTGGTTGTACATACTCTACACTCGTGTCTTGGAGATAGGCCTGGCTGCTCGTGCTAAGCTACTAAGGGGGTGTGCAGGGCTATCTCAAACGGTGTCCTTACTTGGCCTAACATTGAGTGGGGAGTCATGGGTCTCGCACTTGGTGACAGTGGTGCGGGACGGGAAATCCGGCTTTCAACAACATGATTGGAATCTCTTGGGTCGGAGACATGTGGAGACAGGGGGGAGTCATTTCTTTTCATGACTAAAACACTAGCATGAGTTAGATGACACAGAATAGTTTAGATAATTACAGATTAGGCATGCCCTGCAGGTAGTCATCCCTAGAGGAGAAGTGCCCCTAGAGTCTTCCCCACTCAAGGACCGAATTCTCGATGACTATATGCCTAAAAAGCTATCTCTCTGACCTATTAGAAACTAGTCAACAATGTGCCTGATTAACTCCTGCAACTACGTAGGAATTGGGAGAACGATATTGAGAGGAATTAGAGGGGGATGAATGGTAAGAGGCACTAGCTTCCCCAAAAGAAGTGGCAATTTCTTCAAAACTTAGGCTGGTGCAACATAAGATTTTACACAGAACATATCATCCAGGCCTTGCGTTGGTAAAGATCGGATACAGGGAGGATTCCAAGTGCAAGATGCAGTGTTCCAGGAGGGTACGTTTATCCACATAATCTGGGAGTGTCACACATTAATAGATACTGGGTAGAGGTGCTCCACTGAATGGAGGAAGTACTCGGAACAAAGATGGAACCAGTGGTCAATAGATGCCTCCTAAACATTTGGGACCCGACAGATCTGAGCAGTGATGAGAAGATTTGGGCAACGTTGGGAATGATCGTGGCCAAACGAAACATAGCAAGGGGGGCACTTTGTCACCAACAGTGAATGCTTGGAAGAAAGATATAGATAGGTGTATAATAACAGAAAAGACAGTGTACGATTCTGGGGGCAGTCCTAAGAAATGGACACAAATATGGGACAAGTGGAATGTATATAGAGGGAATATCTGCAAGCCCCAGACCCCACTCCCCTGAGTTAGTGAGTAGACATGACAGATAGGAGAGGTGAGTATAGATTGGGGATGTGAGGTGCACTCCTTTTCACTCTGTTTTACACTCTTGTGATAATTATAGTTGGTTTATTCGAGGTGTGCTGGAAGGGGAGGAGCGGCCAGTCTCCACAGTGAGTAAATGAAAGTAAACTAATGACAGACGTCAATAGACCCTTTCCGCACTACTAATAGCAGAAATCCATCTGCCTATTCTTTTCAAAATTAAGATACGTATGCTTGTATAATGGTCAACAATTTTATTGATGAGATTTTTTCTCAGACAATAT
Source organism: Lissotriton helveticus (assembly GCF_964261635.1). Taxonomy (NCBI): domain Eukaryota; kingdom Metazoa; phylum Chordata; class Amphibia; order Caudata; family Salamandridae; genus Lissotriton; species Lissotriton helveticus. The sequence goes on from NC_136068.1 coordinate 1,218,774,665, forward strand.
GATAATCATCTTTTATCTTTGTTGTTGCAAATGCAATCTTTGTTGCTTCCACTTTTTTTGATAAACTCAATAGGTTGAATTGTAGTATCTGACATTTATTGTTTAAAAAAGAAAATTTTCCTGTCCCAATGCATTTCGGGATGAAAATCCCTTCATCAGGGGCACTGTAAAATAATTAAACAACTGTGTTTAGCTTCAGGCTATTGGCACACGTGACAATACTTGGGTTAAATACTCCATTTGTAATCTCTCTGCATTCTATGAATCATTTCATAATCGAAAACTCTGAAATCATGTTATCACAAAAAGAATTCTCTGTACAATCCTGACCATAGTTATACAACCATGTACCTAAATATATTCAATGTACTTCAATTTTCTAGATGAATCTGTACAGTCATATACTTATAGACCCTCAATGTGTCTGAGTCCTGTGGTTCATGATAATTTCAGTGATCTAGGTTATTATAGGATACTTATGGTCCTCTGTAATTACTAATACAAGTGAGAAATAGATGCTAACAAAACGACATTGGCATGATTGCTGATTACATATGAGTGTGGTGACCCACTCTGAAACTCAAGCTCACCATGTTGGTTGACGAATCAATGATGCTTTGGGAAGTTTTGAACGAAAAACTTGTTGACAGCTTGCATGCGAAAACACTGGAGACTGTGGATTACTTTGTCTCTGGGCTAGAAGTGGTCACTGTAAAGTAAACACGTAAATGTGAAACCAAGATTGGGCTGTAAATACTGCTGGCCTTACTAAAAAGAATTGGTGGTGTTTTACCTTTTAAATAGAGGGTGGTTCACCCTTGTGACTGGAGGAGACAAAGCTTTGGGCTTATGACGATATTCTTGTTTTAAGCTGTATAAAGAACAAGAAAATAACGGTAAACTGGATGTTAATCTACGTTTCACTTGGAGATGCTTAGTGTGTCTAAGTCGCAAATACCTTTAAGCAGCTATCGAAGTTGTGCTACTGCTTTGACTCGCGTTGCTTCAATGAACCAGAATGATCTGCATTACTGCGAAACACAAACAATTTAACTCAACATCGGTTGCCTACGTGTCAATAATAATTATAAAGTCGCAATAATCAAAATGATGGTTGATACCTTGTCAACGGTGTGAACTCTCGTAATGAAAAGATCGCTCTTAGCGCTAGAATCAAACGTTTTCAAATACTATCGTCATTACATTATCGGACGGACCTATGTAAAGAACCAAAAGCTTTCATGAAGTGCATGCAAAGTTGCTCTTCTGAGTGCCACAAAAAATAAAGCGTGACTATATTCCATTTGTGTGGTGTTTAAATACCTGATAACAGGCGCTGCTCGCAGCCTTCTGCGGCGGTTAAGACTTTGTTGTAGAACTCCGTTCTTCCGGGATTCCCCTAGTGTATGTTTGGTTAGCCGGGCGGTCTCAATGCTGAAGTAAATAAACGAAAAATATATCTGTGTGACACAATGTCAAAAACCGCGGTTCTGGGGAATTTCTGCTAACATCGCGCATATTATTCAATGATGTCAAGCCTCCATACCTGCTGTGGACGATCCTAAACTCTGTCACCGTTCGGGGTTCTTGGACACGCCGCGTTCTCCTAGTGTTCCTCCATGCTGAATGATGCGGAAACGGACGACGGACTGCGGAAGCGATCCGTTCACTTAAACTTAACCCGTGATGGAAATGAATGACGCTACTGGTCGGCGAAGGTTCACAAAATAGAAAACAGACTCCAGCAGATGCTAGAGTCTGGAAACCGAATACTGAAACGAAATTGTGATCTGTAACGGAAAGTTAATCCACATATTTGCTGTGGGTACTTGGTAAATGCGGAATGCATTAGACCCTTCGGGAATTTTTTTTTTTTTTTTTTTTTTTTTTTAAACTGACGGGGAGTGATTAAGTAAATAAATTTCCGAATTAATATGTTGGCATCAGCATTTGGTGCCTCCTAATACTACACTGACTGTAAAATTCCATGTGAAGTGACGTAAAAAGTCACATGTTTTAAACGATCTCTATGACACCGGGGGTGATATTAATAATGCCTACTCTAGTTAATGTTGACTGTAAAAGAAAAATATTCTTATACACAAAACTAAGTATTTCGTTAAACCAGATTATAAAAATTGTCCATGTTACAACCGGTATCCACTGTTGATATTACTCCTTTCTACTTCATCATTTCTACCTATTATTCAAACAGTACTACTAGATCAAAATTAATGCATGTATTAGTGATTATAAAAAACATAACATATCAATCTTGTCATTGAGTCCTTTCGGGGTTTGGGTTTGCAAGAAATCGATCCACCAAATCTCTCGGCGTGATAACAAGTTCTCATTGTTCCTGTCTGGTTTTTGTTGAATCTGCTCCAGAACTTGGAATCTTAATTGAGGAATTGTGTGCTTCATTTCTGTCCAATGAGACACCAAGCTCGAAGTCAAAGTTTTGTTACGTATTCGACTTTTGTGTTCAGTAATTCTTATTTTTATCTTACGCTCAGTCTTCCCTATATACAATTTGCCGCACGGGCATTTAATACTGTATATCACAAACGATGAGTTGCAGTTAGTTTGCTGTTTGAGTTTAATTTTTTTGCCGGTTTGGGGATGCTGTATATATTGTCCTTCCATTACATTATTGCAATGAGTGCAATTGTAGCATTTTTGCATCCCTTTCGAGGTGCTGGGTGCATCTAAATCCTTTTTGGAACGTGTTACAATTTCATGCAAGTTAAGGTGTCTGGTATGAGCAAACACTGGTTTTTTATCATAGATACCATGAAAATCTTCTTCTTTCTGCAACAATTCCCATCTGGAGTTGATGATGTCTTTAATTGCTTTGCTTTGCGTAGAAAATTTAGTTACAAATACCTGTCGATTCATCTTTGGTTTGTCTTTAACTTGTAGCAAACTTTCTCTTGGTATTGCTGATATTTTATCTTCCGCAGTTTTTATGACATCACTGGGGTAACCTTTAGTCACAAATCTTTTTCTTTGTTTATTGATCTCCTTTTCCAATGCTTGTGGAGTGGAAGCTATTCTTTTGCAACGTATTAGTTGCGAGTATGGTAAATTGCATAGTAAATTCCTCGGGTGGAAACTGTTGTATGCCAGTGTATTGTTTCTATCTGTTGGCTTATGATAGACTGATGTCTCTAGTGCGTTGTTTTGCTTTTGAACCATGACATCTAGATACGGTATTTCCTTTTTGCTAGTTGAATATGTAAATTGAATTCTTGGGTTTATTTGGTTTAGTTCTTGTATTTTGTCAATCAGGAGGGTTTCTGGACCATTCCATAGTACGAATATATCATCTATAAATCTTTTATAGAAAATAGTGTGTTTTTGCCACTCTTCATTTGTTAAGATGAAGTCATTCTCATATTTAGCCATAAAAGTATTCGCAAAAGAGGGTGCTCCTGAAAAACCCATTGAGGTTCCGCTGATCTGTAAGTAATATTCATTGTTCCACTTGAAATATGAATGTTGTAAACAAAATTGAAGGAGTTCAAGAATAAATACTTTGTTGGCCTTGAGGTTGGGTTGCTGCAACAGTGCCCATTCACATGCTTCTAAACCCTCTGCCAGAGGAATCGATGTGTATAATGCTGTTACGTCGATTGTACATAATATGGTGTCATTCTCAATCGTGGTGATTCCATTGAGGAGTTGGAGAAAGTGACCAGTGTCCTTTATATAAGTTTTCCAACTCTGCACGAAGCTTTGAAGAAACTCATCTATATATATTCCCAATGGTTCAAACACTCACCCACAGCCACTGACAATGGGTCTCATTGGAGGGTTGGTAGCATCTTTATGAATTTTCGGGAGCATATATAATTCAGGACACCTTGGGTGTTTTGCTGTCAAGTAATTTCTGGTGTTGTCATTGATCCATCCCATATCTATAGCATTGAATTGAATTGAAAATAATTTGTATTGCGCAGAACAATAACCCGAAGGTATCAAGGCGCCTAGCAAAAGGTCAGGAAGGACCAAGAGGGGAGACATAGATCTTAAACATAAGCTTGCTTGAAGAGAAAGGTCTTTAAGGCACTGCGAAAAATCTGTAGGGATGGGAGGGATCTCAGATCCAAAGGAAGTTCATTCCACCACTTAGGAGCCAGAGTGGAAAAGGCCCTACCACCCCACCTGGCTTTCCGTACACGGGGAGCTGCAAGAAGCAGCTTCCCGGAGGAACGCAGGTTTCTAGGGGGAACATAGTGGGAGATAATGGATCCAATTCCAGTGTCGCTCTTTTTAGCAATGGCTCTGTAGGTCATACTCAGGACCTTAAACCGAATACGCAGTTCCACCGGCAACCAGTGCAGAGTTTTCCTGGCTGCCGTGGCTGAGGAGCGTCTAGGGATATCCAGAACAAATCTGGCTACGGCATTTTGGACCACCTGCAAGCGCTGTAGCTGTCCTTTATTGAGTCCTGCATACAGCGCATTGCAATAGTCCAAACGCGAGCCGATGAGAGCGACAGCTATTTGTTTTCTTGCCTGGAGGGAAAGAAATTTCCTAACCCTACGGAGAGTATGAATCAAGCCCCAGCAAGTGGAGACAGTTCTGCTCACCTGGTTGCCTAGGTCAAGGGCAGGATCTATTATCACCCCGAGATTTTTAGCAGAGGAGGTGGGGGAGGGACAAGTACCAAGGGAGTCAGGCCACCAGTTGGCTGACCAGATGTTTTCTTTTCCCCCAAACACCATCACCTCAGTTTTCTCCCCATTCAGTTTCAGAGAGTTCAGAACCATCCACCTACCGACCGCCTCCATACAAGATCTAAATTTGGAGGCGATTGGTTCATCTGAATGGGGTAGAGAAACGAGGATTTGAGTGTCGTCTGCATACGAGACTACCTCCATCCCGAAAGATCTTATAAGTTTGGCCAGTGGGGTAACATAGATATTAAAAAGGGTCGGGCTGAGGGCCGACCCTTGAGGAACCCCACATAGCACCGGACGGGATGGAGATAGAAACTCCCCAAGTTTGACTCTTTGTTCCCTCCCTGTAAGAAAGGAGGTCAAGAGATCAAGAGCTGCGTTCTTCACCCCCACCTCCCTCAGCCGGGATGTAAGTACCGAGGGGGAGAGGGTGTCGAAAGCCGCCGTTAGATCTAGCAGGACCAGGAGAGATGTCTGGCCCTCATCTACTGATGTACGGATCTTGTCAAGTACGATGGTGAGGGCTGACTCAGTACTAAATTCCTTCCTGAATCCATGCTGAGAGGAGTCTAAGCATCCAGAGCTTTCGACAAAGGCGGCGAGATGTTTGTTGAGATGAGTCTCAAGCATCTTGGCAGGAGCGGGGAGCAGGGAGATAGGCCGGACGTTTTTTAGAACCCCCGGATCCAGGGAAGCCTTTTTCAGCAGGGGTTTCACTACCGCCTTCTTCCACTCTGCAGGGAAGACACCATCTCTAATGGCAAGATTCATTATCTCCACCAAAGGAGGCAGGAGGGTCTCCCTACATTGTTTAATGACCTTCAGCGGACAGGAATCCAAAGGAGATCCGGACTTAGTCTTGGCTAACAGGAGCTCAAGATCTTGTACGGTCAGCGAGGGGAAGGTGTCCAGAGTGCAAGGAGTGGAGATTTCGTTGATGGTTAGACTCATCTCCACACCAGGTGTAGGTGCACTGAGGGCAGCTCTTTGTTCCTCCAGGGCTAAGTAAATGTCCTGGATCTTAGAGTGAAAAAAGGAGGCGATCTTCTCACAGAGGTCCTGTGAGGGGATGACGGGGTCAGGGACTTGCAGTCTAACCAGGGAGTCAACAGTTTTAAAAAGTTCCTTCGGAGAAGAAAGCGAGGAGGTCACTGTCACGAAGTATTGTTGTTTAGCCTGCAAGATTTCCGCCTTGTATTTTTTAACCAGAAGTCGGTGCGCATCCTTGTTTTTAAAATCCCAACTGGCATGCCATAGTCTCTCCATTCTCCTCACTTCTTGCCTAAGAAGCCTAAGGGAGTTAGAAAACCAGGGGGCAGAAGGTCTCTTTCTAGCGCGGCGTCGGGATTGTTCTGGGGCCAGTTGATTCAAGGCCTCAGTCGTGACCTGGTCAAAATGGGCGGCTGCAGTCTGAACGCTGCACGGGCCAGAGATGGCAAGGTTTGCAACCCAGGGCACAAAGGAATTGCAGTTGATATTCCTATAATTCCTCGTCGTCTCTATAGTGTGGTTTGCTGGTATAGGGGACTTTACCCTGTGATGATTCAAGAGAAAAGGGACCGCCAGATGGTCAGACCAGGAAAGATGGATCGGATCCTTGGTAGTCAGACGAGGATCATTAGAGAAGATGCCATCTAGGGTGTGTCCTGCACGGTGAGTAGCTCCCATGACACGTTGCATAAGCCCGCAAGATTGTAAAGCCTCAGTAAGACAGGAGGTGTCAGAGAGGTCGTGTCGTTCTAGGTGGTAGTTAAAGTCACCCATGATGGAAAAATTATCTAGACCAAAGTAGGGTTCAAGAGATTGGAGAAGGTGGTGCGTGAAATGAGTTCTCGAGCCGGGGGGACGGTAGATGAGAATGCCGTTAAAGAAGGGGCGTTGTTCTTCCTTTATTGAGAAGTGAAAAGCTTGAAAACTATCAGGGAAATCAGTCAGAGGTACAGTGTGGCATTGAAGGTGATCCTTATAAAGGATCGCTATCCCCCCTCCCACTCGTCTCTGCCTATCGAGTCTGGCCAGGCAGTAACCTTCCGGAACGGCCTCTATTAGATCGGGGTCAGAGGAGTCCTTAGCCCAAGTTTCTGTCACAAACACTACAGTAGGCGTTCTGTCCAATACCATCTCCTTGAACATAACCCTGTTCTTGATCAGCAAACGGGCATTAATTAAGATGCCCTCTACTTCTACTAGATTGGAGGTGGGAGAAGTAGAGGGTTCAGAGGTAGGGTGGATGGGAACGGGATTGGAAGGTCTTGGAGAAGGATAGCAGCCGCAGCGGGGGGGGAACAGGAAGGCGTCCGGATCGTAGGTATGATGACAGCGTTTATTCCTAGGTTTAAGGGCCAACATTTCACGCAGAGAATAGCTACAGGCGGGGGATGAAATTTTGTCCGAGTCCAGAGCCCAGCCGTCCAGCGCGTCCTTAGCGCGGACGGGCGCAGACGGGCTGGACTCTGGCGCGACTCCGGCGGGCATCCGGCGCATCCGCTGCCGCGTCCGCTGCGCGGAGCCGCTGAGTACTCTTTTATAGAAGCTAGAGCGCGAGGGCGCGCCTACACTAAAGATGGCCGCCAAACAGCCCTCGCCTCCCCGGGACCAGCTCTCAGCGTCAATACTCAGCTGAGAGCGGCCCAGGAGGTAGAGGAGGTATGAACACAGATGCTGGTAAAAGTCCGCTTTTAAAAAAGCGAGAGCGAGTAAAATACACGCGTCACTCGGGACGCGATAAAAATACACGAAAACCCTCTATAAATGATTCTTAGATCGAAATAACAAAGAATAGCAGAGAAGAACCTCCGGCTTCCGCCTCAGAGGGTGAAAAGCTATCGTTTGGCAATCCCTGCCTGAGCCCCCTTTATAGAAGCTAGAGCGCGAGGGCGCGCCTACACTAAAGATGGCCGCCAAACAGCCCTCGCCTCCCCGGGACCAGCTCTCAGCGTCAATACTCAGCTGAGAGCGGCCCAGGAGGTAGAGGAGGTATGAACACAGATGCTGGTAAAAGTCCGCTTTTAAAAAAGCGAGAGCGAGTAAAATACACGCGTCACTCGGGACGCGATAAAAATACACGAAAACCCTCTATAAATGATTCTTAGATCGAAATAACAAAGAATAGCAGAGAAGAACCTCCGGCTTCCGCCTCAGAGGGTGAAAAGCTATCCCATGTTTTAGTATTGCTTCCAAAGTTTTGGTAATTTCTTGGATGGGATTATTCTGTAGTTTAAGGTACGTACTTTCATCTTGGATATGAGCTTCAACCTTTGTGTTATAAAAAGAAGTATCCATAATGATCAAAGCGCCTCCTTTATCTGCTCTTTTCAATGTGATTGTGGGGTCTTCAGCTAATTTTCTTAAGATAGTCATTTCATGTTTGTTCAAATTGGTTCTCTTGTTTTGCTGCCAATTAATTTGTTGAAAATCCTGTTTGACTAGGATCTCGAAGATGTCTAAAACGTTATGTGAAATTGGTGCCATGTATGTACTGGGTGGTTTGAATTCTTTGTATTCTGGATCTGTCCTTAGTTGGGTATATTCAGGCATGGATGGTACTACGTTTTCAAAAAAATGTCTTAATCTTAAGACTCTCATGAATTTGAAAAAAGCAATTTCTGTTTCAAGTTTGTTGCTTTGGTAAGTCGGAACAAATCCAGTGCCTTTTTCTAATACTTGTAGTTGTTGCTTACTGAGTTTCTTTGATGAGATGTTGATTGCTAAGGTACTTTCTTGCTTCGCAAATTCTGACTGACTGTTTCCTTTTCCACGGCGGGTTTTGTGCTTATTGTTGTTTCTGGTGGTTTTTCTGCCAAAGGTACCTGTGCTAAAAAACCTTGCTGAGTAGATGCAATATTAATCATGCTAGTAGATGGTGTTACCATTCGTGATGAGGTGCTCAGATCCTCTGCTACTACTGGTTGGCGAGTTGCTGATAGATCTTTGTCTGATACTACACTTTCTTGTGAAGATGATGCTGATTTAGGTGTTGGTTTCCGTTTAGCATATACTTCTGCCCACGTATATACTTCGTTGAGCTTGTAATCTATAGTATCCCTCTTGAATTTGCGTAATTTCATTTCTTGTGTTTCTTTTTCATATTTTTCTAGTTTGTCTTTGAGATCTTTGAGCGTGGTTGTTAATTCTTCCTCATTCATTTGTTTTGAAATTTCCTGCGTTAATACATCAATTTCTTCTTCGAGCTCTTTGATAGTTTTTGCTAATTCCTCTACCAACAACAGTATTAAATCCAATGAGCACTTGTTGAGAATTGAGTACCATTTGTCCATAAATCGTTTGTTGTATTGAAATTTATATAACATTGGTTTGATAGCTAGTCTTAATCCACGCGGAATTCTTTGTACTTTGTGATATTGTATCAATGTTGAGGCATGGAGTTTTTGATTAAGAGCTCTCCTGGAAATGAAAAGTAATTGTCGTAGTGATTGAGTTACAGAACCTCTTCGTGTGCCAAAGGTCCTGATTTCCGGTATTAAAGAGTATATATCTGTAGCTTGAGCCGATGTGTATGTTTTGGTTTCTGCCTTATTTTCAGTTATATTTGAAATTGCGTCAAACGACATTTTTATTCTGTGTTGGGTGCTACTTCACCGTTGGCTGTGATGAAAGTAGATTGGGGATGTGAGGTGCACTCCTTTTCACTCTGTTTTACACTCTTGTGATAATTATAGTTGGTTTATTCGAGGTGTGCTGGAAGGGGAGGAGCGGCCAGTCTCCACAGTGAGTAAATGAAAGTAAACTAATGACAGACGTCAATAGACCCTTTCCGCACTACTAATAGCAGAAATCCATCTGCCTATTCTTTTCAAAATTAAGATACGTATGCTTGTATAATGGTCAACAATTTTATTGATGAGATTTTTTCTCAGACAATATGATAATCATCTTTTATCTTTGTTGTTGCAAATGCAATCTTTGTTGCTTCCACTTTTTTTGATAAACTCAATAGGTTGAATTGTAGTATCTGACATTTATTGTTTAAAAAAGAAAATTTTCCTGTCCCAATGCATTTCGGGATGAAAATCCCTTCATCAGGGGCACTGTAAAATAATTAAACAACTGTGTTTAGCTTCAGGCTATTGGCACACGTGACAATACTTGGGTTAAATACTCCATTTGTAATCTCTCTGCATTCTATGAATCATTTCATAATCGAAAACTCTGAAATCATGTTATCACAAAAAGAATTCTCTGTACAATCCTGACCATAGTTATACAACCATGTACCTAAATATATTCAATGTACTTCAATTTTCTAGATGAATCTGTACAGTCATATACTTATAGACCCTCAATGTGTCTGAGTCCTGTGGTTCATGATAATTTCAGTGATCTAGGTTATTATAGGATACTTATGGTCCTCTGTAATTACTAATACAAGTGAGAAATAGATGCTAACAAAACGACATTGGCATGATTGCTGATTACATATGAGTGTGGTGACCCACTCTGAAACTCAAGCTCACCATGTTGGTTGACGAATCAATGATGCTTTGGGAAGTTTTGAACGAAAAACTCGTTGACAGCTTGAATGCGAAAACACTGGAGACTGTGGATTACTTTGTCTCTGGGCTAGAAGTGGTCACTGTAAAGTAAACACGTAAATGTGAAACCAAGATTGGGCTGTAAATACTGCTGGCCTTACTAAAAAGATCAGCTAATGTATGAATTATGTCTTTCTAGCTTGGAGTAGATATCAAATAAAGATGATTCCTTCTAAATGGGCTGCAATGTAAAGCTGTAAATGTTCAGATTCTTTCTTAACTAATTTGGAATCTACTAAAGTTACATTGACAGTTTCTATTCTACTGGATAGTTTTCCTTTCACATTGAAATATGGAGGCTTTTGGCTCAATAGATGTCCAAGACATTTGAAGCTCCACAACCTACAAGAACCGGAACATAACAGGACTAAGATTTATAAATGGTCTCTCCCTAAAGAAGAATGAGCCTAGGTGGAATAGATTGCCTTTGGAACTCATATCTAGTTGAATCCTTCTTTTTTGGCATGTAGTTCCTCCACTTCTTTGACCACTGCTTCCTCGAAGGCCAGAACTTCAGGGGGCATCATGTTTGAAGGGAGAAAAAAGGTTGATTTTGGTCTTAGGTTTGTATAAGTGCCATCTTCCAATGGTCTGTCTTTCTCCCTGAAGAATGTCTTCAAGCGGATTTTCCTGAAGAATTCGCCCAGTTCACAGTAAAAACGTAATTTGTCTAAGTACGTTTGTCTAAGTACGTGGTAGAAACTTGAAGAAGTGAACAAGGAGATTACAGAGCATAAGGATTACCTCATGCAGAATAAAATCAATAAATTGCAGAAGGACTTGAAGAAATTCAGTAATGAGAATGTGTATTCTTACGTTAAAGATGACTACAAAACTAAAAAAACTCGGATTCAGGATCTTCCCGCAGTGGCCAAACAACAAACTCCGTCTCGGAATATGACGATTGGTCAAGTGACGGGTCAAACAAGAGCTGGCCAGGAAGAGCAAGAAGACCACGCAGAGGGGGTTATACCCAGCGGTACAGACACCAACAAATGTACCCATGGCCAGGTCCCCATGGCCCAATACCATTTCAAGGCCCCCCTCAATTCCCCAATGGCCCATTCTAGCAGCCTGATTACAATCCGCATTTTTTAGGGCAGGGCGGAAGACGAGGAAGATGCAGGAACAAGAGGATCCAATGGGAAGAAGACAGGGCGCAGACGAACACGAGGAGAAATATCAAAGGCCCAGAACAACCAGGCACGAGCAGCAAGAAGGACTAGTGGTAAATTTGTCAGACATAACATTCACAATGGAAGAACTCAGTGTCCTAGAGAAAGGACTGGGTTTTGTCCCTACCACGTACTTAGACAAATTCCGTCTACGTTGTGAACTGGGCGAATTCTTCAGGAAAATCCGCTTGAAGACATTCTTCATGGAGAAAGACAGACCATTGGAAGATGGCACTTATACAAACCTAAGACCAAAATCAACCTTTTCCCCCCCTCAAACATCATGCCCTCTGAAGTTCTGTTCTTAGAGGAAGCAGTGGTCAAAGAAGTGGAGGAACTACACCCCAAAAAAGAAGGATTCATCAACCTAAGCACCAAAGAATGCTTAGCCCTTGAAACTCTGAAATCCAGAACTGACATAGTAATAAAGCTGGTGGGCAAAGGAGGGGCCACGGTTGTCCACAACATGAATGCATACAGGATCGCATGTTTGAATCTTCTTGCAGACACACAATACTACAAGAAGATCAACAGAGACCCTACAAAACGTCTGAAGACGACCATCAGTACACTCACAGTGGACGCTCTAAAAAGAGAGTGGATTACCAAAAAGGAACATGATTTCTTGAACCAAGAAGATCCCAGGACCCCTCTCTTCTACACAATCCCAAAGATCTATAAGGGCAAAACACCACCCCCGGGCAGGCCCATCGTCTCGGGCATTGGATCGCTCTTGGAGCCACTATCGAAATACACAGATTGGTTCTTACGTCCCCTAGTTACACGCATTAGGTCGTATGTACAAGACACAAAACACCTGTTCAACCTCCTAACGGATGTAGAGTACAACCCTGAAGAGAACATCCTAGTTTGTCTTGATGTAGAGGCATTATTCACCAATATACCGCAAGAGGAAAGTATCAGAGTAGTGGAAGAGGTCTTGAAAATAGATGAATGGATGTGGGCAGACCCTATAGAGTGGATTATCACTCTCATACATTTGGCACTCACAGAAAACTTCTTTAAGTTTGAGAACCAACTTTACCTCCAGGTACATGGTACTTCAATGGGCAGCACATTCGCCCCAAGTCTAGCCTGTCATTATGTCAGCTACTTTGAAGACCAACATATCTGGACCCAGAACCCAAACACCATCAACATCTACAAATGGTATAGGTATATTGACAATATCTTTATGATATGGAAAGGTGACATGGAGAGTCTTAATGAATTTAAAAGCTGGGTTGAGAGTCTGAATCCCCACCTCCGCTTTACCATGACCACACATAAAAAACAAATCTCTTTCCTTGATGTCACATTTACAGCTAAAGAGGGCACATTAGCCAGTTCGCTCTACACTAAACCCACTGACAAGAACAGCTTGCTTAGGTTTGACAGTGCGAATCCACGCTCACTAAGATAAAATTTGCCAGTTGGCCAGTTTTTAAGGGTGCGCAGGAACTGCTCTGTTCTTCAAACTTATAAAAAGGAGTCAGCGCACCTCTCTAAAAAACTACAAAACAAAAAGTATCCAACTACCTCCCTACCTCCCTACCATCCCCAACATCCTGGGAATACATCTGCCTCGACATTATTAGTGAGGGCAAACCGATATGTTCTCTTCACAGCATTTACCACCCTCCCGGGGACAACTTCACCTTCTCCCAACAAATCATGGATATGATCTCAACCAATTCCGGACGGCAGCTCACCCAAATATACCTTGGTGACTTTAACCTCCACTGGAACAATCGCAATGACGCGGTGGTAAACAGTCTTAAAAATTTCCTTGACGCCCTTAACCTCACCCAAATATGCAACAGCCCGACCCATGAGAAAGGCTCTATCCTTGACCTGATCATCTCCAAAGAGGACTCTATCCTACTCGAGTCCATCCAACCCTGTGACTGGTCAGATCATCATATTATCACATTCTTCATCAATGAAAAAGTTAAAGTTAACCCGGCTCAACTCTCCAAACCGAAAGTCTGGAAAAGAGACATGAAAAAACTCAACGCAGGCTCTCTTCCCCCTAACAGGTGCAATCTCCTACTTCTACCGATAGGCGATACAGACATTCAAACCTTGACTGACCACTATCTCAACGCTATGACCTCAATAATTAATGAGGCTGCACCTATGCAGCTAAAAAGAGTCTCATCTAAAATCTCCAACCCATGGTACGACGGAAGTCTCAATGAGGATAGACGAGACATGCGAATGGCAGAGCGTACCTGGAGATCAGCTCCCCCTGCAATGCACCTAAAAGACCTGAAGAAAAAGAGAAACGCCTACTTCAGGAAAATAAAACGTTCAAAATCGGACTTCTTCAGCCTCCAGCTCGACCAAGCAAAAAATCGCCCGAGAAAACTGTTTGAGCTAATCAGATCACAATCCAAGGATCAACCCCAACCACTCAACACTGTGAGTAAAGCACCCTCCTGTGAAGACTTCGCTGCTTTCTTTATCCAAAAAACTGACAACATAAAAAGCGATCTCCTTACCGACGCAAGCCTCTACTCCAAACCCCAGTGCCTAGCACCCGCTGAACCAAAAAACAATGCTACATGGTCAACCTTTGGCACATACTCGGAAGAAGAAATTGGCAAGCTACTCAGCACCCTGAAACCATCCAATCACCTCATGGACCCCCTTCCTGCCTCTGCAGTAAAAGACTTTACCCCATTGCTTCTCCCTCTCTGGACTAAAATTATCAACAGCTCTCTCCAACAAGGAAGCATACCTGACTCCCTCAAAGTTGGTCAAGTCACACCTCTATTAAAGAAACCCACAGCCGACCCCTCTGATCTTAACAACTACCGTCCCATTACCAATATTCCCACTCTCGCCAAACTGCTGGAAAAATGCGCACAACTACAATTGACTAAACACATTGAACAATTTGATCTCCTCAACCCTCACCAGTCAGGCTTCCGAGCAGGACACAGTACAGAAACTGCCATGACTCACATAATTGACGACGCTCTTCAAATACTAGACCAAAACGACACTTGCCTCCTCATCCTTCTTGACCTCTCTTCAGCATTCGACACCGTTAAACATGAGAATCTGTTAGAACTACTAAATACAAGGATGGGTTTATCTGGAACTGTTCTCAAGTGGTTCACTTCCTTTCTTCACAACAGGTCGCAGAAATTCAAGAGCAACAACCAGATGTCCTCGCCAATACCTGTAACGCTAGGCGTCCCCCAAGGCTCCTCTCTATCCCCAACTCTGTTCAACCTAGTCATGGAACCACTCACTACCTTGCTACAAGCATCCAATGTACACTTTGACACCCAACTTTATCTCAAATTACAATCCCCCAATGACATCCTGCTCCTGAACTCAACAATCAGACGCACCCAATCCTGGCTTGCCGATAATCAACTCAAACTCAATGCCCTGAAAACAGAGTTCCTTCTGATCTCACCTCCAGCGAAGATCTCCACCACTCAAATTTGGCTTAAACACCTAACCGCTCTCAATGTCCAACCCACCATCGTGGACTCAGCAAAATCTTTAGGCATAACACTCAACACCAATCTCAACATGCAGCAACATATCAGCAAGGCAACTAAGGGAGCGAATTTCCAGATCAATACTCTGAGGAAACTAAAACCCTTCCTCCCAGCCAAAGACTTCCAAACCGCAGTACAAGCAATAGTCATCCCTCGAATTGAATACGGTAGCACCGCCCTCTGCGGACTCCCCCTAACCACAACCGCACCATTAAGAGCTTCCCTAAACGCTGCAGCGAGACTCATCACTGGGTCAAAAAAGCACTCCCATATTACCCCTGATTTGAAAACCCTGAATTGGCTGCCTTTTGAAGCCAGAATACACCTGAAAATCGCCTGCATGACACACAAGGCGGTTCACCTAAACTCACCCGGCTACCTCGCTCAGAAACTGACAATCTCTGGCGGAACCAGAAACACTAGAGGCACAAACAATCTTCTGCTGAAACCGAGAAGATTCCGGAAGGAAAAAACATATAAGCGCTCCTTCTCGGGAATGGCACCTAGGATCTGGAACTCACTCCCTCCAGAAACCAGGCTTATCTCTTCCACTACACTCTTTAAAAAAGAAGCAAAAGCTATCCTCATGGCTAAATACGCTGGAACCAGTATCTAGAACTCTGTTAATACTCGGCACCGATCTGTACTACATGCTTAACCCCTTTGCCTACTTGTATGAGTTGTCTCATCACTCACATGATTGGCGTTGCAGTCACCTTTTGTACTGTTTGATTTATTGATTTATCTGTCTGACTATGCTCCCTTATGTACCCTTCTATGTAACCTATTGTAACCTATTTGTACTATTTGATCTATTGATTTATTTGATTTGATTTATTTGTATGACTATGCCCCCTCATGTACCCCTCTATGTAAAGCGCTCTGATATCTGCAAAGATCTTGTCCGCGCTATATAAAACTTTTAAAATAAATAAATAAACTAAAATCATTGAGAAAGCAAACTAAAGGGCACGCAAAACACCTAGAGAAGCCCTTTTGGAGACACATGTAAAAAATCAACCTGAGCAACTTATATGCGTCAATACATACAATTCGTCGTCCAATGACGGGAAAAAGATAATTAACAGAAAATGGCAAATCGTTACATCGAATAAGCTCACCTTTGAGAAACCCATGTTTTCTTTTAAAAGAAACACTGGCCTTAGAGACTCATTGGTGCACAGTGATACACGAATACCCCTATCTATGAATCATTCAATACTGTGGAATACACCTTCAGTTATGGGACATTATCTCTGTGGGAATTGTGTGGCATGCCCCTTTAAAGAGCATACCAAACACCTAGATCTAGAGCTAAATTCACCATGGGAACAAACATCCCATACCAACTGCAACTCAGAGTCAGTGGTATATCTAATCAAATGCCCATGCGATCTAATATATGTCGAAATGACAAGTCGCAAAGTTAAGATCCACATCAGCAAACATAGAAGCACAATACGTCATGCGATAACAGCTACAAAACTTACTTAACATTACAAGGAAAAGGGTCACAAAGACACTGAGATCAGGTGGACCATCATAGAGAAGGTCAAAGACACTGTTAATTTACAGCGTAGTGTCCTCGAGCGTGAACAACGATGGGTTTATGGTTTGAAGAACCACGAAGTGGGTTTGAACGACTATATTCCATGGAGCCAACTGAACAGATGAGTCTTTTTCGCATGTCCTATGAGGCATTGGTCTATATGTTATCTCGTGCATCCCTTGCATTTAACTCATACTAGGCTAGAAAGTGGGCCCCACATCGACATAAGGAATGAGCAAGGACGAGTATCGAGACAGACACTTGATTTTGAAATTTAAACATTCTTTATCGTAAATCTCACGTTAACAAAAAAGATCTGAATGTCCACTCCACTTCGGTTGTTCGTTCATTGAGCCAGTACATGGAGATAGAAAATACCTCAGATACGGGTGAGAGGCCTACTCCTCAATTGAGTGCCCAGTACTGTAATTACAATACATACTGAACAGTGCACTCGACTTTACCTAATTATGCTGAACGGGCCCCGCCGTAATTGTGATATATATGCCCTACATTGTACTCAAAATTAACTATTAATGATGCATGGCATTTTTATTATTGATCACGGTAAAAACACTCTAAACAAACCACAAGCCCCAAGATCCTTAGAGCGACTTGAGCCATGCTACGCATACGTTGTGACATCACGCGCAGGGCGGTCCCGACAATCAGTGGCGTCTTTCACGGTCGAAAACTGCTTACAAATATGCCGGTCCCCGTTACAACCATGCAAAAGCCGGGGACCGAGACCGAGCAGGTTTGAAGGCGGGGCAGGACTCTTGGTGAAGTAAGTCAGTGTGTATGCGAAGGGAAGCGGGACCATTCCGGCCCGTTTTTCTTTACAGAGCTGTACGCGAATGCTGGCCCCATTCACCATCACTATAATGTAAAACCCTGAAACCAGCTAAGAGTTATTTTTCCTATTGTGGCACACTATATGGTTTGACTACAGAGCTACCCCTACATGGCCACACGGTCCCCTGAGAAACGGAGACTCCACAGAATTTGGGTATGGTGTATCGTATGGCGGGCTAAGAGTATGAGTAGTATAACTATCACAAATCTACAAAAGGTTTTAAATTGGACACTGCAAGAGTGATGAGAGAGATTTTTAATTGTGTTTTGGTTCATTGATAATACGCATGGCCTGGCATGCTGATAATGTCGGTTAGCGAGCAAGCTCACCACTCCACTATATTCTGTCACAAAGCCCGGTCGTGTACAGATTTTGATGTGAGTGGCACAAGATTGAAAGAGGTTGAATACTACTAAGTGGCACAGCCTTTTTGCACTGGTGGGCTCGCTCTTTCAACTAAGCACATATTTGGGAAACACGAACGTGTAAATTTACATGTATACTCATACAATTCTGTATGTTTTTCCCTCCTCTTTTTGATTGATTTCTTCCAGATGGAGACCTACATGTGATAGACAAATTATTTATCACACACATAAGGAGCAGTTACTCTGCCCTTTTTTGCACTGACAAGACAGGGAATCCCCTTTCCTGTACCCCAGGGAGGCCGACCCGAGCCCTGGTGAAATTCCAGGACATTTATGGCCACATATGGTCGATAACATGTTGGCTCTAGGGTCTTAGGACCATAATACTCCTATACCGACCTGTTTTTCTTAGTTATTTTAATAACCCTGACAGACCCAAAAGTAAAGGGAAACTGGGGTCTTGTCTGAGGTTTTTTATCTTTATAGTCCCCCATGTCTTCTACAAACTTCAAAGAGCTCCCAACACTATAGTCGAGCCCACCCCAACTTATAGGCGTCGGGGTGACCCGATGATGAAGCTTGACACAACTAGGGTGTGTGAGGGTAACTAAACAAAAATAAATCTTTAAATTGCTCTCCTTTTGGTGAAGTTGCATGAGTTCCCATATACTTCATGCTTCATGACCTCCCATTTAAGTGCAATTTTTGATTGACCATTGCCCGGTCAGTTAGAGTAATTTGTGTGGTTTAATAATTTAGGTATACCATGTAACAATATGTAATGTTTGTTTTTTGCAGATGTATACCATGTTGTATTCTGGAGGCATGCAGTAGGGTAAAGAGGGTGTGGTGGTAGTAATATGAAAAGAATTTGGCTGTCTTTTATATCTTGGAAGGTAAGATATGTAAGATCATGGATGTGTCAGAAAATACATTTTCTCTAGTTATATAAATATTGAAAGTATAGCTAAAATGGGTTTAAGTAGATCATTCTAATATGAAGGGACGTGAATAGTAACACATTGAGTACTTGTGATGTTATATTTTTATCCACTGTTGAGTACTTTGGGCACGTTGGACTTTTTGGGATTCAGATGCCAGGTTTCTTCGTTTTTCATTTTTCCCTTTTCAGTTAAGGTAAGAAAGGATACCTTTAGTGCTCATTGGTGGTTTAGTTTTATTCTTGCTAATATGACTCATGAATATTTTAATACAGAGTTATACTGAGAAAGCTTAGAATATTTTTGTAACTAGTTGGGATTCAAGAATTTCATGTAGAATTATAATTATACTAACATTACATCAAAATCAGCCTGGAAGCTCTCCCATAGAACAATGCAAACTCTAAATAGGCTAGACTTCATTTAAAAACGTGTTTATCTTACATATTCTTTCTAGATATGGAGTATCAGAAGGGCGTCAAATTGTTTTTAATTTTATTGAGATCAATTCAATTTGTTGTAAAGCACTCTTAGAAGTGATTTTAACTCACAGACAACATGTGCTAATCATGGTGTTATCTATGTTTTCCTTCTAAAGCCCTGAAGAAGCAGTTGCTGTACTGCTGTACTGCGAAATGTGTTAGCTGAATCTGTATATGGAGTTTTTACTCATACCTGTGACTGTATCTGTCGATCAAGAAAGAATTTATGAGCCTTTAATTTCTCTACTTTAGAGAAAATATTTAGCTTTTTATATATTAGTTAACAGCATTTGCTCCATCCAAATCGGATCGGGAACATGTCTTTCCGACCGACTCGGAAAGGTTTCCAAACGACTGAGTATGATGTGAGTTAGGCATTAGGAATATCTCAATCCGAAGCCATCAGCATTTGGAATGACAGAGCAGAATCGTACTTCTCTACCGGCCGCATTTCGGAACGACCGAGTACGATGCTGGATTTGGACAGTCTTTTTGAATCTTGCCGTCCGACTCGAATCGGCAATCGTAATCAGACTTTGGGGGCCCATAGTGGGCCCCCCTGCACCCGGAACCTTCACAATTGTGCCCGTGGGGATACCCATGGGTCCCCCCTTACGAGCCAATGCAGAGTGTGGCAGACACCAGGGAGTGCACGTCACAGGGTGCCCAATTTTCCCCAGCCACCCCTTTCTTCAATAGGAGCCTATACATCAGGTCAGAACAAAGGCTCCCATTGTAGACAATGGGAGTCCAACAAAATCGTATCTTGAAGCATCCGGATGCATCGTAGTCGGTCGGTTGAACTCTACCGATCTGATTCGGTCGGGAACCATACCCAAACCCATTCAGTTGGGAAGCTTTCCAAACTGCATAAGAATTGGCCCATGGTGTAATGTGCAGGCCTTCTCTTCTTCATCTACCTTTCCTGTTGATGAACCTCAATTTGTAGTCTTACATCTGTCTATGGCCATAGTGGGTTGATTAACCCCCAAAGAGAGAGTATCCTTCAATTACTCCCCAAAGCCTTGATAAAAGGCTGCAGCTGATGCCTAATCTTCCTACATGGTTTTGGCCATCCACAGTTGAAACTGACTATAGCACACGGCAAAGTGGAAAGCTTTGTATGAGTTGTCAGTGATGTTCGGCATTTTCCAAATATTGTTTAAAATTGGGCCAAATATTCATATTAATTACAAAGTCTGGGACTACGCTTCTTTTGCGCAGTAAGACAAAATGAAGGTTACTTTTATAGAAACATATATAATAATATGTCATTAGAAAAATATAAAAAATGCTGGGCCAGAAATGATTAAACTTATAATCGAGTTGCAGAAAGCTTTTCAGGCAGATGTAGCAGGGACAAGGGAGTCCCAAATCACATTGCTACTGAAGGTAATACCACTGTGTGACTTCCTCAGAATTGCTTCCTGGAACAGCAATAGAATTCATTACTGAGGCTGAACTGAGAGCGGATGAAGAGAAATCTTGATTTGAATAATGTAGTTTAAGTGAAATACCCTCTACCTGAATTTTAGCAATGGCTTGAGTCATTTTCAGGAGTGGATGCACAGCTAGAACCATTTCTGAATCAATGGACTAGCAAACTATCGATCTCTGGGCAAAGATGTAGATCTATTGAGAATCGCAAATGTCCACAAATCTCTGCTGGGATATTATGAATTGGAATGCCTCCCAAGAAAAGGAAGTAGAAACTTGGAAGGGAAAGAGAAGATGTTGGGGGCTTGAAGGGGTGCTACTTCATTGGAAAAACACCATATGGAGTGGAATCGGCACACAGGTGATATGCTGACTGACTCTCTGGTGACTGGTGAAGTGAGTTCTAGATAGGTAAGACAAATGCCTAAATGTCATTCTTATGCAGTGAAATGTTTGAAATTAGCATCTTTTGCACTGTATTCCCCAGATTTTTCACCTTCACTACCGTACATTTGCTTAACAAGTTTTTATTGTCTTGAGTACATGGTAAAATTGGTATACACATGATTGGTGCATTTCCTTTGCTTATATGTCCCCAGTAGATGGTACTACATTGAACCAGGGTCTGTAAATTAAATGTTAGTTGTTTTACAACTACTATTTCTCCCTGGCAAAATAAACATTTTGCAACACCTAAACCATCCATTTAATACTTAGCTGTCACACCTACATTAGGCCCTTACAGTTTATAGCACAGCGTGGATGGTATTTAATATGTAGGACATGTGTACTTAAGTTATACATGCACAGGCTGTGTTTCTCACTGTGACAAGGCTAGCCTTCAATAGTGTAAAACTCGGTTACCTTATTTAATTTAATAAGTGATAATCTCAGTTTGGGAACAGCTAGAGAAATACGTCTTACACTCATTTTGAATTGTTATTTGAAAACCTCTTAAATAATAACGTTGTATTTTAAATTACTATTCTGAAAATTACACTTTTAGAAAGTTAAAATACAAATGAGCCAGTACTGACGATGCTTCACAAAAACATTATTTTTGGTCTGTGACATGTGGAACTCAATTAGTGTGGTCACCATTTATTTCATCAATCTTTTTTTTCACCAGATCATTTTTAGTGTTTTGGTATCTGTCATGGACGTCGGAACAAACAAACAATTATTAACTTAAAAGAATAATAGTTGTAGCCGATGTGACATAAAAGAAAACAACATAATACATTAAACAGTGAATGAACACATATTGTGGCACAAACAGTTGGAATAATCAAAACAAAAAAATTAAGAAAAATATATCAGTGTTCTCAATTTTAACACGAAAAACGAGTCTAGGTGTAATTGCAAACTAAGTGGGGGCCCCATTTAATGGACAATCCTGGGGATGGAAGCAGCAAAGTGTCACCAAAGGTGGACAACAAGAGTCATGAAATTGCAAATTGTTCCTTTGTATTGTGCCCTGTGCCATGCAAAACACCTCGCTTGTTGGCCACAATACCCCTAGCTTATTCTGCTGTTGAGGCATTTTGAACCTGGACCAAGTTATGGGTTCTCCTCAGGTCTGTGACCTGCTAAAGACTGTGTGCAATGAAAAGGAAAAAGACAAAAACTCTCTTTAAAATCTTTGAACTTATTGGAGTAATAGACTGAATTTTATTATTCAGTTTGACTCCATAAGCTCCATTGAGCTTCAATTAAATATGCTGGGACTTCTTTGATGCATATCTATTCTGCTGGAATTTGTTGTGGTTAAATAAAAAAACAAAAATGTATGTGACCAATGTATGGACTGACAAGTGCCTACATGGACAAGGAAGGACTGATCACATTTCACTTACTTATTTTGATGTAAGCATGTAGCATACTGAAATCAATTACATTTTAAAGCTGTTTTCAAAGATTTATCGTGTCTGTTGAGGTATCCAACCATATTTTTTAGAAGTCTGTGTAGAAACAGTGATCTTTAATCTGTATAATTATTTTCCAAAAGATGCTGCATGAGCTTCAATGCATATCAGATTGTTATGTTTTTTGTTTATAGGTGACTCAGTGGTTCTAAACATTACTCTGTATTGAAAGCTGAAGAGCTGAATAGTTTACTTGAAAGGTTTTAGCTTTTATGTAGTAAAACCTCTCGCTGGCTGTTTGTTGAAACATAATATCGAAATGCAACACCCCGCGTTGGTTGCGTGATGCTCATAAAAACAGTTTTGAAGACAGAGCCTGTTAATTAACAATGTATTGGAGGACCTCTGTTCTTTTGTGACATTAAGGTCAATGCTTCTTCAACATTCGAGCAGTTAATAAGAACATGCGCGTGCCAAAGGCTGTTCTGTAAAGACCAAGTTCAAACAAAATTACAGGTAATGCTGCCACCGACGTCATTTTGCATTAATTGATGACGCCTGCATTCACTTACTTTTAAAGGCTCATGCATTGGAGTCTCTCTGTGAATCCAACAAAGTTGTATTGCATCTTTTGAAACCTCTAGTTAGGAGTGCGTTTGAATTCTGATTGGACGATGGTCAGGCCAATCCCGCATTTCTTGTGTCACTTTGAAGGCTGGAATTTGAAATAGGCCATTGCGATACTTGGAAATGCAGCAACATGCACTCTGTTACATGTAGTTATCTTGGCCATTATTATGTTAGACTTTGAAACTTAAATAAAGCGTTCTTTTGCCAGGGAGTGATTCATGATGGGATCAAATATAAATCTCTGGAGAAGGGGAAAAAAAGGTTTCAAGTTTAGACCATACAAACAAAATTGGTGAACAATTAGACCCATCCGTTTTAAATCATACGCTAGAACTGTCACAGTGCCATTTTGTTTCTGAATTGTTTACAAAGGTGCATTCTGGAACATGTGGTCATCATAATGATTTATACATTAGATCTTGGACCAGAAATGGTGCATTTCTGGACCAGAAAGTCGTAGTGGGTAACAATGTGTCACTCTAAAAGAGGGCCACAAGTTCAAAAATGTGGACTAAAAATATAGAGTGCTGATGTCAATAAAGTAAACTCATCTCAGAGGTTCTGTAACTCCGACAATTCATTTAGGCCAACAGTGACTATGTTGAAACAAAGTATGTTTTCGGCTTCTTTTTTATTCAAACTTGTTCCAGTGCTACCTCCAAAGAGGATTGGTTGGATGACTGCCCAAACTGTCCAGTGAAAATCCTATGCTCTGTGATGTTTCTCAATGAAGTGATTGACCAGTGGTGGTAAAATGACTTTCCAGTGTATTCTTAATTTGTGTTGGATGATTGTTTGGTGAATCTCATGATTAGTTTTTCCAATATACAGTTTTTTACATGGACAAATGATTCCACAAATTATATTTTTAGTTTGACAATTTGATGAAACTTTGTTTCCATTTTTGTGTGTTCAAATGAGAATTCTGTAGAATGATTTTGTAAAATCGATTGGTTTGTAAGCAGAATGTTGAGACACAGACTAGATGTTCTGATGTTTTCTTTGAGTGAGTTTACTTTTTTTTAAGAAGAGATTGGAGAAATGACTAAAAGGGTCAGTTGGCTGACCTCCTATTTCCGCAACAGGGCCGCAAGAAACTTCCAGAGTCCTTCCCTGCAAAATGCTAATCCCCAAGAGGTGCCATACCTAATCCTGGACACTCGGCATGTGTCAGAGTGTACTTCTCCTAATTGCAAACTGCAAGACTCCAGATGAAATTCCAGATGTTGGGGTCTCTTTGCAACCGTGAAAGACCACCCTCATCTCCCCCACCGTGAAGTTCTCACATCCACCTACTCTCTTTGCAGCTTTCACCAATGCAAAGTTACAGATGAGACTTCTCAGGAGCTTCTGAACAGCACTAGAAGGATGGAAAGGACAAACAGCATACTCAACTCTCAACTAATTACCACATTTCTTACAACCTGTTACTAATAGTTTCTAAGAAATGGTCCCATATCTCAGATATTTAATTCATCTGGGGAAAACCTTTTACTAAATTTTGGGATGAGCAGTCGATTCTTTGACACAATGATTGTATTATATAGTAGATCATGAAGCTTAGAATGACGTTTGTTTGCATTAAGAGTGAAACAGTCAGTCTTGTACAATCAGGACCATGGTTCCAATCCTAGTTTAGGCACTAATTTGAAAATCCCATGGTTTGGGCAAATCACTTAACCTCACTGTTATTTGCCAAGAAAAACAAACAAGATATAGTCCAAACTTGACTCAATGATATGAACCTTGACAGCTTTGAAAGCCAACTTTCACAGACTACCAAGACATTTGGATTCACCCTCGACACCAACCGCACCCACAAGGAACACATTTTCCAATAATTCAAACAGGTCTACTTAAAAAACTAAGGGCTAGATGTAGGTAATTCTTATTTACCACTTCTTAAATACCGAATTTTAACGATTCGGTATTTAAGAAGTGGTAAAATAGAGGGGGCGGGATGTAGGTATTTCAGAATCGGTAAATACCGAATCGTTAAGATTCGGTATTTACCGATTCTGTAAATACCGATTCGGTAATGCCCATTGATTCCTATGGGCCCTGAAGCCCATAGGAATCAATGGGCAATGCTGAATCGGTATTTACCGATTCAGTAAATACCGATTTTTGCAAGGGTGCTGGGGGTGTCACTTTGACACCCTCTAGCACCCCAAAGACGGGCATGTGTGCCATGTTGCACACAGACATGCCCTAAGGGCATGTCTGTCTGTCACATGGCTAGGTGTGCATGCACACATGTGCATGCACACCTGTATTCGGTATTTTACCACCCAATTGGATTGGGTGGTAAAATACCGAATCTGTAAGGCCGTAGGGACTCTGAAGAGTCCCACCTACATCTGGCCGTTCCCGAATCGGTAAAAATACCGATTCGGTATTTTACAGATTCGGTAAATTTACCGATTCGGTAAATTTACCGAATCTGTAAAAATGGCCCCTACATACCAAATACCCATTTACCGGACGGTAACGGCCAAAATCGGCCGTTACCGACCGGTAAATGGCCTCCTACATATGGCCCTAGATGTACAAAGACAGTCAATTTGTCCTTGATTCGGTAGTGGTTGAATTATGCAATTTTTAAACCATAACTATGCCCGGGAGAATGCTTTTAATGCAAACGTAATCTGTTGAACTTTCCAAATATAGGGTTTCATATATTTTTCATCAGTTTATCAGATTCACTTACCAGGCAGTGCAAGACGTCTGTTTGCGAAAAGACCTGTTCGCATCTACAGTGGACTCACAGCCTTACATTTCTAGTTTGATAATTTGATGAAACTTTGTGTCGATTTTGTGTTTTCAAATGAGAATTCTGTAGAATGATTTTGTAAAATGGATTGGTTTATAAGCAGAATGTTGAGAAACAGACTAGATGTTCTGATGTTTTCTTTGGGTGAGTTTACTTTTTTTAAGAAGAGATTGGAGAAATGACTAAAAGGGTCAGTTGGCTGACCTCCTATTTCCGCAACAGGGCCACAAGAAACTTCCAGTGTCCTTCCCTGCAAAATGCTAATCCCCAACAGGTGCCATACCTGATCCTGGATACTCGGCATGTGTCAGAGTGTACTGCTCCTAAATGCAAACTGCAAGACTCCAGATGAAATTCCAGATGTTGGGGTCTCTTTGCAACCGTGAAAGGCCACCTTCATCTCCCCCACCGCGAAGTTCTCACTTCCACCTACTCTCTTTGCAGGTTTCACCAATGCAAAATTACAGATGAGACTTCTCAGGAGCTTCTGAACAGCACTAGAAGGATGAAAAGGACCAACAGCATTCTCAACTCTCAACTAATTACCACATTTCGTACAACCTGTTACTAATAGCTTCTACAAAATGGTCCCATATCTCAGATATTTAATTCATCTGGGGAAAACCTTTTACTAAATTTTGGGATGGGCAGTCAATTCTTTGACACAATGATTGTATTATATAGTAGATCATGAAGCTTAGAATGACGTTTGTTTGCATTAAGAGTGAAACAGTCAGTCTTGTATCATCAGGACCATGGTTCCAATCCTAGTTTAGGCACTAATTTGAAAATCCCATGGTTTGGGCAAATCACTTAACCTCACTGTTATTTGCCCAGAACAACAAACAAGATATAGTCCACACTTGACTCAATGATATGAACCTTGACAGCTTTGGAAGCCAACTTTCACAGACGACCAAGACATTTGGATTCACCCTGGACACCAACTGCACCCGCAAGGAACACATTTTCCAATAATTCAAATAGGTCTACTTAAAAAACTAGATGCACAAAGACAGTCAATTTGTCCTTGATTGGGTAGTGGTTGAATTATGCCATGTTTAAACCATAACTATGCCCTGGACAATGCTTTTATTGCAAACGTAAACTCTTGAACTTTCCAAAGATAGGGTTTAATATATTTCTCATCAGTTTATCAGATTCACTTACCGGGCAGTGCAAGCTGCGAAAAGACCTATTCACATCGACAGTTGACTCACAGCCCACCCGTTGCTTACAATGAGTTGGTTTTAATGTCACTCTCATTTGCTCATTTTTTATTCATGAGCTTGAGTGGGCTTTCCTTCATCTGCTAGTGTTTGCCTCTTTCCTACAGCATGTTCTCATTACTTGTCTAATTCCAATGCTTAATTTTCAGCCACTCCTTTTTTTCTTTTTGGTTAAGCACTCGATGAGAGTGCATATCTTTGCAAGCTGTCACCCTCATGTAATTTATCTTCTTCTCTTCACTTATCCATGCTCCTGTTGTTCTGCAATGCTCTCCCAATAGACTTTAAAATATCAAATAAAAAGCACTTTCACACTATTTTTTTTTTACCAATCCAATTTGGATTGGTGAGTAAACAAAAGTGCCCAAGGCATTTTGTAGGAACACGAATATGTGGTGCACATGCATTCAAAATGATGTACCCAGCTGTGTCATAGGCTGTTTATTCTCTCCTCCTTAGCTATGATCTAAAACAATTGGCAAAAACAATGGGTCACAAAGGTGAGACATTTTGGCTTTGCACTTTTTTTTTCTTTTGAGTGTTTATGCATTTTCAAATATTTTTTCACTTTGTGGTTCAAGTAGAAATTATATTGCAGAATCTTCAAATGGCTCCCTATAAGCACGAGAAAAACCACAATCACCCACTGTCTGGACTGGACCACCCTTCTCTCTTTCCTGGCTGGTGCAAGCCTCTCCCTTGCTGTTTAAACCCCCATCACACTACCTCCATACTGTATAAGCAGATGCTTGGCCCTGTATATGTAGCACACATGCCTGAATTTGCAATATTCCCTATTGCAAATTCCTCTGTTAAATACTGAACATGCCCCGCACTGCCCTTGTTATACCCTACTGGCTGTGACAACCATAGGGGCCGTCTAGTTGGCGTTATTGTATGTAAACAGGGGTCATTGTCCAGCAATTCTGCCCAATTTCTTCCTGTGTCCAAAAACACACCCAAAACTCCACACATAGGGGTCGATTACGATGGCGGTGAATCCGCATCCTCTGGGCCGGTGGAAGCCACCGCCGGCCCGGAGGAGGCGGATTCACCGCCGCGGCATAGAAAACGCCCACTGCCAGAATATGATGGCGGTGGGATCAGCGGCGGACAGCAGGTCCATAAACCGCTGATCCGCAGGGTGTGGACCGCAATATGGTGGCGGTGTCTGCAAGGCACTGCCAGCCACATTAGGATGGGTGCGGAAACATGCTTTTCCGCGGCGGCTTTTCCGCCGTGGAAAAGCATGTGGACCTTTGCTTCTGGGGGCCCTTGCAGGCCCCCAGGGTGTTGGGGGGTGCACATGGGGGGTACCTATGGTAACCCCCAGCTTTGGCATGCACAAGGTGGCAGGCACCACGCGGTGCCCACCACGATGTGCATGTCAAAGGAAAACATGCATTTTTCACTTTGTGGCGGTTGCTGCTTAAGGCAGCACCCGCCATAATGTTACATATAGAGGATGTGACCGCCAGGGTGGCGGTCACATCCTAATTCCAATGGAGGAACCGCCGCTGCCCCTGCGGACGGTCCCTCCACCTCGGGAGTGGCGGACGGGCGCAGGTCCGTCCGCCATCATAATCGACCCCTAAGTACCTAAAAGTAATATGGGCTTTCCATATTACATCAATGTATTTAAACAATGCCACATTTCTCTTGCAATATTTTTTTTACAATAAATGCTAGCGTAGATCAACGATGCCACAGTCCAATTCTCAATTGTTACCAGTACTCGTGCCCTCTTAGCCAATTCATTTTCACATTTTTTGGAACCTTCTTCTGCTCTAATATCCCTGTGTAGTAACTTTACTACCCTTCCCCAAATCATCTCCATCATAGTCATCTCAAATGTCCACCTTATGCTTTAGTGATGCCCAGATACAGCAGTTTTTTAACCTTTACCTCCTTGCTTTCCCTCTTTTCTTTATCCTTCAAATCCTTAGCCTCCTTGTCGCCCACACCCTTCTTTACCTCATCTGGTTCAGGGTCAGTCATCTCTGTGGTGCCTACCCCTTGATCCACCACATATCTCTCTTTGTGCAACCTCACCTCACTCGCTGCTTACTTTTCTCACACTCTGCCCCACTCTCTTTGAAATCATTTTGAGGTTGGCACCGGTATCAGACTTCCTACCTGGCTTCACGATCAGTGCATGCACTGAAGCATGCTGTCGCACCAGCAATTATGCCTCGGGTGCTCCTGACTCCTTGCCCACTGCCAGTCTTCTTTCTTTGGGGGCTGATTTCGACTTTGGCAGCAGTCAGGAAAACACCACCAAGCTGGCAGCATCCAGACTGCTGTATTAAGACATTCCTGAGGTGTGTTGGTGGTGCAGGCAAGGCGGTGGCATGCTGTGGCTCTAGGAAAGAGCCTGCGGCCAATGCCGGCTATACTGTGGTGCCTCCAGTCAGTCAGGTGCACTGTTTCCTTGCACCATGTTGTGCAAGGAAAAAAGTGCGTGCACTGACATGACGACGTCAGAGGCCACTAGCTTAGCACCAGCCATGTCACATAAGGCATTTACACCCTAGAGCCATTTGCTATGTGCCCACTACCTGCCTTTCTGCCAAGCTTTTCATGGTGGTTTCCACATCCTCCCCTTCATCCAGGTGTCCAAGCTCCCCAACCACAAATGTATCCTCTTTGTAACCCAACACATACATGTCAATACATCTCCCTATGTCCCTCACCACACCTCTCATCCCATGCATTTCCCCAACACCAACATCACCACATTCAATTGAACTGTGTTTTTCTCCTGTGTATGAAGAGGTTGTTATAGACCTTCACCATATCTCCGCCACCTGGTTCATCACTGATTTCCAGCTGACCATCGTTGACCTTGCTGCCTCATTCCAACAGGGTAGATGAGCCACTCAAAGCTCTCCCAGTTATTGGTGTGCTTTTGCTTTGGTGGATGACTTCTGTGACTCAGCAAGCCGGGCAGGAATGGAGGCCATGAAGAGGGGGGTGGTCCTGCCTCTCTTAACTATGGCTCGCATATAATAACAAACCCCATTGTCCAACTGAAATCCCCACTCGTCTGGCTGCCTGCACTCCCAAAATCCCACCAAAACACCTAGCTATTCATTCTTTCCACAAGACCATTAGAGGTTAGAGAATGGAAGCTACTCAAAGATGAGTGACATGGTGCAAATCAATGAACTGGTTCATCAACATCGAAGTACAATGTGTTGCATTGTCAGTGACAAGAACTGAGGGAGCACCTTCTGTCTAAAAAACTTCTCTTCAAAAACATAATCACTGAAATGGTGTTGGGATTAGCAACAAACTCACAGTACACCAACATGGAAAAGTAATTCACCAATACTTACAAGAATTGCTTCCCAGCAAGTGACATTTCAAATGGTCCTGCAAATACAGAGCAACATTATTCCAATGAGTTTCGGGTAAAGGAACAACATGGAAAGATCATGCAAAATTCTTCTAATGGTTATCAGAACAAAGAAACTGACAAAAGTGACTACGCTGTTCCTAGAAGAAAAAAGGAAGAAGGGAAGGAAGAGGTCACGGAGAGGGTTTGGGGTAGTGCTCAGTGGAGGGCTACCCTGGGTATCCAATTTGTTGGATATAATGGCCTCACACACCCTTGCGAGTGTCATGCTTCATCATTGGCAATGCTCCTCATTGGGCAGGCGGTGCAATGCCCAACAGGCTCACCTCAAAGAGGGGCTCTTTGGCGGAGATCTTTTATCCAACTGCCTATGGGTGAAGTGAGGGTGAGGGGCCAGAAGGGAAGGGATAGTGTAGGTAAGTGAGTCTAAAATGTGGCACAAGGTACCGGAGATCAATTTATTCTGGTGGTCCCCTGTCACAAGTAAAAACAGTGGGTAGCCTGTGATCGAAGGAAATTAGGTTTCAACGTCACGATCCAGGACTACATTGCATATCGTGAGGTCGACATGTTTCTCGCCTTCGCACACTGGCTGCGATTCTTCAGGACCTAATTAGTTACTACTATCCATAAAAAACATGACCTAATAAAGTATCAGTTTATATTTGCAGTTGTACTACCTGTATGGTTCTGCTCTTGCCTAGAGGAGACAAAAGAATTAGTTACCAAAATACAGTGACAACAAGTGCCCTTTTGTGACCGTGAACACGCAGTGTTGATGTGGATAAAGTGACATAATAATGGTGACACACTAGTAGTGGTTGGTGACCAGTATGTTTATTCTTATCTCACACATTTAAAACCACAGCATACATAAACATAAAAACAGTAGCAGCAGTGTCTTCAGAGAGCCCGGTCTACATTCTGTGGCTAGGGTAGCATGTTACTCACCTAATGGTCAAGGTGTGAAGGTGTCAACAGTACCCGGTAGGTTTGACATCAAGGGGGGGGGGAGAAATCATAGGGGTTTAAGGCTATGGAGGAAAATGGAGGAAGACAAGCAAAAGTGCTGGTTTAATAATTTGCTCGTATGTTTAACAAAGGGTGCCTGCTAATACGTTAATGAGCAGGGAGGATGTTACTGGTGCTCATTTGCAAAGGATGTCATGGCCGTATGAGGGGAATAATTTTTCTCGTGGCCCCAAAGACCAATAAGTGATGGTCGCGTGTAGAGTCTGGATCCCAGAAATAGTAACTACATAAGGTGTACCAGTATTCTCATGGTGCAAAGAGCTCAGCGTTTGGTTCATTTACTGTGCAGCACTGGGGCAGGGCAATAATCTATCTCGTGGTCCCAGAAAGACCAAGATGTGATGGTCGCGTGTAGAGTCTGGATCCCAGGAATAGTAACTACAAAAGATGTATCCGTATTCTTATGGTGCAAAGAACTCTGTGCTTGGTTTGTTTACTGTGAAGCACTGGAAAAGGGACAGTGCCGTTCGTAAAGACGTGTATTAATTATCCCTGGTAGCTGCCGCTTGACGGACATGCAAATGGGAGAAAGCTTTATAATCGTTCCCCGCCTGTCCTTAAAGTAGGAATTAAATTGGAATTGTTTAAGGCGGCGTGTATACGGTCAAAAGCTCCTAGAGCCCCCTCACAGTGTCAGTGTCGCGTTCGGAGGTTAAAGCTAAATGACCCGGACTAACTGAGCAAGTGGTCCAAACAAGCATCTCGCCAGTTAACTGAAAGCGGTCAAAGCATGCACATCGCCAGTGTAATAAAAAGCAGCGTTCGCATAGCTATATGACACGGACTAAGGGAGAAAGGGGTCAAAACAAGCACTTCGCCAGTTAAGTGAAAACGGTCAAAGAATGCACCTCGCCAGTGTGATGAGAATACGGGTTCGCATAGCGCGCCTTCGTGATGTTCGCTGGGTGCGTGCGTAGCCCCGGGGAGAATCACTTACTTCTCTCTGTCCCTGTCAGCGCCCGTTGTGCCTACCCATCACTACCGGGGCCGGATAGTGCTGTGACCTGGCGTGGTGGTCTGTTAACAGTTGTTGGGGGCGTGGCCAGTGCTAGAGATGATCCCGCCCTACGTATCATGTGATTACGGCCGTGACTGTGGTGGCCATCTTGGAAGGGACCAATATTGATATTGGTGTTATGTGTACAGAGGTTGCAGTAAAAGGAATGAGTGCCACTCGGCTAATGGAAACTTCTGTGTATTGATGCAATCTCATTATTATAGAGGCTTGTGGACCCCATGTATCACATAATCATTTACTCAGAGCAGGGAGGTTGTGGAAAGCCGTAGTTATAGCACACTCCACGGGATGTCTTCATTGAGTCCCCGCCTATCTGAGGATAGCCGGTGTATCCATCTTTGTTCCTTTTGGAACAAGTTCTGTTTAGATTTGTTACTGGGTATCACGAGGATAAGCCATCTCAGTGAGTCAGCAGTATGATTTTGGTCTACATAGTGTCTGCACATCTTAGTATTCGTTTTTTTGCAACGAAAGTTGCTTCTATGTTCCGAAATGCGGATCTTAATAGGGCGGGTGGTCATGCCCACATACTGTAGATCGCAAGGGCATCTGAGTAGATAGATGCAATTGGGGGTATTGCAGTTGGTGTGGCAGCGCAGTTCCCACAGGAATGTCTCTGTTAATTGAATGGATTTGATGATACTGGTAAAAGGGCATGCACTGCAGGAGCCACAGGAGTAGTGTCCCCGTACTGGTGGTAGTTGCCTGTCTGTGGGTTTCAACTTGTTTAGGCCTGGTGTGGACTAGAATGTCCTTGATATTCTTTGACCTTTTGAAAGAAAACCTGGGGTTCGTAAGGTTAAGCTCCCCTGTGTTAAGGATCTGCCAATGTCTCTTTATGATTTTTTTTATTTCATTTGAGACTGGCGAGAAAGTAGTCACACAGGTTAAGAGATCATTGTCTTGGGAGGTGGGAGTATTGTATTCAAGGAGGGCCCCCCTGTGGTTATTCTGTGCCCGTTTCCGTGCCTTGTAGATTTCCCTGGTTGGATACCCTCTCTCTCGCAAGTTGCGGGATAGAATGGTGGACTCAGTCTTGTAATCTGAAAGGTTGGTACA
Organism: Lissotriton helveticus; assembly: GCF_964261635.1. Lineage (NCBI taxonomy): Eukaryota > Metazoa > Chordata > Amphibia > Caudata > Salamandridae > Lissotriton > Lissotriton helveticus. Next base: position 1,218,808,195 of record NC_136068.1, read on the forward strand.
GTTGCGCCTAACCCGCAGGAACTGTCCAAAGGGGAGGTTCAGTCTCAGAGCCCTGGGGTGATGACTTGTAAAGAGGAGTAGACTGTTACGGTCCGTTGATTTTCGATACATTGTGGTATCAATCTTACCCCCCTCCAGTCTGATGGTGAGATCCAGGAATGCTATCTTGGATGTGGAGGCAGTCATGGTAAAGGTAAGGTAATGGTTGAGGGTATTAAGCCAGTTGAAGAACTCCTGGTAAAGTTCTTCAGTCCCTGCCCAGAGTATGAGGATGTCATCAATGAACCTCCTCCAGAGTCTGATGTTAGAGTGATAGGGGTTCATTGCTCCATTGATATGTTTCTCCTCAAAGTCAGCCATGTAAAGACAGGCCACCGAAGGGGCAAAAGTACTGCCCATGGAAGTTCCCTGGGTTTGATGGTAGTGTTGCCCTCTAAATTCAAAGAAGTTCTCAGTGAGAGCAAGCTCCGCACACTCCATGATGAAGGAGGGTGGCGTAGGGGAGGTCCATTCCTCCGTGCTGAGGATTCTCTCAATCACCCCAAGTGTGGCCCTCTGTGGGATGTTCCTGTAAAGGGCCTCCACGTCTAGGGTGATAAGGGGGTCAATTTGAATGTCTTCTTGTAAGTTGTCCAACAGACGAAGAACGTCCGTGGTGTCTTGGACATAGGAAGGAATTCTCTTCACTAGAGGTTGTAGTAAATGGTCGCAAAATTGTGAAAGGGGCTCTAATACTGAGTTGATGCCCGATACAATCGGGCGTCCAGGTACTGGGGTTGTCCCCTTGTGAATTTTAGGAAGGGTGTAAAAATAGGGCACCCTAGGTTCTTTTTTCACAAGGAACACTGCCTCCTTTTTAGAGATCCACTCCTGACATTCTGCAGATTCGACCATTCCTGTAAATATAGTCTTGAGCCGTTCAGTGGGGTTAGATGGAATGGGGGTGTAGTAACGCCTATCCCCTAGTTGTCTTAGACATTCTGTTTCATAGTCCGTGGTGTCCATTATCACTGTCGCTCCACCCTTGTCGGCCTGTTTAATGGTGATGGTCCCATCATTGGCCAGGGAGTTCAGCATCTGCATTTCTGATTTTGAGAGATTGTAATGTCTCTGGACAGGTCTCAAAGCTCCAATGTCTTTGAGCACAGCCTGCTCGAATGTAAGGATTTCATTTGGGACCATCCCACTGTGTGGAGTGAAAGTAGATGGATTGTGGAGGCCTGAGTCTGTTGGCGTCTCGTATGGTCTTCCATCAAAAAAGGATCTCAATCTGATCTTCCTAAAGAATTTTTGGATTTCGCAATTCTGTTGGAAGTTATCTATCTTAGGAGTTGGAACAAAACCGAGTCCTTTTTGTAAGACTTTATCTTCACAGTCTGTGAGCTGGCGTGACGAGAGATTCACTACCAGACTTACTTCCGTCCTGTCTTGCTCCTGGTTTCCATCCCTTGAGCCTGTGTGTCTTCCCACTGTACCCTCTTGTCTGGAGCGTTTCCTCGCCTGCGCCCGCGCCCGCGCCCTCTGCCCCAACCTCTGTCTAAAAAAGGCTGCTGGTTCATGTCATGGGGGGCAAAATGAGGGGGGTACTGGGGTACAAAAGGTGTCATAGGATGTTGGAAATGTGGAAATTGCCACATTGGATGCCCCTGGTAGGGGGGGTGTGGATAGAAGGGTTGTCCCCGTCTACCGCCTCTATTAACCTTGCGGGGTCCTGATTGTCACTCGTCCCCGCTCGAGTTGCTGTCACTGTTGGATCCTCGTCTAGAGGAGGTGGCACTAGAGTCGGAGAGATATCCTTTCCCTGGGGGGACAAAGTCATCCTTAAGATAGGGGTAAACCTTCTCTTTGGAGAAGCGATCTATATCTTTCTGCAACTTAGCAACTTTTTGTTTCATTAGGAAATCTTGGTGCTCAGAAATTTCCTTGTTAAGTTCGGCCAGCTTGGTTTTGAAACCTGAGTTCTGACCGGCGTTCTTAAGGGCGCTCTCTGCTATCTGAATTTTACTGAGAAGTTAATCTGCCAGTCGTTTCGCAGTATTGACCAGGAGGATAAGAAGAACATGGGTGCATTTCCACGAGATTAAAGACCATTCTATCTTAAACTGGCCGTCCTCCCAGAAAATCCTGGGGAAATTTTTAACTATTAGGCCATTTGGTGCTATTTTGGCCTTAAAGTATTCAGCCATGAGTGCTCCATGTAGAGTGATTCTAACCCACTCTCTCTTCATGTCAGAGAGTGATTTCCAATCTGCCGAGTTACTCCCTGTGGAGGTGTCTATGTCAATGCCCAGAATGGACGGAAGTCTATGAATAGCTGCTGCGTCATCATCACCGAAGCTAAGGCCTTGTCCATCCATTGTGAGATGGCAAGGATGACGGTGAGGTGAGATGGAAGGTAGAGGTTACGTTGAGAGTAGAAGGGTTAAAGATACTGGAGTGAAAAAAGGAGTATCCACCCGGTTCTTGGTGTAGTAGCCAGGAACTAAAAGGTGGGGGATAGAACGAATCTTACCCGCCTAGAGAGTTAATCCCCACGGTGGTTAGCCGTGCAGAGTATATGACAAGAGGAGGGGAGGTAATGGATCAGTTTAGGATCCAAGGGCTCAGATTGCCATTCACGGAAAATTGAGAATGGGAGGTCCAGCCACAGTCAGAGCCCAAAGGGACAGAAACTGACAAAAGTGACTAGGCTGTTCCTAGAAGAAAAAGGGAAGAAGGGAAGGAAGAGGTCACGGAGAGGACTTGGGGTAGTGCTCAGTGGAGGGCCACCCTGGGTATCCAATTTGTTGGATATAATGGCCTCACACACCCTTGCGAGTGTCATGCTTCATCATCGGCAATCGGGCTCTCTGAAGACACTGCTGCTACTGTTTTTGTGTTTATGTATGCTGTGGTTTTAAATGTGTGAGATAAGAATAAACATACTGGTCACCAACCACTACTAGTGTGTCACCATTAATATGTCACTTTATCCACATCAACACTGCGTGTTCACGGTCACAAAAGGGCACTTGTTGTCACTGTATTTTGGTAACGAATTCTTTTGTCTCCTCTAGGCAAGAGCAGAACCATACAGGTAGTACAACTGCAAATATAAACTGATACTTTATTAGGTCATGTTTTTTATGGATAGTAGTAACTAATTAGGTCCTGAAGAATCGCAGCCAGTGTGCGAAGGCGAGAAACATGTCGACCTCACGATATGCAATGTAGTCCTGGATCGTGACATGGAAACCTAATTTCCTTCGATCACAGGCTACCCACTGTTTTTACTTGTGACAGGGGACCACCAGAATAAATTGATCTCCGGTACCTTGTGCCACATTTTAGACTCACTTACCTACACTATCCCTTCCCTTCTGGCCCCTCACCCTCACTTCACCCATAGGCAGTTGGATAAAAGATCTCCGCCAAAGAGCCCCTCTTTGAGGTGAGCCTGTTGGGCATGGCACCGCCTGCCCAACGAGGAGCATTGCCACTGAGCACTACCCCAAGCCCTCTCCGTGACCTCTTCCTTCCCTTCTTCCCTTTTTCTTCTAGGAACAGCCTAGTCACTTTTGTCAGTTTCTGTCCCTTTGGGCTCTGACTGTGGCTGGACCTCCCATTCTCAATTTTCCGTGAATGGCAATCTGAGCCCTTGGATCCTAAACTGATCCATTACCTCCCCTCCTCTTGGCATATATATCAGAACAAAGACTCACATTACAAGAATTAAACCATTTAACTACTTGAGCATACATTGAAGGCCACCAGTAGTACTGTATTAGATTCTTGCCTGTACCACTGATGCCTAAATACCCCTTGTGCTATTTCCGAACGTTTTTTGTGACAGCATTGGCTCTATCAAAACTTTGGGCATAAAATTAAACTGATTTTAAAATGTTGCCTCCTGAGAAACACTGTTGTAGTTTTGGTGGATTACTTTTCCAAGTGGGTGTACTTCGAGTTTGTTGCTAATCCCAGTACAATTACTGTGATTATGTTTTTGCAGAGAAGTTTTGAAACAGAAAGTGCTCCCTCAGTTGCCCTCCAATGACTTACCCCTCCTTTGGTACATCTTCAACTCTTTTCCTGATGTCTTTCTCTCATTCGCTCGAGTCTGAGCCCTACTCTGTTTAATATCTACATGGAACCCCTGGCTCGCATAGTTGAAGCATTTGGGGTGGGCATTGTCAGCTATGCTGATGACACCCAACTGATGTTCAAGCTCACGCCCGACCACAGAGAAGATGCCATTAATTTTTCTAACTGTCTGTCATCAGTGGCATCATGGATGAACAGCAATTGCCTGCGCCTTAATGGCGATAAAACAGAGCTACTGGTGGTAGGGAAATCAGTTTCAGCATGGTCACACATGTGGTGGCCCACGGAACTAGGTAACCCACCCTGTCCTGTGGATTCGGTGCGCAATCTGGGCATAATACTTGACTCAGATCTCTCCTATAAATCTCATGTCAGTAAAGTGACAGCCAGGTGCTTCAGCATACTGAAAGTCCTCCGTAAGGTTTTAGACCTCCTTCCCATCGAAGCCAGAAAGACCATCGTCCATGCCTTGGTGACCCCCCACCTTGATTATGGGAATGCTCTGCTTCTAGGTTTGAGCAAAAAAGGCCTACACCAACTCCAGTGTGCTCAGAACGCCGCCGCTCGCCTTGTGCTCAGACTACCTCGCAGAGTATCTGGGAAATCCGCTCTGGCAAAACTCCACTGGCTCCCTATTAAGGAGCGAATCAAATTTAAGTCCTTTTGTTTTGTGCATCGAATCGTCCATGGCAAAGGTCCGGACTATTTGAAAAATCTTCTCACTATACATCGCCCCATCAGGAACCTGAGATCGTCCGGAACGATGATGCTTAAACTCCCCAGAATCACCAGAGCTAGGATGGATGGGTGTTCGTTCCGACACCTGGCTTCCAAATGCTGGAACGAACTTCCGCTCGATCTTCGAATGGAACCCTCTGAAACTAGGTTCCGGGGAAAACTTAAAACTTTCCTATTCCCCCCTGCATAACCCTCCTTCTTTCCTCTGCATCTTTCTTGGCTCACTCTCGCTCTTGCCTATGGCGATTTAGCAGTATTTAGCGCGGGGACACACTGTTTTTGTGCAGCCAGGCACTTTAAAAATGGTTTTATTATTATTATTATTATTATTGACATTTTCCTGCCATCTGCCAATCACTTTTAGTTTCTCCCTCCTCCCCTATGCTAATGCTGCTCCATTCCAGCATGGTGTGAATGATAGCCAATGATTTGCTGGGTTTCAAGCCCACTGTTAAGGTGGTGTATTGTTTCTCCCTCTCTTGATTGCCCCTAGTCCTCCCTGCACTGATATCATCCTTCCAGTTGATGCCACACATGCAGGAACTGGTCATGCCACATGATATGGTGATACCTTCTGGGCTGCTACTGCCACCCAATCAAAGAAAAAGGCTTTCGAAACGTGGTATTGATACTAGGATTATGGCGCCTCTTGGTAGAATTACACTGATTAAATAATGGTTTATAACAATTATATGGGACTGTGCGGTAAGGTGTAGAGAAGCACAAAACTCCCCAGCACACGTCAAGTTTGAAATCAAGTTTCCCTATTAAGATTGAGAACAAATCGTTATAACATCATCACGCAAATAAATTATTAACAATTCCATCTGGTCCTTTTTTTCTCTTGTTTAATTTCCGTGTTCTTATATTTCAGTTGTTAAAACAGCCACAAGCCACAGCCAACACGTGTTTCGTCGCTTTTTTGGGAGTGTACTCCCGCGATTCCTCAAGGCTAAATTCTTCCAATCAGTAATTTTTTTAATGTGGTGATACTTCTGACCCACATTGGGGTTCCAAATCATGCAGCGTGACCACAAATTCAATCCAATTTGCAATCTCCTTTCTACTTTCAAATCTGGATTCTTCAATCTATTCTAGTTCAGTACAGCACGCCGCTCCCGTTACCATGTTCGGTTACAGTCCCCCAATGTGGGTCGGAAGTATCACCACATTTCAAAAATTACTGATCGGGGTAGCCCGAATGCCAACCAGCAAGGGGGAAGTCCTTCCGGGTCACCTTGGTGACGTAGTTCTGGCTGGTACCGGCAGTGGGAGGGGGAGGAGCTGGAGGCCTATTTAGGCTGGGGAGCCCCAGACTCTGCTCTCTCCCCATCCCGTGCCGGCCCCAGTCACGTCGCCACCGAGGAATCTCCTGTACGCCGAAAGAATCTTTCTTCAATCCCCACTTGCAGGTTCTGGAGATGCCAAAGTGCCAAAGACGGTGATCGAGTGGATTGCAGCAGCTCCTGAGTCCAAGGACTTTACGGTGGGTGTGGGTACTCACGGTACCAGGAGGTAAGGTGTCGGGGCTTGGGGGCACGGGGCACGGGGCAGTCGCGGGGAGCAGTAGTTGAGGGAACTTGGGGAATTTAAGGAGTTTTTTGTTGTCCCGAGTGCCCTGCACGCCATTGACCCCTGCGGCAGCACTGTGTCCTCAATCGCCATTGTGCGTTACAGGTGCGCATGCGGCGGGTCGGCACCTCCCTCTTGGGGCTCACAATAGATTGCAGGCATCTCCCCAGGCAGAATCATGCTTGCAAAGGGGGTAACCTTACTGCGCAACAAGGGGCAAGTCAGATATATCGGTGACACAGAAGGCATTGCGTGCCATTTATCCATAGAGAAGGGATCTCGCCAAATACAGTGCCAGGATCAGCGTGTTTATCGGAAGAGCCACATTAAGGGCTGTATTACCTGTAAGGGGGCCAATTGTTATATTGATAAAGCGGACAAGCAGGACCACATAGGATGCCAGGGCGTAACTCAAAGAGGAAGGACAGTGCCCCCAATCTTTACCAGTTAATAAAACTTGTCCTAGCCAAGTTGAGTCAGGATGAGGGGAGTGAGGATGAGGCGGGGGAGCAGGTCACTGAGTAGGATCAGGGTATGGAAGGGGGGGATTGCCCCGTATAATCCATGTGCCCCCCAGAGCTGCATTCCCCCCACTGGAAAAGAGAACCAGGACTCGCCCAAGTAAGGAAAGGAGTAAAAGTGGGAAAGGGGCTAGAAGAAATAACGATAGTCAGGGAGAAGGAGATCTTGAGAAGCAGTGCCCAGCGCAGGAGGCACCTAGCGGGGTACCTAACAAAGCACCCCAGCCAGCGCCAGCTCAAGCAGCACCCAATGGGGTAGAGTGGAATGATGTGGGGGCAGTATTGGCAGAGATTCCAGGAGCATTAAAGGCATTATATCCATGCCACAAATACGAGGCACAGTGGCACTCTGGAGCCACGCATGTTGGAAGCAGGGCAGAGTGCCCAGAGGGACCCAACTCTGGCGCAAGGGCTAGCCCCAGCGCTCCAGGTGGGCAGCAGGGGGAGTGCCATCACAGAGTGGCACCTCAGGGGGGTAGCTCCCCCGCCACAGGTAATTCTGAGGGGCTGACAGGGGTAACGCAAGGGACAACGGCTAGTATATTAGCATCAGTAGTAACCTTGCAACCTCTGCGTCAGGGAGTCAGGGCAATGGGAAACCGGTGGCACCTTGGGCACCACCACCAGCCTTAGGTAACACAGTCAATGAAATCAGTAAGCAAATACCTCCCTTGGGTATGGTGCAGGACAAAGACATGAACATAGCCCCTTCAGCGGTGGGTCAAGCGGCCCCAACACAACCCTGTGCAGCGACAGTGACCGCAACAGGTAAGGCGGTTGAGAGCACAAACAAAAGTACTAACAACGTGAGCAAAGCGGTTGGGGAGCAGGATACATTATTGTCCAAACAGGTAAATTGGCTTCACACGTTCCCCTGGACATGAGGGAAAATATTTGGAAGGGAGAATTCATTGATATATTCTCCTTAATAAGACCAAAGAGGAGGGAAGTGGAAGCTAAAGAAAAGGATGGGAAGGAGGGTTCTTTCAAACACAGGAAAACAAGGGTGGTGGAGTCAAATACTAATTGACTGTATGGTTTTAATGTATTTACAACAGTAATGTTGGAAAGAAAGCCTAAGCTGGTGATACCGTTGCTATTTTATGCTAACAAAATCCTAAAAGCACACACAATGTATGGTGGTATGACATGGCTGGATTACGACACGTATTTCATATGGGCTAAGGTAGAAGACCCAGACATGGGTTAGGATCAGACAGAGGGGAATGTGTGGTTAGAGAGCGTAAACAACAAAGCACTGATGAAGCAGCCCTTTCAGACTTCACAAGGGGGGGCAGGTGATAAAAAAGGGATCTGCTAGGCATTCAACCGCAAAACATGTACCTGGCTGGCGGAGACGTGTAAATTTAAACATGCCTGTGCCTTCTGTGGTCACCCATCCCACCCGAGTTTAAGTGATTAAAAAATAAAAAGATGGAGGTAGGGAGCACAAGCCCCAGTAAATGATGCCATAGACCCATCCTTATGCTCAGTGACATAGTCTTCCTTTCACATGGCATTGCAGATACTGCGTTACTTGGGTCCCACTGCCTTCATGGCAAAAACAGACATTGAGTCAGCCTTCAGGCTCATGCCTATGCACCCAGAGGATTATCACTTGTTGGCTTTCCAGCTGAATCACTAGTATTATTATGACATATGTATGCCAATGGGATGTGCAGTGTCAGGAAAATATTTTGAGATGTTTAGCTCCATGCTTCAGTGGCTGTTTACTTTCAGAACAGGACACATGGAAATCGTGCTTTACTTGGATGACTTTATGGTCATGGGCCCGGCTGCATCCGGGGCATGCGGTCAGGCTTTGAGGGAGCTGGTCTCCATGTTAGAGGAATTTGGGTTGCCATTTGCTCCCGGGAAAACAGTGGGTCCTGCAACATGCATGTCTTTCCTGGGGATTGAAATAGACACAGTGGTAGGAGAGTGCAAATTATCAGAGGACAAAGTGAAGGCTTTCTCCCAAGCAATAGATTCAGTGTTGGCAGGAGCAAAAGTGACTCTTCACCAACTCCAGGTATTGGTGGGCCAGTTGAACTTTGCCTTACGGATCATTCCAATGGGGTGCCCCTTCTCGATTGCTAGGGCAATGGTTGGGTGGACTCAAAAGCACCGTCATGTGAGACTGCGGTCTGAGGTGAGGGAGGACCTGAGAATGTGGCGCAGTTTCTTGAAAGATTTCAACGGGAGAAATTGTGTGGCCAGCGCCGGCAGTCACCAGCGAGGCCTTGGGCTTACTTACTGACTCATCTGGTATTGTGGGTTTTAGAGCAGTGTTGGGACCGTGCTGGTGCAGGGAAGATTGGCCGTCAGCTTGGCGTGAGAGCGGGTTGACCAGGAACATAGCATTCTCAATTGTGGTGGCGGTTACTGTGTGGGCTGACATCTTTAAGAATGAAACTGTAGGTTTTTAGGTCAGACAACATGGCTGTGGTGGAAGCTATGAACAGGCAAGGGGATACCTGTACACACGTTCTGAGACTGTTGAAGCATTTGGTATTGGCTTGCTTGCAGCTGAACCTGCTATTCAGAGCGGCACATACTCCAGGTGTAGAGAATCAGGCTGCTGATGCTTTGTCTCGCTCCAAGTTGCAGGAATTCCAGAGGTACAATCCACAATCAGAGGACCAGAAGACAGTGTCCCCGAAATTTCTGTGGAAAATTGGAGCCCCGCATTAGCGGGCTTGATGGGTGCCTTGTTGAGCGAGCACACCCGGAAGGTTTATCAGCAACATTTCAAAGCTTACAGGAATTTTGTGCAGCGCGCAGGAGTAGTGGACCTCTTTTCTCCTGAGGTCATATGTGGTTTCTTGCAGGTTTGGAGGGTGCAGGGCAGGCCCGTGTCTTATGCATGGGCACATGTGTCAGCAGTAGGCTTCTTTGCTAAATTGGCAGGAGCGCAGGACCCGGGGAATGCATTCTTAGTCAGAAAAGCACTCTTAGGTTGGGCCAGGTTAGAGGGAGCCAAAAAAGGATTGTAGTGGGCCTCTGGACTTGAACACACTGGGGGAGATTCTTGACACCTTACAGTCTGTGTGCTCCTCAGTTTATGAGTGCAAAAACAACAGTTGATGGACAGAATGCAGAACAATGTCATACATTCACCCCAGTACAGAACTCTGGGCCACAATCCATTGTTTTTTTGCTCACCATGCTGTTCCAGTTTGAACCCAGCCATATGCAAATCAGTCTTGACCCTGTGCCTCATGGGTACAGTCCAGCCCGAGCTGCCAAGCCAGGTCCTCCCTGGACTGGAAACAAGCATCCTAGGACCAGTTGCGGGGTTTCACCCCTCTTCAGCCAGCATAGCTTGATTCCAGTGGCATGGAGAGCACCGGACCCACGTCTGGGCATACCCTTCCCACTCGGGGTGACAAATGCAAAAACAACAGTTGATGGACAAGTTAGATTTGGGGGTCTCTGGTTGGCACAGGTAAGTACTTGTGACAAGCAGGGACCCTCTCCTCTAGTCAGGACAAGGGGATTACCCTCTAAAATAACCCCTGCTCACCCTCTAGGTAGTGTGGCGTGAGCAGACAAGGCTTATCTCAGAGCGTTATAGGTTAAGCATTTGTGAACACATACAGTAACTCAGTGACAACAAAAATAGGTATATTTTATGTAAAGCTTAGCACAAGACCAAATAACGTAAGAAATAGGCCACCATACTATTAGCAATGCAGTTCTTGGTTACAAATGTGTAGTTTTAAGTTCTGTGCGCTTCGCGCTGTCCGTGCGGCTCTCCCGGGGATGAAACGTACTTAGGAAGAGTCAAATAGGCGCCACGGACTCTCCGGTCCGGTGTGCACACAACCGTAGTGCGAGGCGTACAGTTACCTTGGATCATAGCGTCCGACACAGACGATGCGCTGTAGAATTGGAGGCGAACAAGGAGCGTTGTTGGCCCCTCTGCGGTGCGAGCCCCGGCTCGTTGTAGGCGTCTTGTGTATGGCGAAGAGTGGGGGCCACGGGGAGCAAAGCGGACGGTCCTGGCTTTCCGGCTCCCATGTACAGTGCGGCATGCGAGTCGCACCTTCAAGAGCGAGGGTGCCTTTTAGTCCTCGGGCAGCGTGTTGCAAGGCGGCCGGTACGCTTCAAGCGTACGAGCCGTACTTAGCCTTGCGGGGCGCTCGGAACTCGAACGCCGGCGGCAGGGGTATGGCGAGCAGTGCGGCTCAAAGGAAGAGGGTGAAGCAATGTGCGATGCGGCCTTTATCTTACGGTTGTGAGCTACGGCTCGTAGAGGGAGCTGAGTCACACGGTTTGGGGCGGCAACTGGCACGGAGCTTCACAGCGGTCAGGTCTTCGAGGCGCACTTAGATCGCGGCTCCAGCGGCACGGGGAACTTGGCGATTTCCAGCAGCTCTTGTGAAGGTGGTAGGAGTCCAATCGTCCTGGGACTCCGCTCAAGGGGCAAGCTCACCCACAAGCCCTTGGAGATCTTTTCAAACACAAGTTGAGCAAAAGTCTTTTCCCTCTCATCTCGCAGCAAGGCAACCACTGCAGGCCAATCCCCCAGGTCAGGGACAGTACTCCTCCTTACAGCTTTCCCAGTTCCTTCTCGTCGGGCAGAGGTTCTTCTTGTTTCAGCAGGATCTAAATTCTTGGGAGTAGGGCCCCAATATTTATACCACAATTCTTTTGTTCTTTGAGGCCAGGGGGCCTTTGCCTAGTTCAGTCCAGTTCTTGAGCACTTTATTGATATGACTCTGGATTGTCTTTTCAGTGTGCAGGGCAGAGACATCAGACGCTCCACAGGAGGTGGAGCCAGCATGGTGGTGGCAGAGCACAGCCCTATTCAGAGTCTAGGTGCACTCCTCCCACCCATCTGGATGTAATCTTCCTATTCACCACCTGGCTGCCCCAGCCTGTCTCCTGGAATTCCCCAGCCCTCTCACTCACAGAAACCAGACAGCAGATACACATCCTAGCAGAGGCGGGCTGAAAAGGTTAGGCAAGCAAATACCAACTTTCTAAAAGTGGTATTTGCAAATGCAGAATATTAAAATAAACTTTACTAAAAGATGTATTTTATTATTCTGAGTTCAGGCATACTAAACTCGAATTTCTACCATGTTCCCTGAGTCTGTTAGGATCATAGAATGTAACAATACAAACAGCCCATTCTGGCCTATGAGAACAGGTAGCCTTGCAATAGTGAAACAGGAAAATGGCTGTAAATCACTATTAGGACATGCCACACACATCAGGGCTTGTCCTACCTTATACTTACAATGCACCCTGCCCTTGGGCCTACCACAGGGGTGACTAATATGGAGTTAAGGGAAGGTTCAGGGACTGGCAAGTAGGTGCACTTGCCCAGTCAGCATGACAGTACCAGACTGCACACAGGCTCTGCAATGGCAGACCTTAGACACATTTTACAAGGCTGCTTCTGTGAGTGGCACAACCAGTGCTGCAAACCCACTAGCAGCATTTGGATTTACAGGCCCTGGGCACTCTTGGTGCACTTTACTGGGGTCTGACAGTAAACCAAATAAGCCAATCATGGAATCCAATCAATGTAAACGTTTTTATACAGGGAGCACTTGCACTGTGGCACTGATTGGCAGTGGCACTGTGCTCTGAGCAGCTAACACCAACAAAAACACACGAGGCAACAGAAACAAAATGGAAGGTAGCCCCACACCAATGGGGTCAGGTCTAAAAGGACAGAATTGCAGATAAGTTGACTGGGGTGAGTGCTTGAAATGTTCAACACTCCGTCCATCATTCCCTTTGGTTTTGCTTTGTTCGTCCTAAGTTGGCAGGGTTTGCCCAGATGTGGGTCCCTTGCTCACTTTGCCACTAGATTCAAGCTAGCCTGGCTGATGATGGCTGATTAGCCAGAAACCAGTCCCAGGATGCCTGTTGCTGGTCCAGGGAAGACATGGCCTGGCAGTTCAGGCTGGACTGTTCCCATGAGGCACAGGGTCAGACTGATTTGCATATGGCCATGTCTGAATTGGGGTGGCGGAGTGAGCTAAAGACTGATGATGGATTAAACCCAGATCAGTTGATTGGGGGTGGGTGCTTGCAATCTTCAACACTCCATCCATCATCCCCTTTGGTTTTGCTTTGTTCGCCCTAAGTTGGCAGGGTATGCCCAGCCGTGGGTCTCTTGCTCACTTTGCCACAGGATTCAAACTAGCCTGGCTGATGACTGCTGATTAGCCAGAAACCGGTCCCAGGATGCTTGTTTCCGGTCCAGGGAAGACATGGCTTGGCAGTTCGGGCTGGACTGTTCCCATGAGTCACAGGGTCAGACTGATTTGCATGTGGCCATGTCTGAACTGGGATGGCGGAGTCAGCTAAAGTATGATGATGGATTAAACCCAGATCAGTTGACTGGGGGTGAGTGCTTGCAATGTTCAACACTCTGTTCATCATCCCCTTTGATTTTGCTTTGTTCAGCCTAAGTTGGCAGGGTATGCCCAGCCATTGGTCTCTTGCTCACTTTGCCACAGGATTCAAGCTAGCCTGGCTGAATACTGCTGATTAGCCAGAAACCGGTCCCAGGATGCTTGTTTCTGGTCCAGGGATGACATGCATGGCAGTTAGGGCTGGACTGTTCCCATGAGGCACAGGGTCAGACTGATTTGTATATGGCCATATCTGAACTGGGGTGGTGGAGTGAGCTAAAGAACGATGATGGATTAAACTCAGATCAGTTGACTGGTGGTGAGTGCTTGCAATGTTAAACACCCCGTCCATCATCCCCTTTGGTTTTGCTTTGTTCGCCCTAAGTTGGCAGAGTATGCCCAGATGTGGGTCCCTTGCTCACATTGCCACTGGATTGAAGCTAGCCTGTCATTTACTGTTTGCTTGGTACATCTGTAATGTTTGTTCCAGGGTTAACACACTACTATTTGGTCCTTGAAAATCCCTCCTGGGTTTTTCCGTCAAACCAGACTCTGCGGTTTGACATCCACTTCCCAGCCCTCCCCTCGCCTCTGTCCCGCCCTCACTCAGTCACAGCGTCACACTGGCAGTGCCTCGGTTGACACGCCTCCGGCTCCCTGATCAAAAGACCACTTTGCATGCTGGGTATTGTGTACTCCTGGTTCTCTATATCTACTGCCAGCGAGGTGCCCACGCCATACCCGGACACGAATGTGGCGGTTACCGGCTGACTAACGCGCCAACACCCCCACCGACGGATTCCCTCCTCCAGTATCTGTAAGCCTTTCCAACCCGCTGAGTGCTCGCACTGACTCCCCCGTGTCCCCGCTTCCGATCCTGACATCTTCCTTTTATTCGCTTTCTCCCTAGAATATCTGAACCGGTACCACGTTGTTTAATGACCCAGAGGCTCCAGACTTGCTGGACCTCGGTACCTTCAACTCTGCCTTCTCATTCACGGCGCCCTTACATTCAAATAGCCCATCCTTGGCCCAAACCCAAGGTAAGACAGCTCCCCCCTCCCCTCCGAGCTGTTCCGCGAGAAGGCCTCTATCAATCTCATTTTTTGCTCTTCCTACACAGACCCACTCATCCAGTTTCTTTGCCCCACCTCCTACGCTTGATTGACTCCAGCATACCAGCGTGGACACGGGACCGTGTCCTACTCAGGTACTGACTCCCTCCGTCTTTACCACGGCCCATGCCAGCCTTGCCACTTTGCGCCCTCATGCCTAACCTCTGCCTCCATTCCCCTCTTCCAGCCTCCAGCACACCAACGCCCGGGTGGCTCACACCATGCCTTACCTAAACCGGCCCACCCCACTTCCAGGTCACCTTCACCTTCCCGACCCTCAGGTAGGCCTCAGCCACGCTTGCCGCCCTCCCCTGAGCACACCTTCCAGACATCCCCACACACCTTCCAGACATCCTCGTCCACACCCTGACACTTCTCTCTTCCCTCCTTGTACAGCACCACTTTAACAGCAGCCCCTTCCTGAAGATGATCCTGGGTCAATAGGATCGAATCATCATCGACTCCACAGTGCAACTGATGGCGCCATAACTCTGTGTGGTTCAAACTTAATTGCTCAATCATTCCTCATGCCGTCATTGTAAATTATTTCATGCTGAACCACACAGTCTCTTGTATATATTTTCACAATTTTGGTCACTGTGCGTCTATCGCTGTTTTCACTTTGTCACTTGCGTCGCCACTTATATGTGTCACGAGCACCAAGTCCAATTTGGGCAGCCTATGCATTGTACGCCTACAGTGCTGTTACAACTGTATCGTTTTTATCCTTGAACCTAAATATATGATGCCATGAGCACATTTGAAATAATTGTCCCAAGTCTCCCTCCTGCCTTCCTCGCTAATGTATTTTACATACTGGTTGAACTGACTCCCCTAATGATACCAATTGAGATATTGTTGTTTCTTGTTGTAGGCAGTCAGAGAGGCATTACTGACGGAATTCGCATGGTTGGGACGGACATTCCCGCGGGCACAGATCGCCTGGTCATGCATGATTCCACGGAGAACATGGGGCACCAGAGTAAGATCGAGAGCACTGAATGTGTCAGTAAGGCAACTCAAGGGGGAACTGCTAAGCTGTGCCCTGGACAGGGCCGCTTCTTCCACATACCACACAGACTAATCAGAGGCGACCAACTGTTTCACCACGACGGCGTACATTTGTTCAACATTTGGATGCGTGGATCAATTGCATCTGGTCATTTGTACAGAATTTGTTCTGTGGTGGGGAGGGGGAAGGACCTGTAGGCCCTGGTCACCCTTGTGGTGGTGAAGAGGCTATAGAAGAATGAACCACATGGTTTACAGGAGTCCTCCTACATACTCCCTAGGCCAGCACTGAGGGGGAGAGAAGGTAAGCTCTCCGCAGAGGGAATGGGACACCGGCTGGGGAGGCAAGGGCACCAGGTCACAAGCTAGGGCATGTTGCAGCGGCCCCTGGTTATTCCCTAAGACCCTCATTGTCAGCCTGGTGGTAGAGGGGAGGGCCCAGAAATGGCAGACAAGGACCAGAGGGCTAGGGCTCACCTCTCTAGGGCGCAGGTGGGTTGCGCCGAGCGTGGTTCTAAGTTGGGGGATGCTAGCCGGAGGGCCGCCATGGTGCTGGAGAGATAGAATGTCTTATGAATAAGGAAGTCAGTTGGTTAGGCTGATTGTTTATGAATGCCAATATTAAAAGTGTGAATATGGATTTGTGCAATATGGAAATAAGTAATTTCAATTCGTCATGTTTATGAGTGATGATGTTAAAATTAAAAACGGCCATTTGTTCCCACAGTTTTGGTATCAAGTATTGATTGTGGGGGTGTTCATGGGGGCAGGCTCTATACTTTTGTTGTTCTAGCGTAATATCAGCATGCGACAAACTTGCCACGACCAGTAGACTGTTGCATGAAAAGGGAACACAATATACCTGAACAGCATCCGCTACCGGTGTTCCACCCGGCCCTTACCATTTACCGACTCACAATAGTGCCAACTTACCTGAAACATGCACAGTGGCACATGATTACTGCAATGAAGATTGCATTTTATGTTGCATTCATGTTATATAAGTCTTGTCTGTTTGTTTTCCTTTTTCCTGACAGGTTTTTTACCCGTGGATCTGTATGTCTACAGACATCACTCACCCCACAATACACCTTAGAGCGTGTGTTGCTAATCACCATTCACGTGGCGTACTTTTGCCACACCCTCACATTACACACCTACGTACTTGGTCCTGACGAAATCACCCCACTTTTTATGGGGCGGAAACATGTAGACCTATCTTTAGGGACAACAAGGAGCATTTTCTCTCCACAGTTGCCCATCCATCCTATTGTAATCTTATCCAGGGCCGCTAAGAATAAAGTTTAATTAGTAAGGATCCCCAGAGATAATTTTAATTTTCACCACTTCCTTCACATATCACACGACACCAGCTCCGCTGTAATCAGGCGTCGCAGCACAACTGGGTGGCATTCGACTACCCGGTTGGGACCCCAATGACGAAGCATGCCTGCAACCAGGTTTTTGGGTGAGGGGTCTTTTAACAAACTAAAGGGTTTCCTGGCACTCATATACAAGTGAGCTGTCCTCGTGCAGTGGGTTCGTCCACGTTGTTTGTTTATTTCTTCTCCACAAGCCCACCTGCCACGGCAAAAAAGTCATCCTTCTTTGCCTTTATAATAATCTTAAGGGCTTCCAATAAACCTTTGTCCTCCTGCTTTATGCCACTACCATGGCCTACCTCTACACCCGTAAACTGACTCACTGAAAAATGCCCTGGCTTTCACTCGGCCAATGTGTTGCCTTCTCAAAAAGGTGACAGCAAAGTGACATCCCAATGACTTGGCCCCCATACACTCGGCCAACTTTCTTACCTAGCCCGATAACTACCCTTGCAATTTCCGGACTACACCAGCCCCTTTTCCAGCTCAGGGAGGTGGGGAGGGCATTCTTCAAAGTCTGGTGCTCCGCTAGCCTCCATTGTAATTGTGTAATGATACTACAAGTCCCAAAATGCACACCGTACTTTTAGATAGCCAGAAAATGTAAGGCCTTATTATGACTTTTGTGGTGTGGCAGGGTGCCTCCACGTCAGAGCCCTGCTGCCACACCGCTAAAGCCATATTGAGACCACCCGCCAAATTCCGACTGGAATCCAGGTCTGGCGGTCCTGTGGCGGCTGGCCTGCGGCAGTGCAGTGCTAAGGCTCATACATGAACCTTAGCAAGGCGCCACAATGGAAACGCCTTTGACAAGCGCGAACATCGAAGAGCGCGCACTTAGGACCCGGCCCTCCGGCCCCCGCCCCTACCTTATTGAGTCCAGTGGCGGCCGGGCAGCCCTGAGGGGCGTCCGGCCACTTAGTACTTCCGGGGGAGAGTGACGCACTTCCGGTGGGGCGGAGGGCGGAGGCTGGGGACCTATTTAGGTTCCGGGGGCGGGGATCCCAGCCTCTCCTTCCTCAGCCGCACCGGACCGGTTGCACGCGCCTACAGGCGTCCCCCTGTCTCCCCCCTTTTCTTGCAGTTTTAACTTTAAATTAAGTAGGGTAGCCTTGTCCGGCGTTGGCGCAGCGGAGCAGAGGGTGGCACTCGTACCATGCGACGGCTGAGAGCAGCGTCCATAGGAGAAGCCTACAGGAGGGGGAGCCGCAATCCCGGACCACGTGGCGGCGAAGAAGCGGCAGTGTCCTTCTGGGGGGAACCAGGGAACCAGCTCGACAGGTAAGGTGTCGGGGGTGTCGGGGAGCTGTGGGCAGCCGTGGGGGCGGTGAGGGGCTGTTTTTGAGGAGCTGTTGTGCTTGGGGTGTCTCCTATGGGCCACGGCTGCCTACAATGTCCTGTGTCTCGGTTAGTGCGCAGCGGGCATCGGCATCTTTCCTTCCGACCTGGGGGCACAGAGATTAGGGGCTTTGGGGGCGAGCTTGCCATACCTGAAAATACACGTATATAATTTATTTATTTCAGAGAATATGGACTGCGGTGGCAAGATCCCACACCCCATCCATTATCGATCTACTCTGTAATTGAGGGGACGTTAAGGCTTTAGGGTATGACGTGCGGGTGGTTATGCTGATGCTGCCGTGTAGAGAACATTGATGTGTGTCCTAGTTGTCTCGTCAGCTAGGCACGGGATGCAACCATTTGTATATTTAATGAAGGCTCCGTGCGATCACGTACAGTCCCGGCACCAGCGGTGCCTGCTTAATTAGTTAGACATTGAAGGCAATGCTAGAGAACGTGTAGGGACGTCATCACCATGCCACAGTGCGTGGCGTATTCAGGGATTGTGAGCATCATTGGGGATGAGGGTGAACACTCCGGAGGCATTTACAGGGATTTCACAGCTTGTTTCAGAGATATATTGTTGCTTGCAGAATCCGAGCAGGGGGGCCTCACTCTTCCAGAGCAGATTAAACGGACGCTGCCCCCCCTTTTTGCGGGGGGAGTAACTAGCACTTTAGGCCACCACGTAGGATGTAGGGAGGGCCATAAATTAGAGAGTAGGGGTGCTCTATGCACCCTGTCTCTACTCTTGCTTCATTGCAGTCACGTGTGTGGCTGCGCAGTGTGCTCCCTCCTTCAGTTGCTCCTGTGCAAATATTTTCTCCTTGCCTATGTGACATACTGCGTCTTTGAATTGAGCTTTGGAGCTGGCATCGTGGAAGCACATTGATAATTCTGTATACTAATAAACCAATAGCATTTCGGGGGTCCGTGTATGGGTGACCGCGTGGCCTAATGATTAAGGCGTCCGCCCCCGGGCGGTCACATGTGTGGCTGCGCAGTGTTCTCTCTCCTTCAGTTGCTCCTGTGCAAATATTTTCTCCTTGCCTCTGTGACATACTGCGTCTTTGAATTGAGCTTTGGAGATGGCATCGTAGAAGCACATTGATAATACTGTATACTGTTAAACACAATAGCATTTCGGGGGTCCGTGTATGGGTGACCGCGTGGCCTAATGGTTAAGGCATCCGTCCCCGGGCCAGAAGGTTGATGGTTCGAGTCCCTTCGTGGGCGGAGATTCTTAGTTTCAGGATTTGCGACTTTCATTGCAGTGGTGCACAATAAGCAAACCTGTGATCCCCAAAGTTAATGAATGCGATGAGTTCTTAGGACAAAAATCCGGTTTTGAGCAGGATAGGTAGAGCCTCCTTTCCATCCAAATGCAGCTCAGGACAGGAATTAATCTGCAATGTTTGGGGCTTTCTCGAGGGCTGGGCAGTCCGACTGGAAGCAATCTGCTATCGGCCACAGCGAGATAGGAAATTCAGCCGGCTGCCTCCGAGAACGCTAAGCAGGGGCCTATAACTTGTCTGGGTTTGTGTTGCATGGAGATAGCTGGGCTGCGGTTTCTTTAACGCGGTGGGGCCTAAATAAAACTACATTGTCAACTCATTCCCGAACTTTCAATGGCATTGAGGTAACATTACCAAAAATGTGCAGCATTACATGATATAATGTATCCTTCCATGCCACATTAGTTAGTCGATTCTGCCGCATACATTCTTTTCCCTTGCCGCATGATTCCAGTGGCCTTGGGCATTACAGGGTGCATTCACTAGGGGATGCTGAACTCGGAATGGTGTGATAATGCCGCAGCTAGCAGTATTTACATGCACTGGGTGTGGTATTTCATCCCAAAATAAGAGGACATGTACTGAGGACGTAACTGATTTCTGTAAAGTGCCTACGAGCTAATCCATTTTATTAGGGTTTATTAAGGATATTTGCTACATTTATACCCGTAGAAGTTGTGATTGCCATGTAAATATGGACAAGAAGAGTACAATTCGCAATCTTCCAGAAGTTGCAACATTTTCCGAACGTTTTTGCGCAGCCCTTGGTGTTATTGTCGTATTTCACAATAAAGTTGTCAACAATACATTTGTAAGTTCGTAGCGCAGCTTGCAAAGTAGGGTGTAGCAACACAGCCTCAGCAACCATGACAAACCTGCATCAGACGAGGTAATATTGTAGCAATTTTACTTTAAACCCAGAGAGGTGTCTCCAAAGGCTGCACTTGCCCGGCGGGGATGGTAAGGCGTTCTTGGCAAATCCAGGAATGGTATATGGTTGTTCGATGAAGAGTTGCAACGCAACACATGAATGGAGCGGAAGCTTCAATGAATGTTCTCCCACCCACCAGGGCGTACCATGTTCCAAAGCCTTTTGACAAGGCGCCCTATGCTATGCCAGTACGTTTGGCTTATATTAATCTTCCAAGGGTTTTTCTGGTATAGCAGTAAACACAGGCTGTAGTTAGGATATACTATTGTGACAGAGCATTGGGCCATATTATATGATGGCCTGATGTTGTACTGGTATTCCAGTGAAACATGGTGTAGTCTGCGCTGCTGTAATGAGAAAGTGTACAACTGTAGTTTGCACTGCTTTAATGAAACAAAGTGTAAAACAGGGTGTAGTTGGCACGGCTCTAACAAGACAAGGGGTTAACCTGGGGTATACTATCAGGTCAGAGCATTGGGGCTGTATTATACGGTGGTCTGACGTTCTACTGATATTCCAGTGAGGCAGACATAGTGTACATTGCTTTAATAAGGCAAAGTGTAAAGCAAGGCGCAGTTGGCACTGCTTTTATGAGACAAAGTGAAAAACAGGGTTTAGTTTGCTTTAATGGGAGAACGTGAACAAACAGGGAGTAGTCTGCACTACACCATTGTAGCAGAGTGCCGTAGACTGTATTATGTTACACTAGGGTCCACTGCTAGGCCGGAATTTCAGTGAGAAACAGGGTGCTGCCTGCGGTGGACTATTGTGGTAGAGAACATTTGACTACATTACGTTATACGATGGTTGGATTTTGTACTACTACTAGCCATGTGAAGCAGGGTGTAGTCAGTGGTGGTCCAGTCTGGCAGAGTACACATGACTAAATTGTTAATCTTAGGGTCCACTGTTGTACAGGTATTCCTGAGCGATCTGCAGTTGCTAGCCAGCATCTGGGCACGAGTTGTGGGTGCACTCAGGTTGAGGGCCCGAACCAGGATGTTTGGAAGAGGGGCGGGGGCCCACCCATCTCAGAGGGGGGTCCCGCGGAATAGGGGGATCGTATTAGGGTTGTAAGAAAGAAACATGACTTCCTTCATTCCTAACCAGGGGCACGGGGTGGGTAATCCCGTGGAGGATTCTGGGATAGACTCTTGGATAGATTTTTGTCAGTGATTTACTAGGCGTATGCCACTCCTCACTTAGTCCTACCCTCGTACTAAACTTAGGGCATCAGGGTAGCCATATTTTAGAAGCACCAGTTGAGTAATTTTGGCCATCTTTTATCAAGGTATGTTATATATACGTTTAAACAACATATGGCGTTGAAACCATATCAGGCTTTATAATAATGTTTGTAGTTTTTACGAAGTACTGTATAACCAGTATTGCGATGGTAGCAGCACATTTCCTATGCTTGAGTTGCGCAAGAGCTCCTGCCGTCGGGGGGTCCTCATGGCCCTACTGGGTTAACTGTACTGCAGCAGGTGCTCCATTGGTTGGGACCATAAAATCTTACACTATAAGGAACTGACGGCCTCAGTGCAGTCCTTTAGAATTGGGGCGGCAGCCTTAGCTGCAAAGGCAGGCTCATCATCTAACACTATGAGGACAATGGGATACTGATGGTCGGCTGGTTTCGCCTTCATATCAAGCCTGGGTGGCTGTTACATGATGTTTGCAATTTGGTTATGACTGTGCCTGACTTTTCCATTTCTCTCCTGTTCAGTAGGGTGCCCGGCCTAGGTGGTAGGAGTACTGGGGCACTCTTCCCTGACGGTCGTAGAGGGGCCGCTAACAGAGTTTGCCGGCCTGGGAAGGGTCTTGCCCTTGATGGAATCCGAATGGCCTGGTATGATTCCACGCGGGGCGGAGGGCCCCTGTGCTCGGTGAAGAGCCTGGAATGTCTCGGTGAGACAACTCAAGGAGGAATGGGCCGGGTCGTGCTCAGCGAAGGGCCGCCCGCATCCCATTCCACACCAGATTGTTTCCGGTGAGGTGATGTATCACAAGGATGGACCCTGAGCGTAGCCAAGAGCCTGGAATGTTTCAGTGAGGCGGCTAAAAGGAAAGAGGACCGGGTTGTGCTCAGCGATGGGCCGCTCGCGTCACATGCCAGACTGAAGGGTTATCTGTGAGGCAATGTATCACAATGATGGAATGCAGGTAGCAAATACTCCCTGAATCCTAGAATTGTCATCGGTCATTCAGAGTGCAGGTGGGGAAGGTGACGGACCTGTGGGCCCGGGTCACCTTTGTGGCGGTAGAAAGACCTTGGAACAGTAAAATTGACCGACGGAATGGACGGGAGTCCGCCTTTTACTCCTAGGCCAGCACTGAGGGGGGAGACGGTAAGCTCTCCGCTGTAAAATATGGCCCCGGCTGGGGAGGCTAGGGCGACAGGTTACGAGCCTCTTGGGTCCCTGGTCTGCCTGGTGGTCTGAGGGTGGGCCCCTGGAAAGGGCGGACAAGGATCAGAGGTTGGGGACCCACTCCTCATGTGCGCAGGTGGGTTGCACCTTGCGTGGATGCTCTGCATGGAAGATGTGAGTTGGAAGGCCCCTTAGTGCTGGAAGATTAGAATCTGGCTGAAGAAGATCTGGACACTCAATAATAAAATTGTGTTGATAACTGTATATTATGAATTTGAAATGCCTTGTCATGTTTATGAAATGTCAAATATTAAACATGGCCGTTTTACACCCACGCAAATCTCTGTCGATGATTTAATGTGGGTTGTCAGGTATCAGGAGGGAGCGGGGAGCATGCTGGGGGATCCGGGTCCTTTGCACTTTCCTGCAGGGCATGGTCTGTCAAGTCCATGCCCTGCAGCAACTGGAGGTGCATGGATAAGGGGGATACCATGTGCCCCCTGCATGCATTCCTTGGCGTAGAGCCAACAGGGGCCCACTTTGTTTCTTCACTCCCACACTTTTCCTGGCTGGTTCACTGCCATGAAAACTGTGGCAGTGAGGAATCTCCTAATATGCTGGGCGGTGCCACAGTCGCATCGCCAGCATATATGGGGTCTCAGAACGTTTCGAGACCGCCAGGGATTGTGGATCCCTGGAGGCATCAGTGGTTCCATGGCAGTCCAAGCGCCACTGAGCGTTTGGCAACCCATTGGATCGCCATAACGCCCTAAGACTAGTGAGGACATTCCTCTGCTTTAAACCTCCTTGATAGAAACAATGTATTTGCATAAGCAGAGTTATTGGCTTATGAAATCCTAGATGGATCTCGCAATATAAGTGATCTTCCTTGCCTTCGATTTACTGCTAGATTGTATGATGCTCCAAGTTTATAATTCATATATTTGATATGAAACAATTAAAGACAAGAGCAAGAATACCTACGCGATATTTAGATTTTTTTAAAAGCAGCCGGGATGCTCATTCTTGAAGCACGTGCAGTCTGCCGGTAAGGAGACATGGGTGAAAATACGATAAAACTGAGTTTATATTGGAGTTCAAATCAGCTGGAAACGAGATAACACTCGGCCGATAACACACATCATACACTGAAGGGTAGAACTCCTATGAGCAATAGATGAGGCATAGCCAGGATTTGTCTTTCAGGCTGCGCTATTCTAGGTTACACCTTTTTATCTGTTCAGCAAGCAAATGTAAACCAGGCCTCGAGTTTATCTCAAAGTCATTGGGAATCACCTGACATACATTGTTAGGCGCTGTTTGGTTTAGGCTCCTGCATAGGAAGCTTATCGGCGGCCAGGAACCTGCACGTGATTTGCTCCAGCGAAGAAAAAAAAAGAAAAAATAACACGCTTTATCTGAAAAACCTTCAACTTAACAAAGATCGCCCTGTCGAGGTGATTGCATCACGGCGGGAACTTGGTTTACTCCCTGGTTGGGATATAGTTTTAAAAGACCCCCTGCCTCTTGCCGATAATTTATATTCTGTTTACTACTGTGCTTATCACTTGCAAATGAAAGCGTGTATGCGCAAACGTGGAGTGGCCTTAATCAAATGCTCCGAAGGCCACTCTCGACTCTTTTACATTAACGGATCAAAGTACTTCAAACATCAAGAGCGCCTGTCCCTCCCCCATTTCCTCCTACAGTCCCTGTCACCGTGCTTCGTTTAAACAATCACTGATGAACCGACCCGCTCCCCCAGCGTGATTCCACACCCTGAGGTGTCGTTAGCATTACTACTAGACGCTGCACTCCTCTTAAACAGCAGCCGTCAATGAAAGCAGCTACTTAAAATGGGGAAAACAACTCAGCCGTGCATAAGAACACAAGGCCAATCTTGTACAACCTCCAGTGTAAGCAGGAGCTTTCAATCTCTTATCACATAAACACGGAAGCATCTTTGCTTGATTCGGGTAAACACCGCTGACAGCGAGAGTTGCCAAATGATCAAACAGATTTTGCTCTGATGGATTCTCTGGGGTTTACATTCGCATTCCTATGCAAATTAAGCTTTTTAGCCTGTCACTTGTTCAAACACGAAAATGTGATCCTTTTTTTCATCTGTGGCATTGGGGAATAGTTTTAGGAAAGCATTTAGGGGCAACGATAAAAGAAGATATTCTAAAGAAATGTTTTTCCAAAGCAGTGACAAACTGCATGTTCCTGCTAGATTTTGCGTGCATGTCGGGGTATTTTTACAAGGATTCGCGATGTAAGTTAAGTGGCAAGAAAACTGTCATCTACTGTCTGGCGTTCACAACAAGCTATTTAAAACTAATTTTGGCTGTCATAGTCGAAAATTGAATAAAAAAATACTGTATACGAATGGAGCCTGTATGTGCTCTACTTAACTGTGCACAGTTGGAATATATATGAAGTATACATGCTCAACTGCAAAAACACCTCAGCACACCATTCTCAGTTGAAACGTCGACACTGCAAACCATACTGGCCACGGCCAATAAGTATTACAGTGAGGCATAATGTACATCGGAAATTGTTTTGTAAGAATTTATATCACGTTAATTGCTCCAATCAATAAATCCTCCCCCGCACTAAAACCCGGGAAGCCCTTTCAGGTGTAGCTGATAAAGCAGTATATAATGAATCAATTTTTATTATTTAGCGCTCGATTCTAATGATGAATTCTACTTTCTCTTTTGATAGGAATGCTTTCTTCGTTCAATGACTGTACAATGAGAGTCACTTGTTAAATAACGATGGATGGACAATTACTGTCTGCAATTGGCTGCTCTGTCCCCTATCTCCAACCTCTACCGGGCACCTGCTGCTAAGGAACAGACCCCATCTCCCTGCTGTGTATTTATCCTGTTCGGCAATCCCATACCAGCGCATGCGCACCCAACCTTGGTTACACTTGATACTCCTTTGCATCTCTCTGACCCACTTGTGCCATATTGTGACTCTCCAGTAAGTTCTCCACCACCCCTGCACGTGTCTTGTATGGCAATTTCATAAACACCCTTCAATACCTCTCTTTCAGCATGCTCATAAACCCTCAATCAGTAACTTTCAAGGCTCCAGAAGCCCCACCTTTCTGTATTTCTTTGGCACCTGAGTCCATCCACCAGTGTTGCATTTGGCTGCCAAGAAAAATCTATTTCACTGCCCTCCAGTACAGTACTACTCTCAGTCCATCAGCTCCTCAACCATCTTCTTCCTAAAGAGCAAACTATAGCAAGTGCAGCTAGTGGTTAACTTTTTGGCCACGGGACCGAGAGAACTAGGTTTGACTCATGGCTTGAACACTTGACTACATTTTTTGTCTTGTAAAAATCATGTTAGATGTCTATGCTGCTGATTCCTTTATCTGTTGAAAAGGGGGAGAATCCAGATACAGGCTGACCCAGTGTCGCGTAGTTCCTAGGAGTCCTCCAGGACCTGCATGTTTTGGATGATCTCAACCGAGGACTAGGTGTCTCAGCTGCTTCCAGACACCCCCAAAGGAATATGGCAGCCGTTAGATCAACTCGCTCTACAGTGCCCCTACCACCGCCCTGTATTCTACAGTGGTGTAGGTAGTGTTACGTGGCCTATAGGGCCATTGTTGTTTTTCACTAACTTAGCATGAGCTTGTTGCAGCTTCCATGCTGCTTTGCACACATTACTAAGTAGTTTATGCCACTTGTTCTGTAGCAGCAGTCACTAGGTACATGAATAAAATGAATGATGCTATCTTAGCTAATGCTGCTACGAAGGCGGGAACAGAGTTTCCCCAAGGTTTTCCTTCATGTTATACATACCACTTGTCAACAGATGAAATTTTATTTGCTACTATTCAGTGTGTTGTGGATTGGCTGATTCCCAACAAGGAACGCAGACTTTCTTTAATCATAGCTGCACATGAAGGCATTGCTTCTGCACATGCTGGTGTGAATGCAACTGGTTCTCTTTTGCAGCAGCGTTTTTAGTGGCATGGTTTATACCAACAGACACATAATATGGCCTGGTATTGCCGAGTCCCCTCCCCGGACGTGGCCAATATAACATTGTCCCTTCCCTCAGAGAACATCAATAATCAGATCTAACACCATTTCTTTGGATTAGGGGTCGCTAACCCTGGCCGAATTTATTACAAATTAATAAAACACATTATTAATAAATCATAATCAAAACTGGAAAAATGTACATATACAGAGAAAACCCAAAACATATCCAAATAGATTTCAAATACAGAATTGGATGCATTAGAATGGCTGACCTTAACAAGAGTCTAATACAAAGCCATACATAACCTAGACTGGCATGTGTACAATTTTATTTTCTGCTTATCTTTGATGAGCCTACGTGCAAGGTCATGACTGTTCCCAACTAGTTACCAGGTCCCCCTTTACAGGAGTGACCTTGCGCAGGAGGCCCGTGTCCCCACTAGATTACGTGGGTGCCCCCCACGCCCTTTCCTTGCACCTCCCAGGGGCTGATGTTGTGCCAGGTTGTCGCCCAATGCGCCAGCACAGAGGTTGGCCCAAGCGGCCAACCGGAAGCAGGACTTCCTACCCCCGTGCCCTTCAGTTTACAGGCCATAACTGCCCCCTGGAGTGTGATGAGGGGACACTGTCCCCCCCCAGGCATCCCCGTTAAATAGTGAGATGTCTACTAATAGAAGTAATTATTTTCTAGCAACCATGACCTTACCGCAGACCAAGGATACTCAGAGACATAAACATGAAAAGATTTATATTTCTTGTGAAAAAAGGCATATTAAACATTCTTTGAACTTTTATTAATGACCTAACAAGCAATATTTTTTAACAAGCCCGACTTAACTATCTCTAAACCTTGTTGCCTCAGGGGTTGGTGGCTGGGGAAATAAGAATCCTAAGCAGGAGGCTCCCTGGAGACTTCCGTGAGCGGGCGTGCGGTGACTTCCTGGCAGAACGTCAGAGAAAGAGACTCTTCTTCCACCCTGCCGGGGCTCTTAAAGGGGTCTGAACCCCCGAGCCGGCTGGTACTGGTCCCGGCTAGATCTGGGACCGTTCATGTCGCGTTTGCCCCGGATAAAGGCTGCACTGGTATTGCTGGCACTGGTGCCTCAGGACCCGGGAAGGCAGGGACCACAGGCACGTATGTCTATTCCTGCTGGCACTGGGGCCTCAGGACCCGGTATGACAGGGGAAATAGGCACAGGTATGGCTATTGGTAATGGGACCACTGGGTTGGGGATGGCCGCAACTACCGGCTCTAAAGAGACTAGTAGTGGCCTTGTTGGGATCTCTGGGACAGCCCCTCCCTCCCTGCTTTTTCTTTGATCTCCGTGGTACCGGAGGAATAGTTGCCCTGGGTGCTACATTAGGGCACCTGGGCCTGTCCGCTGTGCCTTCTTGTCCATCTACCCTTCTGGTGAGGTCTGCCCGGTCTGGTTTAAATCACTCATGGTGCGCATCATATTCTCCATCCACTGCTCCATCCTGGATGGAACCTGCCCTCTTTTTGCTTTTGGCACCATTGCACATGACACCTTGCCCAAAACGTTCGGTTCTCACCCCAGGAACTACTCTTGATGCCTCTGCACCCAAGCAACACTTCTACTGCTCACAAATAATAGACATCAGATACTAGTATTGACCCAAAAATGCACCCCGCTACCCAACTGCCTCCACGAGTAGGCTCAACCTGACTGCAAAACAACCCTTGTAGCGGAATGCCAAAGCAATATCAATACAACATTTGACCCTTGAGCGCCCACAGCTCCCTGCGTTATGCAGCAGATTCCCCACAACACCCAATTACCTCCCTATATTGCAGGACCCCAGACCGCATCTACAGCAAGAGCCACTCCCACACATTCAAGAATGTGGGGCAAGTGAGGATATCCTCCAACACGCGTGGCTCCTGGTCTGTGCTTCCTGGTCCTGCACGAGGAAGATGAAGGGAACTGATTCTCATATGCCTCAGACGCCGGCCCCACTCTTCAATCTCTGCCTATGAACCCGGAGAAGCGTGTGGCAGAGGCTCCAAATACGCTGGTAAGACCACTGGCAAAATGCTTCCTCGATCCCCGCCTTGTGAGCCTGGGAAGCGTGTGGCACGAAAATTCCCCCGTGCTCTGTAAGAAAATACACAATATTAGCTCCTTATGCCCCTGCCACTTGGGGCAGAGGCTCCGATATGCGGGTGAAAACCACCAAAGTAAGTCCCCCGTCGTCCATGCTCTCCCCCGCTGATCGGCTACACCACCTGCACAAACAAAATGAAAAGAAAGAAGAATCCTTAGCAGGAGGCTCTCTGCAGACCTCCATAAGCTGGCTGGTCGGGCGTGCGGGGACTTCCTGGCAGAAGGGCAGAGAAAGAGACTCTCCTTCCGCTCTGCTGGGGCTCTTAAAGGGGTCCAAACCCCCGAGCCACCTGGAACAGGTCCCGGCTAGATCCGGGAACGTTTGTGTCACGTTTTCCCCAGAAGCACTTGAACAGCTTCCGGGGCAAGGGCACTTAGTCAATGGGTGAGGGTGGGGAGGGCGGTATGCCCGCATGTCATCAGTGCGGGACCCACCTCCCCCCCTCGTGAGGGACATTTTGACGGGGACTAGCACAACCGCCATATTTGCGGCATAACCGAGTTCCCTGTGTCACCGGGATAATATGTTATTTCGTGTGCCATTTGTTAACAAATTAAGCCTTCTACTGTTGCATGCCCACCACATACTCAGCTTTCCATCTCTAATCAGCCGTTTGGCTATATTTATCTTGTGCACAGCAGTCCATTGACTTCTGACACTGCTTTTAAATACACCTTAGTTGCAGTGGATTTGTGCACTAGGTTTCTTTGGGTTTAACCTCAATGTAGTGCTGATGCCTGAACTGTTATTAAAGATTTGCGTGTCTTTGTCGGGACGTTTCGTTGTGGCATCTTCCATTTAGATCAAGGTCCCTGTATTTGCCTCTAAGGCTTACCGGGAGGCAATGAAGTCTCTGGGGTTGCAGGTGCAATATTCCTCTCCATATAAGCCCAAGGGCAATTCAGTTGTGGAGCGGATGAAGTGTGACTTAAAGCAATCTTTGGCAGCTAGAGTCTTAGGTACTGGCAGAGGTTGGCTGACTCATTTGCACGGAGTCCAACGTGCACTAAATAATCTCTATAAAAAATCTCTGTTTGGGTGGACCTCATACGAAATGCTCTTTGGCATTAAAATATTTGTGCCAGTCCTTGATGGTCTAGACGTTGTGGCGGCTGCCGCAACCTTGGACGTAGATAACCATTTTGCTATGTTACAGGAACGACAACAAGCTCATGATTCACAAGCGAGAGCACAGTTGCCCTCTTCTGCAGATCCAGCGGTGCTGATTCCTGTTTCTGGCTGGCTTCCTAAAGTTGGAGATCTGGTCCGTGAAAAGGTGGAAAACAAAAAAAAGAATTTGGCCCATCCTAACGTGTACCGTTCAGAGTCCTTAGCTTGAAAGGCACCCACACTGTGATCTTGCCTCCCTTACCTGGTCTTATGGACAATCGTTGCCTTTCAATCGAACATGTCAAGTTACACCATATGGCGATACTGAATAGTATGCCTCAAAGCATTCCACGTCAAGAACTTTCACTGAATCCGATGACTTCTGTTTCTTCAGTCACTCCCCAGGAATTACAAGGAAAGATGGAAACTTCAATTGGTTTATTACAAGTTTTTCCTTCTACATCCACAGCGGTGGATATTGAGTATGATTCTCCTCTAGTTGAAGTCATAATTGACATTCCTGACGGTACCATACCCGAAACATCTGATGCAGCACATCCACCGCTGTTTCAACTGGGGTCCAGTTGTTATTATATGGATCGCAATAGCTTCTCCTCTGGCACATCTTCCTCTTCATCTTCTGTGCAGGATACCCCTACCGTACCAATGCCATAGGGCCTGATTCACAGAACTAACTTAAGACAAAATCCTAAACTTACTACCATTTTGGTATTCAAAGAAGGCACTTACTCATTTTGGTATTCACAGAAGGCACTTACTCATTTCGGTATTCACAGAAGTTAGGATTCCTAACTTTAGGACTCTTAAAAGCCTTCTTTGAATACCAAAAGTCTTAAAATTAGGATTTTTCTCACTTTAGTAGTAATAAAGTTAGGACTCCTAACTTTAGGACTCCTAAATGCCTTCTGTGAATACCGACAGTCTTAAAATTAGGATTTTCTCAGTTTAGTAGTAGTAAAGTTAGGACTCCTAACTTTACTACTCCTAAACTGAGAAAAATCCTAACTTTACTACTTTAGGTATTCACAGAAGGCATTTAGAAGTCCTAAATTTAGGAGTCCTAACTTTACTACTACTAAACTGAGAAGAATCCTAATTTTAAGACTATCTGTATTCACATAAGGGATTTAGGAGTCCTAAAGTTAGGAGTCCTAACTTTACTACTACTAAACTGAGAAAAATCCCAATTTTAAGACTTTCGGTTTTCACAGAAGGCATTTAGGAGTCCTAAAGTTAGGACTCTTAACTTCTTTGAATACCGAAATGAGTAAGTGCCTTCTGTGAATACCAAAATGAGTAAGTGTCTTCTGGGAATAACAAAATGGTAGTAAGTTTACGATTTTGTCTTAAGTTAGTTCTGTGAATCAGGCCCTTAACCTCCTGTTTCAAAAAGACTTACCTTGTCCCACCCTGGACATATATTTAGATGGTGCTTACAATGATATTCCTCATAATGTTGATCGGATTTGTGACTGTATTTTTCCTGCTCTTTAATGGCCCTTATTTACCTGAAAGGTATGCTGTGAACTTGGTTGATGGAGGTCTGGCCCATCACACATAGTTTCACATGATGAAAAAAGACCAAGCTCATGTCAATATCTCAGCGTATTCTGATGTTGATGGTGTCATCTGGGATAAAGTTGCTGTCCATATTCATGGCCCAATGGAAATTTTGAAAATTCCATACATCTTCCGCGTTTCCTTAGGAGAAGTGGACTTGCTTGACATCCATTCTGATGACAGTGATGCTCATGTCGCTCATTCGCTATTTTCTAATTTAAAATATTATGCTGCATTTGGCACTGTAGATTTATATTTAAATTCAGCAAATCATGCAGATTTATTTTGTTATCAGCATTACTGCCATCATTTCTGGCACAAGACAAAAACCCAGAGACCCTTTTTTAATTATACCCAATGGGAGCATTGCCCAACACCATTAGTGGGAAGTTTGAAGACCCAGCATAGTAAATTTGTGTATTTTTCTGGTTACAATCTATCTAACCCACAATCCTATTTTTATAAATTGAAGATGCCGCCCCAATCTAAATGTATGTTGACACAAACTAAACTAGTTTCATCCATGTCCTTCAGGAAGGATTTGTTTGAGAAGGGTTATGAGCATTGGAAAGACACAATTGATTTAAAATCCATTTGGGGTATTAAAGATTGGCAAGTGCAGGGCACAGAAGCTTTGCATCGGGCTTGTTTGACACTGTCTCAAATCTTCTTTTTAAATGACACAGTACAACAGACTACTTGGTTTGGTTTAGCAACAACCAAAAATCTAAATACACCCTCCATTCTATCATTAGCTACATATGATACATGGCAAACACTTACCAACTATACAACTGAAGACTTAGAGGTCTTATTTCAAAATGGCACACTTAACTCTTCCGATATGGATCTCTTGGGATGCTTAGTTTAGCCAAGAACTTCAAATGCATGTCAATTACATTTTCTGAATACTACAAAGGGTGTTACACAAAGTAGACCTGATCGACGTTTCCCACATTCGCAAACAGTTACCACATATTCTGTGGGTAACTTATGTCAACAATCATTAGAACATTCCTAATTGTCTCCTGTGAAACAACACTGTTCTCATTTATCAGGTGACATTGATTTAAATGATTTTCTTTTAGGTCCGAAGGCCTCTCGAACAAAATGTTTTATTTATTCTGCATATAATGAAATTTGGAAACTGTCGCATATGGAAGCTGCAGTGCGCCACTGTCAAATCAACCAGGCTAATTTGGAAAAAGTTCTTGCAGTTGTCGATAACAGCATTAATACACTGTCTTCTCATATATATACTTTAGATAATATTGTTTCTTCTGTCATTGACATTGTTCAACGTGAAGTGTCTATTCGTATCGTGGTCAAAATCAGTTACGCTGGTGATGCGGTTTGCTTGGACCTTGCAAACATTAAAAAAATGGAACAGTGCCATTGGATTGTTTGATTGCTTCTGAACTGTTTTTACCGTTTAATATGACTGGTAAACAGAAATTAATGTCCATGAAAGATGCCACATACACATTGTTACATATTGAACAATTAGAAAAGGTACCGTTTTCGGTAGCCAAGACTAATTCAGAGCTGTGGTTAATACATGGTGTGGACACCAAACTGACAGGGAGTGACGACAGACGCCAGAAGCTGCTGCTGTATATCGCGTGCAGCAGAGTGCTCTCTCCCATGAGCTGCGAGAGTCACAGGAGCCGTGAGTGCCTTAAAACGCGGCAGGAATGGCAGGGCATTGCTGAGAGCAGCGGCGGGAGCCGTGAGTTGCTCTCCGGTGCGGCGGGAGCAGCGAATTGCCTCCCCTGAACCGCAAGTGCCTTCCAACGCGGCAGGAATGCAGCAGGAGCCTCAGGGCATTGCTAAGAGCGGCGGCGGGAGCGGTGAGTTGTTTTCCGGTGCCATCCAGTGTAGTGTTGTGTGCAGTCCAGGTTTTGGTTGTGCCTGAGCGTGCAGCAGCAGGTGCAGTAACGGTCGGCGGCTGCAGCAGCGGTGGCCACAGGAGCTTCCCGGTTTTCTGGTGTGAGCCATCCTTCACCAAAAACTGCAAACAGCGGCAAAACTGCAATTGCGGCCGGAACGCCTCGGACCTCCGGGAATTCCGTGCAGGAGCAAGCGGAGTTGGCAGCAGCGGCTAGAGCGTCTCCCTTGCAGCAGCCGTAGGATCTCTCTGGTCTCCCGGTTGGGTGAGGTGAGCCACAAGTCCTCTGCAACAGTGCCGCAATAGTGCTGCAATCTAAAAAAAAGGCTCCAAGAGGTCCTGAAGGTTTTGAAAGTCTTCTTGCTCCTTGTTCCCCCGTGATTCTACTTGCCATTTACGACTTCAGCCATTCCCCCTTCCATCTACTCTCAGGCAACGAGGGTCGGGAGAGGGAAGTCACAAATCCACAAAAGCAGCCAAAAAGAAACTACGGAGTGCCAGATAGCGCAGAACAGGCTCCTTTTCCTGATTTTCTGTGCACCGGTGTATGTCCCAACACGTATATTCCGAGAGTTAGAAACCTCAGTTAGAAATCTCATATGAAATACAGGGCGACCCCGTGTAGCGTTGAAGAAACTCTATGCATCCCCGGACGATGGGGGCCTGGCGGTTCCAAACCAGGAACTCTACTATCTAGCGGCACAGCTGCAGTGGGTAGCCGGCTGGCTGAGTGGGAAGAATTTGGGATACCGCTACAGACTCCACGGTCTGGACACGAATGCAATTCCACACACTGTTTCACCCATTGACCAAGACTCCCTATCCGTCGCAGTTACATTTAGCAGTAGCACGCAAATGCTATGTGAGAAGCTTGAAACTCACTAGCGCTGTGATACCATATGCCCCCAGTACTTCCATTGCTAGGAACACCCAGGGATAGAGATGTAGTCATGGAGGCAGCACTGGAGCACTGGGTACAGGCTGGGGTGGACACAGTGGGAGACCTATATGTAGATCGGGCTTTAGTTCCCTTTGAGATATTGGTCGCAGACACGGGTCTTCTGGCAGGACAGTTTCTCCTACATGCATCAATCATGCACACATTAATGGGGGCTTGGGGAGACCTCTCCGGGGAGTTGCTGATGCACTTACTGGTGCAATATTTGCACGTAATGGGAAATGGCTCCCATGTGGTTCATTGGCTCGTATAGGCACTCCTCACCCATACGCAGTGTTCTTCCCAGAGCCTACGAGACAAATGGGCGGTGGATAGGATACAGACATGGACAGATAAGGAATGGGCAGTAGTGCTGGCTGGCACCACAAATATGCCGGGCAATTCCCGCTTCAAGCTCATACAACTTTATATTATACACCCCTCATATCTGTCACCTAATAAACTTAACCGATACCTCGAAGCGACGACATTCGCATGCCCGAGATGTACACTTGTGGGCGCAGACCTCCTACACATGCTAAGGTCATGCCCCAGACTGCAGACATATTGGCACACTGTGACGTCTACCCTGGCGGAAGGCGATGGCATGGAAAGGCAGTACACATGGGAGACGTGCATATTGGGTCTCTATAAAAGGACGAAGCAACCTAAGGTCCCCTCCAGGTTTTGGGACCTTGGGCTTATCACAGCGAAGAGGTTAATCACTAAGTGTTGGAAATGCAGCGAACCTCCGCAAGCGGCACACTGGCGCAACTCTTTTGATAACTGGGCAAAAGCGGAAAGCACAACCGTTTATAGGGAGAAACGGCGGGACTACGGATATACCCCATAGTACAGTCCTGGGATGACACCCTGAAGGCTTTTCATCAAGTGTGCCTTCGAAGAGGAGTTAGCTAGACATACCCCTCCTGATCCTGCCTACAGGAGTGGTGATACCGGGGGCTGTGAGCCCGTGCGATCTCTTTCTGCCTGGTACCTATATACAGAACACTTTAGTCACACCACATTGACGCGTTGCTGTTCCAAATACTAACAGCCCTGCTCCTGCTATGCCGCGGGCCTGACACTGGCATTGTACAGGGTACTGACTCTCCCCTCCCCGAAAGATCCTGACCACATTAGCGGCATGCTTCCTGGCTCCCATACAAGACATACCCCAAAACCAATGACTCGCACTAGCTGTAGCACACCAATGATCTCTTTATTTGCTTATCACTCTTTTCCTTCTCTTTTGCTTTTGTTATCTTGTGTCTCATTAATCTTTTAGAATTTGACGGTTGTTATAATGTTACGAATATCGAAACGTGCATACACTGCCCTATACCTATTCGCATCTGTCTGCGATAATGTTTCGGATGAAACGTCCTGTAACTGCTTACTGATACAGGCCAATGGAGGCACACAGATAAGATCATACCCTTTGCATTGAATCAACGGACAGCATGGCGAATAGTTCTTATGACCGTGATGCTGTATACTCTCTGAAGTTCCTCCTGATTCATGAACCCTTTTGATCATCCTATACCTTGGGCCTTGATGTGGTTCGCTGTTTACAGATGCACCCTCCCCTCCTAGATGGACCTACTACTTATTAGACATGTGATTACTCAAATGACACACCCTTGTGTGCATATTTGACTTGTATAATGTGAAACATGTGTAATATACTGTTGCAAATTGTTGTTTATACTGAATATTTCTGTATGGCTACGGGATGTTATGTTAAATTTTCATATCTATTACTATGGTATGTACTATGCGCAAAGAACGAAATGCAATAAAAGATATTCAAACAAAAAAAACAAGCTTTTGCCACATATTTCAAAACTTTAGTTACTTCTCTTCCAAACAGGTCTCTGTGGGCAGCCATCTCCAGTATGTAAACTTAGCCTTAGCTGCATATGTGCCAATGTTATTGCCACTGTTCAAAACTGTAGCTACTTCTGTTTACATTTTTAAGACTCAAAGCCATCTGTACTCTTGCACTCTTCAAGATATGTTCTCTCTCTCTCTCTCTCTCTGTTTTTCACTCAGGCCTTGAATACAATTGGGCCGCTAATCCTATTTTAAGTTTAAAATTCCGAATGTACCTGAATTTTTATTATCTTTCAAGAGGTTTTACCTTTGGATTTCACCAGGTAAATCCCAGCAGAAAATCAGGGGGTAAGTAGAATAAAATACTTATTTGTGCGTCATGAACTTCATAAAAATGTGAAATTTGCATGTAATGTATGTATTCCTTACACAGAGGGCTGCAACTCAGAGGTGGGTGCAGATTATGCATCTCCTTATTTCTACATTCTGCAAAATAGTGTTAGGGGAGCACACTTTGCACCTCTTTGTAATAATTAGGCCCTCACTTTCCTTCACCTCCTATCTTGCTATTTTCATTCCATTTGTAACTTAGATATAGCCCTGCCATACGTTCAAACAAAAACACTTGCAATATCAGCTATCAGTCACACATATATTTGCAGAGTTATTACCCTTCCTAACAACTAAGGAGATACTTGAACATTTTGGCACAGCTCTGTAGACTAGGCCACTATCCAAAGTTCAAAACTTAATAAAAACGCACACTCACTCATCCACATAAAAACAAAGTAGATTCCGGTGTGAGATAGAAACATGGATAGTCATCTCCTGGACGAAGAAAAGATGCAACATCGCTATGCTACTTGTAGACCCCGTGCAATAAGAGCGCTATTTAACAGATGAGGAACTAACTTATAGTGTACATGGTTTAGAAGCACATTTGGTCAAAAAATTTATGGTTTTATTTACTTTATCTTTGTAGTTTTGTATACTGAAATCAAGGTCGTATGGCTATCAAAGCGCATTGCACAGACAAGAAAAATGTGAGTCTGAACATAAAATAAAGACAAGAATGAGAAAAAAAGATGAGGAACAGCAATATTTAAAACAAAGTACACATGGGAAATCAACTTTCAAGAGAATAAAGAGAAAATGTGTATGCACCATTTTCAAAATGTTTAGACTAAATATTAAATTGTGGTGAATTCAATCAGTGTTTCTTCCCCCAGATAGTAATTTATTCACACATTCATCACATGAACTTAAGCAAGAGCAAGAGCTTTCACTTAACTTTGCATTTGTTTTCTTTTCATGTCTGCATTTGCCATTTACAGGGTGCTTCTCATGCTCATCAGAAAGGTCCTATGTAAATCGAGCTCATGCAGACACCCTGAGCGAGGTCAGTGACAGAATGCGCCGCCGTCCAGGCGCACACCTTACAGGGAGCTGTGCCAGCCAGCCTGTTTCAGTCAGTGCCCCTGGAAGGTTTTGTTTGCTCACTACTGGGGGTGGTGCCCAAGAAAGGTCCAGGTGAATTTTGCTTAATACAGAAGCTGCCCATCCCAAGGGGCCAGTCTTTTAATGAGGCAATTGATGGTATGTCAGATATGTTTTCCTGGATCAGTCGATTGAGATGCATTAGGAACAGGGATAGGGCAACTTACTGGCAAAATCAGACAGTGTCTGCATTCAGGCTTCTCCCCGTGCACCCTCAGGATTTTTATCTGTTAGGTTTTCAGTTCAAGGGGAATTATTATATGGATAAATGCATTCCAATGGGACGCTCTGATTCATGCTTCTATTTTGAGAAGTTCAGATTCTCCCTCAAACGGGTTTTCAGGCAGAGAGCGTGCCATCCGTGGGTGATTTTCTTTTCCTCGTCTCGCCTGACTCACCAGAATGTGGAGAGGGGTTGCAGTCTTTCTGTGAATTAATGAGTGAGCCTGGAGTTCCCCTAGCGCAAGGCAAGACTGTGAGACAGACAATGGTCATAGACTTCCTGGGTATTGAATAGGACTCTGAAGCAGATGTGTCACAACTTTCACAGAGAAAGGTTTTGCCTTCTATCAGGCCTTGAAGGGGTGTCTGAGTAAGCATAAAGTCACTTGCACCAGTTGCAGAAGACAGTTTGGCACCTCAATTTTGCTTTAAGGATCATTCACATTCGATGGCCATTTTTATGATTGTTAGACCTGGCACCATTGGCGTGAGTCTCCCTTCCATTTTTCGCTTTTCTCTCCTCTGTGTTGGCTGTTGTTAGATGCTCTGGGCGCTGTGCCACTGCCATTCAGTGCCACAGCGCGAATGCTCCCTATTGTAAATTGACTGTATGAATTGGTATAACCCTAATTGACCCAAGGAACTTGATAGGAAAGTTGAATTTAATATGCCTGAGTTCCAAACATTAAAGTGCATCTTTTAATGACGATTATTTTTATATTCTGTGTTTAAAACTACCACTTTTGGGAAGTAGGTATTTTCTAGCCTAAGCCTTCCAGTGTGCTCTGTTGTTATGTGTATTGGCTGTCTGGTTTTGGAGGGTCAGGGCAGGCTGAGACGGACCTAGATGGAATGGAGCGATCTGAAGTTGGAGTATAGGAAGGGGTGACCCTTTGATCTGAGCAGGGCTGTGCGTGGCATGGTGAATGATGGCTCCACCTCCCACTGTGCATCTGAGGGCTGACCCCCTCTCCCTTAAAGGCAGGATGCAGCCTTGTAAATAAAGTGCTCCAGGACGACACCAAACTGCTTCTGGCTGGGTTCAGTGATTTGTGACTTTTCTGAGAACAAAGACTTTTGGGGTATAAAGATCTGTGCTGAAACCCCTGAACGGTATGCTACTTCGGAATGTCAAGACAAACCTCTGTCTGTGTAACTAGAGGGAAAGGACTCTGAAAGTTTCATCCTTCTTGCTGAAGCAACTAACCAAGGGCCTGATTTGAGCTTGCCTCCTGCCAAACTCTCAGGGACATTAGACTTCAGCCATCAGCCGTACGGATTCCTATTTGAGGGGTATTCTACTCGCAGGTGAGGCCTCTGTTGAGAATTCCAGAGCCTCTGGTTCTACTGCGGGGAACGTGGGCTGAAAGTCATCGCATCGCTATTTCGGGCAGCTGCAGCTGAGGAGCTGTTGTTGCCAATAGCCCGCATTTGCCTCTGTTACCAAAGTCATCGTGATCTCTATTGTGGACCGCTACAGCTGAGAAGCTGTGCCGCAGAGTGCCCGCATTTGTCGTCCTACGTCCTACGAGAATCATCGAAATCGCTATTGTGGGCCGCTGCAGCTGAGGAGCTGTGCCGCTGAGTGCTGGCATTTGCCGTCCTACGACATTCATCGCAATCGCTATTGTGGGCCTCTGCAGCTGAGGAGCTGTGCCGCTGAGTGGCCGCATTTGCCGTCCTGCGAGAATCATCACAATCGCTATTGTGGGCCACTGCAGCTGAGGAGCTGTGCCACTGAGTGCCCGCATTTGCCGTCATAAGAGAATCATCGCAATCGCGATTATGTGCCGCTGCAGCTGAGGAGCTATGCCACTGAATGTCCGCATTTGTCATCCTACGAGAATCATCACAATCGCTATTGTGGGCCGCTGCAGCTGAGGAGCTGTGCCGCTGAGTGCCCGCATTTGCTGTCCTACGAGAATCATTGCAAACGTTATTGTGGGCCGCTGCAGCTGAGGAGCTGTGCTGCTGAGTGCCCGTACTAGTCACCACTTCGAGGATCTTATCTTGTTATTACCTGCGTGTGCCGCTAGGCGCCCGCCTTTAAGTCCCGTCCCAAGATTATCAGGAGTGCACGCCGCGGACTGCTACAGCTGGGAGCTGTGGCCGCTGCGAGTCAGCCTGTCATCACAGTGACTTCCTTGTGAGGCTGCGGGCTAAGCCCCTTGAAATCTCAGGTACATTGTGCATCACCGGGTCGCGTGGACCCCGGCCTCGAACTAAGTTTGTTCCGCAAGCTTTTTGAGTCCTCTATTGCTTTTGAAGTGAATCTGTAATTATGTGCATTGTGGTTTCTTGATCGCTTTTAAGCCATGTGTGAAGCCTATATAAAGATACTTATTTGTCTATAGCTACAATCACAATAATAATTTACACAGGGAGCACTTGCACTTTGACACTGATCAGCAGTGGCAAAGTGCCCAAAGCATCTAAACCAGCAAAAACAAAATCCAGCACAGCGTCAAAAATACAGGAGGCAGAGGCAAAAAGACAGGGAAAA
Source organism: Lissotriton helveticus (assembly GCF_964261635.1). Taxonomy (NCBI): domain Eukaryota; kingdom Metazoa; phylum Chordata; class Amphibia; order Caudata; family Salamandridae; genus Lissotriton; species Lissotriton helveticus. The sequence goes on from NC_136068.1 coordinate 1,218,848,647, forward strand.
CCACGCCAAAGATGCCAGGTCTAACAACACCCCAGAATACAACACTCCCAGATCTCTCAGGAATTGCGGTAACAAGACACACCTTTTCACTCATTCTCTTGTATTCGTCCACAATAAGATCTGACAGAGACATGAAACAGTTTAAAATATTTATTTTAATTAACATGCCCTAACATGCAGTATACGTGCCACAACAAGCAGGAAAATGCATATACAAATAGAACTCACTATTAATTTGACGTAAAGATGCAGAAATTTGGTTTGATGTTATATTTATACCGACCCTATTAGTCCATTTAATGGCGAGTTTATCACAGTCGTCCATTTTTAAACTATTTAAACATGAATATCCTTCACTAATGACTGATTTAGTTCTATCAGAGTATAAACAGTTTAAAATCTCTGATTGGTCAGCTTCTTTAATTTTCATTTTCCGCACTAAAAAATCCCTCAGTTGTACATATTTGAAATACATGCCATCATCCAGTTTATATAAAGCTTTTAGAGACGTAAAGTCTAAGATGCCTTCGTGCGCGAAGAGATCTCCCAGCTTACACACCCCACGTCTAGCCCAGGTAGTTCCAGCCCCATCTGAGAAGATTCCAGGAAGACCTGGGTTGTCCCACAAGGGTAAATCTGAATGAAAAAAGCCATACTTCATAATAGTATTCCAAATGGCAATAATTTCTCTAGCAGTCTTAAATTTAACTTGCTTGAAAAAGTTAGGATCGTGAATTCTTAATAAAAAATAATTACTATCGGAGCCTAGCATAAATTGATAGAAAAAAAACATAGGCAATTTAGTGTTAAGCAAGCTTCGGAGACGAGGAAAAAAGTAGCCAGAAAATATAGTTTAAAATCAGGGAATTTTAATCCACCTTTCTCAATGGGTAATTTCAGTGATTGAATTGATCTGCGAGCTTTCTTATAGCCCCATATAAAGCTACTACAAAGTCCATCAAGTCTTTTGAAAAAATTGTTGTTAAGTCGAAGGGAAATGCATCTAAATAAATATAAAAATTTGGGGACCCATTTCATTTTGATTAGATTAATCCGGCCGACTAGACTCAGCGGGATTTTATGCCATTTTTTGAAAGACAAAGCCATTTCTTTTAAAAGTGGATTATAAGAGCAATTAGATCCCCCAGTTTATCTGATATTTGTATTCCAAGGTACAAGGCGTTAATACAAATACCATGGACTGGGACCAGTGGTTTGTAGTTAACTATAATTTGCGTCTTTTCTAAGTTCAATCTGTACCCTGAGACCTTCCCAAATTCTTCTGATTCTTTAATGATCTCCGGTAATGATTTAGCTATATCAGTTGTAAAGATGGCTATGTCATCCGCGTATGCGGGTATTTTTAGATCGTGTCTGCCAAAATGAAAAGGGATAATATTTGTCTGTATCAGAAGTGCATTTAAGAATGGTTCTAAAGAAAGGGCGAACAGCAGGGGTGAAAGAGGACACCCCTGCCGGGTTCCTCTTGCTATCCGAAAGTTAAGGGAGTCCCTACCAGCATAGCTTATCTTGGCTGTAGGTTGGTCATATAAAGATCTGATCCAGCCAATGTAGTTATTTTGAAAGCCAAATGCCTTGAGTACAGCCCATAGATATTCCCACCCCACTCGGTCAAATGCTTTCTCTGCATTAAGCATTATCATACCGAGTGGGGTGAGCTCAGTAGAAGCAACGTCAAAGGCTGTGATAGCCATATTGACGTGTGTCGTTGTATCTCTCCCTGTAACAAACCCATGCTGTTGAGTATTAACCAGCTCTGGCATACAGGGAGCTAACCGAGTGGCCAGTATCTTGGCAAAGGCCTTGGCATCGGAATTAATTAGAGAAATGGGCCTGTATGACCCACAATCGTTAGCTGGTTTCTGTTTTTTTTTTTTTAAATACAATTTTAGCTATGTTCCAAGAAGCTGGGGCTTTCCCTGTTTCTCTAATAGAATTGATAACTAAGCTAAGAAGGGGAAATAGTTCCTCTATACAAATTTTATAAAATTCAATTGGGAGCAAGTCTTCCCCTGCCGCTTTGCCGGACGGGAGAGAAGCAAAAGCTGATCTTATTTCGGTAATAGAGATATCATCTTCTAAATGATTAAACCTCTCACCATCATTTTGATTAGCCAGATTTTTATCAATATATGATATAATAGGAGCATTTGAAGGGGAGTTCTCAGGTGTATATAGCCTAGTGTAATAGTTAACAAATTGATCTAATATATCTTCTGGTTGAGTGTGACACATTGCATTAGCGTCTTTAATAACTTTAATTATAGTTTTGGCCTTCTTATCTGCTACTTTATATGCTAGTAGTTTTCCTATTCTGTCGCCACTTTCATACTGCGAAAGATGAAATTGATGTAGCTCCTGGCTATGTCTCTCAATCATAGTCTTTTTAGAAGCCGACTTCAGATTAACCAAAGCCATCTTTATCTGGTCAACATTGGATGTTTCCTGTTGCAATGCCTGTACTAGCTGACTTTCCAGAGATAAAAGGCTGTATGTAAAAATTTTAATCTCTTTCGATCTTTCTGAGTTTTGCCGTAAAACGTATTGTTGTGCAAAACCCCTGACGCTAGCTTTGCAGGCTTCCCAGACATGTATTACTGCCGCAGAGTTTAAGTTGATCTCTATAAACTCGGAAATATGTAGTTTAAGTTGAGCAATAAAAATTGAATCTGAAAACAAATATCTCGGAAGAGTGAATTGTCTGATCTCTTGTTTTTTAGTCAGTATGTTAATTTCTATCAGTATAGGATTGTGATCAGATGTCACTCTAGGACATAGTTCTATTGTACAGTTATTCAAAATTCCATCAGCTGCCCAAACCATATCAATTCGAGAGCACAATTTATGAGGTGCTGAATAGTAAGTAAAACCGGCGACATGGGGATGTATAGCGCGCCAAGCATCTTTAAGATTATGTATACGACTAAGTTCTAATATCGCAGCTCTAACTTTGCACATCCGTAATAAAGCATGACATCGAGTAGTATCTAAATGATAATTCATAACGTAAATAAAGTCACCCATAACTAATAGTTCACCTTCCTAGTCTAGTAATTCGATAGTTAACCTATCATACATAGTAGGTTCATCAATATTAGGGCTATATATAACACAATATACGTATTTGGAGTGTTCAAACTCGACCTGAATAATGGCCCATCTATCCTTTGAGTCAGACAACGTCCGAGTGACTTCTAGTTTCAAATGTTTACATTTCATTATTGTAACCCCCGTATAGAAGCACCCAAAGTAGAGCATACAATAAGATCATATCCCAATTGACCAAGTAATCTTTATCTTTAAAACCAATATGCGTTTCTGTAAGCAGCGCAAGATGGGGTTTATACATGTTAAGCTCTTCCTGAACCAATCTGCGTTTATTTTTACTATTAAGACCAGCTACATTCAAACTTAAACATCTTAAAGAATACATTTTCTAAGAAAAGCAATAACATGGTGCAGTGTATCCCTCTGTTTTAATTCACCGTATAAAGTGATAGTTACATTTTGTCTTCGCTTCCAAACTATATCTCGAGCAATGATTATTTTTACCCCTTTTTTAACCTCAGCCGAACCCGATCCCCCACCCACCCTCCCTAGTACACTCGGGGAGAACATCCCATTAGCCCTGCTGCCTTTAGAAGGGCAGCTCAAAGGAGCAGCAGCGCAGAGGCTACGACCGAAACCCCTGCCAATGAAAGAAAAAGAGGAGAGAACATGGAAAAGGACCAGAAGGGGAATAAGTATAGAAAATCTCTAAGTACCGGTAATAAAAATTAGTGACCTAATAAAGATCTGCCATTTTCATAATTCAACTAATATTCAATACATATACATATGCAGTACACCTATTAAGATATTTTAATTAGCGTAAAAAAGATAATTAAAAAAATTCCATCTGCCTATATCTAGTGAGGTCCTCTTTTGTGCTCACTACTCCGAGGTTATTCCTTCATTTCTATACTCTCCTAATCATGTACTAAACTTAGAGAGTGCGGACTCAGCTTCCCTCAGATCAGTGAAGAAATAAGATTGGCCCCCTTCGATAACTTTAAGGCGGGCAGGTTCCTGCAGATGAACCTTGCAGCCAACAGACTTGAAAGAGTCAATCATCTGGCGGAACTTCCATCTTTTATCCATCGTACTTTTACTCAAGTCAGATCTAACGAAGTACGTAACATTTTCAATTGTAACTGGGGTATTTGGTCTGGCTTTTAAAGAAACAGCCTGTCTCAATAAATAGTTCCCAAAATAAATCAGAAGGGGGCGTGGAAACTTGCTGTTCTTATTTCTTTGAAAAATAGGCAGCCTATGAACTCTCTGTAACTGTGAATCCCAGTCCCAATCTGAGAGGTCGAGGAAGGCTTTTTGAAATAATTTGACGACATAGGCCCTGGGGTCTGAGCCTTCTGACCCCTCCGGAACACCAATAAGTCGTAGATTTTGCCGTCTTTGGCGATTTTCCATATCCTCTAGTTTGATTTCAAGATTCGAGATTTGCGTCTCATGTTGGTTAGTGAGTGATTCAGTACGTGAGGCCCATTCTTCTACTTCGACCACTCTTTGTTTTAAGTCCTCGATCTCTTGTGTGACCCCCCCTAATTTACTGGAGACCTCCATCAGGAAATTCTGTAGCATGTTATTGTCCTCTCTCAACTGAAGATAGTGTTGCAAGGCCACAAGCTTGTTATCAGTAAGTGCCTTTAGAATGAGATCGAAAGAGGAAGGAGCGTCTCCTACATCTTTCAGGAGTACCAATGAAGAAGGATCAGAAGAGCTTGAGAAGTCAGGAGCTGAAGAGGTAGCTTCAATAGGAGGGGACTGGGGAATTGATTCTGCACAGTTTGAAACATCAGCTACAGGTTTAGTAGCCATTTCATTAGTTTGACCCCTACAAGCCAGTTCCAGCTCTGATGGAGCAAGGGTCGAGGATGTCTCAGCGCTCACAACTAAGCAAATTCCCTCATTTCGATTCATGTCTTCAGTTGGGCTAGCGCCAGATAAGCGCAGAGCCATTGTCTTAACTCCTCCCCTTGCCTGTATTCATTTGCGTAGGGGGCTCTCATCTCTAATCGTTTTTACGTGCAATTTAGCCGAGGAAACGACAGTATTGCCTTTCTTAAGTTTATTTTTTGCTTTGGTTTTCCCCTTCTTCCGGCCAAAAGGTTTAACAGTGCTCGTGGTTCCATTGCTTGTATCATCTTCATAGTCGTCAAGTTCTTCATCAAGTTCCTCTTCCACAGTAGGATTTTCATACCCACGATGGCTGCGGGGGAGACGATGCAGCAAGCAGGTAAGCCACTGATACGCGCTCCGCATTTTACCGGCACAAATTCTAGCTTTAACCCCAGCAATCTACTTACCGCGAGTAGCGGTAACAATGTTTCTGAGGCAGAGAGTTGCAGCAATAATGTGACAAACTGTGTTGACTTGGCAGACAGTGTGGGTGCCGTGGAGAAGAGCGGCGGGAAGCGAGCAGGGCTCGTCTCTGCTGAGGCACTCAATAACACATTACCAAATACTCTGATCAAGGCTAAAAATAAAGCTACAGGGCCCGAAGTGAACATAGATACTGGGGGTGATCTGGCCTCAGAAAAAGGGGGAAAAGATGATTTGGTAATGGTAAGAGATACATCTAACATCGGCAAGTCTGATAATGTCTTATTGACAATAACAGCGCAAACAACGAGATACTTTTGCTGTCCGCAGGGCGAGATGGAGAACAATTTTCTGAAATAGCGAATATACTGGAATCTGGCACTTTAAATGTAGACGGAGCAGAGGCCACAATAAGCAATGAAGCTGCTGAACCTGCAGATGAAATAACCCCATGTCAAGTCAAAAGTTTTATTTGTTAATGAACTCCCTACCGAGGTCCACAAAATGAATCAATACAGTGAAAAAAAACCAATTTAAAATACAATACAAAGAATATTTCCCTTTTTTCCTAAAATACAATAATCGATTAAAAAGTGCGGCAGAAGGATAAATATGCTTTTTATACAGTAATGGCAACTAATAGCAAGTTTTTAAATAAAGCCTTATAAATATGAAAAAAGTTTTTAAAAATTGGAATATCCTATAACAGACCATTTCATTTGGAGGGGATAAAACAAATATTCTGGCCTCCTGGGCTGAATAAATATAAAATTTGATAAATGATGGTCTTAAGAACAAACACCTTGACCTTTGTAATTCCGGACACACAAATAAAACATGAAGAAGATCCTGGATTTTGGTATAACATAATTCGCAAATTCTCTCCTCTTTCGGGAGTTTTTCCCATATGCCAGTAACATCTCTTAGGGGCAACAGATTAATTCTTAAAAGAAGCATCAGTCTTCTAATCCCACGTGGATTATTCCAAATTAAATAAGGTTGTGGCCTTTTCCCCAGGGCACTACCACAAACTAACTAATTTTGGTTCTTAGATTTACTTAGAGCAATATCTCTTGCCATTCTAATAGAGCTTGCAGACTTCTTTATGAATAGCTTCAATGCATACTTTGGCACAGGTGAATTACTATTTAAGCTGAGCCCAAATAGGTTATTTACATAAGCAAATGATCTAAAAAAGCTGAATGATCCTTTAGCTTGTCAAAGATTTCCACTCTCAGGGCAGCCCTGAGGGAACCCTCATCTCCCCGAAGGAGAGCATTGCCCCACCTCAGGACTGCTGACAGAGCTAAAATAAAAGAGGAGACTAAACCAAATTCCAAGTATAAAACATGTGAGAAGGTCAGAGAATTTAAATTACAAATTTGGCAGAAGAACCGTCCTTCAGCCTTGTCAAAGGCGAGCCAGTATTTATTATCCAATACTTCTGCAGCATAAATTAATGAGGGCGGAATTTTAACCTTAAATACGGGCAGGACATGACCAAAATGACTTCTCCCATAAATTTTATAAAATCTATTCAGAGCTCCAGCCTGGGTGGCAGCCTTACCAACACATAATATAATATGTTCTGAGTCTCGCCCGTGTTTTGCAAAAATCTTTCCCAGACAGATAGGAATCAACCAATTCTAATTCTTCACGACCTAAAAAACATTTATACCCTTTCATTATTTTATGGCCTTTTTTGCAGAAGATTAAGATTTTGCTTTTGGAAATATTAACTTTCAAAAAAAGACCCTCCCCATATATAGTTAGGACAGCCAGTCAACATTGCAAGCCAATAGGAGTTAAATCAAAAATTGCAACGTTGTCTGCAGAAATTAGGGAAGCTATAGAAAATGTACCAATTCTAGGGGCATCCCCCCTCACTAAATTTAACGTGCCTGGAAGATCATATATATAGAGGGAAAATAGAAGAGGGGCCAACAGGCAGTCCTGCTTCAGCCCATTATCAGTCTCGATCCTGCAAGATAGACCTTGTCGGCCTCCCATCATCACTTGACACCAAGTGTCTGTATGTAATTCTATCAAGAGGCCCAGAAGTGGTGTGGCATTCCGAGATGATGAAGCTTTCTCCACAGCGTTTGATGATCCACTATATCAAACGCTGTGGAGAAATCAATGAAAGCCGTACAGACAGGCATGCTTCGTGAGAAAGTATATTTCTCTACAATGGTCTGGACAGCCACAATGTTGTCCAGGGTTCCGTGATTCTTTCTAAAGCCCGCCTGTTCTTGTGGTAAGATGTTCTGATCATTTGCCCATTGCTGAAGGTGACGGAGTTTGATTTTTGCAAATAATTTGCCTGTAGCGTCTAACAACGCAATCTGTCTAAAGCTAGTTGGTTGACTCTTTGGGCCCTTTTTATACAAAGGAACTATAATGCTCCCCTTCCAGGAGGAGGGGATATTAGTAGTTCGGAAGCAGAAATCAAACTAAGGTGCTAAAAGAGCTCCCCAAGCCTTTTTAATTAACACGATCGGAATTCCATCCGGCCCTTGTGCGCCGGAGGAGCTACTATTCTTTATGTAACCCACTACCTCATCCCTTGATGGAGGACCATATTCCAGAAGTGAAGACTCCTCTTTAGAGGGCGTCAAAAAAGGTACTGTACTATTATTTTTATATAATAGTGAGATATAGACCACCCACTCCCTTTCTGGGGTTGGAATAGGAAGAGCCTTCTGTCTTGAATGGCAGTATTCCGAGATCAGATGCCAGTATTTTTTTTAATTTCCGGCTGTGGCGGCTTCCCTTAACCTGATCCATTTGGCATCAGACTCCCTTCTCTTTTCTCTAGATTTGTAATGATTTCTAGCTCGCTTAAGGCAGTAGATGTCTTGTTGTTTACCAATGAAGAATTGTAAATGTTGATTTCTGATTAAACGATTAATTTCTTGATGTAATACTTTCAGTAGTGGCAGACCCTGGTTTGCAACAAGGGAGCCAGTTGAGTCAGTACTTAATTTTTTTAATCTCCTTTATTTGAGCCTCGAAGAATGTAGAAAGTTTAAGGAATCAGAACCCTGCCATTCTGCGTTACCTTTCTTCACCATCACACCTACCTCGGTGGTATCTTTTGGGGTCCAAAAGGAGCGGCCATTAGCTTTATTAACAAGCATTGGAAATGCAATAGGTCTCGCATTTGCTTAGTTTAGAGCTATTGGCATTGTAAATGGCGTTGTTAATGACAATGTATTTTACCTCTTCCTGACCCCCGCCAAGCTCATTAGCATGAGCCTGTCATAATAAGGAATTTCAAAATCTAGGATTGCGTGAAACTACAGCTGCTATGCGTTAATACACCATCAGCATTTGTTTGAAACAATTAAACTTGTGACAGTTTTACAAAGCTTTTTTTGTTTTTACCCTCACTGCTGATACATTTTTCAAAATTCCTGAAACTGTGAAGTTTCATGAAGAGTTGAACAAGTGAGTTTCTGTAATTTCGCACACCCATCCACATACACTGCAAAATCCCAGAATCTGGTATGAAGACGCTACTGTCAGCCTGTATACCACACACCTACGGGGAAGGCGTGCCAGGTCACTGCCCGGACTTAGTGCTCTGAAAGTGGTGCAGGTGAAAGAAGCATTTACAAGATAAATATAGTTAACTTCATTTCGGAACATTGCTAATGCTGAGAAGCTTTCCTCCCACCCTTCTCTCTCACCGTAGAAATAACAAAGACTGTTGCCTAGCTAGTGTGTTGTGTGACCATAGTGCAAGCAAGGAATTTGCCACCTTGGCCACTGTTTATATTGTGAAATATAGCAACAATGGGTTTCACTTAAGTTCTAAAGCGCTGGTGGCGAAATTTAGGCCCCTAGACTTATTTTTTCCTTTTTTAACACATTACGCACTGGTAAGCTGACTATTAGCTCTGTTGTCGGAGACCTGAAACTGTCAAATATGGAAAAATCTGTTGTCCCACATTTGAGTGAATAAAATGGTGAGCCACTCTGAGGAGTCGCACTGATTGTCCCTGCATGTTAATAAACATCGCAAACCCGCCCGGGCCCAGCTACAGTTCTTACTTTAATGACATCTCACCCATAGGTCCCATCTCAGTTACATTCGTGCTGGGCTGGCTCTGCCTCCCCTCCCCCTGAGCTCGAGCGCTGCCTGGGAGACTTTCCATCCCACTTCCCAAAGTCACATCAAAATGACAAAACATCACAACCAATTCCACTTGGCCTGAGCCGAGAAGAAGGAAGTCTAAGTTTCCACTGTATTTTAACCCTATCTTTCTTAAGCTAATTATGATCAAGCTCCCTGTCATGGCTAATTTCGTGGCCTCGTTGCCTATGGCTCGTTGTCTCTATATAATATGTGTGTGTTGTAACACACTCCGACACTCTGCCCTATATACTTGAGATGAGTAGCACTATAAAATAAATTAAATACACATGAGAGAGGGTCTTTGTGAAGATGAGGGGCACCATTGGAGGGTGTTGGCAAGGCCAGACATGCCGGACTGGGCATCAGGTATTTTCTACAGGAGCTGGAAAGGTGGGGTGGCGGTTTTATTACCTCAAAAAGACCTGCACATTTGCTTAAAGCTGCGTGCATACTGAAAAACCATGAAGTGCACAATTGTCTCAAACTAATATAAATTTATTTTCACTTATACTTAATTGCTCAACCTCCTCTGATGTGTCTGTAAAAGTTACCTTTTGTCCTTAATTTTGACCTCCTGTCCTGAATTTTTGTCCTGAATTTTCACACTCACTGTCCTGAATTTTCACACTCACTGTCCTGAATTTTCACACTCACTGTCCTGAATTTGCACCCATGCCAGTTGGTCACCCTACGACTGAAGTGGGAGGGTCAGTATGTTTGGCCTAATTTGCTGGACCCTGTCTCGCTGCCAGAGAGAGATAGAGGCCTTTCGATTAAGGGAGCGACTGGACTGGCGGACAGAGTAAACTAGGCAAGACCTAAAAAGGAACCACTGATGGCACACCCCTTCTCAAATAGCGCAACCAGAATCTGGAACTCATTACCTCCTAATCTAACCACCTCCGTAGCGACTTTCAAAACAGACTTGAAAACCCTTCTCCTTCAATAATAGTTTAGCTCAGACACTGCAATCAACTCTTGGCACAGACATCTACTCTACATTAACCTTTTGACAGCTGTACATACCTCTTCTACATTCTGTTTTATGTACTGATCTACAATGTTGTATTCTCCACCTTTGTAATGTGTTCTTCTTAAACCATCTGTAACTTCCACGTAACTAAATATTTCTCTTGTTAAGCGTTCTATCATCTTTGACTAATGTCCCGCTATATAAATATGCACAGATAAATAACTCCATTGTTGCACTCCACTCTTTTTTGGCATGGGGTGGGGCACGACCAAGCAGGGAAAAGATATCATGTATGATAGTGTCATCGTTATGGAGCTGCCCTGGCTTAAACATATTGGGGTAGGGGGGATTAAGCCATGGCTAGAGTTGTCCTTGAAGCAGGTAATTTATTTCGAAAATGTGCTATTAAAGGACACTGATAGCATGGGTTAGCCTGGGTTCCGTCTGTGTCTACCACCTCCCTTGACTCGAATATGCATTCTAATGGCCTAAATTACCTCTCATATCTCTCTGCCTGCTTGTTGGTAACCATGCTGCTCTGAGACAGAGCTGTGGGCATGGAGTCACTTCCGCTCCGATAGGGCCCTCCACCCAGTTTCTCCATCTTCAGGATCGGGGCACCCTCTCACGCATGGGGCAACTTTCTGCTCTCACCAGGCACACTGGCATAGCGGTAAGAGGTGCAATTATGTGTTCGCGCGCCGCTGTTCAAAATACCCACCCACTATACTTTGCAACAGGGTTTATATAAATGTCACTGCATGTGCTCACTGAGTTGGCGGTCCGGAATATGCATGTAACGGGTCAAACCTTGTATATTAATTGCACCAAACTAAAGGCAAGTGTAGAAATCCTCTCTGGCATTAAGACCTGCAGGTTGTTTGCTGTCAAGGTTCGAAATGTAATGTGTTTCTAGTCTACGTAGGATCCCCTCTATTTTTTCCCCTCTCCTAAGAGGCATGACTGCATCAATTGCATAAAACTTCAAGAGCTTCAAGTCTCTCTTGTGGCAGTCATTAAAATGTCTGGCGACTGGGTAGGTTTCATCGAAGTTGGTGATTGCCCTCATATGTTGTAGCACCCTTTTATGTACCGGAAGCTTTGTGCTCCCTACATATCTTAAGGGACAAGGGCACTCCAAAACATATACGGCATATTCCGTTTTACAAGTAAGGTACTTAGAAATGGGAGTACTTCGATCCGAAAAGGGTGTGGAGTAAGCTGTCATATTAACTCCATACTTACAAGCCTTGCAGGAACTGCACTTAAAAAATCCTGTGCGTGAGCTTAGCCAGTTGGTCTTAGCCAAGACTTCTGGACTACTGCTCACCAAGCTGTTCTCCATGGAAGCTGCCTTTCTGTAAGTAATGGTGGGAGAATGCTTAGATCCCATTTTGAGACTAGAATCATTTTTGATTAATGCCCAATGTTTACCCATGATATTACGGATAGCATGATGTTGCCTGCTGAAAGTCGTAATCAGTCTGATTGGTTCACTCTCACTCTTAATTTCTTCATGCTTTTCATGGTGAGTGCCTCGTCTCTCGTCAGAGCCTCTGTTCTAGATATTGCTGCTTTTATAACTTTGTCAGAGTAACCTCTGGCCAGGAAGCATAGCCGACATGCTTCCTAAGCCTCCCTCACATCCTCCTGTCTGCTACAAATACGCTTGATCCGTAGCATTGCCCCATAGGGATACTATGGATCAGGTGTTTGGGGTGATGGCTAGAGGCATGCAGCAAGGTGTTACCTGCAGTGGCCTTGCGATGTAACTTGGTTTGAATGATGTTCTTATCAATATAAACCTCCACATCTAGGAAATTCACTGAGATGGTACTCAACTGAGAGGTAAACTGAAGATTCAGAGAATTATTGTTAAGTTCCTCTATAAAAGAAATGGCCAAACTTTGCTCCCCTTTCCAGATAATAAATAAATCGTCTATATATCTGTACAGGCACACTACATGGTCACGGAGTGTTTCTGCATATAGGACCCCGAGAACCTGCCTCTCCCATAGTCCCATATGCAAACAAGCATAACTAGGGGAGAAGCAGGATCCCATCGCCACCCCTCTAGTTTGCTGGAAACACAATTGTTGAAACATGTAAAAGTTGTTCTGTAAACATATTTCAATCATGCTTAGCAGCATCTTATTGTGTGTGTGACAATGTAGTGGTCTCTTGACTAGAAAGTGCTGTATGGCTTTGAGACCGTCAAGATGATTAATGGTCATATAGAGCGAAGTCACATCCAGTGTGATCAATATGAAATCATCCTGCCATACTGTACCCTGTAATTTTCGTAAAAAGTCACCCGTGTCCTGCATGTTGCATGTGAGACACTCCTGTCGGGGACAACGCCTCCAACACCTCGCCGCCACTCTGTTTTTCAGGCCGCGGTCTCGGGGCCCTGTGGGCGGAGCTAAGCCGCGACCTGGAGTAGATGTGCCGGCCAGGCAGGAAGCAGCGAGGGCGGCAGTGGTCCACGTGCAGCACTCAGCGTGGCCAACAATGCTTATCTGGTCCCAAACTCTGCGGAGCGGCAGTCAACCGCTCTCAGCTGCTTCGCCGTGATTTGAGGCTGATTTCGGATAAATGTGGCGGGTCTGTGGCCTGAGGAAGGGGAGCTCGGATCGGAGCTCTACCCCAGTGCGTCCGCCGCCATTGCGTGCTTAGCCAGGCCCCCGTGGCAAAAGCTTTCATATTTGCATATTTAGCTATTTAGCTTTATTTAGATAAGTATATATATATATATATATATATATATATATATATATATATATATATATATATATATATATATATATATATATATATATATATATATATATATATATATATATATATATATTACCTACTGGCGGTCGCCAGTAGGTAGTTATAGTTAGGACCTAGTTTCCATAGGAAATCCGCAACATTCTATGGGGAATAACTTTGGCCCTGGTGGACGAATGTTTGCGAATTTCTCAAAGAAGATGGCTAGGTCCGCTGCGCTCATTCTGTGAAAGTTTTGGGGGGATTGGTGAAGTGGGGGCTGAGATAAAAGGGGGGTCCCAAAACTTGTTTTTCCCATGTTATTTTTTATTGGACGTTTAGACACGGCTACAGCTCGAACGGCTGAATGGATTTATAAGAAATTTGGTAGAAAGGTAGAGTGTGGGTCGCAGATCACGCTTTTGTTTAAATGGTGTAAATCCGTTAAGTAGTTGCTGAGAAAATTAAAGTTGAAATCAGTTATATATCTGTAAGCGAGCACGGGTGCGCGCACCTATGCGGGTGTGCGCGAGCGACATTGTGATTTGCTGTTTAACGTCTGTCAACATTCGATTTGGAGGAAATCAGGAAGTGTTGTCCGCCATTTTGTTAGTGCGAGTGAATATGTGTTTGGAGGGAAATTATCCTTTTTGCTTGGATTTAGAACATTGAGATATGAACTTTTGACCTGTGCCTTCAGCTAGGTGCAGATTGAGCTGTTACCATGGTAACAGCCAGAGAAGGCAGAGGGTGAAGGGTGACCGTTATGTGACTTTGAAAATATTGAAAGGATAACCAACTGAAATGTTAATTTGAATATGAAATTGTGCGGGAACAAATATGATTGGTTGAGGAGGCATATATGAGTGTGTATTGACAGAAAATCTATGCCATTATTCGAGTTCCAGGGTAGTCCAGAGTCGTTCTAGTGGACCAGGCCCAAATCCGGGGAGTCGGCCGCCATTTTGAGCGTTCCGCAGCAACAGCCGCTCTTCACCCCGGCCACCGGAGCGGGTCCCCGGCCATCCAACCGAGTGGAACGCCAATGGCAGTCATGGTGCAGCTGACCGGGGAGTGAAACGCTAAGGGCCGCCCTGCTGCAGCTGACCGCGGGGATGGGCCTTGGCGCGTGGTGTCGCCCCCGGGCTATTTGCACAACGGTCCTCCACCCCTAGGCCGCCACCTATGCTACCTCGACAGGAACAGCGTCATGCACTTGGATCGATGTTGCAGCAGGCTGCCATGTAAATAGTTATTTAATAAAACGTTTTACGCTGTTACTTTGCTGGTGTGTTGTATATATTTATAATATTTGCATAGGGTTTGTCGTTATTTTGGGCGGGGTGGGCGGCGGAGCCGAGCTAACTTCTCTTATTTAGTCAGCACATAAATTGACTTACTGGTGCGCATTATTTTGGGTGTACATTTGGAATATCGGTTGGGGTTGGGTTCGTCGCACTGAAATAACCCTTCAAGTTTCTGGTGTAGGCTACTCTCCCATTCACTAGCTCCAGAGAGAGTCGTTCCTAAGTAAGGAAAGTGCTATATTCTTTTTCGTCCTTCACATGCGGATACCATGTTCGGGCTTATTTTTCTCATTTCATTAACCGTTCGATCAACGCCTCAGTCATACAAAAAGCATTCTTTTATTGACCCAGTCGTGCGCCACACATACGCATTCATACCGTACAAATCAGGGCCCATGCGCACATTCATACCATACAATCTTTCACGCTCCCAGAGATAGCTCGTACATATAATGTACCGTCTCACAGAGCTAGCCTATTTTTTCTCGCGTGGAACACGGTGCGGTTTAGGTCTTCTCCATACTTTAGCTGAAATTCCAATGTAACCTGCAGAAAAAGAAAAGAGGGTGGGGGGCAGCGTTCAAAGCACATCAGCGTGCATAAACACGAAAATGTTTATCTACCACGTACTTGACTTATCTCTCTGAGATGCATTCCCTTGTGTCTCGGCAATGGTAGTCTGTTCATTACATAGATCGCCCGAGGGCGGTAGTACAGACCGCGCGTAGGAAAGGGTCAAAAGCCAGGGGTATAGGAGTATGTAACAAGCGAGCCATTTAATTGAAAAAAATAAACGTGACAAACGGTTGCAGGATCAGTGAAGGTTGATTTTTTATTCGAAAGTATAACAGGATCAGTTACAATAAAATCGTCCATACGCACACCAAGGGCGAGTATCATGGGTAACATTACTTCGAAGCTTTAATAATACAATAATCAATAATGAAAAACCGACATCAATAGGGTTGTCCGTATGCCCAGTCAGTACCCTTCCCCGCCCGCCATGTGCACAAAGACCACATACATCCCCCATAACGTCAAGGCTAAGTAACTAGAACGTCATAAGGAGTTGCAAGTCGCTCCCATACTGGCGCCATTTTGGTCGAGGCCAGGCAGGTCCTTTCAAGTGGTGTGGGACCTGCCTGGCTTGGGGAATCTTTCAAGTGATGTGACTGAGGAGCAAATTGTGGACCTCTTTAAAGACTTCAACCCACTACATGTCAAGAAATGTCAAAGCGGAATGAAATGCTTTGCATTTGTAGACTTCAGTTCGGCGAAGACCCAGCAGAATGTTATAAGTAAATGTCATGGCACGAAGTTCAGTGGGCGGTCTGTCATTGTGAAAGCTTCAATTAAGTTGAATGGCTGCAAGAGCCCCGATTACACCAGCAGCCCTGTTAACATGCCGATCTTGGAAAAAGTTCCTCTGTTGGATTGCAATGGCTGCAGTGATGGTCTTGGGAAACTGCTTCCGAAAACTCTAAAGGCCACGAAAGCTTGCTATGCTGTTTCTTTGGAAATGCGGTGCTGGGTGATGGAAGTTATTGAAGAGTTGGCAGTGGTGTTTTTTGTAGATTTTGGACGCTCTGCCACAGTCCTGGCTTCGTCATTACGAGCACTTGAAAACAAGACATTCTGGGCAATACCACCCTTGACGCAGCCCTTTATGCTACAAGATGGTGTCTTCCATACAGAAAATATTGTTGGCAGCATTTTGAAAGGAAAGATAAACGGCCGTTCTCCTAGTGAGTCTCACATTCTTACATTTATGAAGAATGTTGAAGAGTAGTATGTTGAAAATCTGAAGTCATCGTTCTACAAACTCTCAACCAGCCTTGGATGGAAAAATCCTGAAGAATGTACAAACTGAAAACCAGTTTTTGTCTGCATAGCATCAGCAGCAACACTTGAGTCAGCTTTGTGTGAAGCCGCCATCTTGATCCAATCAATACCGTCCCCCCGCACACATTTAGGGACCAGGCCGCATTGCAAGGGCACCGCAGGACGTGTCTTCAGGTCAAACGGATTGTGGGACAAGGTCCAGAATGGAAGAGTCATCAAAAGGCTAAAAGTCCCGCCGGACCCCGGGAGCCGGCATCCTATGTCTAGGGCGATCTCAGGCCACACCAGGGCAACAAGACTTGGGGAGGGGGCAGGAGCCAAGCGCCCCCTCCGAGTCCGCGCCACCACACCGCCCCTCGGGGGCATGGAACAGTCGCCCGGTCCGGACGTGAGCCATGAAGAAGGGCACCAGCCTCCATCTTGATCCAATCAACACCGTCCCCCTGCACACATTCAGGGACCAGGCCGCATTGCGAGGGAACCGCAGGACGTGTCCCCAGGTCAAACGGATTGTGGGACAGGGTCCAGAATGGAAGAGTCACCAAAAGGCTAAAAGTCCCGCCGGACCCCGGGAGCCGGCCGCCTATGTCGGGGGCGATCTCAGGCCACACCAGGGCAACAAGACTTGGGGAGGGGGCAGGAGCCAAGCGCCCCCTCCGAGTCCGCGCCACCACACCGCCCCTTGGGGGCCTCCGTCAAGCGGCGCAGGGAGGCACCGCAGGCAGCGGTTCTTCAGATCAGCGGTTCTTCAGATCAGTGGCTCTCACCGGCAAGGCTCCCCTCCGTCAGCAGCGATCGTTGGCGCTGTGGTTGCGGCCGGAGGCGGGTGAGTGGTTGTAGCCGCAAGAGTAGGTGAAACTCAACCGGCCGAGTGAGGCACTGTGCCGCAAGAGCGGGTGAGACTCAGCTGGCCGAGCGAGGCACTGTGCCGCAAGAGCGGGCGCAACTCAGCTGGCCGAGAGAGGCACTGTGCCGCAAGAGCGGGCGCAACTCAGCTGGCCGAGTGAAGCGCTGGGGTGCAGCTGAGGAACCTCCACCTGGGGAGGTGGGGGAGGCTCGTTCGCGCCGCCTCTCCCTCCCAGTGCACCCCATGCCGTCTCCTGGCGCAGGTATATGTGATGGTCGGACCAGGCAATAAGAGGGGGGGGGTCATCAGCAAGGCATTCACCCCCCCCCACCCGTGGCTCGCTGGATGCCACCTCAGGGTGGACGAATGGGAAGGCCAGTACAACAACATCGTGGCCGTGGTGCTTCCGGGCCATCCACCCAACGACCTCTTCGGCCAATGGCTGCCAGCAAGACCCCGCCCTATACGTGCCGGGGGCCTCGTCTTCCGGATGGGCGTAGCCGCGGACCTGCTGCACAAGGAGGGACAGGAACAGCGTCATGCATTTGGATCGATGTTGCAGCAGGCTGCCATGTAAATAGTTATTTAATAAAATGTTTTACCCTGTTACTTTGCTGGTGTGTTGTATATATTTATAATATTTGCATAGGGTTTGTTGTTATTTTGGGCGGGGTGGGCGGCGGAGCCGAGCTGTCTTGCAGACATCATGGCGTCGAGCTCGGTTCCTCTCACTAGTTTCATATTTCTCATGAGGGGTTGTTCCTAATGTTTCTATTTTAGCGAGGTCAAAAAGAGATCCCATCAGTGGCCTACTGATTTTGCTTGATTCCTTTTGTTTTTTCCAACGATTTTTATGTTATAGTTTGCTTGCACGATACAGCGGCTAGTCCGCATTTTATATATATGTCCTTTTTATTAGGGGTGTCCTCCGGTGGAGTCGGATGATCTACCTCTAATAAACGGTCCGGGCTGAACCAACTACCAACAAACGGGGCAGAGATAGGCATGACGGATTACAAAGGGGACAAAAGTCTGCACTACCTATCCTTCACTATCCGCAAAGACTAAACAGAGTATTACGACTCTGTGCTTATTTGTGAATAGAGAATCACCCAAAGAGAACCAATTCTGAACGATCAATGTTCGGCCAAACAATCAATCAAATGAGGGATAAAAATAGGCACAACGGATTACAACGGGGGCTAAAGCCTGCGTTACCTATCCTTCACTATCTGCAAAGACTAAACAGAGTATTGCGACTCTGTGCTTGTTTGTAAATAGAGAATGAACCAAAGAGAACCAATTCCAAAACAGTAAATGCTTGGATAACAATCAATCAAATGGAGAGGGAAGCAGGCACGACGGATTACAACGGGGGCAAAGGCCTGCGTTACCTACCCTTCACTATCTGCAAAGAGAGAATACTCCTAAAAGAAAAGAGGGGGGGGCAGCGTTGAAAGCACATCAGCGTGCATAAACACGAAAATGTTTTTACCTACCACGTACTTGACATTTTAAAGCTTTTGATATTTGCTATTAAAAAACCATTGAAATTCACTGAAAAAAACATAGGTTATAGACCATATATAGTTAGGAATTAGCATTTACAAAACCTTGAAAATTCACTGAAAAAACCATAGGTTTTACACACGTTATAGTTAGGAAGTAGCATTTAAAAAACCTATGAAATTCACTGAAAAAACCATAGGTTTTACACACGTTATAGTTAGGAAGTAGCATTTAAAAAACCTATGAAATTCACCGAAAAAACCATAGGTTTTACACCAGTTATAGTTACCAGGAAATTTTACTCGCATAAAACCATTGAAATTCCCACGTTATAGTTAGTTGGACTCACTATAACTTGCGCATGCAATGCACTGCTGATGACGTCACATATTACATCACTCATGACGTGGTCAGTGACATCACTCATGGGCTTTTTCTGTCATAGTACATTAGACAGTCATTACATTTATTCTCACAGCATATATGATGGAATGTGATTTTTCTTGCTATAAGACATGGCTGTATTTCCCATATTAGAGTGATTCATCCTGTACTGCTAAAAAGCTCTAATGTACCTGAATAGCATCGACCATTCTACAAATAAATTGAACACTCAAAAGCCAATGGAAAGATGCTAGTAAGTCTAACCACTGGCAACCACTTGGGTAGCATTCCAACCCATCATTCTTATTGTCCACCATGCCATTTCAGAGTAGACCCAGCCATATACAAATCAGTCTTGACCATGCTTCCAATAGGAACAGTTCAGCCCGAACTGTCAAAGCAGGTCTTCTCTGAACTTGAAGAACACAAGCAACCCAAGACCGGTTTCTCCTGATTGGTGCTCTTCAGTCTGGTGTATCTGGGAATACTCTTGACCACTTAGGACATCGCACCAAACACACTAAAGGTGATGGGAGGAAGCTTGCAATAGGGCAAACCACTGGTTGTCACTCAGGGTAGCATTCCAACCAACCCTAGTTTGCTCACCTATCCTAGACCCAGCAATATGCAAATCACTCTTGACCCTACTCCAATATGAACAGTCCACCTCAAACTTCCAAGTCTAGCCCTCTCTGAACCAGCAACCCAAGACTGATTTTGTGTGTTTGACAAATAAATAAAAATGTACATAAAAGAATTTTCTTTCTCAGAATAATTCTTCTGGGTGAACTGGTAGATCATAAAATACTGGAATATTTTCAGAAATTCTTCCATCTGATCTAGACTTTCCTGTAAAAACCTGCAAGACAAATAGGTAAATATCTAATTTTCAGACCATTTCTTTAAAAAATGAAATAGAGGTTGCCACCAATCAACCTTATGTGCAGCACGCTTATTTGTATTGTCATTCCCGTTGAGTTTCATTTTCACACACAGCTCTAAAAAGAATGACCACAGGCTCTGTGATGCTGCACACCAATATAAATAAAATAAATCTTTGCTACCGCCACTGCTCGGTTAGACCTGAGTGTCTGCTGGTTTCTGCAATGGGCAACACCCACATATCCTTGGGCTGGTATCCTGAAAACATCCTCAAAACCTTCAAAAAGCACCTGTGCCACCCCTGGGCTACCATTCCTATTAAGCCATGGAACCCGTCACTGTTGCAGAAGGATGGGACAGCCAGGACAACAAGCCCCAGCAGTCCCTGCGGCCGTTGCCACATTCATTCTGCTCCCGGAGGTGCATAACATCTATGCTCGGGCCCCACAGTGCGCGGGCGTGCCCTGGCCGTGCCCGGGTGAAGTACAGGCCCACCCTTACCCCGGGCATCGCCCGTCCGCCTCCGGTTGAGGCTTGGCTGGGCTTACTCTCTTGGTCGGCCACTCCGGGCCACAGCTTGCTCTGTGTGAAAACCTTTACCAAAGTCTGCCAATTGGAGGGGTCGCTCCAGGACTCCAGGACACAGGATCACTTGTGCGTACCCTTTTCGCTTGGCTAGTTATCCTGGGTACACATGCGGAGCTTGAGCAAACTTGATCAAACTACTGTAATCTCCTTTGCTGCCCCTTTTGGGTCTATTGGGTAATTGAACTCTTTGTCACTGGGCCTTGTCTGATTCAGCGTAATGGGAAAAAGGTAGGCTCAGCCAGTGACCCCTATGGGACAGCCGTACCACACCTTTGATACATTTCTGGCAAGGGATGGAGGTGCTATTAATAAGGAGATAGATTAAGCAGAGTTGGCTTTCAGTAGACATAGGATGTTTGGGACTAAGTCTTTCACCTACTCTGCCAACGATCCCCAAGGTTCCAACTTTTTTGTCCTCAGATTTGGAACCAGTCAAGTCATCCCCTCCCGAGCCTTCAGGCCCGAGGTTTGAGCCTCCCATTCTCCGCCCACCCTACCCATTGTTCCGGCGAGCTCCCCCATTCCTAAATGGAAACGGAAGGTGAAGAGGACCATGGAAGCTCCTGTGATCACACATCAGGGACAGGCGAATGCTGCAACTGGGCTTCTTGCGGAGAAATTGTTGAACCACTGGTGCCAGTTCTACATAATAACACAGAGACTCTTACGGACCTTCTATGCTTCTGAATAGATTGGATACACTGGAGATGGCTTCCAGGGATTTGGATAGCAAGGTGGATATTCTTTTGACTTCAGTGGCCAAACACTCACCTCATCAACTGTCAGAGTGCACCTCATTTGCTGATACCATGCCCCTCGCTAATCCCCTGAGTAGCAATGGTGCTCTGCACGCTAATACTCCCCTAAAGCCCAAGGGAGCTATGGTCCAGCATACAGTGCTAAGGACTGGTGCATCTTGCACTGTGAGAGACGGTGCACCCCGTGCTGCTCAGTCTAACTGAAGTCAAGCTAGCGTGGCTCAAGATGGCTGATAGCCAGAAACCGGTCCTAAGATGCTTGATTCCGGTCCAGGGAAGATAAGGCCTGGCAGTTCGGCTGGACTGTTCCCATGAGGCACAGGGCCAAGACTGATTTGCATATGGCCATGTCTGAACTGGGGTGGCTTGGTGAGCAAAATAAGGATGGATTAAACCCAGATCTGTGACCGGGGGTGAATGTTTTGCCATTGTGCAACATTTCATCCATCATCTTGTTTTGCTGTTCACCCTATGTGGGAGGGGTATGCTCAGACGTGGGTCCCGTGCTCACTATGCCACTGGAGTCAAGCTACCCTGGCTGAAGATGGCTGATAGCCAGAAACCGGTCCTAAAATGCTTGATTCCGGTCCAGCGAAGACATGGCCTGGCAGTTCGGGATGGACTGTTCCCATGAGGCACAGGGCCAAGACTGATTTGCGTATGGCCATGTCTGAACTGGGGTGGTTTGGAGAGCAAAATAACGATGGATTAAACCCAGATCTGTGACTGGGGGTGAATGTTTTGCAATTGTGCCACATTCCGTCCATCATCTTGTGTATTTTTTTGTTCACCCTATGTGGGAAGGGTATGCCCAGACGTGGGTCCCGTGCTCACTACGCCACTGGAGTCAAGCTATCCTGGCTGAAGACGGCTGATAGCCAGAAAACGGTCCTAGGATGCTTGATTCCGGTCCAGGGAAGACATGGCCTGGCAGTTCGGGCTGGACTGTTCCCCTGAGGCACAGGGCCAAGACTGATTTGCATATGGCCATCTCTGAACTGGGGTGGCTTGGTGAGCAAAATAACGATGGTTTAAACCCAGATTTGTGACTAGGGGTGAATGTTTTGCCATTGTGCAACATTTCGTCCATCATCTTGTGTGTTTGCTGCTCTGTCTAACCAGGTCCTAGGCTTTGCAGACACCCCTTATTCAGGGGTGCAACTACCCATGGATTCCCAGCTTCCAATGATTGATATTCCCCCAAGCATGCGCTCCCTACTCTGTGGTCCTGTCATCATTTGTTTGAAGCACACAACTAAAAATAAGGCTTAGAAATTAATCAGTCTCTGAATCGTATTGCCATCTCCACCATTTGAATCAGAAGCACATGGAGGATTCGGTTAAGATAGATTTTTTGGTGCTAACTGTTGGACGTGGCTCTTTTGGCAGGTTCACCCCTAAACTTTTTGCTTTTAAATGTGACCTGGTGTTAGTTGTTTTTAGCTTCTGCGCACTTTAACACTGTGTCCCAGAGTAAAGTGCATGCTTTACTGAGTGCGTGTGGTGAGATTGGCCTGCCCTCCCATAGGAATGCATGGGGGATATGTGTGTCCATTGTAGTTCCTGATGTGAGAGGAGTGCAGGGGCGAGTTTGGTATGTGTGCACTCGTGAGAATAAATGCTGCGCAATGGTGTGCACAGATTTATTGTGTCTAGTGGAGAAGAGTGCAGTGAATGTGGAATGCTTGTCTGGCTTGTGAGTGACAGGAGCTGGCTGGTGTGCTTGGCTCCAGGAGTCAGGATGGGTCTGCCCGGTGGTGAATAGGGAGATCTGCATGTAGATGGGAGGGAGAAGTGCACGTGGGACCTTCATAGGGCTGTGCCTTCCCTCCATAATGCTGGCTCTGCCCCCTGTGGTGCGTCTGATGTCCCTAGCCTGTCCTGTGAATAGGGAGAGGGGCTGAGCACAACAAAGTGCTCCAGAACCAGTTGGATCTGGTGTTCCCCTTGCCCTGCACCCTTGAGACAAAGGGAATTTGTGTATCAGAAGGGGCTGTGACCTCATGTATGTGTTCTCTGCTGTTCCTAACTTGAGGAGGGCCTGCTGCTGCTGCTGGGCACCAGGAGGAACCACCACTGGCATCTGCCTACCTGCTGGAGGGCCCTGTGAGCAGGCCCCTGGGCCCAGCCCTGGCCCCCCCTCACTCTCAGAGCCTTTCCCTGGACTTGGTGACTCCAGTGCTTTTTGCTTCCCTTGCTGAAGGCTTTTTTCATCCTGAGGAGCGCTGTGAGGACGGCTGAGTGCCGGCAGCGCAAAGCTGCGCCGTGTAGGATTCCCTCGCATATCTGCTGTGTGTTATCCCTAGTGGGTGCCGACCCCACCAGGGACTTTGTGCCGATTCTGAAACCCCTACCGGGTGCCCACCCTGCCAGGGACGTTGCGCTATTTCTTATTCCCCTAGCGGGTGCCCACCCCACCAGGGACGTTGTGCTATTTCTTATTCCCCTAGCGGGAGCCCACCCCGCCAGGGACTTTGTAATAAAATGGGAGCCCCACTAAAATGGGGCGTATTGTGCTCCATAGAAAACACAACCGCAGCCCAGAAGTGAGGCACCGCGCTGCCTGACTAGGGGCGGGGTCTCGAGACAGAAGAGGAGTGCTGGTAGAGCCTTGCGGGCTCGAAATCCAAGTCCCAGGTCCCAGGTCCCAGGAGGGGGTCTGGGTGAAGCGGAGAAGTGACGGCCGAGGCCGCCGATAGCAGCATGGGCTTCCCGTGATGGAGGAGAGAGCCCCGCGTCGTGCTGAACGAGGCCGCCCCAGGGCCTGCCTTCCGCCAGTGAGGGAGATCGGAGATCCCGCCACCTTCTAGAGGAGCCCCCGCCAAAAGAAGTACAGTCCGGTGAGTGGAAAATGGCCGGAGGGGCTCTGTGCAGAAGATTGATGGTGCCTGATTAAGGCACAGTGGTATGTTCAAAGCCAGAGCGACCCAGTCTTGCAGCGGGCCGCTCCAACATGGGCCATAGTTGTTTAAAGGGGCCGTGTCCGCTCCAGCGTGGGTTATATTTATCTTAGGGCCCCCGGCATGCCCAGAGCCTGTGCGTGGCTCGATCTTGGAGCATATTTACTTTAAAGGGCCCGTATGCTCCGCCATGGTGCACAATGATTTCTAGAGCCTAGAGGGCTCCACCGTTGGGGCATAGTTATTCCCAGAGCCTAAAATGGCTCCAACATTTGGCCACAATTGTTTACAGAGAGGCCCATGGCCTTCCCCCAGTGCTTGGGGGCAAGTTTGTTTTCAGAGCCCAGATAGCTCCAACATGTGGCGTATTTGTTTTAGGGCGCACTGAGAGCCCTTGCTGCATTTTTCCCTACCTCAGAGCTGCCCAGCAAGTAGTGGGCAGCTGCACCGTTTAGGTCTTTCTTTCTTGTTAGGGGACAAGTCCTGGACTCAGGAGTGAGACATACTCCTTTGCCCCCACCTTGGCCTGCACAGCTGCGCAGCACTTAGTGCCAGCTGCCACGTTTAGGCCAAACTCTTGCGCACCTTTTGCTTTCGCTACCTAGGCAGCGCGCCCTGACTGTTGGACAAAGGGCATTTGAGCCCCATGGAAGGCCAGTTGGCCTGGGGTCAGTAACTTCTCTTATTCTTGCATAAGGTGATTGCATACTATGTTCATGCTAGTAATTACCTCATACCTAATGTGATTTATGCGTAATGTCAATGCCTTTATGCCTGTTTTATACCTCTAACTGTGTTTTTATGATTAGGAGGTTGTGTTGCCTAGTATAGTTCATGCTAGTGAGTTTATGTTTTCCTGCGTGATCTATGCCAATGGTGATTAGTATTGCGTAGTGTGTACCTACCTTTTACCAGTGGTTACTGGTTGTGTTCTACCATTATTATTTTGTGCCACAGTTCTACTAAGTGCTATTTCTACTAAGTACTGATTCTGACAGTGGCCCACGTGGCCCGGTCATGTGTATATAATACCCTGTAAATACTGCCCCGTGCTAGTTGGCACAGTGTATCTGTGTGAATATGATCTAATGTGTTTATTGTAATACAAAGGCTATTTTTATATATAACCTTGTGTGGAGTTTCTTTTTGTGGTGTGCCTAGTGTGTCGCTGCTGTATGTGTGTTGCGCAAATGCTTTACATATTGCCTCCGGGATAAGCCTCACTGCTCGTGCCAAGCTACCAAGGGAGTGAGCAGGGGTTATCTTTGGCATGTAACTCCCTTGCCCTGACTAGAGTGGGGGTTTCTTCCTGGCTTTGGCGCAAGTCTTAGCCAACCGGAAATCCTAGTTCTAACACTGACAACATCTATTAGTATTTTCGAATAACTTCAGAATTTCCATGTGCCACTTATGTTCACTTTGCTAATGTATTGCTTCACAAAGTCTTTGATGGATTTTCATTGTTAAAACATACACGGAATTTTATACATTCTAGTGAGGGTATAGTGTACAATACACTTTCACAGATCTCGAAGGCAGATATTCCAAAAGGTTAAGTCACATCTTAAAAAAATGTTTAACAAGGTCATAGCAAGGCCACTCAATGGATTTGCTACCAGTAGCAACCAACGATCAGTATGCAGAATGCATCTTACCTAAATAATACCAGTGAGATCACTCGAAGGGATTATAAAACATAGGCTCCTAACACAGATTACCCTGACGTTTGTGGTGAAATCACATTATATGCCTCAAACGGCATGTTATAAATGGGATTTAATGCAAGGGGGTCTTTATTGCACTTTTGAATGTAGAACAAGGTTGACTCCAACGTTACGCGAGGCCTTTATTATATGTGGCTAAGGCTATTCTGCAGATCTCTCAAACACAGGCATTGTTAGGCATATTGAGATTCGTAAACTTATGAGAAGATATGCACATACTACCCCTCAGGTAATGTCTTACATTCATTTATAGATAATCAGTCATAAGCGTAAGACATTGTAAGCTGCGTATTACACTCATATATTCTTTATTGAATCTTTTCTGTCCATTCTCAAATTCTGATTGATTAGGTAATTATCATTTCTCTCTCATGTGGTTGATTATGGATTTTTTTTCATGAATCCTGGTTTTAGATCTGACATAAAGATTCATTCATTGAATTCATGGGCTTCAACGTTGGACTAGTCACTAAAACTAGTACCATATGGGAGATTTTAAAAGTATGTGTAAGGCGGTGTATCTTCAAGGAGGTGGGACAGATTAAAGCCCTGAAGAAAAAAATTGATTTATTGTAGGCTAGACTTGGGCCTCTTTAACTGCCAATGAAACATAATAGAACAACGTTGGATTAATTTTGGCAGGTAACAGATAATTAAGTTTAGGAGAGGGGGGATGTGGACATTTTAGGTGAAATACTGGCAAGGATGCAAAAATGGAAAGCATATGTCACGGTGGTGTGGATAGATTACCTTAATTGAGCGGTTCTGATAGAATGTATAACCCGGGATGAAATCAGGACTATGGTCAGTGGCTTGTGTGGCTCGGTATTCTTTAGTGCAGGCAGTCTCTGAGTATAATTCTATGAAGAATAGGCAAGTTTGTAGTGCCTCTCATATTGTCTATGTTTATTAAGGATGTAGGGTTTAGATCCTCACACTCACCCATCAGGGGGCGGTAACACTCATCTTGCCTAAACCAGGTAAGGAATGTTTACAATGCTCATCGTAGCATCCACCGTTATTAGTAGCAGTTATTATTAGTAACTGTTATTAGCTGTTACTGATAACCACTGGCCTTAATCTAGCAAAATCAATAGCAAATAGGCTGTGTGTGTCTAGCAAAATTGTTTGTAAAAGGTCGATTAAACTAATTGGACGATAATTTGCGGATCATAACGATTACCTTTTTAAAACATTGTCACAATCTCTGCCCCTTTCCATGTATCAGGAATTGGTGTACCTGCTACTATTGAATTACATAAAAAATGTATATACGGTCCCCAGACTTCAATATCATACTTCAATAAAACTCCTGGAATTTTGTCAGGCCCTGGGGCTTTCCCTAGTTTAATGGTCTGAATCACTTTTAGCGTTTCTTCTAGACTAAAGTGCATATCAACAACCTTTGCTGCAATTTCCAATTCCTTTTCTGCTGTAGGCAATTCCCCAGTATTATCAGAACACAGCCGGGAAAAGTGTTCCACCCAAGTATTTTTGTCTAGAAAAAGGTCTTTGGCAGTCCTTCCTGTCTTATTTCCCCTCGATATTAGGCCCCAGAAGGCAGCCTTGTCTTTGGACTTTGCTGCAATTATTAAGTTAGTACAAATCTCATCATCCCAGGCTTTTTTTGTTTCCACAAGGATTCTATTATAATGATGCCTTCTTTCCCTTAATTCTAGTAAATTCTTGCTTTTAATTGCTTGAATTAGGGTGGCCTTAGCTAGTCTATAATCTTTATTATACCAGGGGTTCCCTACCTCGCCTTGGTTGTTGCTTCCTCCATTTTTCTCGTTATAGATGTTACTTAAAAGCGGGGTCAGTGCATCCACCAAATTATGATGCATATCCAGTACACGACGATCCCCTATTGGGAGATCTTGGAATGGTGTTACAATGTCAGCAAAGATATTATAAATATTTGTCATCACTGCATCTTTAGCTAGGATATAAGGCCATTTTAGGGCTCGTCTATTATTATTTGTTAGGAGATCACAGGTAGCTAAATCTTTCCCTTTATTCCCAGCTGTGATAGCCTTAAAAAGCTGTGATACTAGTGTTAGTTGTAAGGGAAAATGATCGCTCTCCATTCTGGGGTCAATTTTAAAATCAATGGCAATATGCCACAACCTTATTGAAACCAATAGAAAATCTATCTGGCTCTGAGAGTTACCTCTAAGAAATGTAAATGCTGTATATCTATCTGATGGCAAGTGTCCATTACCTGCCCTCAAATCATGTCCTACGGTAAGCTGTAGGATATGTGCGCTGCGACGGTACACTTTACCTCCCTGCTACTGTCTCAAGCCAGAATATTGTTCGCCATATCTTGCTCTGCAAATGGATTATCAAAACCCACTATCGGTTCGAACTTGCAATTAAAATCACCACCAACAATTATCCGTGACATGGGCCCTATTGTGTCGAAGAAAGAGTAAAGTTGCTCTATTGTCAACGATTCTTTGTTGGATGCACTTGGCCTATTATAGACATTAATTAGATATAAGTCCTCATTGTCACGTGTAACAATTTTTACACCCAGCAGATCCTGGGACTGGATATGCAGTGGAATAATATCAATTTCAAGGGTAATCCTTATCCACATTACCAAACCCCCTGATGGTCTCCCTCTAACAGAGGGGTTAGCATTCACACTGAATGTTTTAAAACCCAATCTGTGAGGGATTTCCAATGACCAGGTCTCTTGTAGGAGGATTATATCACTCTGATCTATGTAATCACTCCATGTCATATCCAGTATATTCTTTTTGAGACCTGCTATATTCCAGGAGGTAAGCTTCACTTCCAGATCCCTACTTATTCGAATTAATTCAGAATCCACATGCCCACTATTAATGCATTAGTAACTTCTGTGTGTCCTATTTGTAATTCTGAGCTACATGGTTGTGGATACAGTACGGCCTCTAAACCCCGGCCTCTTGCTGGTTTGTTTATCCCATGCGGAGTAGATGTTATTTGCACATTTTGGGAGTGGGGTAATACCTTACAATAATTGGCAATGGAAATTACAGAGGCACTTGTACTACTTAGTCAGTCTAGATCTTCCAATGACGATAGGCCATCAAATCTATTTGCCAGTGGAACATGGGAAACCAGTCTGCTACAGTTACCTCCAGGGTCTGGCTTGTAAAAATAGCCCAGTGGAAGAGTGCTGATGCACGTGCTCTGGGGGAGGGTCTCTTCCCGAAGTTCTAATATTCGCCTAGCGAGCTGCGGGTGTCTAAAATTTATCACCACACAGTCTCCTCTAATATTCTTTGTAGAATCACCCAACCACCCAACACTACGGACCATCAATATATCGCCAATATTTGCTGGATGGAATCGCTTACATTTTGTAAGCCAGTCCACTGTTTTATTACGTAGGTTAGACCAAGTTTCCTTTTGTTCTCTTTTTAAGGTCGGGACTCCAGTTAATACTACCACATACGGGGAAGATGCTGGTGGAAGCTGTAGGACGTCAGTATTAGGTATAAGATCAGTTCCCTTTTGACTATGAAGTGCTGTCCTATCAGGGTGTGTATTTGATATTTCGGGTGTTGTTTGTGTTTGCGATCTTCTAGCAAGACTCCCCTCAGTAACGTGAGTACCCTCTACCTGCTGTATGGTGTTATTTGATCTTGTCAAACTTTCGTCTCTGTGGCCAGTATCTATCCTTTCCCTTATGTCTTTATCAGGGACAGTGCCGGCATCCCCATACGATTTTGTTTGGGGTAGAGGAAAACCCCCACCCACATGGGCGGTTAAGCAAGTAGGGACACCACCCCTTCCAACATTCCCCATTAGTTTACACAGCTGCTCTATCCTATTGTCCAGCTGGCAAAGACTTGCTCTCATGCGATCTTCTACTTTGTCCATTCTATCCTTGATCACAACTTCCAAGGAGAGATTTATCTTGTTCTCTAATTTCCCAATTGTTTCTTCCAGCCAGGGGGTGTGTGATGCATAGTCAGGCTCGGTTTGTGTACTCACTGATGTTCTTAGCACTATTTTGGTCACTGTCTCACAATTTGATTTATTCGTTTGTGGCGCTCCCCCAATTTTCTTAGTCTTATTAATCCGCGGAGGGGGGTTAGCTTTCTTTATGGACCGGTAATCTTGACCCTTGTTCCCCGATACTGGCCTATGTTTACGCAAACTTGAGGACTAGTTATACAATTAGCGTCTTCATGCACATCAAGCAAGGAGATAGTGGGAGTATTAGATAGCCGTGAAACATTTGGGGTTATTGTTGTTGGGCTCAATGGGGCTTTATGCATGGTATCTATTAGTTTTGGTAGCTGGTCAGGAGCCTGACCACTATGGACACTCAGATTTGTGTCTTCAAATATATCAGCTTCAGCATTCAAATCGATAATATCAATGCCAACCAGCCCTAAATCCTGTTGCACTGAACTGGTATGAACTAAGGGGTGTGAGACGACTACTGGGGATTTTACCTTACTAATAGCCCCTAAGGATGATCTTTTTTGCCCCATAGGTATACCCAGAGAGAGTCTTTTTTCCGTTAATATTATTTCATGCTGCAAAACGGATTCAGCTCTATTTAAAAAAGCATCCAGGGTTCCAACCACTCCACCCCCCACCCTCTGCCAGATTTTTCGTTTGGCTGCCATTAGGACCACAAAAGAATGTAAATTGGACTAAATGTCACTAACCAGGTCCTTAGTTGTCTTGATGTTTCATTCAGTCTTGGGTGAAAGGGGAATGACCCAACCCAGCCTCCTCCGGCCTACGACGGCCTTAGACGGTCCCGTCCTTGTCCCGGGCTTCTCCCGGCGTCACCTGCGCGTGTCCCGCGTTGCGTGGGGGAAGGCGGCGCTTTATAGCCCGATGCCAACGCCTCCCCCATCAGCAGCTGTGAGCACTCGGGCAGGGCAGAACAGCAAGCAGAGACAGTGGTGCACCCTGGGATCAAGAGTCCCACCAGGGCAGTGCTGCGCGTAGGTTAGCGTCCCGTTCAAGCAGGAAAGTCGGTCATTCAAGGGTACAGCTGCAAACAGATTCAAAGAGGTCTAATTCAAATGTCTATATACTTGCCACAAAGCGGCACATATTCGATAACCCACATTGTTGCAATTGAAACTCAAAAGATGTGCACCTTTAAGAACCGCTATATCAATAAATGCTAAACTCAATGACTCTTGTCACTGAACCCTCATTCTGGGTTCAATTACAAGAACCAGTAGAAGGGCTCTCTTAGTCTGAGTAGCCAAGGAATTATATATTTTACAGACCTATATCAGAGCAAAAAGCAGACACTTCTCATTTATTGTGTAGGGAACTCTTAACAATGTGGCTGTCTGTCAATCCGCTAGCCACATTAATCTATCTTTTAGTTCTTTCTTTCTGTTTCTTAAGTTCTCAGTCTTTTATTCTTACGTCTAGCCCCAGTACAAATGTATACTTAAATGAATAAACCATGCACAACGTCCTTTGTATTTCTATATTTTTTTATTTTAACACTTACACTCACATGCTGTATTTCTAGACATTGAAAAAGCACAAGTTCCTTAACCTGGGATTCAGTGGTACAAGGTAGCAATGATCATGCTGGCCTCGCATTTTTAGGTTAGCTTTAAAACCGTTGTCTTGTTTATCCCAGCAATTTCCGTGACAGATACCTAGGGTTTCTTTTCTGCCATTTGTTACTGTCTCTATCTCACACCAAAATAAAGTTAACACCTATTATATTCTGGCCTTTTTATCACCCGGGAGGCATCGGAGGTATGCTCCTTCAAAGTCCACGAAACAAACAAAAAAAACAATTGAACAATATGTATTGTCCTTTTCCACTAAATCTTTGCTCTGACACAGAAGAGGATGTTTATAATACCCACACGATGGCAGCAATGCCCCATAATCGTCCCTTTTTCACCAGATCACAGCTGTCATCTGCAAAGAATGAAGTTACATCCCCAGTTACCTCAATTTGAGATGCACCTGTGGAAGCTTACAGTTTACAGATGAGATTTACTTTCAGGTCATGCAGAAATGGAAATCAAATGATTTTTATCCCGTTTTTCCGAAGACAAGTACATACACATTAAAAAGGAAGAGGTTGCGGAATTGTTCATTCTACCTTTTGATCTTGCATCCTGCTAGTGTGGAGACATCAGGTCATGCCATTGTTAATGAAATCGCGAAGCTGTGGACCCTACATGAAACCTAAACACTTGGCACCACACGCTGCAGAATTCAAGTGGGATTCCCTAGATCGGACTTCTTACTGAGCTGTGCTGACAGCAGCATTTCGTGTTTACGTTTTGCTGAGTTAATTTGCTTAGAAGCACTCCTTTTTGAAAGCCCCACTAAGTAAACATCTGACGTGCTTGCATAGGGGTCCAGGAATTATCATTTTCTTTACAAATTCTAAATTGCCTATTCTAAAAATGTGGGTGAAGAGAAAGGATGAGGTGATCAATTTGTATTAATACGATAATATTAGATACCAAGGTATTTATTTTACAAGTTTAGAGATTTTCAGATTATATCTGCAATATGTATTGTGGGTATCTGGGCATAGTTATGACTAACCCCGGGCGTAGCAGGAAGAGCTGCTCTGAGCGGAGCTCCACAGAGTTGGGCAAAATCTCAGTGGAGCTGCGCTCCCTGCCTCCACCAGCCCTCAATAAATATTAAATATAAATATTTTATAAATAAAAATGAAAATGAAAATAAAGGCTAATAAAATACACTTACCTTTATCTCGCATCTCCGGGCTGCCCTCCTCCTCCTCACCATGTTCCTGCAGAATCCCTTACATCAGACGTACGTCTTGTAGGACTGCACGTGCATGCGTAGTTAGCAAATCTCTGCAACCTCCTCTAGCGGAGCGGAGTTCATTGCCCACGGTTAGTAGTAGTGCACCTAGTATACTACTTTAACTTTTGTAGTAGATCAATGCATATGTTTAACACCCATACACTATTAAAAACACTTCCACTCACTTGATGATGTCATCAATGATGTAATTTGCGATGTCATCAGTGATGTCACTAACCATGTCAGGAGTGATGAAATATGTGAGGTCATAAGCAGGGCATTGCAGAGGTGTACGTTATAGTTAGCTCAGGTAACTATAACTGCTGAACTTTACTAGTTTTGTATGAGTGACATTCTGAGCCTAATTATAACATCCCTGAAACCTTGTTTTTTAGGATATAAATATATATAATATATATATATAACCTAATGGCGGTCGCCAGTAGGTATATATAGTTAGGATTTTTTCTCTATGGGATTTTTGAAAATTCTATGTCTAATAACTTTGGCGTTTGTGGACGGAATTGGCTGAAATTTTCAGGAAAATGGAACATTTTGTTTCTGAGCATCTGAAAATTTGGGGGGGGTTCGTCAAGAGGGGGCCGAGAAAAAAGGGGGGTCCCAAAACGCGTTTTTCCCATGTAAATTTCCATAGGGCGGTTGGCCTCACTTTTAGCCCGAACGGCTGAATGGATTTGCACGAAACTTGGCAAAATTGTAGGGACTGGTAGCCCGATGTGCCTTTGCTAGGTCTCAATATATGTGCTCCAGTGGATTTTGAGAAATTAACGTTCAAAAAAAGATATATATCTGTAAGCGCGCTCCGGGCAGCGCTCCGGTTCGCGTACTTGACGCGTAACGGAACTTCGCGTAGCGAAGCTGATTGGCTCTCCGGTGTCTGTAAACATTCCAAACAGTCCGTAGCGGCCGCCATCTTGTCTCTCGGTAAGATCGAGAGACAAGAGGAGGCCAAAGCGAAGGGGCAAATGACCATAAGGGGGCATAGTAGATCCTCCCTGACCCCCTAGGTTTGATGTAGAGGCTTTAAAAGGGCCCCGCAGGGCAAAAAAAAAAAAAAAAAAAAATTGTTTTTTTGCGTGGGGAGCGCCCGGTCCGCGAACCGGGAAGCGTTCTGGGAAGCGTACTAAAAGGAAAAAAGAATGATAGACTTTTCTAATATTGTATGTTAATTGATTGTTTGTTTTGTTGATTATTTTTTAATTTCTTTATTTTTTAAGCAATTATTTATTATTGTGATTGTGTTTCAAAATTTAATAACATTTCTAACATTTCACTGTCTGAAATGTCGTCATTTTGTTTGAACATAGCTTGTAATCTCTGAGTGTGTAAAATGTCCTCATTTTGAAGGAGGTCATCTACTGCTTGCACACATTGCAGTAGTTCTTGGTCCCAAGTTTCATCCATAAATTCTATATAATTTGGATCAATTAATTCTTGGCTGCTCTCTTGCAGGACAATTTGAAATGAAACTTTCTGTTCGCCTTCCATGTTGCCTGAAATTTGGATAAAAAAAATATATATTAGTAGAGATAGGGCACTGTTGGGATTAATTTTAGATAGGCAGTTTTTATCAGTGAATTTATCTTTGGGCAGTGTATAGTATCAGAGTGGAAGTAGGAATATAAAAAAGTGTATGTGATTTAACGTAAGTAAATTCATAATTATACAAGAGAAACCTAACTCCATCCATAACTATAACAGAGAAGTCTATCTAAATCTATAACTACTACAGAGGGATAGTATATAACTATCAGAAAAAGTTTACCATATTAACTGATAGTGCACAATATACTTCAGATTTTAAAATAACAACTTACCTTTACAAAGAAGTTGAAGTGATTAGTGAAAATCCAATTGAAATGTACACCAGGAAGTAGTAGTCAAAATGGCTGTGTTTCCTTCTCTTCCTTTATATATATTCAGGTATATAACCAATCAAATGTCAGGTAAAAAAGTAGAAAATGAAAGTAACATTTTCATTGGTTGTCAATTCCAACACTTCAGATGTGTTTTGTGAAGTAATTTACCTCACGGTATTTAGAGAGGTCTACAGGCTAAATGGCTAAATGGAATTTCAATCAAATTTGTGAAAATGATAGGGATTGGTATGTAGTATGAGCTAATCTATATTTGGTGAAAGTGTCTCCAGTCGTTTTTCTGTAAATTACTTTCCCACCTTTTTTGATGGAGCGCTTCCCGGGGAGCGCCCCGGTACGCGAACTGGCGAGCGCCCCGGTACGCGAACCTGAAGCGTTACGGGAGTCCACCATTTTGTGTTTCGGTCGAATTAAGATACAAGATGGAGGGCAACTAATGTTCAGAATGGGTAGAAGGGGGCACGGTAGACTTATCTTGACCCCCTAGGTTTTCTGAGGGTGGCTGAGGAGGCCCATATGTGCGAAAAAAACCATTTTTTTTTTAAATTTCGCGAGGTTAGCTTCCGGTCCGCGTACCGGGTAGCGCCCCGGGGAGCGTACTTTGTTGAAAATTAGTGAAAAAAGTTAGAGTTAAATAATAATTGTGAGTGATCAGATGTAGGGTAGCTCTGAGAAGAGCTTTTGGGTTTATGGTACATTTAGGTACTTATAAGTAGGTACCAATGCACAGTCTTAAATTCAGAATGAAAATTCTGTTGCCCTCATCTGAGAAGTGAACTCCATCTCCTCTGTAGATATCTTGCATGTAGTAACGCAAGTTATTGTTGTACACGGAGCCCATTCCATGGTCTCTCATGTAAGCTGAAACAGATTTGTTTACATGCTTCCTCGACTTCTCAATTTGTGGACAAAATTGGTTCGACCACCTCCATTTCTGTCTTTGGCATATATTTGAATATATCAAGGCAGTCTGAGGAAAAAGTGCCATTAATTGCTCAAAGGTGTCCTTTAAAAGCATTTCCAGACCTACCCCAGTCAAAGTGCCCAAGTCATTACCTCCACAGTGCACAATTAACAGGTCAGGTTTTGGCAAATGCATAAAGGTTTTCACCAATGGTATCAATTGGTGACATTTTAATCCTCTGTGGCCAAACCACTTAATTTCCACATCTTGTAAATTGAGGTTAGGTAAATTTCTGTTATCAGCATACCTCTGAGCCCAGTAGATGTAACTATGTCCAACAATCCAGACAGAAAACATGGTGAGAGAAGGTTCTGCTGCAGTCAGATGAAGTGTGGCAATGAAATGGCAGTTGAAAAAATAAGAGTTTAAAATGAAAAAAACTGTGGAGTTTCTGTGTTAATGAAGCAGTAACAGTGATTGGTGGATTTTGATTGCTGAAAACAGAAAGTTAGGGTGCGTGGATGAGTTCTTTGAAAGATGTGGTAAATTAAATTACCTGATATCTAATTTCTATGTGGTAAAGTTCAATAAAATAGCTCAATCAAAA
This sequence comes from Lissotriton helveticus, assembly GCF_964261635.1. Taxonomy (NCBI): domain Eukaryota; kingdom Metazoa; phylum Chordata; class Amphibia; order Caudata; family Salamandridae; genus Lissotriton; species Lissotriton helveticus. The sequence goes on from NC_136068.1 coordinate 1,218,884,848, forward strand.
TAAGAGACACAGAGTCCGTGGCGTCTGAGTTTTAAGGGGTTTTATTCCATAAAATGGAATTGGTTTGAACCAGGTAGCATGATCCATCACCACGAGGGTTCAGGAAGGGAATCATGGACATGTACCATGATTTATTAACAGTACGCAGTATATATAATATCATTACAGTGGTGATGGGTTCAGAAGGCGTAACGGCTGAAAGAAACAAGATAAGAAACATGTGCGTAACAATATGTAATCAGAAGGCGTGCACAAGGGTGTACACGGAGGTGGGTGCCAGAAACGTCACATAGAAGAAGAAATATTTCAGCATTTCAGTCATAGAAGTGGGTGGATCCCTAGAAGAATCCTGCAGTGTCAGCAGAAATATATGGCAGAGATGCGCGCGCAGCAGCATGACGTGTGACTGACGTGGAACTGGAGGGTGAAGGGGACTTGACATTTAACGCTAGGATTAGAGACAGAAGTCTGGTGGGTCAGATCAACTTGTTCCTAAATCATATCTGGTATTTTGTGTTTGGAGAACGGTATTATCTAAAGAAAAGGTCTCTCGGGCAGAGGCTATTCTATACTGACTGCTTATGCGTGCATGTGTGTCTACGTGTAATGCGAGGGCTATGGGCCTACCATGGCGACAGGAGCTATGAATTACGTACATGGAGATAGAAAAGCCGGGCCCTTTACTCTGCAGCTGGGGGGATGTTTACCTAAACTACTAGACAGGAATGTATTTTCGAGGAGCGGAGCAGATAACTTGAAGGCTGAATACAGTTTTGGCAGGCAGTCAGGCAGAGCCGGGCACCACTTGCCGTGTAGAGAGTAAGTCAAAGTTCAGGGATGCAGATGCAGGTCCTTGCTGCAGTTTTCAGAGGCAGAAGTCAGGAAAAAAGGCTCGATGGCAGAAATCAGGGCCTTCGCCAGAGCCATGAAAACATGAAAGTGCACCATGTAAAGACGGTGGCACGGCACACTTAGGAACTGAATTATCGATCCATTCATGGCGGATTAGAAAGAGGACATGTTAACGTTGGATGCAAATGTATTTGCGTCTTCATAGCGGGTTATGGAGGGAACTTACATGCGCTTTAGGCACATACATGGAGCCGTTGGGGTACGTAGTAGGGGACACAATTGAGCATAAAAATTCATATTACCTCATTCCCTCCTTGTCCCCTACGGACCCTTCATGATATATCAATCTTCATTAATCCATCTATGTGTTCATATAACATCATTTGCTCTTCCTTTTTCTGACGGGAATTTGAACTTGAACTTGAATGGGGAATACATGATGTGGCGCACAAACCGCATATCGTCGGCCCACATTGTAGACATAGGCAACAACTGAATACTATGAGAAGGGCTATCCCTAGGAAGGATAGGACTTTCCATCCCCAAGTGGATAACACGCTCCAGAACCAACCGGACCAAGTCCAGGTGCCTGGATTCTGGTGTATCTGACTAGCAATTTTGTGAAGACGGGTAATGGCTTTATATACTGAAGGTGCGTTTTGTGGAATGAAAATACAGCAACTCGATCCGATGACTCTACAAGCTCCACCCCTATCGGCTAAGATGACGTCAAGAACAAGACGATTTTGAAGGACAACAAGTCTCATAGCAGACTGTTCCTCTGTTAAATTGCCTAGGGCGGAAGTAGTTTCATTCACTACTGCTTCAAGGGTTCTGGTCAATCTACGTATCAGTTTACTATTCGAGACAGTACCTAAGTAGGGAAAGAAACCTTTATTGAAATCTGTATATTGCTCCCATGCCGTTTCAGTATAATCGACAATCGGGAGTTCTCTCTTGTGTCTAGTATGTACTAGGTGGGAGTTCCTATGATAGTCAGGTGGGGCTAGAAAAACAGGTGGCAGAAGGAATGCAATGTAACAAGTACCATCCCAATCTAGGGGTAAACGTATGTATGCTGTATGGCCACAAACAAAATAGGAATGACGGGAAGCTTTGAATGTAGACTTGCCTTTATCACTGAATTTGACTACAGTGGTACATTCGCTATGACCTAGGTGTACTGAACCATTCTTTCTGACACATAATTCACCTTTAACAGGTAATACTGACATAGAGGGTAAGTCTGGCTTGGTTTCGGACTCGACATTCAGAATCATGAGGTTAAGTGTAAAATTACCTAATCCATATACTTCGTTTTCTAGATCGGTCCCTGTCCTTTTGGGAAGACCCTCCTTGTCAGGGAAACATACTTTGTGCAGAACAGTGTTCAGATTTCCCCATACCCAATTGCCTTGGTAAACTACGGAATCAGAATCTAAGGAATTTATTAAACTAAACCATGCACCACAGGAACCATTGTGTGTGAACGGGTATGGAAAGAGGGGCAGAACTCCCTTGTATTTCTGATAGGGGGGGAGTCGGCCACATATCCAACAATTGGTAGCATTGCTGGTCTGATGGGAATGTTGTAACATACTAATGAATGTATTGTTGCGCAGCGCAAGTCTGTATGCCAATTCATGCGGGGGTAATTCACTGAAAGTGTGCTCGATAGTAACATTTGAAGAAGAATGTGTATGCTTGAAAATAGGGTAGTACAAGTTTAACAGTATACTTGCAGCAATAATCATAAGACTCAGAAAAAACATAATCAATAATGTCACTATGCAGTGACTGTGGAGAGATTTACAATATTCACGTTTCTTGAGCTGTTTCTGTCTATCTCTCTCTCTATCGGGGTCTAGCGGGAACATGTCAGAATCAGGTCTAACCGATTCACCTAGGGGAGGACTTAAACAATTAAACTGTCTGACTTGCTAGACCTCAGTTTGGATTTATACTCCTCGGACGGAGTTTTCTCTATCAGGGGAAGTTTAGAGTCACTGAAATCTGGGCAGTCCTTAGAGGGGGAGGGCTGAGAGTCTGTAACTGGAAGCAGTCCATGAAATATCTTGACGTGGCTGGAGTGGAGCCACCCTTTGCGGCCCTCGACCTTGATTGCAGTCCTCGTGGTTAGCAGGACAAGTTTCGGCTCCTGCCAACGGGGCTCCAGCGGACTCCTCCGATCAAAGTTCCTAATGAGGACAAGATTCCCCGGAATGATCCCATGTGGCTTTACATCGGTGTTGTCGGGAAAGGCTGCAGCAACCTGTGAACGACATGATTGTAGTGCAGACATCAAGGAGGCAAGGTAATCTGTCAGCATATTACAGTCAACATCTGTGATTTTTCTAGGCAGAGGAGTCCCCCACATATTCGGTGGCCTGCCAAAGACCACCTCATACGGGGATAGCCCTGTTCTCGAATGCGCTACCATCCTCATGTAGAAGAGGGCAACGGGTAATGCAACTATCCAGTCTACGCCCTTTTCTTTGCAAATCTTGGCGAGACGAATTTTCAGAGTCTGATTGTGACGTTCCACGAGACCTGCTGCCTCGGGATGTCGGACACAGTGAAACTTCCATTGATAGCCGAGCAGGAGTGATACCTGTTTCATTAACTCGGACGAGAATGGCTGACCGTTATCTGAGTACACGACACGGGGCAAACCGTACCATGGGAAAAATTCACGTACCAGCTGTTTGGCAGTGGTCGGAGCAGTGTAATCTGGGACTGGATATGCTTCTGTCCAACGGGAAAGTGCACAGACAACTACGAGGACATATTTAAATCCTCGACAACGTTCCATCTGGATATAATCCATCTGGAGGACTTCAAAAGGGTGATCGGGAGGATGAAATCCACCTTGCTCTACGGGAATGCTTTTACCTGGGTTGAACTGACAACAGATCATGCAAGTACGCACTTTCTGCTTTGCTGCTGCTCGTAAATGTTTATTGAACCAAAGGTTTTGAATACTGTCTAACATGGCTTTCTCTCCTAAATGTGCAGGACTATGTGCTGTGGTAATAATAACCTGAACCATAGAGTCGGGGAGAAACCATGTGGCCTTTCCCTTCGTCATCCATCCCTGTTCTGTCTGGATCCCTCCCAGTTCAGTCCATTTCCTGATTTCGTCTGGTGTAGCATGTGTCTGTATGTCAATTACATCTAGGGCGGGATCCTTAACTGTCATGCAATGAGTAGGCGTCGGGATTATTGTCTTTGTCAAGTCAGGTGTGTGAGTCTGTGCTGTGAGCTTGGCGGTTCGGTCTGCCAGGTCGTTGCCCTGGGAAATGTTGTCAGTGACTTTAATATGTGCTTTACACTTCATGATGGCTATTGCTGTAGGCAAATGTATTGCTTCTAACAGAGCTTGAATGAGGGGACCGTGCTGGATCTTGGCACCGTGTGAAGTTAAAAAACCTCGTTCTTGCCAGAGGACTCCGAAGTCGTGTACAACTCCGAATGCATAACGGGAATCTGTGTATATGTTAACTTTCTTGTTCTTGGCTAGAATACAAGCTTGGGTCAGAGCAATGAGCTCTGCCGCTTGGGCTGACAGGGTGTCAATACGATGTGTTTCTATGACATCAGTTTCTGTTGTTACTGCATATGCAGCCACTAACTCTCCTGTGCTTGTTCTCATACATGAACCATCCACATAAAGTGTCAGGTCTGGATCTGGTAATGCGGTGTCTGTCAAGTCTTGTCTGGGTTTCGTCATGATGGTAATGACTTCGACACAGTCATGTGCCAAAGGGTCTGTCATATTTAATGGCAAAAGTGTAGCTGGATTCAATGTGTTACAGCGTCTGATTTCTATGTGTGGCTGAAATAATGTCAATTCATAACCTGTTAGTCGTGCTATAGTCAAGTGCTGAGTCTGTGTACGGTTTAAAAGAACTTCCACGGAATGTGGAACTTGTACTGTCAATTGGTGTCCTAACACTATAGAATCACTTTGTCTGATTGCTAGAGCTGTTGCTGCTACTGATTTCAAGCACGCAGGCAAAGCCTGGGCTACTGGATCTAATGTGCTGGAGAAATAGGCACACGGTTTGTGTGACCCTGCTTGGTCTTGAGTGAGGACTGACAATGCAGTACCTTCACGTTCTGTGACAAATAGTGTAAAAGGTTTGCTGTAACTTGGTGTCGCTAAGACTGGTGCTTGACATAAAGCTTTCTTTAATTCGTCAAAAGCCTGTGTATGTTCCTGAGTCCAAGGGAGGACAGTCGATGACGCTGCCTCCTGTGTTGTCAACTGTATAAGTGGCTTGGCTAGAAATGCATACTGAGGGATCCATTGTCTACAATAAGAAGTGAGGCCTATAAAGGCCCGCACCTCCTTCTGTGTTCTGGGCTGTGTCATATTTACAATTAACTGGATACGGTCGGGTGTTAGCTGTCTCCCCCATTTGGACAGCAAGTGCCCAAGGTAAACCACTTGCTGAACACAGAATTGCAACTTCGAAGGGGACACCTTGTGTCCCTTGTCAGCCAGAAAATGTAAGACTGTCAGTGAGGCATGTTCACATTCGTGTTCACTTTGAGCGGTGATCAACAGATCATCGACGTACTGGAGTAGGGCAGTATTGTCAGGCATGTGGATACTGTCGAGCTGTCTTTTCAATGCTTGGCTATAGATGCTGGGGCTTTCTGTGAATCCTTGAGGTGCGCGTGCGAATTTAAAGCTTCGACCATTTAAACAGAATCCGAAAAGGTATTGGCTATCCGGATTAATGGGGACACTAAAGAAGGCGTTCTTCAGATCAATTACAGTAAAGAACGTGGCTTCAGAATCAATTGCAGTCAATAAAGACGATATGTCTGGGACCACAGGATACTGTGGCACAATGCATTTATTCAATTCGCGCAAATCGATCACTAATCGATAAACTGGTGGTGCACTTGGATCAGTGCGTTTAAGAATCGGAATGATAGGGGAATTACAGATATTGGAGTCGGTCTCTACAACCACTCCTTGGGCAATGAGTTCATCAATGATTTTCAGTAAAGCCACTACAGCATCTGGTGGTAACTTGTATTGTCGAATTCGGGGTAAGACAACTCCTGGCTTGAGTGTAACTCGATATGGTGTAATGTGCATACAACCTACATCAGTTGGGCTTTGTGCCCATAACTGTGCAGGAACATTCTGTAACCTGGGATCAATATCTCTCAACACATAGTGACCTTTAAAGTCACGTAAAAATAATCTAACTCCTTCCGGAGAACAACATATGACTGCTCCTAGAGCCTTCAGTGTCTTGATACCTAACAAGTTTTCTGGACATGATTTCGTAAGCAATAAGTCTGTAGTTTGTGATAACGGACCAATTGCTAGAGGAACTGGTTTTGATACTTCATTAATAATAGGTTTTCCTGAAAAACCAAGGGAAACATTCTGTGAGCCTGACAGGGGTGCCCCTGGAACCTCGTCGTGACTTATCGTTGTTCTACTTGCCCCTGTATCAATCAAAAACTTTCTATCTTTCCCTAATACCTGACTATGTACATAAGGACCCTCTTGATCTACAGGAATCTCAATGAGAGGCAAGCCAACTTCCCTCTCTAGGCTGTTTCATGTGTATCGCTGATACTCGGGATAGTCAGTTTGTGCATACTGGTACATCTGCTGAGTTGCGTGTTGTGTTGAGGCAATTGGCTGTGGCTGGGGTACCGCTATGGTCTGTACTGTCTGTTGTGGAGCAGGCATAGACTGTACATTCTGGGGTACGTGTTGGTGAACCTGATCCTGTCTAGGAGGACGCGGTCTCTCCTTAGTTTTGCCTGTTGCTATATTGTATTTTAAAACAGTGCATTCATTTATATAATGGCCTGGCTGTTTGCAGTAGTTGCATGTCCCTTTAACGGGAACTGCTGACTTATTGGACTGTGTCATGCCGTTTTTCTGACTGTCAGCTGGAACTGACTGAGCAACTAACATTTTCATTTTTGTGTCTTTCATACGTCTTTGTTCATGATCATGTTCTTCCCTGACTCTGTTCTGGTGGTACTGTAACATTTGTAACATCTGGGAAGGCGTGTTTGCTTGCCATGTGCTCTCGACCTTTAATACACGATTCTTAACTTGAGGCAAGGAATTCTCAACTAGTTTCATTACAAAAAGATGTGGGTATGACTCACTACTTGGTTTCAGGCCACTATTAATATTAAAACATTTCTCAAACCTAGAATAAAAATCACTAGTGTCTTCATCGGGTTTCTGTTTGCAGGCTGAGATTGCACCCCAGTCTTCCTTTTTAGTTGACAATAATCTTGGCAGAACCTGTACTAACAATCCTGGTAATGCTTTAGTTTTGTCCCCAAGCCCTAGACCTGGGGTTCGAGCCGTTTCTTCATTCTCTAATGCAGCCCAATCAATCTTTTGCTCTCCCACCTCCCAGTCTTTTTCTTTGAGTTTCTCGTAAATACCGGCAGGCAGTAATACTTTCAATATTTTCATAATGTCGGGATAGGTATAGTCTCCCATAAGTAACATGTCTTTTATTTCACGATGAAAACCTGCTGGATCTTTATCATGACTAGGTACTATCTTCTTCATTTCTAATAGTTCCATTTTAGATAACGGTGTGTACACGAAAACACGTCTAAGGGTGTCATCGGCATTCTGGACTGGATGTACTTCTCGTAAGGGATTCTGTCGGTCGAAGTAAAACATTTTCCTTTCTGGGGGTGGGGTTGAAACAAACTGTGGGTTCAAGAAAGCACTATATCTGTGTCGCTGTTCTAGAATTACTTTAATTAGATCGGTACCTAGACCTCTCCATTTATTCATGAGTAGTTCTATTAGTACATCAGATAAGGGACCTGGATCAGAACGTTGGCATTTATACAATAAAAGAAGGTGTTGTATCATGTACATACCAGCCAGTCGCTGTTCGTCTGGGGACAGATTCAAAAAGGTTTGTGCTACTGTGTCATCATTATACATACTAGATTTGTCAGCCCATTGCACTGCTGACCTGGCTAATTCTTGTTCATCCATAGAATTGAGTACATGGTACCCCATCCGATGTTGAAGTACCTTATCGGCAGCCTGAAATAGATGTTCAGGCATTTTCGGATTTGACATAGCAGAGTGAAAAAGTCGCTTGCTTTCTGGGCGTAACGTTTTATCAAAGGATCTACCCTTACCTACATAGGCTATCGTGTCTTGACTTATTTGCTGCAATGTTTCTACTGTTTTCTCTGATTCATCCTCCTCCTGGGAGGAGGCTAGATCGTCTGATTCGAGTGGCTCCTCAGTTTCTCGACGAGCATATATATCTATGATTTCTTTACGGACCTTTCTAACCATAGCATGTATACTTTTCTCTCTATCATGTTTACCCTCAGCCATGTTCTGACTCCATCTGTTCAATTTATCCATCTCACTTTGTGGAAATCCTGCCTGATCTTGTTCTCTTATCAGACAATTTACCAAAAATCGCATAATTAAACCTTTGTTCTCAATTTTCTGACGTGACATGGCGTCACCAACACTCTCGGGTCCTTCTCCTGTTCTAATAAAGTGATACATTTTGTCTAGATGTTCTGGCATTTCTGGTAACATTATCAGATAATCTGTAACTCGTCTTAAGCGTAAGGACGCTAACAACATGGGTCCTGACGTACCAGGCACAGTGTCGTATCTACAATCTGTAAGCTGTTGTCTGAGCTGTTCTGCTGCGGCACCTTTAGGTGTCCGCGCCATTGCGAAATCTCTCATTGTCACTCGATGTAACTGCGGCGGGGTTCGAAAACCTCCAGATGCACCTCCTGAGCCGGAGGCTTGACCATAACCTGGCTGCGTTGGGACCTGAACTATGCCAATCCCAAAAGGATTAAGGGTATTTATAGGGGGTGCAAGATTCGGGACCAAAGCTGCAGCGAGGACCTGCTGTTGCGGACCCGGGGGCTGCTGATTATGGGGTGCAGGTACAGGTGGGACGGGCACATGGGCAGGTGCATGAGTATAAGCTGGGGCTGCATCATCCAAATAGGAAGAAAGAAAAATCTCTGCTGCGGTCTTGTGACGTAATTTAGTCGGAACCAATGGAAGGGGCAGATTCTTTGGTACTTCTGGGGTCGCCTTGGGCAGGCCCTCGGCCTGAACTGGATACATGCCATTATTAAGCGTACTTAATTGTCGGTCTACTTGTTCTGTTCGAACTCGTATACCTTCCTTGACTAATTCGTTTTCTCGAGTCTTTTCTGAATCTTCTCTATGTTTCTCTGCTTTTCTGAATTATTTTTCTGTGCGTCTATGTGATTCTTTACGCCATAATTCTATGGCGTCTTTCCTGTGACTGTCGGGCTTTCTTTTTCAATAATGCTTCCTCTACTCTCATGATGCACTCGGCATCCCATGTTCCTGAAACAGGCCATTTATATTTCTCCTCTAAGTGTTTGGTATAATCGACCCACAAGTCTAAGTACAGTATGGCATCTAAGCCATGCTTGTGGTACATAAAGTGCCCTGGAGTGTCCCTAGGTGGAACAGGTACTGCTTCTTCTAGAATCCCCTTTCTAGTTCCTAACCGTCGTAACTTACTGAACAGCGGCATTTTTTAACCTTGATACTTGATACTTATTCGAACTCGAACACCATAAATACAATATACACAGTAATGTAGATCAAACAATCACTCATACCACGACATTAAAACCACATATTAACTAGTAACATTTACTGGATGTACTGCTAAACAGCACAGATACACTGCTAAACAGTGCAGACCGGGTCTATGTACCCAAACCCGTCTCGACCGGGGCAAACTAATGCACCCGTCTAGATGCGTCCCCAGCAAAGGTACTCACCGGGAAGCACGGAACAGAAGGCCTCGGAAAACTCGACACCGGACTGGACTCGACTCGACTCGTGACGTAGGTACTTCGGAACTGGTGGGCCTCAAGACACCTCGGACCTTGCACTCTCGGCTGGACTCGGGTCGGGATCCTCCGCACTCCTCACCGCCTCGTCTGGGTATCAATCGCAGTCTCAGTCACCTCCGTTGGCCTGAGGAGATACAGGAAATCCTGTGGATGCGCATGAGTGTCCGTCCGGCTGTGGCAGGGGACTAGGGCTGCAACGCACCGCCGGCGCGTAAGGTGGGGGAGTGTCCCATCTGGGGTGCCAATTTCTGTGGTAAATTAAATTACCTGATATCTAATTTCTATGTGGTAAAGTTCAATAAAATAGCTCAATCAAAATAAGAGACACAGAGTCCGTGGCGTCTGAGTTTTAAGGGGTTTTATTCCATAAAATGGAATTGGTTCGAACCAGGTAGCATGATCCATCACCACGAGGGTTCAGGAAGGGAATCATGGACATGTACCATGATTTATTAACAGTACGCAGTATATATAATATCATTACAGTGGTGATGGGTTCAGAAGGCGAAACGGCTGAAAGAAACAAGATAAGAAACATGTGCGTAACAATATGTAATCAGAAGGCGTGCACAAGGGTGTACACGGAGGTGGGTGCCAGAAACGTCACATAGAAGAAGAAATATTTCAGCATTTCAGTCATAGAAGTGGGTGGATCCCTAGAAGAATCCTGCAGTGTCAGCAGAAATATATGGCAGAGATGCGCGCGCAGCAGCATGACGTGTGACTGACGTGGAACTGGAGGGTGAAGGGGACTTGACATTTAACGCTAGGATTAGAGACAGAAGTCTGGTGGGTCAGATCAACTTGTTCCTAAATCATATCTGGTATTTTGTGTTTGGAGAACGGTATTATCTAAAGAAAAGGTCTCTCGGGCAGAGGCTATTCTATACTGACTGCTAATGCGTGCATGTGTGTCTACATGTAATGCGAGGGCTATGGGCCTACCATGGCGACAGGAGCTATGAATTACGTACATGGAGATAGAAAAGCCGGGCCCTTTACTCTGCAGCTGGGGGGATGTTTACCTAAACTACTAGACAGGAATGTATTTTCGAGGAGCGGAGCAGATAACTTGAAGGCTGAATACAGTTTTGGCAGGCAGTCAGGCAGAGCCGGGCACCACTTGCCGCGTAGAGAGTAAGTCAAAGTTCAGGGATGCAGATGCAGGTCCTCGCTGCAGTTTTCAGAGGCAGAAGTCAGGAAAAAAGGCTCGATGGCAGAAATCAGGGCCTTCGCCAGAGCCATGAAAACATGAAAGTACACCATGTAAAGACTGTGGCACGGCACACTTAGGAACTGAATTATCGATCCATTCATGGCGGATTAGAAAGAGGACATGTTAACGTTGGACGCAAATGTATTTGCGTCTTCATAGCGGGTTATGGAGGGAACTTACATGCGCTTTAGGCACATACATGGAGCCGTTGGGGTACGTAGTAGGGGACACAATTGAGCATAAAAATTCATATTACCTCAGAATGGTCAAGAAAAAATCATTAAATGAAAGATTGCACTGGATATGCAGGTGCACTGAGAGTTCAGAGTTCAATTGAAACATTGTTGTGTGAACTTGCAAACACCAGAGGTCTTCCAAGAGGTGGTTGCTATGCAAAAAAGGCAGAGAGGGCAGAGGGGGGAAGGGTTTTGATTTGAAAAAAGTGAGGGAAGAGTTTTGATTGGGTGACATGAGAGATATGTGTGAAGAATTACAGCATTTCCGTGCTTTTGATAGCTGCAGACTCTGGAGTGCATACCTTTTGCTCTGCTAAAGACAAAGTGGTGTGTTTCTGAGACTGTTTTGAAACTCATAAAGTATTTGCTAAGGTGAGAAAAGATTTATTTAATTTAGATAGAGAATAGTGTGCTTTAAGGAGAAAATAATGAAGAAAGTTGTGTTTTTAAAATGTTGCTTTGCCTCAAGTGTTTTACAAATAGATTTTGTTTCTTTGAGAAATTGTAATTGGAGAAAATGTGAAGTATTAGTACTGACAGGGTGTTTTTGTGCATAGGAGCTGTGCAGTGTTTTCAAATTATGACTTGAAAATCGTTTTTGAGGAAAAGGAATGCTTTTAACATTTATGACAAGGACATAATGGTGTATGCTTCTTTATAAGGCATTTGAGTGTCCCTGATGTTATTTTTCCCATTTTAATGTAAGACCTTTCCCCGTGGTGCAAATTCCTTGTAAATATGCTCCCACCTGTGCTTGGCAAATTTAGATTTTGAATGTTTGAGTTACATAGCCATGTTAAAAGTGACCCTAAAATGCTGCAAAGGCAATCAAAAAACGCTTCCATGTGTCTTAAGGACATTTTAAGTCATTTCCCCATGTGCAGTTTTTTCAAATTATGACTTGAAAATCGTTTTTGAGGTAAAGGAATGCTTTTAACATTTATGACAAGGACATAATGGTGTCTGCTTCTTTATAAGGCATTTGAGTGTCTCTGATGTTATTTTTCCCATTTTAATGTAAGACCTTTCCCCGTGGTGCAAATTCCTTGTAAATAAGCTCCCACCTGTGCTTGGCAAATTTACATTTTGATAGTTTGAGTTACATAGCCATGTTAAAAGTGACCCAAAAATGCTGCAAAGGCAATCAAAAAACGCTTTCATGTGTCTTAAGGACATTTTAAGTCATTTCCCCATGTGCAGTGTTTTCAAATTAAGACTTGAAAATCGTTTTTGAGGAAAAGGAATGCTTTTAACATTTATGACAAGGACATAATGGTGTATGCTTCTTTATAAGGCATTTGAGTGTCTCTGATGTTGTTTTTCCATTTTAATGTAAGACCTTTCCCCGTGGTGCAAATTCCTTGTAAATATGCTCCCACCTGTGCTTGGCAAATTTACATGTTGATAGTTTGAGTTACATAGCCATGTTAAAAGTGACCCAAAAATGCTGCAAAGGCAATCAAAAAACACTTTCATGTGTCTTAAGGACATTTTAAGTCATTTCCCCATGTGCAGTGTTTTCAAATTAAGACTTGAAAATCGTTTTTGAGGAAAAGGAATGCTTTTAACATTTATGACAAGGACATAATGGTGTATGCTTCTTTATAAGGCATTTGAGTGTCTCTGATGTTGTTTTTCCATTTTAATGTAAGACCTTTCCCCGTGGTGCAAATTCCTTGTAAATATGCTCCCACCTGTGCTTGGCAAATTTAGATTTTGATTGTTTAAGTTACATAGCCATGTTAAAAGTGACCCAAAAATGCTGCAAAGGCTTTAAAAAAACGCTTTCATGTGTCTTAAGGACATTTTAATTCATTTCCCCATGAATGTAGGTAGGCCTCACCTTAAAGAAACCTCTGGATAGGCCACACCTTATCGTCATCCTGAATTAATCATTTAAAATGCTAGGGACAGATTTATGATAGGTGTATGCCTCTTTTGCGCCACTGTGCGTCACTTTTGTGACGCAGTGGCGGTGCAAAAGATTTGCTATGTGGCGACAAAATTACAAATTGATGCATCTAGGCAGATGTGTCATGCTGTAAAAAAACCGTGCCACATGAAACCGATGCAGAAGTGATGCAAAAGATGTGGAGAAGTGTGGCTCACTGGTTAGAGGAGGCAGACCTGGAAGCAGAGGTCAGCCCGGGACCAGGGTTCAATTCCCGGCTCGGCGGGGTCTTGAGTCCTAAAATGTCCATGGACTCGACAATTCTCACTCCGGTGCCTACTTGATTCACGGGTTCACACTCTGCGACTCTGGGCAATAGCTTGCTTAATCTCCACAACGGCCCCTCATGGCGGGATGCCTGGCTTTCACCTTGCGGATACCCTGCCGGGGTTATCTCACAGGGGAATACCAGGACGGGTTCCCTAAGCAAGCGCTTAGAAACCGCTTGGTGATTTGCGCTATATAAATTCCTGTACATTTACATTTACATTTACATTTACCATGTTGCAAGACAGGCCTCACTTCATCTCCAACAAGATAAGAAGCTTAGGGATAGATTTATGATGACTGGTGCATCCCCAGGGATGTGCCAGTCATCCTGCGCCGCTGTTCCGCCACCCATGGTGCGCTGCATTTACAATGCGGCGCACCATGGGGCAAAAACAGCACAGATGCGTGACGCATCTGTGCCGTAAAGGTGGCGCATTGCTGGAGCTGCATCGCAAGTGCCATGCAGCTCCAGCAAGGCTCAGGGGTGCCCCATCTCCATTTAATCTGCAACCATGAGTAGGCCTCACCTTAAACAAACCTCTGGATAGGCCACACCTTATCGTCATCCTGAATCAATCATTTAACATGTTAGGGACAGATTTATGATAGCCGTGTGCCTCTTTTGTGCCGCTGTGCGTCACTTTTGTGACGCAGCGGCGGTGCAAAAGATTTGCTATGTGGCGACATATTTAAAAATTTATGCATCTAGGCAGATGTGTCATGCTGTAAAGTCCTGTGCCACATGAAACCTGCGTCAGTTTTCATATAGGTGTTTTGTTGCAAGGTATGCATTAATTTGCAAGAAAGCCCTGTAAAACTAACACAGTGAAATTTAGAAGATTTCACTGACTCAGCTTTATAGCATTGCTGAATCAAATCATTACGCCTGTTTGAAACAGGCATAAGGAGTGATGCACCATGCAATGTGTGGCTTGCTCCTGTGCATTGCAGTAGACATGTTGCGCTTACGACGTGATTCCTGCAATGTGCTGCTTTTGCGGCACAGATGCGTGACGCATCTGTGCTGTTTTCACTCAATGGTGCTCCACATTGTAAATGCGGCACACCATGGGTGGCAGAGCAGCGGTGCACATTAACTGGTGCATCCCTGGGAATGCGTCAGTTAACATAAATCTGCCACTTTACATTTAAGTATGAGCAGGGGACACAGAGTTGGTGAGGCTTATCCAAGGTTAAGAAGAGATGAGTCCTGTTCACTGAAAACTTGGACATAGGCCTTACCTCCTCAGCATCGCTGGTCATGGCTAAATAATAGCTGCAAAATGTTACTCTTGTTAAACAATTTTACTATTATAGTCTCTGAGATTTGTGCCTTACTCTGCAACATCTCATTGTTGTTCTCTTTCTTTAAAGATAACGACAACATCAACATGAGCGACAATCAGCAATCAGTTGATCTCGACCTCATAACTGAACTCGTAATTGAAACATCAGTGGAAGTAGATCCCTTGGATGATTTAAATCCTGAGGATGAAGAAGAACATGATGAGGATGCAGATTTGTCAGAATTGTATGACATAGGGTGGGAAGCTAACGTGCTTGAGCCTATGGAACTATAAACATTTATTTTTAAAAATGTATAATAAATGAAAAGTAAAAATGTAAACGGTTTCATTTAAAATTAAACACACCTTCAAAAACAGGTTATGTGTAGTGTCTTCAATAAAATATTAAAATATGCTCATAAAATTAGATCAGATTCACATATAAAACAGCACAGGTAAAATGAATATGAATTCCATTTCTTTTCTGCTATTTCTGTATTCTAAATTTGCCAAGCACTAAAAATGTCAAGTAGTGTGTTAAGTTTTTGATGACTGTTATTGATTTACTGTTTGGTAATAGTGGTTAATAAAATTTTTTATTATATTTTACCACAGATTCAACTGCAGATCATTTCAAGATTTCAGCATGCCAACTAAAGAAAGACTTAAAAAGGCTGCAAAACGTCAAAGACAGCAGGTACATGATATAATGCAGCAGTCCTCTAACAAAAAAACTTGTCAAGTCACCAAGAAAGCACCGGGTAAGAGCACAAAAACATTTATAAGAAATATTTGTAGTAAAAAAAATATTACTACAGAAAATGTTTCAGTCCAGAAAAAGAGAAGCATTTTAAACGGAAAGGAAAGGCCAATCAAAAATGTTACTGCTAGAGCAAGAGATAACTCTGTGCATGATAGTAGAAGGAAACAACAGTTTAGGGACATTCGTAAACGAATGTTCCGCAACAGGATAATTGGCAATCTGTTAAAAAATATTAAGAAAGGTCAACAGAAAGAGGTTTTTTATAAGAGAAAAAAAAAAGTTGAGAAAGTTATTGATCAGGCATTTGAAATTAAACGTAAGTTATTTATTTTGATAATCAATAGAATTAGGAAGCTAAACAAGGCAATTTATGATTTCAAAAGAAATAGTAGATGGAAGAGAATAGTTAATCGTAGTAATTTTTGTGAAGTTTTTTCCGGAGAATGGATGCATAGTTCAAGTTGTGAGGCATTTTTTAATGAGGAGAGTTATTTCCAGGATAATGATTTGGTGCATGCAGTTGACACCAGTGGTCGAGCTTATGAAGTGAAAGATGGTTGTCCAGTTGAAAAAGAAAAACTTGTGACAACAGAGACAGAAGAGGTGTTAGGTAATGAGGTTTTAGGAAGACGTCCTAAGGGTCCTGTGTACACCTGGAAGTGTAGTAGTATTTGCAGTGTGCGACAGGATTCCATCAATTTGCTTTGTGATTTTGTACGGACATTTAATAAGAAAAGTTTGAAGCAGAAAATGAAGTTGTTGCAAGAATTAGATCCTTGCAGAGTGAGAGAAGTGACAGGTTTGCATGGTCATTCACTGGCTTGTCTTTCCAGGAGAGTATGCCAGAGTGTTTTTCATCATTTCAGGATGCTAGCAGTGCATCATAATAAAGTGAGGAAATTAGTTAGAATGTTGTATTATGCTAAGAGTCCAGCAATTATGCTTAAACAATTATGCGCTGCTCTTTTGCATGGTTCTGAAATAGATGTGAAGAATATTTGTGCAGAAATTGAGTTTTGTTACTTTGGAAGTAAAGAGGAGAATGTTGAAATTGACCAAGAAGAAGAGGGTAATGTGGAAGATAGTGTACAGGTTTCCAGTACAGATAATTTTCAGAGGGAAATTGCGACGTTTCAGGTGAAATCAAGTGAGAGGCCTAATTTCACTTGTGTGTGTTGTCGACGCACTTATTATAAGAATCAGACTAAGTTAGTGGATTTATATGCAAAAAGTGAAAGGGAAAATAATAGTGAATGGAAGGATTTCACAACATATTTGATGGTAGAAAATTGTTTTGATTTGGGATCGGATCAACGTGTGTGTACTTATTGTTGTAGCAAATTAAATCAAAACCAGATGCCTGCTAGAGCAGTTCATACTAATCTGGAATTGGTTGAGATTCCTTCTGAATTGAAGGATTTAAATACTTATGAATCTATTTTGATTCAAAGTATCCATCCCTTTCAGGCTATTGTAAGAATGGAGCCAAAGACAGGGGAATTGCCTCCATCAGATTTACAGAGAGGATTAAAGGGAAGAGTTGTTTATTTGCCTCTAGATTTGAAGAAAAACATTAACACAATTGGAGTAGAAAAAGTGGAAGAGGACCCTCTGGTTATCTTAGTTAATGGGGTTCCGACAAAGAATAAGAAAATATGGCAAGATTTAGTGAATGTTAGGAAAGTCAAAAAGGCAACATTGTACTTGAAAAAAAATAATAAGTACTATAAGAATATATATGTTGCAGAAGAGGAAGTAAGTGAGGAAGAGGATAGCGATTTTTGTGCTGGTCCAATTGAGAAAGTAGAACCCTCTACTAGTGAAGAAATATATGAACATTATAGTGTTCATCCTTTGCATTCCAAGGAAGTCATGGGGAATGCTATTGAGTTGTTTCAAATGAAACAAGCCAAAGGGAGTCCCATTAGTGTTTGGGAGGAAAGTTTGGAAGCTCGGTGTTTCCCACAGCTTTTTCCAACAGGTCAGGGAGGAAGATATGATGAGCGACCTCATCAAATTCCTGCTTCTGAATACCGGACTTTGCGATTGTATGCAGGAGATGCTAGGTTTCGACAATGTATTCCCTATTTGTTTCATCTCCTGTTTGAAAGCGATCTGTCTGGACTGTCATATGCAGTGAACCACATCTTGAAGAGTGGTATACACATGCAAAACATCTCAGCAAGTGACTTTATGGAGAAAGTCAATGTCCAAGACAGTATTTTGGATTCTCACCTGATTAATCTCATGGCGTGTCAGCGTGGTACTAATGAGTACTGGTACCGTCGTCATGGTGATTTAAAATGTATGCTGAGGAACTTAGGAACTCCCACATGGTTCCTCACTCTGAGCTGTGCCGAGTATGGCTGGGAAGACTTACTTGAATTTCTACGAGAGGCAAATGGAAACATCGAAAACATCGAATTCAAGACACCCGGAGAACTGTGCTCTTTGGATCCAGTCAATGTATGCCGGTACTTCAATCATAGATTTCAAGCTATGATGTCTTTCATCATGAATAAGAAGAATCCACCTCTTGGAGAGGTGTTGGATTTCTTCTGGAGAAAGGAGTACCAAGCAAGAGGTGCTCCTCACATACATATGCTGTTGTGGATCAAGGATGCACCTAAATTTGGAACAGATCCAGAAGACTCAGTGATGAGTTTCATACAACAGTATTCTACGTGTGCTGTTCCAAACGCAAAGGAGAAGAAAAGCCTAAGAGAAAAAGTTCTACGTTTCCAAAGCCATCGTTGTGGAAAGTACTGTCGTCGTAAATTCCGAAACAAGGACAAGTTCTACACCAAATGTCGTTTCGGCTTTCCACGACCGGTGATTTCTAAAGGAAGAGTAAACAGTTTGATGTCTTCGCTGTGACATAATGTGATGAAGAAATCACCTAAAAACACATACAATTTGAAGAGGAACGAAGAGTCCAAGTACATCAACGACTACAACCCGGTGATTTTGTCCATGTGGAATGCTAACATGGATATACAGTTTGTGGCTGATAACTGTATGGCTGTGGCTCGGTATGTGACATCTTACATCACCAAAAAAGAGAAGACAGAATTGAAGGATATGTGGGAGGACATTTCCCATGAAAAGAGCCTCAGTAAGAAGTTGTACAGTTTCAGTCTGAAGATGTTGTCGCATCGAGAAATCGGAGCTTACGAATGTTCTGACTGGTTGTCTTCAGCAAGTCTCTATGCCAAATCTAGGAGTATCGTTTGGGCGAGTCTTGGTCTTGCTGCAACGCGTAATCGAGTTCTGAAACCTGTGCGGGAGATAGAGTATTTGGCGGAAAAGGAGCCAAACAGTACCGACATTTTGAAGAGCAACATGTTGGATACATATTATCCAAATCGAAGCAATCACCTAGAGAATGTTTGTCTGTATGAGGTTCTTCAAAATTACATATTCAAGAGGAACATCAAAGAAGATACTGAGAAAGGAGTGTATGCTGTAATTGGAAGTGAGGGATGTCTGGTCAAGCAAAGAAAATGCCACTTGGTAAACCATCGAAAATTGAGTGGCGAATCTCCTGAAAAAAAGGAGTTTTTCTATTTAGCACTTTTGCAACTTTTCAAGCCTTGGCGTGCAGAAGAGGAACTGCTGGAGATTTCCTCTGTTACGAAGACTCTTTCACTGCCGCCAAGGAGACCATAGAATGTCCTGCTTTTCCCAAATATGTAGAAATGTTGAATGTGGAAATCGAGCAGGAAGCAACGATTGCAGCCGAGATTGCCAGAGACAGTTCTCAGGACAGTCAGAGTTCTGCTTCATTGAGTCAGGATCCACTAGGAGGACCTGTTATCGAAAATGAAGCTGCCACTGCTATGAATGAAGTGGAAAGAGCCATGGCGCATGCTCAGGAGGATGCGGTTAACTTAGAAGAGTTGGAAAGACAACTCAACATTGAGCAGAGGAAAATATATGACGAAGTTACCATGCAAATTGATCATGGATTAAGTCATGAGAAGAAAGAGTGCTCATGTACGTTGTTGAAGCCTGTCCGACTCTACGTGAGTGGAGAAGCGGGAACTGGAAAAAGTTTCCTTATTAAAGCAATTTCATGTTATTTGCAGGAAAGGACTGAGTCATCGCTGTCTTGTGTTGTCATCGCTCCAACTGGACTGGCAGCGCATAACATTAAAGGGATTACTTTGCATCGTTTACTGATGCTGCCAGTGGAGCATGACAACAAATTACAATATCACAAGCTATCTGGAGATGCTTGTTGTGAAGTTTCAAGAATCTTGAGGAAAATGAAACTTCTTATCATTGACGAAGTAAGCATGGTTTCCAATGTCATGCTTGCCTTTGTGCATTTGAGAATGCAAGAAGTTCTCAAAACAGAGTATGATGTGTTATTTGGTGGCAAACACATCATTGTTTTCGGAGATCTTCTGCAGCTGACACCAGTGAAAGTGCAACCTGTGTTCAAAATGCTCACGCATGAAGATACCAGGAAGTGCCTAGGGAGCATTGGCAACGTCAATATATGGTTAAACTTCAATTATGCTGAACTGCATGAAAATATGCGTCAGGCGAAGGATGAAGTTTACAAGAATATTCTACAAGATGTTAGAATAGGAAAAGTGACCGAGCATGGGAAAGAAGCTTTACATGCACGATTACTGTCAAATTTATATCCAGAACAAGATGTTGTGCCTGAGAATATTTTTCAGAAAATTACTGAGAAGAAATCTGGAATATGTTTGATGCCAACTCTTGCAGAATGTGCCATCTTCAACAACAAAATGTTGAATTTAGAAAAGCAAGAGATTGTGAAACTGGAAGCTATTGACAGAGTAGAGCATATGGGATCAACAATTATTTTGTCTGAGAATTTGAAATCAAAATTGGATTCATTAGAGAAGACTATATCTAAAACTGCAGGTTTTGAAAAGAGTCTGAATGTGTGCTTGAACGGCCGTATAATTTTAAGAAGGAATTTACATGTTGAAAGAGGTCTGGTAAATGGATCAATGGGTAATGTTGTTGATTTTGTGAAATACAGAAATAGAGATGGAATTGAATTTTTAAAAATTAAATTTGATGGCATTGAGGAAGTACAGCTAATTGGTCGTTGTTCTGCTAGATTTTTGCTTGTAAAAGACTTATATGTTCGCCGTAAGCAGTTTCCTGTTTGCTTGGCATATGCGGTGACAATCAATAAATCGCAAGGTTTAAGTGTAGACAGTGCATTGGTGAATATTGGCAGTTCTGTGTTCAAGGAGGGTATGGCATATGTGGCATTGTCACGAGTCAGAACTTTATCGGGATTGTACTTGATTGAATGTGATGTCACAAACATTTGTGCGGATCTAGATTGTGTTAAGGAATACAATAGGTTGAGAAGAGAGTATGCGCCACATTTGCCTCAATATCCTTTGTTTGAGAAACGTGTGGTAGGCCGGAAACGAAGAAATGTGACCAATACTGGGGAGGTTGTAGCAAAAAGACGAAAAGTCGATGAACCTGAAATTATAAGCAGAAACAAAAAGGATTCTGTTGAAGATGTTGTTGGTTTTCAATTTGAAAACACTTCTGGTGTCAACTGCTATGCTAATGTAGTGGTTAATGTTTTGTTTTCTCTAGAAAATGTAAAAGAAGAGATTGTGGTCAATTCTGATCAAAGATTATGCAGTTTGTTAAATTCTGTGTTAGAGAAATGTAGCACTGATAGAACAAAAATAGAAAGTGTGTCTGAAATTCGAAATCTGTTAGACAGATGTTCAGGCCAAACACAATTCTCTCAAAATATTCAGCAAGATTGTCAGGAGTTTTTAATGTATATGCTTGATGTATTGCATGCTGAAGGTGTAGATGTAGATCACCTGTTTGGGCTTTCTTATCAATGGCAGCATGACTGCGAGAACTGTAGGGTATCAAGTACTACTAGTGTAGACTCAGAAAGATTTATATATTTAACTTTGCCAGACAGTAAATCAGTCTCCTTTAATAAGCTAGTAAAAGCAGCTGATCACAACATGGAATGTAGCCAATGTAAATCTGAAATGATTTCAACATTATTTATACGAACATATGGCCAGTATGACATTTTAATGTTCCAACGATGTTGGCCTGATGGAACAAAATTGACAACTTTAATTAAAAATTTTGTGGCTTCACAGTTGTCAATATCAGGAAGGACTTTTGTAACTGTAGCAATTATATATCATGACGGTCCTTCAATAACATCAGGACATTACACAGCTTATTTAAAGTCTAGAAATGGCTGGTCATTCTGCAACGATTCTGTTTTAATTTTCAAAAAAAATTTGCCGTATGACCTTAAAAATTCTTACCTGGTGTTTTTAAAACCAAAATTTTAGGGAAAGAATCTCGGGATGTGCTCTGAGGAATTTCAAGAAGTTCTAATGGCTCCTACATGATTTGGCCTTGAGGATAAGTGTAGTACAGAGACATAACTTCTTACCATAACACTGGACGTCATGGAAAAATAAGTGCACTTTGAATGAGTTCAGAAAAACTATTTATTTTTATAAGCTAATTCAAGCAGCCAATCAAAACATGGAGTAGAGGGAATGTAAGTCTGCAATGCTGTCTACTGTTTTATATTGCTTTGTGATTAAAAGTGATGTTGAGAATTAAATAATTGTAGTAGTCATAGAGGTAGTGTAAGTCTGCTTCATAGTAAGCAGTATCAGTGTCATAGGAAATGTAGAACATGAGTGAGCAAGAAGGGTAAGATATTAGTAGTCCAGGATTGTGAAAATGATCTTCAACATTTTAATTCTGAAAGTTGCGGAAATACAACATGACGGGATTGGCTTACAAGAATTCCAAGAGTTATAAATGGCTCTGACATGATTTGGCCTTGTGGAAACGTGTGGTAGAGAGCGATAAGTCATTTATTGTATATAACATATTTTTCAAAACGATGGAGGTTTTCTATCAGAAAGTGGCGGGCTGAAAGTAATAACAGCACAACAGAGTGTAAGCTGTTCATAGGACATCCTTCGACGTCATGGAAAGTAAGTTAACTTTAAGGAGTTCTGAATTCTGATTTGTTATGTTGTATGGGTTTTTTAAACACAATCATTTTGATTGTGTTTTTTTTTCCCCGCTGTTATATGATGAATACCTTCAAGTCACTGTTTTTAGTGAAATTTGATACATTCTGAGAACAGCAAAAATAAACCATTTAACATGTATAATTAATTCTGTACTGTTTGCATTTATGATGTACATGTAGAACTGTGTAGAAGGCATGGAGAAGGTGAGGCTTCTGTAAGTGTCAAAGTTGTTGCATACAGTGCTCATATTCTACGTAGTCTTTCATATGATAGACTACATTTCCACAATGAGATACCTAAGCAAAGGAAACACAGGTGATATGATTGTGGAATGAGCAAAAAAAATTGCACGTTTTTCAATTATATTACCTGTGTTTTCTAACATTACACATCACATTGTGTAGATGAGGTTTAGGCCTCTGGAGACAGAGGAGGTCTGACATTTGTTCAAGAGTGCAGTGGACATGACTCACTTCGTTGGTAGGCCTGCACATGTATTATCTCCTCTGTATTCTTCAACAAACCTAAATTTCATCTGCAACTCTGAGTAGGACTTACCTGAAACAAATCTGTGGATAGGTTACACCTTATCGGCATCTTGAAACAATCATTTAAAATGTTAGGGTCAGATTTATGATGGCCGTGCGCCTCTTTTGCTACGCTGTGGGTCACTTTTGTGTAAAAGATGCACCATGTTGCAAGATAGGTTTCAGTTCATCTCCAGCAAGATACCATCAGTTTAAAATGTATATAATTAGCACTGTGTAGGGGGCATGCAGAAGCTGAAGCTTTTGTAAGTGTGAAAGTTGTTGCATGCAGTGCTGCACTTCTGGGTACTGTTTCATATGCTGGACTACATCTGCACTATGAGATACCTAAGCAAAGGCAACACAGGTGATGTGATTGTGAAATGAGGAAAAGAAACTCCACATTTTTCAATTACATCACCTGTGTTTCCTAAGTTTACGAATGACATTGTGCAGATGAAGTTTAGGTCTGTCCACGGACACAGAAGAGGTCTGGCCTTTGTTCAAGAGTAAAGTGGATATGACTTACTTCATTGGTAGGCCTTCACATGTATTATCTCCTCTGTATTCTTCAACAAGCATACATTTGATATGCAATCCTGAGTAGGCCTCACCTTAAACAAACCTCTGGAGAGGCCACACCTTATCGTCATCCTGAATCAATCATTTCAAATGTTAGGGACAGATTTATGATAGGTGTATGCCTCTTTTGCGCCACTGTGCGTCACTTTTGTGATGCAGCGGCGGTGCAAAAGATTTGCTATGAGGCGACAAAATTACAAATTGATGCATCTAGGCAGATGTGTCATGCTGTAAAAAACCCGTGCCACATGAAACCGATGCAGCAGTGATGCAAAAGATGCACCATGTTGCAAGACAGGCCTGACTTCATCTCCAACAAGATAAGAAGCTAAGTCTTCTGTAAATGTCAAAATTGTTGTATATACTGCTCAACTTCTATGTACTCTTTGATATGCTAGACTCCATCTGCACTATGAGATACCTAACCAAAGGCAACACAGGTGATGTGATTGTGAAATGAGGAAAAGAAACTCCACATTTTTCAATTACATCACCAGTGTTTCCTAAGTTTACGAATGACATTGTGCAGATGAACTTTAGGTCTGTCCACGGACACAGAAGATGTCTGGCCTTTGTTCAAGAGTGAAGTGGACATGACTTACTTCATTGGTAGGCCTTCACATGTATTATGTCCTCTGTTCTCTTCAACAACTCGAAATTTCATTTGGAACCCTGAGTAGGCCTCACCTCAAACAAACCTCTGGATAGGACACATCTTATTGGCATCCTGAAACAATCATTTAAAATGTTAGTGTCTTGCGACACTTTTGTGAGACAACAGCAGTGCAAAAGATGCACCATGTTTTAAGATAGGCCTCACTTCATCTGCATCAAGATACTGTTAGTTTAAAATGTATATCTTTAGGACTGTGTAGGGGGCCTGCAGAAGCAGAAGCTTCTGTAAGTGTCAAAGTTGTTGAAAAACTGTTTGTCCTATAATATTTTCCCTTGTCTTTTCTAATTTTTAAATACATGTTTTAATATTTTTCAAATGTTTGTTCTCTCTTTCACAGATTGAAAGTATAAAAATAAAAAGTGAGTAAGTTAACGACAATTATAAGGTAAATGTTTTGTACTCTTTTCGTTACTTTTCTATCACATTCACCTACTATTAGTTCCACAGCTTCATTTCTTTAACCCTCAGTTTCCTGCCTTTGCTACTTTCCTCATTCCTTTCGCTATTACCTACTTACTCAACTCCTTCCACTCTTTTTCTCAGTCCCTCTCTTCTCATAGTTCCTCACTCTTGTTCACTCACTCCGTCTCTATTACTCTTAGTGTCTTTGACTGATCACTCTTTCACTACTTGTTCATAATGCTTTCTCTGTGTAGTTGAAGCACACTAAGGGGCATATTATGAACACAGGCAATACAAATATTGCTGTTTTTATTGGCAGAAAACTGCTGCAAAAGTGGTTTTAGCGGCAGTTTTCTGCCGCAAAAGCGGCTTTAGCGACACATTTCTGCCGATAAAAGCTGCAAAACTTTTATTGGCTATGTTGATGATATGGCTTTATGTTATTTACATTTCTTTGCTGTTTCAATTAATCTTTTTCTGTTATTTTTTCTTTTCTGTTTTCTGTTTTTTCTCTCTGTTATTCCACATGTTTTAATCTTATTTTGAACATTCACTCACATTCTCCAAGAAACTCTTCTTTGTTATTGTTCTACCCTCTTTTTTTTCTTTCACTTCCTTTTTTATTTTGTTTTTCACAATTATACCCTCTTCCATCTTTTCTTCGGTAAATAGATCTATTAAACAGTATCTCTGGTTTACTCTCTATAGCTGTCTTTCTTTTAACTTTTTTCAAGCAGAGGGCGTGGAGGGTCCGAGCCAGCACTTCCGGAAGCTGCCTGCAGCGCTCTAGCTGTTGGGCGCTGGGGGGGATATAAGGCGGATGTGTTGCAGGCAGCGCAGCGGACGAGCGCAGCGGGCGCGACGAAGGCGCGCCGGAGTTCCGCCTGAGTTAAGCCCGTCTGCGCCCGTCCGCGGCCGATTGCGGCCCAGGGCCAGAATCCCTGGTCCTCCTGCAGCACATATTCGCAGGAGCCGAGAGGAACTACTTCTCCTCCGCCATGGCCACCTGACACCATGCTTACACGGCATGGAGGCGGACAAGAGCATGGACTGCAACTACTGCGGCTTCACCTTCTGCTCAGGGCAAACCAACACTAGTGCCCACCATCCTTTGATGTGTGGTCTGTTGAATGTCCGCTCCTTGCGAAAGCACCGCCTCGACATCCATGACCTCCTTGCTGGAAAGCGATGGGACCTACTCTTCCTCACAGAGACATGGCTGGACTCGGACTCCATGCCAGAAATTATTGAGGCCATCCCAGAGGGTTACTGTCTTCAAAGATTAGACAGACTTAGAGGGAGAGGTGGGGGTATCGCCATAGTGGTGAAACAGGAATACCAATGCCAGCTGGAACGCACCACTATTGAAGGTAGTGAGGCAGGTGCCTTTTCCATTTCACTGAATGGCAAGTCCACCTTAAAAGGCTTCCTGATCTACCGCCCACCGGGCTCCCCCACAGCTTTCATTGAGAAACTAGTGGAAGCTGTTACTGAAGCCGCTCTGTGCACTGATAGGTATCTAGTCTTAGGTGATTTGAACCTACATCTGGATACTCTAACAGATAAGACAGTTAACGATCTTTGTCTCACAATGGCTAATTTACAATTTGAGCAGAAGGTGCAGCATCCCACCCACAACCTGGGTCATCTTCTTGACCCAATCTTTGCTAATTGGAGTCAAGTGGAAGCATGCGCACCGGTTCCCATCCCATGGACAGACCACCACCTTATTCCCTTTACTATAGGGAGTCAAGAACCTGCTCCGACTGACCCTCCAGCCGATAAACACCCTAGGCGGAGATGGGCAGCATTCTCCCAACCCGCATTCAATCTGGCTTTAACTGCCAAAGGTCATCCAGGCGGAATAGGTGTGGTAGACATCAACTCCAACCTAGACCAACGTATTACAGAGGCCTTGGATCTGGTTGCCCCACTTGGTGCGGCCAAATTGGGGGGCCGAGCAAAGAGATCTGCTCTCTGGTTTAATGCTGATATGCGGGTGGCAAAAGCAGCGTGCAAAAGGGCTGAAAGACAATGGAGAGTAGCATATTCCGCCTCCGCTAAAGCAGAGTATACTAACTGTAGGCGTAGCTACCATAAATTGCTACGGAAGGGCAAATCGGCGTACTTCTGCGCTAGGATTGAAGGAGCTGAGCAGTCCACTAAAGAGCTCTTTTCAATCTACAAGTCCATCACCATAGGCAAGTCTGCTGTATGCCCCTCGAAACTCTGCACGGTGGAGGGCTGTGACCGTGTTGCAGAGTTTTTCACTAACAAGCTCACTCACCTCTACAATTCCTTTCCTCGGCAGGCACTAAACGCTCCCACATGGGGGAAGGGTGTCAAAAAGATGGGAGTACGACAGCTCACCTCATTCTTCACCCCGCCCACAGAAGAGCTAATCCGCATCTGCGGGTCAATTAAATCTGGCTCTCCAAGAGACCCGACGACCCCTAGTCGGCTTAAGGGTAGCTTGCAGGTGCTTGAACCTTATGTTCGCAATCTACTCGATTCCTCTTTTCTGTCGCAGAGTGTCCCCAAGGCTTGGAAGCGGGCAGTTGTACTCCCCCTGCAAAAAAAGGCCAATGTGAATTTCGAGAAATTCGACAATCTCCGCCCCATTTCTCTTTTGCCTTACATGGCTAAAATAGCGGAGAAAATTGCTAATACTCAACGGATGCAGTTCGTGGAGGAGGCATCGCTACTCCACGACTCGCAATTTGGCTTCCGTCCCCGTCACTCAACGGAATCTGCACTTCTTGCGGCGGTGGAGGCACTCCGACAGGGTGTGGATGAGGGCCAGACCATGGCGCTGATCCTACTCGACTTAAGTGCAGCATTCGACACTGTAGCACATACCATCTTGCTACAGTGTCTGAGTGAAGGTGGGGTCACAGGCGCTGCGCTTGGTTGGATCAAGTCCTTCCTGTCTGACAGGTGCTTCCAAGTCAGGATGGGAGAATGCTATTCGAGGGAGATCGAGTTGGGCCAGGGCGTACCACAGGATTCGTCCCTGAGCCCGACCTTATTCAATATCTACGTCTCCCCTTTAGCAGCCATCGCGGAGGGCCACGGTCTCCACCTGGTGTCTTACGCCGACGACACGCAGTTGGTCGTCTCCCTGTCTCGTTCCCCCGGCCTTGCGGCGGACATCTTCAGGAACTGCATGCAAGATCTTGCAGCCTGGATGTCCGCACACTGTTTAAAACTGAACGGTAGCAAGACCGAGGTGATCGTGGTGGGGGGCGGGCCTTCTGCGTGGTCGCCTGCGTGGTGGCCACCCTGCTTAGGCGAGGCCCCCACTCCCAGTCTGGAGGCCAAGAATCTTGGCATGTGGCTTGACAAGGACCTTGCCTTTGGCCCGCAGGTTGGCCGGGTGACGGGGGTGTGTTCCGGCGTCCTGAGAACTTTGAGGAAGGTTTTAGATCTGCTTCCCATTTCGGCTCGTAGGACGCTGGTGCACGCCCTGGTCACCTCGCGCTTAGACTATGGGAACCTGCTCTATCTGGGGGCTTCAGGCAAGGTCATGGGTCGCCTCCAGGTGCTCCAAAATGCCGCAGCACGGCTCGTGCTTAGACTCCCGAGAAGGTCACCTTCTAAACCCGCTCTCCAAGCCCTCCATTGGCTCCCGATGGAGAAGAGAGTTGAGTTTAAGGCCCTCTCAACGTGCCATCGCATTCTGAGCGGCAAAGCCCCTGTGCCGCTCCAGAGTTTGGTGTCCCATTATGAGCCTACCCGCAATTTACGGTCCTCTCAGACGGGACTACTGGTGGTGCCCAGAGTTAGGAAGGCACAGATGGGGGGGAGATCTTTCCGATACCTTGCTCCCAAATGCTGGAATGTCTTGCCCCCAGACCTGCGTCTTGAGCCATCAGAGGCCCTGTTTAGGAAAAAATTAAAAACTCACCTTTTTAGCAGGTAACTCCTGGGGGAGGGGGGGATGGCAACTGCTCACTTATCATAGCGCGGGGACACGCCCTCTGGCGTCACCAGGCGCTTTATAAATGTCCTAAACTAAACTAAACTAAACATTACTCTCTGTTTACTTCCCTTATACTAACTCTTCTTTTTTTTTTTTTTTTTTTTTTTGGTTCGCTCCCGGTTCGCGAACCGGGAAGCGAACGGGGAAGCGAACCAAAAGAAATAGAGCTTGCCAGAGTGCTAAACATTCTAGCAATTTTTTTTGAAAGGGGAGGTAGTTCTGAAAATAACTTTTTTTTAATGTTTTTGTTGTTTTATATTTTTTTTTATTTTTCTGAACATTTTTTGTTTTTTTTGTATTTTTTAACAGTTTTATGTTTTTTTTGGTTTTTGATGGAGGGGAAACAACAAAAAACAGGCATTCGAAAGGGCTCAACAGGAGCAAAAAAAAAAATTACTGTCTGCGGCGTTTAGGGCAATTGTGATTTTCATAAGCTCGGTTGATTAAGGTAATACTCATATTGCCACAAGACAGTAATGCACCACAATACAAGCAGGTAAACTTCATATGGACAAAGTTGTCCTGAATGTTTGGCACGGTTTCCCGTGCCTCTGCTGCTGTCAAAGATATCTGTGATGATGACTTGGCCACAGGAGTTGTTGGGTCGTCCTGCTGGTCACGCATCTCTGCCCGGCTGTAGTTTAATGGATGCCACCTGCTCATATGACGATGCATGGTGTAGTTACCGAAGCTGTATTTTTTTAAGGTGCCTCTAGATAACTTCTCCTTACATATGAGGCAGGTGACATATCTGGCATTTACTTTCTTCTGCCCTTCAGGGATCGAAAAAAACTGCCAAATAAAACTGGTTTTCCGATGAGAAACCCGGGGCTGCTCTTCTAAAAACTGTGGTCCTTCTGTCTCCTCTTCCTCTTGCTCATCCTCTTCCTCCTCTGTGTTGCTGATGAACTGGGGAGGTGGTCCTCTCTTCCCATGAGGAGGTGGTGGTGGTGGTAGGGGTCCATCAGCTGAAGCTACCAATGAAGCCATTGCTGAACTATCAAAAAAGGTCTTCCTCTCACAAAGATGAAAGTCAGAGTGAGGAAAGAAGGAGGGGTTTTCATCATTTGGGAAAAACAATAGTTCTAAACCAATGAAAAGTGTTATTTTTAGGTCACCTGACCTTGCCTTACATCATTATGAAACCAAAAGTGAAATGAACCAATGAAAAGTTTTATTAACAAGTCACATGACCTGTTACGCTTATGTTACGCGCTGCGGAACGCGCCCCGGATCGCTTCCGGGTCGCTGCGCTTCGCGCCTCGGTTCGCGCTCCGGAGCACTTCTGGGTGCGCTAACGCGGCGCGTCATAAGACGCATTACGCGGCAACGCGATACGTCGCGCTTTCGCGACGCGCCCCTGATCGCTTCCGGGGAGCTGCGCTTCACGTCTCAGTTCGCGTACCGGAGCACTTCCGGGTGCGCTAACGCGGCGCGTCATAAGACGCATTACGCGACAACGTGATACGTCGCGCTTCCGCGACGCGTCACGATGTTGATTTCTAACGCGGCAGTTGCGCAAACGGAACGTTTACCGGTTCGCGGACCGGGTCGCGGCATCAAATTGAGCTAACGGAAAGCTTCCCGGTTCGCGAACCGGGAGCGAAGAAAAAAAAATATTAAAAAAAAAATTATTAATAAACATATAACATATATTTTTGGATTTAAAGAAGAATACATTTTACAGCTACAGATATTAGCTTTTAAAAAACCAATGAAATTCACTTAAAAAACCATAGGTTATAGACCATATATAGTTAGGAATTAGCATTTACAAAACCTTGAAAATTCACTGAAAAAACCATAGGTTATAGACCATATATAGTTAGGAATTAGCATTTAAAAAACCTTATTTTACTCACACAAAACCATTGAAATTCCATATATAGTTAGTTGTACTAACTATATATCGCGCACCCGCAATCCACTGCTGATCATGTCACATATTACATCATTCATGACATGGTCAGTGACATCACTGATGACATCACTGATGACATCTCAAATGACATCACTGATAACATCTCAAATGACATCACTGATGACATCACTGATGACAACATCCAGTGACTGTATTGTTCTGTAAAGTTAAAATATGTCTTACATATTGAAGAATGAGTGGATGTATAAGTGTCTTGATGAAGGATTTAGTAGGGGCATGACTGACTGTATGAGTGACTGATTAAATGTATGTCACTGAGTGCATGGGTTAGTGACTAAACTGTCTTAATTTGTGCATCATTATGTCTGTTGTTCTGTAAACTGCTGCATGTGTTGATCAGTAGCTATATGATTAACTATATGGGTTATTGATTGGTTGCCCAAGCATTTGTATGGGAGACTGAGTGTGTGTGTGGGTGGCTGGGAGGTGTATGACTCTCTGCATAGATGTGTGAGCAGTTGATTCACTAGATGTATGGGTTCAAAAGTGCATGTGGAAACAGCTGTATGGGCGGTTGACTGTGTGCATGAGTGTATTGGTGAGTGAATGGATATCTCAGTACTACATGTCAAAGTAAGTACATATGTAAAATACAGTACATGTGAGAGTTGACATATATAAATAACTGTGCATAAGAGCCAGTGAATGTGTGAGTGGCTGTATGGATCATTGTGAACTTGTATCCAGGATTGTATAAGTGAGTAAATATGTTTTAGTATATGTTTGAATAAGTAAGGTGTGTATAAATGTATAGTTGAGGAAATGGAGGTGTGATTGATTCTTTGCATGACTGACTAGGTGTGTGAGTAACTCCATGGATGAGTGACAGTCTGTGAGTGTATGTTTATACTGAGTGTATCTAAGATTATATAAGAGTCTGAAGAGGTTCATCATAATATCACATGAATGATGTCATCAGTCATGTGATCAGTAATGTCAAATGAGATGTCATCAGTGATGTCATCAGTGATGTCATTTGAGATGTCATCAGTGATGTCACCAGTGATGTCAAATGAGATGTCATCAGTGATGTCATTTGAGATGTCATTTGAGATGTCATCAGTGATGTCATCAGTGATGTCATTTGAGATGACATCAGTGATGTCATCAGTGATGTCATTTGAGATGTCATCAGTGATGTCATCAGTGATGTCATTTGAGATGTCATCAGTGATGTCATCAGTGATGTCACTGACCATGTCATGAATGATGTAATATGTGACATGATCAGCAGTGGATTGCGGGTGCACGATATATAGTTAGTACAACTAACTATATATGAAATTTCAATGGTTTTGTGTGAGTAAAATAAGGTTTTTTAAATGCTAATTCCTAACTATATATGGTCTATAACCTATGGTTTTTTCAGTGAATTTTCAAGGTTTTGTAAATGCTAATTCCTAACTATATATGGTCTATAACCTATGGTTTTTTCAGTGAATATATATATATATATATATATATATATATATATATATATATATATGTATATTCACGCTCTCCGTGCCACACAATGCTTCCAGTGCATTCGCAGGCGGGTGCCGGTTGCGGTTGTGGCAAACCGCTTAAATCACTGTTCGTTTTCTTTCACTCGTAAAGAAATGCCGCACTCACAGGGGGAAAAACGGGTTGTTAGCAAAAAGGACCGTTTATTTTGTGCAAACGGACAACAAACGTTTCAGCTCAAGGCTTTCCTCAGTGTTACCATCTCGTTACACAAGGCACATTTATAAAGCATTCTCTATTCAAAACTCCAAGGGTTCACGTGTCATCGGGCATTGACATCAAGAAGGGACACTTTCCCTCTCTGTTACAATGGGCACCATCTTAGAGTGTCTAGCCACCCTCATTTTTACAATGAATATTCATCATCTTTTAAAAGGGTGCAGTGCGTAGAGAATAAAATAAACGTTTTTGTTCATACAAATGTACAATTTAACATGTATAAAACTATTTAGCAAACACTTCGCTATATTTACGTTTCTTATCACTACGCTTCCTGTGTGTTGTTTTGCCGTGGATCGGCAAATGTCCCTTCATGTTTGCCACACGTCATGCCTGTATTTCCTTTCCCTAAGTTGTTTCTGCAAACTCTCTCCTCGCTACATTCTCGC
Organism: Lissotriton helveticus; assembly: GCF_964261635.1. Taxonomy (NCBI): domain Eukaryota; kingdom Metazoa; phylum Chordata; class Amphibia; order Caudata; family Salamandridae; genus Lissotriton; species Lissotriton helveticus. The sequence continues at coordinate 1,218,917,597 of NC_136068.1, forward strand.
ATGCTGTTATTTCAATTTATTTAATTTCAATTTTGTTCAAGTCAACTAAACATTCTTTCTTACTTCATTCTTATTATCATTTTCGCGCTTTAGCTTAAGTACTTTCAAGAACATTTTTAAGCATGATTTACAGGTTGAAAGTGGAAATATACTATTTCAGATCCTTCTATTACCTTCCCAGATTTGTCATCTTTATAACATCATTGGATTCTAGATCTATTTATTTGCACAAGTGGACCCCCAGTTCTTCACTACAATTCAGGCCTCTCGGGGACTTTGTAAGGAGGTCAATGATGTATCTAGATTCTAGACGTCTTATACTCCGCAGTCTATCACCTCCGCGTGGACTCAATGGGACAGTATCTAGGCCATAGAGCGTATTTCATTCCTGTTGCTGTTGTGAAACTCGGCAAAATGACGAGCGACAGGATATGCCTGATCAGCTTTGTCTATGGCTCTAAGATGTTCCAGAATCCGTATTTTCAATTGATGGATCATGCTCCCAATATACTGTAGCCCACAAGGGCATACTAGACAGTATACCGCGTATGTAGTACTCCAGGTTAGAAATGTATTAATCTCCTTGATCTCACCTGTGTCAGGTAATGTGTAAGTGACAATTCTTCTACTATTTGTGCAAGCCTTGCATCTGCTGCAGGGAAAGAATCCTTTCATGTCCTTAAGTGTGTTCGGCAGCGGACTATCTGGACCTGAAAGTGTTTGTGGACAATAACAACATTCACACCACACTGTTCCGGAAAGATACGGCTGGGAATTCAGTTTTATTCGCCAGCAGTAATCACCCCTTAAAACGGATAACATCATTAAGGATGACATCCCCAATCAGCCCCTTGTAACGTTCAGCAAAGCGAGATCTCCAAAAAACATGCTGGTCAAGAGCCATTTAGATACTGTGCAGCCACGATCGAACACACTTAAAGACATGAAAGAATCCTTTCCCTGCAGCAGATGCAAGGCGAATAGAATATGTGGCAAATAGAGAATATATATATATATATATATATATATATATATATATATATATATATATATATATATATATATTACCTACTGGCGGTCGCCAGTAGGTATATATAGTTAGGATTTTTTCCCTATGGGATTTTTGAAAATTCTATGTCTAATAACTTTGGCGTTTGTGGACGGAATTGGATGAAATTTTCTGGAAAATGGAACATTTTGTTTCTGAGCAGCCCCTGAAAATTTGGGGGGTGTTCGTCCAGGGGGGGCCGAGAAAAAAGGGGGTCCCAAAACGTGTTTTTAACATTGAGTTTTCCATAGATCGGTTGGCCTCACTTTTAGCCCGAACGGCTGAATGGATTTCCATGAAACTTGGCAAAATTGTAGGGACTGGTAGCCCGATGTGCCTTTTCTAGGTCTCAATATATGTGCTCCAGTGGATTTTGAGAAATTAACGTTTAAAAAAAGATATATATCTGTAAGCGCGCTCCGGGCAGCGCTCCGGTCCGCGGACCTTAAGCGTACCGGAACTTCGCGTAGCTAAGCTGATTGGCTCTCCGGTGTCTGTCAACATTCTAAACAGTCCGGAGCGGCCGCCATCTTGTCTCTCGGTAGGATTGAGAGACAAGAGGAGGCCAAAACAAAGGCGAAAATGACCATAAGGGGGCATACTAGATCCTCCCTGACCCCCTAGGTTTAATGTGGAGGTTTTAAAAGGGCCCCGCGGGCAAAAAAAACAAAAAAAAATTTTTGTTTTTTTTGCGTGGGGAGCGCCCGGTCCGCGAACCGGGAAGCGTTCTGGGCAGCGTACTGCAATGAAAAATGAATGATAGACTTTTCAAATGCTGTATGTTAATTGATTGTTGTTTTTGTTGATTATTTTTTATTTTCTTTAATTTTTTAAGCATTTTTTTTAATGTGATTGTGTTTCATAATTTATTAAACTTTCTAACATTTAATTGTCAGAAATTTCATAATTATCATGGAATATACATTGTAGTCTCTGAGGGTGTAAAATGTCCTCATTTGCAAGGAGGTTATCTACTGCTTGTACACATTGCAGTAGTTCATTGTCCCAAGTTTCATCGAAAAATTCAATGTCAATTTGATCAATTGTATCAATCAATTCTTGGCTGCTCTCTTGCAGGTCCATTTCAAAAGAAACTTGGTTTTCGCCTTCCATTTTGCCTGAAATTTGGATTAAAAAAATATATATTAGTAGAGATAGGGCAATGTTGGGAATAATTTTAGATAGGCATTTTTTATCAGTGAATTTATCTTTGGGCAGTGTATAGTATCAGAGTGGAAGTAGGAATATAAAAAAGTGTATGTGATTTAACGTAAGTAAATTCATAATTATACAAGAGAAGCCTAACTCCATCCATAACTATAACAGAGAAGTCTCTCTAAATCTATAACTACTACAGAGGGATAGTATATATCTATCAGAAAAAGTTTACCATATTAACTTATAGTGCACAATATACTTCAGTTTTAAAAATAAAAACTTACCTTTAGAAAGAAGTTGAAGGAATTAGTGAAAATACTATTGAAATGTACAGCAAGAAGTAGTAGTCAAAATGGCTGTGTTTTCTTCTCTTCCTTTATATATATTCAGGTATATAACCAATGAAATGTCAGGTAAAAAAAATAGAAAATGAAAGAAACTTGGTTTTCGCCTTCCATTTTGCCTGAAATTTGGATTAAAAAAATATATATTAGTAGAGATAGGGCAATGTTGGGAATAATTTTAGATAGGCATTTTTTATCAGTGAATTTATCTTTGGGCAGTGTATAGTATCAGAGTGGAAGTAGGAATATAAAAAAGTGTATGTGATTTAACGTAAGTAAATTCATAATTATACAAGAGAAGCCTAACTCCATCCATAACTATAACAGAGAAGTCTCTCTAAATCTATAACTACTACAGAGGGATAGTATATATCTATCAGAAAAAGTTTACCATATTAACTTATAGTGCACAATATACTTCAGTTTTAAAAATAAAAACTTACCTTTAGAAAGAAGTTGAAGGAATTAGTGAAAATACTATTGAAATGTACAGCAAGAAGTAGTAGTCAAAATGGCTGTGTTTTCTTCTCTTCCTTTATATATATTCAGGTATATAACCAATGAAATGTCAGGTAAAAAAAATAGAAAATGAAAGTAACATTTTCATTGGTTGTCAATTCCAAGACTTCAGATGTGTTTTGTGAAGTAATTTACCTCAGGGTATTTAGAGAGGTCTACAGGCTAAATGACTAAATGGAATTCCAATCAAATTTGTGAAAATGGTAGGGATTGGTATGTAGTATGAGCTAATCTATATTTGGTGAAATTGTCTCCAGTGGCTTTTCTGTGAACTACTTTTCCACCTTTTTTGATGGTGCGCTTCCCAGAGAGCGACCCGGTACGCGAACCGTTGAGCGCCCCGGTTCGCGAACCTTAAGCGTTCCGGGAGTCCACCATTTTGTGTTTCGGTCGAATTAAGATACAAGATGGAGGGCAAATAATGTTCAGAATGGGTAGAAGGGGGCACGGTAGAGTTATCTTGACCCCCTAGGTTTTCTGAGGGTGGCTGAGGAGGCTTATATGTTCGAAAAAAAAACATTTTTAAAAAAAATTTCGCCAGGTTAGCTCCCGGTTCGCGTACCGGGTAGTGCCCCAGGGAGCGTACTTTGTTGGAAATTTGTGAAAAATGTTAGAGTAAAATAATAATTGTGAGTGATCAGATGTAGGGTAGCTCTGAGAAGAGCTTTTGGGTTTATGGTACATTTAGGTACTTATAAGTAGGTACCAATGCACATTCTTAAATTCAGAGTGAAAACTCTGTTGCCCTCATCTGAGAAGTGAACTCCATCTCCTCTGTAGATATCTTGCATGTAGTAACGCAAGTTATTGTTGTACAGGGAGCCCATTCCATGGTCTCTCATGTAAGCTGAAACAGATTTGTTTACATGCTTCCTCGACTTCTCAATTTGTGGACAAAATTGGTTTGACCACCTCCATTTCTGTCTTTGGCATATATTTGAATATACCAAGGCAGTCTGAGGAAAAAGTGCCATTAATTGCTCAAAGGTGTCCTTTAAAAGCATTTCCAGACCTACACCAGTCAAAGTGCCCAAGTCATTACCTCCACAGTGCACAATTAACAGGTCAGGTTTGGGCAAATGCATAAAGGTTTTCACCAATGGTATCAATTGGTGACATTTTAATCCTCTGTGGCCAAACCACTTAATTTCCACATCTTGTAAATTGAGGTTAGGTAATTTCCTGTTTTCAACGTACCTTTGAGCCCAGTGAATATAACTATGTCCAACAATCCAGACAGAAAACATGGTGAGAGAAGGTTCTCCTGCAGTCAGATGAAGTGTGGCAATGAAATGGCAGTTGAAAAAATGAGAGTTTAAAATGAAAAAAACTGTGGAGTTTCTGTGTTCATGAAGCAGTAACAGTGATTGGTGGATTTTGATTGCTGAAAACAGAAAGTTAGGGTGCACGGATGTGTTCTTTGAAAGATGTATTTTGAATGGTCAATAAAAAATCATTAAATGAAAGAATGCACTGGATATGCAGGTGCACTGAGAGTTCAGAGTTCAATTGCAACAAAGTTGTGTGAACTTGCAAACACCAGAAGTCTTCCAAGAGGTGGTTGCCATGCAGAAAAGACAGAAAGGGCAGAGGGGGGAAGGGTTTTCATTTGAAAAAAAGTGAGGGAAGAGTTTTGATTGGGTGACATGAGAAATATGTGTGAAGAATTACAGCATTTCTGTGCTTTTGATAGCTGCAGACTCTGGAGTGCATACCTTTTGCTCTGCTGAAGACAAATTGGTGTGTTTCTGAGACTGTTTTCAAACTCAAAGTATTTGCTAAGGTGAGAAAATATTTCTTTAATTTAGATAGAGAATAGTGTGCTTTAAGGAGAAAATTATGAATTATGTGGCGCAAATTGCTTGTAAATATGCTCCCACCTGTGCATGGAAAATTTAGATTTTGAATGTTTGTGTTACATAGCCATGTTAAAAGTGACCCAACCATGCAGGAAAGGCAATCAAAAAACGCTTTTATGTGTCTTAAGGACATTTTAAGTAATTTTCCCATGTGCAGTGTTTTGAAATTATGATTTGAAAATCGTTTTTGAGGTAAAGGAATTGTTTTTAAATTTATGACAAGGACATAATGGTGTATGCTTCTTTATAAGGCAATTGACTGTCCCTGATGTTATTTTTCCCATTTTAATGTAAGACTTTTCTCTGTGGCGCAAATTGCTTGTAAATATGCTCCCACTTGTGCATGGTAAATTTAGATTTTAAATGTTTGTGTTACATAGCCATGTTAAAAGTGACCCAACCATGCTGGAAAGGCAATCAAAAAACGCTTTCATGTGTCTTAAGGACATTTTAAGTCATTTTCCCATGTGCAGTGTTTTGAAATTATGATTTGAAAATCGTTTTTGGGGAAAAGGAATTGTTTTTAAATTTATGACAAGGACATAATGGTGTATGCTTCTTTATAAGGCAATTGACTGTCCCTGATGTTATTTTTCCCATTTTAGTGTAAGACCTTTGTCTGTGGCGCAAATTGCTTGTAAATATGCTCCCACCTGTGCATGGTAAATTTAGATTTTGAATGTTTGTGTTACATAGCCATGTTAAAAGTGATACAAACATGCTGCAAAGGCAATCAAAAAACGCTTTTATGTGTCTTAAGGACATTTTAAGTAATTTTCCCATGTGCAGTGTTTTGAAATTATGATTTGAAAATCGTTTTTGAGGTAAAGGAATGTTGTTAAAATTTATGTGCGCCATATGCCCCCAAATTTCTTTTTCAGGGGTGCAGCAGGGTGTTATTGAGACACCCCTGCAGCTTTGGAAAAATTCCTAATTTGCGATGAGCAAATTGTTAATCGCAAATTGCACCTTCATTTATATGAGCCTCCTAGCCCATGGAAATGAATGGGTAATTTGCAATTAGCAATTTGCTCATCGCAAATTTGGAATGGTAAAGAATCGCTATTTATTCCTTAAAATTCGCTATTTTGGAAATGCAAAATAGTTATATGATACATATGGCGGTTGATGTCTAAGAAGATAAGAAGCTTAGGGATACATTTATGATGACTGGCGCAATGAAGTTGACATCACTTACTTCATTGGTAGAGCTTTACATGTATTATGTCCTCTGTATTCTTCATCAAGCGTAACTTTAATCTGCAATCCTGAGTAGGCCTCACCTTAAACAAACCTCTGGATAGGCCACATCTTATTGTCATCCTGAATTAATCATTTAAAATGCTAGGGACAGATTTATGATAGGTGTATGCCTCTTTTGCGCCACTTAGAAAACACTGTCCATGGGGAAATGACTTAAAATGTCCTTAAGACACATGAATGTGTTTTTTTAAAACGTTTGCAATTTTTTTGGGTCACTTTTAACATGGTTATGTGACTCAAACAGTCAAAATCTAAATTCGCCATGCTCAGGTGGGAGCATATTTACAAGGAATGTGCTCCATGGGGAAAGGTCTTATAATGTAATATGGGAAAAATGACATCAGAGACACTGAAATGCCTTATAGAGAAGCATACACCATTATGTCCTTGTCATAAATTTGCAAACCATTACTTTTCCCCAAAAACGATTTTCAAATCATAATTTCAAAACACTGCACATATGGAAATGACTTAAAATGTCCTTAATTCAAAATTTGCTATTCCTTATTTTGCGATTGCACTGAAGGATTTGCAAATTTTAGGATTCCTTAAATGCAATGTATCAAACAAAAAATATGTAAAAAATGATATTAAGGATTTGGAAACTACCACCAACTTCTAGTTTGTGGTAATTTGCGAATTCTTTTCAAAAAGCATTTTTTTCTAAAAAACAAAAGGTCCCATATGACGCCCATACATGTCCTTAGGGCATGTATGTGTGCCATATGCCCCCAAATTTCTTTTTCAGGGGTGCAGCAGGGTGTTCTTGAGATACCCCTGCACCCTTGAAAAAATTCCTATTTTGTGATGAGCTAATTGCTAATCGCAAATTGCAACCTTCATTCCTATGAGCCTCCTAGCCCATGGAAATGAATGGGTAATTTGCAATTAGCAATTTGCTCATTGCAAATTAGGAATGGTAAAGAATTGCTATTTATTCCTTAAAATTTGCTATTTAGGAAATGCAAAATAGTTTGATGGTACATATGGTGGTTCATCTGTAACAAGATAAGAAGCTTAGGGATACATTTATGATGACTGGTGCAATAAAGTGGACATTACTTACTTCATTGGTAGGCCTTTACATGTATTATCTCCTCTGTATTTTTCATCAAGCGTAACTTTAATCTGCAATCCTGAGTAGGCCTCAACTTAAACAAACCTTTGGATAGGCCACACCTTATTGTCATCCTGGATTAATCATTTAAAATGCTAGGGACAGATTTATGATAGGTGTATGCCTCTTTTCTGCCACTGTGCGTCACTTTTATGATGCAGCGGCGGTGGAAAAGATTTGCTATGAGGCGACAACATTACAAATTGATGCATTTAGGCAGATATGTCATGGTGTAAAAAAACGTACCACATGAAACCGATGCAGCAGTGATGCAAAAGATGCACCATGTCGCAAGACAGGCCTCACTTGGGGCCATATGTATCAAGCTAATTAGCATTCGCAAAGATCAAAATTCTACGAATTTCGGCCTTTGCAAATGTAAATTAGACAAATGGTATGTATCAAACAAGTTTGATGCAAAATAAGGAGTAGCAAAATTTGCTATTCCTTATTTTGCAATTGCACTGAAGGATTTGCAAATTTTGTGACTACTTAAATGCAATGTATCAAACAAAAAATATGTAAAAATGACATTAAGGATTTGGAAACTATTGTGGTAAATTGGTGGTAATCTGTGAATTCTTTTCAAAAAGCTTTTTTTAAAAAAAACAAAAGGTCCCATATGACGCCAACACATGCCCTTAGGGCATGTATGTGTGCCATATGCCCCCAAATTTCTTTTTCAGGGGTGCAGCAGGGTGTTATTGAGACACCCCTGCACCCTTGGAAAAATTCCTAATTTGTGATGAGCAAATTGCTAATCGCAAATTAAACCTTCATTCCTATGAGCCTCCTAGCCCATGGAAATGAATGGGTAACTTGCAATTAGCAATTTGCTCATTGCAAATTAGGAATGGTAAAGAATCGCTATTTATTCCTTAAAATTCGCTATTTAGGAAATGCAAAATATTTTGAAGATCACTGTTATTGTTTTACTGTTTGGTAATAATGGTTAATAAAATTTTTTAATATATTTTACGACAGATTCAACTGCAGATTATTTCAAGATTTCACCATGCCTACAATAGAAAGACAGAGAAAGGCTGCAAAACGTCAAAGACAGCAGGTGAAAAAAAATAAGCAGCAGTCCTCTAACAAAAAGATTTGTCAAGTCACGAAGAAAGCACCGGGTAAGAGCACAAAACAATTCATAAGAAATATGTGTAGTAAAAAAAATATTACTACAGAAAATGTTTCAGTCCATAAAACGAGAAGGAAATCAAATGGAAAGGAAAGGCCAATGAAAAATGTTACTGCTAGAGCAAGAGATAACTCTGTGCATGATAGTAGAAGGAAACAACAGTTTAGGGAGATTCGTAAACGAATGTTCCGCTACAGGATAATTGGCAATTTGTTAAAAAATATTAAGAAACGTCAACAGAAACTGGTTTTTTATAAGAGAAAAAAAAAAGTTGAGAAAGTTATTGATCAGGCATTTGAAATTAAACGTAAGTTATTTATTTTGATAATCAATAGAATTAGGAAGTTAAACAAGGCAATTTATGATTTCAAAAGAAATAGTAGATGGAAGAGAATAGTTAATCGTAGTAATTTTTGTGAAGTTTTTTCTGGAGAATGGATGCATAGTTCAAGCTGTGAGGCATTTTTTAATGAGTAGAGTTATTTCCAGGATAATGATTTGGTGCATGCAGTTGACACCAGTGGTCGTGCTTATGAAGTGAAAGATGGTTGTCCAGTTGAAAAAGAAAAACTTGTGACAACAGAGGCAGAAGAGGTGTTAGGTAATGAGGTTTTAGGAAGACGTGCTAAGGGTCCTGTGTACACCTGGAAGTGTAGTAGTATTTGCAGTGTGCGACAGGATTCCATCAATTTGCTTTGTGATTTTGTACGGTCATTTAATAAGAAAAGTTTGAAGCAGAAAATAAGGTTGTTGCAAGAATTAGATCCTTGCAGAGTGAGAGAAGTGACAGGTTTGCATGGTCATTCACTGGCTTGTCTTTCCAGGAGAGTATGCCAGAGTGTTTTTCATCATTTCAGGATGCTAGCAGTGCATCATAATAAAGTGAGGAAATTAGTTAGAATGTTGTATTATGCTAAGAGTCCAGCAATTATGCTTAAAAAATTATGCGCTGCTCTTTTGCATGGTTCTGAAATAGATGTGAAGAATATATGTGAAGAAATTGAGTTTTGTTACTTTGGAAGTAAAGAGGAGAATGTTGAAATTGAGCAAGAAGAAGAGGGTCATGTGGAAGATAGTGTACAGGTTTCCAGTACAGATAATTTCCAGAGGGAAATTGCGACATTTGAGGTGAAATCAAGTGAGAGGCCTAATTTCACTTGTGTGTGTTGTCGACGCACTTATTATAGGAATCAGACTAAGTTAGTGGATTTATATGCAAAAAGTGAAAGGGAAAATAATAGTGAATGGAAGGATTTCGCAACATACTTGATGGTAGAAAATTGTTTTGATTTGGGATTGGATCAACGTGTGTGTACTTATTGTTGTTGCAAATTAAATCAAAACCAGATGCCTGCTACAGCAGTTCATAATAATCTGGAATTGGTTGAGATTCCTTCTGAATTGAAGGATTTAAATACTTATGAATCTATTTTGATTCAAAGTATCCATCCCTTTCAGGCTATTGTAAGAATGGAGCCAAAGACAGGGAAATTGCCTCCATCAGATTTACAGAGAGGATTAAAGGGAAGAGTTGTTTATTTGCCTCTAGATTTGAAGAAAAACATTAACACAATTGGAGTAGAAAAAGTGGAAGAGGAACCTCTGGTTATCTTAGTTAATGGGGTTCCGACAAAGAATAAGAAAATATGGCAAGATTTAGTAGATGTTAGGAAAGTTAAAAAGGCAACATTGTATTTGAAAAAAAATAATAAATACTATAAGAATGTATATGTTGCAGAAGAGGAAGTAAGTGAGGAAGAGGATAGCAATTTGTGTGCTGGTCAAATTGAGAAAGTAGAACCCTCTACTAGTGAAGAAATATATGAACATTATAGTGTTCATCCTTTGCATTCCAAGGAAGTCATGGGGAATGCTATTGAGTTGTTTCAAATGAAACAAGCCAAAGGGAGTCCCATTAGTGTTTGGGAGGAAAGTTTGGAAGCTCGGTGTTTCCCACAGATTTTTCCAACAGGTCAGGGAGGAAGATATGATGAGCGACCTCATCAAATTCCTGCTTCTGAATACCGGACTTTGCGATTGTATGCAGGAGATGCTAGGTTTCGACAATGCATTCCCTATTTGTTTCATCTCCTGTTTGAAAGCGATCTGTCTGGACTGTCATATGCAGTGAACCACATCTTGAAAAGTGGTATACACATGCAAAACATCTCGGCAAGTGACTTTATGGATAAAGTCAATGTCCAAGACAGTATTTTGGATTCTCACCTGATTAATCTCATGGCGTGTCAGCGTGGTACTAATGAGTACTGGTACCGTCGTCATGGTGATTTAAAATGTATGCTGAGGAACTTAGGTACTCCCACATGGTTCCTCACTCTGAGCTGTGCCGAGTATGGCTGGGAAGACTTACTTGAATTTCTACGAGAGGTAAATGATAACGTAGTTAACATGGAATTCAAGACACCTGGAGAACTGTGCTCTTTGGATCCAGTCAATGTATGTAGGTACTTCAATCATAGATTTGAAGCTATGATGTCTTTCATCATGAATAAGAAGAATCCACCTCTTGGAGAGGTGTTGGATTTCTTCTGGAGAAAGGAGTACCAAGCAAGAGGTGCTCCTCATATACATATGTTGCTGTGGATCAAGGATGCACCTAAATTTGGAACGGATCCAGAAGACTCAGTGATGAGTTTCATCCAACAGTATTCTACGTGTGCAAACGCAAAGGAGAAGAAAAGCCTAAGAGAAAAAGTTCTGCGTTTCCAAAGCCATCGATGTGGAAAGTACTGCCGTCGTAAATTCCGAAATAAGGACAAGTTCTACACTAAATGTCGTTTCGGCTTTCCACGACCGGTGATTTCTAAAGGAAGAGTAAACAGTTTGATGTCTTCGCTGCGACACAATGTCATGAAGAAATCACCTAAAAACACTTACAATTTGAAGAGGAACCAAGAGTCCAAGTACATCAACGACTACAACCCGGTGATTTTGTCCATGTGGAATGCTAACATGGATATACAGTTTGTGGCTGATAACTGTATGGCTGTGGCTCGGTATGTGACGTCTTACATCACCAAAAAAGAGAAGACAGAATTGAAGGATATGTGGGAGGACATTTCCCATGAAAAGAGCCTCAGCAAGAAGTTGTACAGTTTCAGTCTGAAGATGTTGTCGCATCGAGAAATCGGAGCGTACGAATGTTCTGACCGGTTGTCTTCAGCAAGTCTCTATGCCAAGTCCAGGAGTATCGTTTGGGCGAGTCTTGGTCTTGCAGCAACGCGTAATCGAGTTCTCAAACCTGTGCGGGAAATTGAGTATTTGGCGGAAAAGGAGCCAAACAGTACCGACATTTTGAAGACAAACATGTTGGATACATATTATCCAAATCGAAGCAGTCACCTCGAGAATGTTTGTCTGTATGAGGTTCTGCAAAATTACATAATTAAGAGGAACATCAAAGAAGATACTGAGAAAGGAGTGTATGCTGTAATAGGAAGTGAGGGATGTCTGGTCAAGCAAAGAAAATGCCACTTGGTAAACCATCGAAAATTGAGTGGCGAATCTCCTGAAAAAAAGGAGTTTTTCTATTTAGCACTTTTGCAACTTTTCAAGCCTTGGCGTGCAGAAGAGGAACTGCTTGGAGATTTCCTCTGTTACGAAGACTCTTTCAATGCCGCCAAGGAGACCATAGAATGTCCTGTTTTTCCCAAATATGTAGAAATGTTGAATGCGGAAATTGAGCAGGAAGCAACGATTGCAGCCGAGATTGCCAGAGACAGTTCTCAGGACAGTCAGAGTTCTGCTTCATTGAGTCAGGATCCACTAGGAGGACCTGTTATCGAAAATGAAGCTGCCACTGCTATGAATGAAGTGGAAAGAGCCATGGCACATGCTCAAGAGGATGCGGTTAACTTAGAAGAGTTGGAAAGACAACTCAACGTTGAGCAGAGGAAAATATATGACGAAGTTACCATGCAAATTGATCATGGATTAAGTCATGATAAGAAAGAGTGCTCATGTACGTCGTTGAAGCCTGTCCGACTGTACGTGAGTGGAGAAGCGGGAACTGGAAAAAGTTTCCTCATTAAAGCAATTTCATGCTATTTGCAGGAAAGGACAGAGTCATCGCTGTCTTGTGTTGTCACTGCTCCAACTGGACTGGCAGCACATAATATTAAAGGGATTACTTTACATCGTTTACTGATGCTGCCAGTGGAGCATGACAACAAATTACAATATTACAAGCTATCTGGAGATGCTTGTTTTGAAGTTTCAAGAATCTTGAGGAAAATGAAACTTCTTATCATTGACGAAGTAAGCATGGTTTCCAATGTCATGCTTGCCTTTGTGCATTTGAGGATGCAAGAAGTTCTCAAAACAGAGTATGATGTGTTATTTGGTGGCAAACACATCATTGTTTTCGGAGATCTTCTGCAGCTGACACCAGTGAAAGGGCAACCTGTGTTCAAAATGCTCACGCATGAAGATACCAGGAAGTGCCTAGGCAGCATTGGCAACGTCAATATATGGTTAAATTTCAATTATGCTGAACTGCATGAAAATATGCGTCAGGCGAAGGATGAAGTTTACAAGACTATTCTACAAGATGTTAGAATTGGAAAAGTGACCGAGCATGGGAAAGAAGCTTTACATGCACGATTACTGTCAAATTTATATCCAGAACAAGACGTTGTGCCTGAGAATATTTTTCAGAAAATTACTGAGAAGAAATCTGGAATATGTTTGATGCCAACTCTTGCAGAATGTGCCAAATTTAACAACAAAATGTTGCATTTAGAAAAGCAAGAGATTGTGAAACTGGACGCTATTGATAGAGTAGAGCATATGGGATCAACAATTATTTTGTCTGAGAATCTGAAAACAAAATTGGATTCATTAGAGAAGAGTATATCTAAAACTGCAGGTTTTGAAAAGACTCTGAATGTGTGCTTGAACTGCCGTATAATTTTAAGAAGGAATTTACATGTTGAAAGAGGTCTGGTAAATGGATCAATGGGTAATGTTGTTGATTTTGTGAAATACAGAAATAGAGATGGAATTGAATTTTTAAAAATTAAATTTGATGGCATTGAGGGAGTACAGCTAATTGCTCGTTGTTCTGCTAGATTTTTGCTTGTAAAAGACTTATATGTTCGCCGTAAGCAGTTTCCTGTTTGCTTGGCATATGCGGTGACAATTCATAAATCGCAAGGTTTAAGTGTAGACAGTGCATTGGTGAATATTGGCAGTTCTGTGTTCAAGGAGGGTATGGCATATGTGGCATTGTCACGAGTTAGAACTTTATCGGGATTGTACTTGATTGAGTGTGATGTCACAAACATTTGTGCGGATCTAGATTGTGTTAAGGAATACAATAGGTTAAGAAGAGAGTATGCGCCACATTTGCCTCAGTATCCTTTGTTTGAGAAACGTGTGGTAGGCCGGAAACGAAGAAATGAGAACAATACTGGGGAGGTTGTAGCAAAAAGACAAAAAGTCAATGAACCTAAAATTACAAGCAGAAACAAAAAGGATTCTGTTGAAGATGTTGTTGGTTTTCAGTTTGAAAACAGTTCTGGTGTCAACTGCTATGCTAATGTAGTGGTTAATGTTTTGTTTTCTCTAAAAAATGTAAAAGAAGAGATTGTGGTCAATTCTGATCAAAGATTTTGCAGTTTGTTAAATTCTGTGTTAGAGAAATGTACCACTGATAGAAGAAACATAGAAAGTGTGTCTGAAATTCGAAATCTGTTAGATAGATGTTCAGGCCAAACACAATTCTCTCAAAATATTCAGCAAGATTGTCAGGAGTTTTTAATGTATATGCTTGATGTATTGCATGCTGAAGGTGTAGATGTAGATCAGCTGTTTGGGCTTTCTTATCAATGGCAGCATGACTGCGAGAACTGTATGGTATCAAGTACTACTAGTGTAGACTCAGAAAGATTTATATATTTAACTTTGCCAGACAGTAAATCAGTCTCCTTTAATAAGCTAGTAAAAGCAGCTGATCACAACATGGAGTGTAGCCAATGTAAATCTGAAATGATGTCCACATTATTTATACGAACATATGGCCAGTATGTCATTTTAATGTTCCAACAATGTAGGCCTGATGGAACAAAATTGACAACTTTAATTAAAAATTTTGTCGCTTCGCAGTTGTCAATATCAGGAAGGACTTTTGTAACTGCAGCAATTATATATCATGACGGCCCTTCAATAACATCAGGACATTACACAGCTTATTTAAAGTCTAGAAATGGCTGGTCATTCTGCAATGATTCTGTTTTAATTTTCACAAAAAAAATTGCCGTATGACCTTAAAAACTCTTACCTGGTGTTTTTAAAACCAACATTTTAGGGAAATAAGCTTGGGATGTGCTCTGTGGAATTTCAAGAAGTTCTAATGGCTCCTACACAATTTGGCCTTGAGGATAAGTGTAGTTCAGAGACATAACTTCTAACCATAGGACTGGACGTCATGGAGAAATACATGCACTTTCAATGAGTTCAGAAAAACTGTTTCTTTTTATAAGCTAATTGAAGCAGCCAATCAAAACATGGAGTAGAGGGAATGTAAGTCTGCAATGCTGTCTACTGTTTTACATTGCTTTGTGATTAAAAGTGATGTAGAGAATTAAATAATTGTAGTAGTCATAGAGGTAGTGTAAGTCTGCTTCATAGTAAGCAGTATCAGTGTCATAGGAAATGTAGAACATGACTGAGCAAGAAGGGGAAGATATTACTATTCCAGGATTGTGAAAATGATCTTCAACATTTTAATTCTGAAATTTGCGGAAATGCCAAATGACGGGATTGGCTTACAAGAAATCCAAGAGTTATAAATGGCTCTGACCAGATTTGGCCTTGTGGAAAATTGTGGTAGAGAGCAAGAAGTCATTTATTGCATGTAATGTGTTTTTAAAAACGATGGAGATTTTCTTTCAGAAAGTGGCGGGCTGAAAGTAATAACAGCACAAAAGAGTGTAAGCTGTTCATAGGACATCCTTGGACGTCATGAAAAGTAAGTTAACTTTAACGAGTTCTGAATTTTGATTTCTGATGTTGTATGGGTTTTTTAAACACAATCATTTTGATTGTGTTTATTTTCCCCGCTGTTACATGATGAATACCTTCAAGTCACTGTTTTTAGTGAAATTTGATACATTCTGAGAACAGCAAAAATAAACCATTTAACATGTATAATTAATTCTGTACTGTTTGCATTTATGATGTATATGTAGAACTGTGTAGGAGGCATGGAGAAGGTGAGGCTTCTGTAAGTGTCAAAGTTGTTGCATGCAGTGCTGCACTTCTGCGTATTCTTTCATATGCTAGACTACATCTGCACAATGAGATACCTAAGCAAAGGAAACACAAGTGATGTGATTGTGAAATGAGCAAAATAAATTGCACGTATTTCAATTACATCACCTGTGTTTCCTATCATTATGAATCACATTGTGCAGATCAAGTTTAGGTCTGTCCAGGGAAACATAGGAGATTTGGACTTTGTTGAAGAGTGCAGTGGACATGACTCACTTCATTGGTAGACCTTCACATGTATTATCTCCTCTGTACTCTTCAACAAGTGTAAATCTCATCTGCAACCCTGAGTAGGCCTCACCTGAAACAAACCTCTGGATAGTAGACATCTTATTGGCATCCTGAAGCAATTATTTAAAATTTTAGTGTCTTGCGACTCTTTTCTGAAACAACAGCAATGCAAAAGATGCACCATGTTTTAAGATAGGCCTCACTTCATCTGCATCAAGATACTGTTAGTTTAAAAAGTATATCTTTAGGACTGTGTAGGGGGCCTGGAGAAGCAGAAGCTTCTGTAAGTGTCAAAGTTGTTGAAAAACTGTTTGACCTTCAATCTTTTCCCTTGTCTTTTCTAATTTTTAAATACATTTTTTAATATTTTTCAAATGTTTGTTCTCTCTTTCACAGATTGAAAGTATAAAAACAAAAAGTGAGTAATTTAACGACAATTATAAGGTAAATATTTTGTACTGTTTTCGTTACATTTCTATCACATTTAACTACTATTAGTTCCACTGCTTCATTTCTTTAACCCTCAGTTTCCTGCCTTTGCTACTTCCCTCATTCCTTTCTCTATTACCTACTTACTCAACTCCTTCCACTCTTTTTCTCAGTCCCTCTCTTCTCATAGTTCCTCACTCTTGTTCACTCACTGCGTCTCTATTACTCTTAGTGTCTTTGACTGATCACTCTATCACTACTTGTTCATAATGCTTTCTCTGTGTAGTTGAAGCACACTAAGGGTAATATTATGAACACAGCCAATAAAATTATTGCTCTTTTTATTGGCAGAAAACTGGTGCAAAAGTGGTTTTAGTGGCAGTTTTCTGCCACAAAAGCAGCTTTAGCGACACATTTCTGTCAATAAAAGCTGCAAAACTTTTATTGCCTATGTTGATGATATGGCTCTATGTTAATTACATTTCTTTGCTGTTTCAATTAATCTTTTTCTGTTATTTTTTGTTTTCTGTTTTCTATTTTTTCTCTCTGTTATTCCTCATGTTTTAATCTTATTTTGAACATTCACTCACATTCTCCAAGAAACTCTTCTTTGTTAATGTTATACTCTCTTTTTTTTTCTTTCACTTCGTTATCTATTTTGTTTTTCACAATTATACCCTCTTCTGTCTTTTCTTCGGTAAATAGATCTATTAAACAGTATCTCTTCTTTACTCCTTATAGCTGTCTTTCTTTTAACATCACTCTCTGTTTCCTTTCCTTATACTTACACTTTTTTTTTTTTTTGGTTAGCTCCCGGTCCGCGTACCGGGAAGCTAACCCGAAAGCGAACCAAAAGAAATAGAGCTTGCCAGAGTGCTAAACATTCTAGCAATTTTTTTGGAAAGGGAAGGTAGTTCTGAAAAGAACTTTTTTTTATATTTTTGTTGTTTTATATTTTTTTTTATTTTTTGAACATTTTTTGTTTTTTTTGTATTTTTTGAACGATTTTATATCTTTTTTGGGGTTTTTTTGGGGGGGGGGAAACAACAAAAAACAGGCGTTGAAAAGGGCTCAACAGGAGCAAAAAAAAATTACTGGGGGCGGTTAGGGCAATCATGGTGTTCATATGCCAGGTTTATAGCATTGATGCTCATGTTGCCACAAGCTAATAATGCACGACAGTGCATACATAAGTGGATCATGTGCCCAAAATTTTGTTGAATATTTGGCACAGTTTCCCGTGCCTCTTCTGGTGATAGAGAAACCGGTATTGTTGGTCTGGCCACAGGAGTTGGTCTGGGATTGTCGTGCATATCCCTTAATTCCGCCCGGCTGTAATTTAGGGGATGTTTCCTCGTCATGTGCCTGTGCATAGTGTGATTGCCAAAGCTATATTTTTTGTCCGTCCCTCTGGACAATTGTTCCTTGCATATCAGGCAGGTGACATACCTCGCGTTGACTTTTTTTTGCCCACGAGGTATTGAAAAAAACTGCCAGATGAAACTGGCTTTCTTTCTGGAAACCCGGGGCAACTCTTCTAAAAATTGTGGTTCTTCTCCCTCCTCATCCATTTCTTCCTCTTCCTCCTCAGTGTTGGTAAGGACCTGGGGAGGTGGTCCTTTCTTCCCATGAGGAGGTGGTGGTGGTGGTGGGGGTCCACCAGCTGAAGCTACCAATGAAGCCATTTTCCAAGAAGCAAAATAGGTCTTCCTCTCACAATGATGAAAGTCAGAGTGAGGAAAGAAGGAGGGGTTTTCATCATTTGGGAAAAAACAATACTTCTCAACCAATGAAAAGTGTTATTTTTAAGTCACCTGACCTAGCCTTCCATCATTATGAAACCAAAAGTGAAATGAACCAATGAAAAGTTTTATTTACAAGTCACATGACCTCTCACGCTCATGTTACGCGCTGCGGAACGCTCCCCGGTTGCGCTAACGCGATACGTCACAAGACGCATTTCGCGGCAACGCGATACGTCGCGCTTTCGCGCCGCGGATCGCTTCCGGGGAGCTGCGTTTCGCGCCTCGGTCCGCGCCCCGGGGCACTTGCGGGTGCGCTAACGCAGTACGTCATAAGACGCATTACGCGGCAACGCGATACCGTCACTATGTTGATTTCTTACCGGTTCGCGGACCGGGTCGTGGAATCAAAGTGAGCTAACGGGAAGCTTCCCGGTTCGCGGACCGGGAGCGAAACAAAAAAATTTATTAATAAACATATAAAATATATTTTTGGATTTAAAGAAGAATACATTTTACAGCTATAGATATTAGCTTTTAAAAAACCAATGAAATTCACTGAAAAAACCATAGGTTATAGACCATATATAGTTAGGAATTAGCATTTACAAAACCTTGAAAATTCACTGAAAAAACCATAGGTTATAGACCATATATAGTTAGGAATTAGCATTTAAAAAACCTTATTTTACTCACACAAAACCATTGAAATTCCATATATAGTTAGTTGTACTAACTATATATCGCGCACCCGCAATCCACTGCTGATCATGTCACATATTACATCATTCATGACATGGTCAGTGACATCACTGATGACATCACTGATGACATCTCAAATGACATCACTGATGACATCACTGATGACATCTCAAATGACATCACTGATGACATCACTGATGACATCTCAAATGACATCACTGATGACATCACTGATAACATCTCAAATGACATCACTGATAACATCTCAAATGACATCACTGATGACATCTCATTTGAAATCAATGGTCACATCACTGATGATATCATTCATGTGACAATACAATGCATCTCCTCACACTTTAATATAACCTCTGTTACACCCAGTGTTAAATACAGAACATATTTTTTTAAACAATTGACACACCAATACTAGTTACTACATACGCACTCACTGATTCCTACGTCTACACACACATTCACTCATTCACCCATACAATCATTCATACATACAATCACTCATCTTTACAACACTATCATATGCACTCATACACCCTATACAGACACTCACACTCTGCCACTGATCCTTGGAGTTACTCACACACCTAGTCAGTCCTGTAAAGAATCAATCACACTTCCATTTTCTAATCTATACAGTTAAACATAGAGTACCTTACATTTTCAAACATATTCTAACACATACTTACTCTCTTATAAATCATTGATACAAGAATACATTGATCTGCACAGAGTCACACATCTCCCAGCCAGCCACACACACACTCAGTCTCCCATACAAATACTTGGACAATCAATCAATAACCCATATAGTTACTCATATAGCTACTGATCAACACATGCAGCAGTTTACAGAATACCAGACATAATGATGCACAAATTAAGACAGTTTAGTCACTAACCTATGCATTCAGTGAGACACATTTAATCACTCACTCATACAGTCAGTCACGCACCTACTAAAACCTTCATTCAGACACTTATACATCCACTCATTTAGTTGTGATGTGATGTCATCAGTGATGTCATTTGAGATGTCATCAGTGATGTCATCAGTGATGTCATTTGAGATGTCATCAGTGATGTCATCAGTGATGTCACTGACCATGTCATGAATGATGTAATATGTGACATGATCAGCAGTGGATTGCGGGTGCGCGATATATAGTTAGTACAACTAACTATATATGGAATTTCAATGGTTTTGTGTGAGTAAAATAAGGTTTTTTAAATGCTAATTCCTAACTATATATGGTCTATAACCTATGGTTTTTTCAGTGAATTTTCAAGGTTTTGTAAATGCTAATTCCTAACTATATATGGTCTATAACCTATGGTTTTTTCAGTGAATATATATATATATATATATATATATATATATTGTCCACCAAAAAGAATTATTGTCCGCACTCGCTCAATTCAATAAATTGGGTTTTATTTAAACAGGGACCTCAAACAGCCCCCTACACCTACGCGTTTCGACCACAGGTCTTGTTCACAGTGAACGCGTAGGTGTAGGGGGCTGTTTGAAGTCTCTGTTTAAATAAAACCCAATTTATCGAATTGAGCGAGTGCGGACAATAATTCTTTTTGGTGGACAATTTGCAAGTGGGGGAACGTTCATCCCTACTGTCCAGCACCAGCCGTGCAAAGAGTGCACTTCCAAGTGAACGTTTTGGTGGAAAATATATATATATATATATATATATATATATATATATATATATATATATATTACCTACTGGCGGTCGCCAGTAGGTATATATAGTTAGGATTTTTTCTCTATCGGTTTTTTGAAAATTCTATGTCTAATAACTTTGGCGTTTGTGGACGGAATTGGCTGAAATGTTCAGGAAAATGGCACATTTTGTTTCTGAGCAGCCTCTGAAAATTGGGGGGGGGTTCGTCCAGGGGGGGTCGAGAAAAAAGGGGGGTCCCAAAACGTGTTTTTAACATTGAGTTTTCCATAGGGCGGTTGGCCTCACTTTTAGCCCGAACGGCTGAATGGATTTGCACGAAACTTGGCAAAATTGTAGGGACTGGTAGCCCGATGTGCCTTTTGTAGGTCTCAATATATGTGCTACAGTGGATTTTGAGAAATTAACGTTTAAAAAAAGATATATATCTGTAACAGCGGACCGGGCAGCGCTCCAGGACGCGTACTTTTCGCGCAACGGAGCTTTGTGAAGCGAAGCTGATTGGTTCTCCGGCGTCTGTCAACATTCCAAACAGTCCGTAGCGGCCGCCATCTTGTCTCTCGGTAGGATCGGGAGACAAGAGGAGGCCAAAGCGAAGGGGCAAATGACCATAAGGGGGAATAGTAGATCCTCGCTGACCCCCTAGGTTTGATGTGGAGGTTTTAAAAGGGCCCCGCGGGGCAAAAAAAAAAAATAATAATAATAATCGAACGGCTGAATGGATTTGCACGAAACTTGGCAAAATTGTAGGGACTGGTAGCCCGATGTGCCTTTGCTAGGTCTCAATATATGTGCTTCAGTGGATTTTGAGAAATTAACGTTCAAAAAAAGATATATATCTGTAACAGCGCACCGCTTCGCGTACTTTTCGCGTTACGGAGCTTTGCGAAGCGAAGCTGATTGGCTCTCCGGTGTCTGTAAACATTCCAAACAGTCCGTAGCGGCCGCCATCTTGTCTCTCGGTAGGATCGAGAGACAAGAGGAGGCCAAAGCGAAGGGGCAAATGACCATAAGGGGGCATAGTAGATCCTCGCTGACCCCCTAGGTTTGATGTGGAGGTTTTAAAAGGGCCCCGCGGGGCAAAAAAAAAAAATAATAATAATAATCGAACGGCTGAATGGATTTGCACGAAACTTGGTAAAATATTAGGGACTGGTAGCCCGATGTGCCTTTGCTAGGTCTCAATATATGTGCTTCAGTGCATTTTGAGAAATTAACGTTCAAAAACAAGATATATATCTGTAACAGCGCTCCGCTTCGCGGAGATAAAATTATATCTGTATTACCTAGCTGTTGCTAACACCAGTTAGCGACGGCTAGTAGGAGATAGCGACCATCTTGGGCCCCACTTTGCATGTGAGTGATATTTATCACTAATGACATGCAAAGTGGGCATGCCAAGATGTTAGCGACTGGAAACAGTCGCTAACATCGCTATCTCCTATTATCAACTTTTGGAAATATTCGAGATAAGCGCGAATATCTCCAAAAAGTAACAGCTGCCCTGAGCAGTTTTTAGCCATGTTATCCAATGGGAGGTGGATAACATGGCTAAGAGCATTAGCTCGGTAATGCATGAATATCGCTGAGTTTTCAGCGATATTAATGCATTGCGGTCGTTTTTTATCGTATTTGCGATAAACCTTGATAATAGCAAGGTTTATCTGCGATAATTTCTGACGGTAAAAAAATCTTTGCAATGCATCGTTAGGGATAAATATCGCTTAACTTTGGTAATATGCCCCAACGTCTGTTAACGTTCGATTCGAAGGAAATCAGGAAGTGTTGAAAAACATTGTCTGCGCCATCTTGTCTTTTTTCAAATGCCACACTTTTGTCGTGCACGGCAGCCATTTTAGATGCCTTGACCAGACCCACTCTGTGCACGCTGTCGATCCTTAGCATGGCTCCCCACCCTCGCAAGCATCTCACCCAGGCAGTGGTCACCCCCGCTCTCCGTCTTATGCATGGGTAATAAACCTCCCCCCATCTGCGCTGCTCTTCCCTGAGAATCACACCCTGTGCCCGCCCGACACCTCCCTTTCGCCCTATTCACTACCCCACCCTCTGACCCTCCTTTTCCTCTGTGTCCGATTGTCCAGGCCGGTCCTAGGCTATCAGCTAGCCCTGCAGATGTAGTTTATGGCCACAGCTGTAAAGAATCACCCCTCTTCAAAGGAGTTATAGTAGATCAAGGCCCACACTCGATGAGATCCGTCACAGCAGAAGCGTTGCTATTATCTGAAAGCCATCCTGTATTGTGATTGGGGAGGGGACCGAGCGTGAAGCGGAAGATTCCAGGGATGACTCTTTGTACATCAAAGTTTTTACAATTATGTGTCACATTAAAAATATATAGCACTCCGACAAAGTAGTAAGATTATAAAACTTTAATAATTTATAAATATATACAAGAAAACAAAAATAGTAATAACATATAAACATTTTTAGGGAAAAACAACGAAGTACCGGTCGGCTGTGCGAATAGTCCCAACGCAGCACAACGTCCAGATTTCCGGCGTGGGGCGTCGCGGGGGGTGGGTCATCAGTAGCAAACTGTTGTGCGAATAGTTCCAAGGCAGCAGAACGCGCCGAAATCTAGATGACACGAAAGTGATGTCTAGTAAGTTGCCACCCAGCAAATAACGGCGTGGGGCGTCGCGGGGGGTGGGTCATCAGTAGCAAACTGTTGTGCAAATAGTTCCAAGGCAGCAGAACGATGGCACCAAGGTGATGTCCAGTAAGTTGCCGCACTGGTTTTGGTATCCTACAATGCTGCTCCGAATAACGGCGTGGGGCGCCCCGGGGGAGGCGGCGTGAACGGGCCTCTCCAGGTGGAGTGTCATCTGTTGTAGTGGGGCGCCCCTTTACCGTTTCAGTTGCCATTCCGTCCGTTTTTGGTCCACTGTGTCAAAAGCCGCAATTCAGCTGAGTTGCGCCCACTCTTGCGGTGCAGCGATAGGCGGCTGTCACAGGACTCTCAAAATGGCGGCAGGCTCTTTCCTTTTTGGGCCTGGTCCACTGAAATGGCCCTGGGACACCTTGGAAATCGGACGCTTGTCTGCTAGGTCTTGGACCCCATTCTCGAAAGCGTCCCCTCCGCCTTGAGAATTCATCAAAAGTTTTGGGGGCCCCGACTCCTGAAGGCTTCTGGTGGGGAGCGGCTGCCATGATTGCTCGCGGAATGACCACGACGGAGCTACGAGATGGTGGTGCTCTCATGCTGACGCCAGCTTCAGTCTGAAACATCCAGAAACAAGGTGGGGCTTTCATCGTTTGGGAAAAAAAAAAGTTTTCATCCAATGAAAAGTGTTGTTTTTAGGTCATATGATCAAGCCTTCCATCATTAGGAAACCAAAAGTAAAATGAACCAATGAAAAGTTTTATAAACAAGTCACATGACCTGTTATGCGGCATAGGGTATAAAATGCGGAGAAAATACGTTGGCACGTGAGGCGGCGTCAGTAGCGGACCGATGTGCGAATAGGCCGAAGGCAATACAACGCGCCAAGATCCGGATGGCACCGAGGTGGTGTCCAGCAAGTTGCAGCACTGGTGTGGCCATCCTACAATGCTGAAAGTCGGCGTGGGGCGCCCCGTTGGCCTGTGAGTTCGCGTCAGTAGCGGACCGATGTGCGAATAGGCCGAAGGCAGCACAACGCGCCAAGATCCGGATGGCAGCGAGGTGGTGTCTAGTAAGTTGCCGCACTGGTGTGGCCATCCAACAATGCTGAAAGTCGGCGTGGGGCGCCCCGTTGGCCTGTGAGTTTGCGTCAGTAGCGGACCGATGTGCGAATAGGCCGAAGGCAGCACAACGCGCCAAGATCCGAATGGCACCGAGGTGGTGTCTAGTAAGTTGCCGCACTGGTGTGGCCATCCTACAATGCTGAAAGTCGGCGTGGGGCGCCCCGTTGGCCTGTGAGATGGCGTCAGTAGCGGACCGATGTGTGAATGGGGCCGAAGGCAGTGCAACAATATTTTCGGAATAGAAGACACCACTAGGCGCTGAGATGCCAAGATCCGGATGGCACCGAGGTGGTGTGTAGCAAGTTGCCGCACTGGTGTGGCCATCCTACAATGCTGAAAGTCGGCGTGGGGCGCCCCGTTGGCCTGTGAGTTTGCGTCAGTAGCGGACCGATGTGCGAATGGGGCCAAAGGCAGCGCAACAATAGTTTCTGACTGACACCACAAGGCGCTGAGATGCCAAGATCCGGATGGCACCGAGGTGGTGTCATAGTTGAGAGTTCTGAGCAGCGGTTGTAACACTGTCTGAAGCTTATTTGCAGCTGCTGCAGCTTCACTACGCGTCAAGATCCGGATGGCACCGAGGTGGTGTCTAGTAAGGTGCACTGGTGTGGCCATCCTACAATGCTGAAAGTCGGCGTGGGGCGCCCCGTTGGCCTGTGAGTTTGCGTCAGTAGCGGACCGATGTGCGAATAGGCCGAAGGCAGCACAACGCGCCAAGATCCGGATGGCACCGAGGTGGTGTCTAGTAAGTTGTCGCACTTCTGTGGCCATCCTACAATGTTGAAAGTCGGCGTGGGGCGCCCCGTTGGCCTGTGAGATGGCGTCAGTAGCGGACTGATGTGCGAATGGGGCCAAAGGCAGCGCAACAATATTTTCTGATTTGAAGACACCACAAGGCGCTGAGATGCCAAGATCCGGATGGCACCGAGGTGGTGTCTAGCAAGTTGTGGCACTGGTGTGGCCATCCTACAATGGTAAAAGTCGGCGTGGGGCGCCCTGTTGGCCTGTGAGATGGTGTCAGTAGCGGACTGATGTGCGAATGGGGCCAAAGGCAGCGCAACAATATTTTCTGACTGACACCACAAGGCGCTGAGATGCCAAGATCCGGATGGCACCGAGGTGATGTCTAAGTTGCGGACTGATGTGCGAATGGGGCCAAAGGCAGCGTAACAATATTTTTTGTATGGAAGATACCACTAGGCGTTGAGATGCCAAGATTCGGATGGCACCGAGGTGATGTCTAGCAAGTTGCTGTACTGGTGTGGTCATCCTACAATGCTGAAACTCGGCGTGGGTCGCCCCATTAGCCTGTGAGATGGCGTCAGTAGCGGACCGATGTGCGAATAGGCCGAAGGCAGCACAACGCGCCAAGATCCGGATGTCACCGTGGTGGTTTCATAGTTGAGAGGCACTTCATCTGCAGTGGGGCGCCGAGATCCGGATGGCACCGAGGTGATGTCTAGCAAGTTGCTGTACTGGTGTGGTCATTCTACAATGCTGAAAGTCGGCGTGGGGCGCCCCATTAGCCTGTGAGATGGCGTCAGTAGCGGACTGATGTGCGAATGGGGCCAAAGGCAGCGCAACAATATTTTCTGAAGAGAAGACACCAAAAGGTGCTGACATTCCAAGATCCGGATGGCACCGAGGTGGTGTCTAGCAAGCTATGCAGTTGAGTTGTGTGCGCACTTGCGGCGAATAGGTCGAAGGCAGCATAACAATGTTTTCTGAATAGAAGACACCACAAGGCGTTGAGATTCGGTTACCATCGAGGTGATGTCTAGCAAGTTGCCGCACTGGTGTGGCCATCCTACAATACTGCTCCGAATAACGGCGTGGGGTGCCCGAAGGGGGGGGGAGCCGGCGTGAATGGGCCTTCCTAGGTGGAGGCTCGTCTGCTGTAGTGGGGCGCCCCTTTACCGTTTCAGTTGCCATTCAGCTGAGTTTCGGCTGCTCTTGATGCTACAGCGACAGGCGGCTGCAAAAGGACTCTCAAAATGGCGGCCTGTTCTTTGAATTTGGGCCTGGTCCACTAAAATGGCCCTGGGACACCTTAGAACTCGGACGCTCGATTTTTTTTTCCTTTCCTGTACATGCAAAAAAAGGTAAATGCCCGGTACGTTACACGCTTCATCTGCCACGATGAACTCTCCAGAGGAACCGAAAAAATATATAGTTGTGGTAACTATACCATGCATCGTCATATGGAGAGGTGGCACCAATTAATTATAGTGCTGCATAAAAGAGAGATTTGGAGGAGAACCCCTGACCTGCTAGTACATTCATCAAAGAAGTGGCACTGAGAGCTTCAGAGGCAAGGGAAACGGTCCCAAATATTTAGAAGAACTTTGGAAAGATTAAAATGACATGTTTAGATTGTGGCAAATTAATTTCATGTGGACAGATGAGTGTTACTCTAATAAATACAGCATATGAACATCATCATAGTCGATGGTTGGTAGAGACATTTTTACTATATCCTGGACCTGCCCGTCCTCGCCCAAAATGGCGCCGGAATAAATGGGACTCGTAACTCCTTGTTGTGTACTGGTTGCAGAACCTTGAAATCACGAGATACGTATGCAGTTTTGAAGCACATGGCGGGCGGGGACGAGAATTGATTGAACATTTCGACATCCCTATTGATATTAAGTTCTGATGTGTTATTGATTACTGTACTGTTGAAAGTTCGAATTAACGTCACCCATGGTACTTGCCCGCAAATGCATATCTAGATAATTTTATTGTAACTGGCCCTGTCGTATTTTAATTATAAAATGTACGTCCACCGATTCCGTAACTGTTAGACACCTTAGTTCTTGCAACCTAATGGCCCGCCCGTTACGTTCCTCTACAGTGTAAATGTCTACTCATCATATACGATTACAGTTTGCTCCGTGGCAGGCCCACGTGGTTATAGGCTCGTATTTGTATAATGAAATTTTCACAATAAAGGTTTTTAAAAGAAAACATGGTAGTAGTATATACATTGGTAAAGTTTTTAATAATAGTGACTGTTTTAGAATCATTAAAAGGCAAGTGAAATAAAGCAGACCAATTACATGAAGGGTAAAAGGTATAATACGAAGGAACGCAGTAAAGATAAATGGTCAAGGGCTGTTGTGTTTTCTATTCCTGCAACATAAAGTGATCGATAAGAATCTCATATTCAGGCGTATCGGCGACTAAGACAGCAGGTCGACCCTCTTTTGCTCAACGGCTCCGTCATGGGACGAAGAAACGCTCTTTTTCTCGAAAAAAGAATATATTTTACTTGCAGGACAGTTGTAAAATTTCCGGGAAAGTACATTAGCCTGGAACATTATAACATATATTTAAGAAAAAATAATGTTCGGAAGTAATGAAAAGCGTAATTTTTAGGTCATATGACCAAGCCTTTCATCATTACAATAAGAAAAGTAAAATAAACCAATGAAAAGTTTTATTAACAAGTCACATGACTTGTTATGCTTACGTTACGCGCTGCGCGCCGCGCCCCGGATCACTTCCGGATGCGCTAACGCGGCGCGTCATATGACGCATTACGCGACAACGCAGGTACAGAATATAGTCAAAATGTCTCCACCAACCAGCGGTCGGAACACAACCCCTTTCAGCAGGCTAAATAGTTCTGTTAAATGACAACAGAAGGGACAGGCAACAAGAACCATCAGTCAAAGAGGGGAGGGCTAGTTCTTCTCTACCGGGTTACATTGGGGCGCTACCGGAACTGATCGAATTGGTAGTCTACAGTGTTTCTGGATGTTTCAGACTGAAGCTGGGGTTAGCATGAGAGCAGCACCATTTCGTAGCTCCGTCGTGGCCATTCCGCAACCAATCATGGCAGCCGCTCTTTATCGTTATTTTGGGCGGGGTGGGTGGCGGAGCCGAGCTGTTTTGCAGCCATCATTGTGTGGAGTTCAGTTCATCTCACTAGTTTTGTATTTGTCATGAGGGGTTGTTCCTAATGTTTCTATTTTAGCGAGGTCAAAAAGAGATCCCATTAGTGGCCTACTGATTTTGCTCGATTCCTTTTCTTTTTTTTTACACGATTTTTCGTTATCTGCAAAGACTAAACAGAGTATTGCAACTCTGTGTTTGTTTGTAAATAGAGAATGAACCAAAGAGAACTAATTCTAAAACAGTAAATACTTGGATAACAATCAATCAAATGGAGAGAGAAGCAGGCACGACGGATTACAACGGGGGCAAAGGCCTGCGTTAACTACCTTTCACTATCTGCAAAGAGAGAGTACTCCTAATAGAAATGAGGGGGGGGGCACCATTCAAAGCAGATCAGTGTGCATAAACACGAAAATGTTTTCACTTACCACGTACTTGACATTCGACAGCTTATGATATTTACTATTAAAAAAACATTGAAATTCACTGAAAAAACCATAGGTTATAGACCATATATAGTTAGGAATTAGCATTTACAAAACCTTGAAAATTCACTGAAAAAACCATAGGTTATAGACCATATATAGTTAGGAATTAGCATTTAAAAAACCTTATTTTACTCACACAAAACCATTGAAATTCCATATATAGTTAGTTGCACTAACTATATATCGCGCACCCGCAATCCACTGCTGATCATGTCACATATTACATCATTCATGACATGGTCAGTGACATCACTGATGACATCACTGATGACATCTCAAATGACATCACTAATGACATCAATGATGACATCTCATTTGACATCATTCTTGTGCTAATACGATAAACCTCTTCAGACTCTAATATAACCTTAGATACACTCAGTGTATACAGACACTTACACACTGTCACTCATCCATGGAGTTACTCACACACCTAGTCAGTCATGCAAATAAACAATCTCACCTCCATTTCTTCAACTATACAGTTATACACACCTTACTTATTCAAACATATACTAACACATATTTACTCTCTTATACAATCCCTGATACAAGTTCACAATGATCCATACAACCACTCACACATTCAGTGGCTCTCATGCACAGTTATTTATATATGCCAACTCTCACATGTACTGTGTTTTACATATGTACTTACTATGACATGTAGCATTGAGATATCCATTCACTCATCAATACACTCATGCACACAGTCAACTGCCCATGTAGCTGTTTCCACATGCACTCTTGAACTCATACACCTAGTGAATCAACTGCTCACACATCTATGCACAGAGTCACACACCTCCCAGCCACCCCTACACAAACTCAATCTCCCATACAAATATTTGGGCTACCAATCAATAACACATATAGCCTCTTGTATAGCTAATGATCAACACATGCAGCAGTTTACATCACAACAGACATTATGATGCACAAATTAAGACAATTTAGTCACTAACCCATGCATTCAGTGAGACACATTTAATCACTCACTCATACAGTCAGTCACGCACCTACTAAATCCTTCATCCAGACACTTATACATCCACTCATTCTTCAATATGTAAGACATATTTTAACTTTACAGAAACATACAGTCACTGGATGTTGTCATCAGTGATGTCATCAGTGATGTCATTTGAGATGTCATCAGTGATGTCATCAGTGATGTCACTGACCATGTCATGAATGATGTAATATGTGACATGATCAGCAGTGGATTGCGGGTGCGCGATATATAGTTAGTGCAACTAACTATACATGGAATTTCAATGGTTTTGTGTGAGTAAAATAAGGTTTTTTAAATGCTAATTCCTAACTATATATGGTCTATAACCTATGGTTTTTTCAGTAAATTTTCAAGGTTTTGTAAATGCTAATTCCTAACTATATATGGTCTATAACCTATGGTTTTTTCAGTGAATATATATATATATATATATATATATTACCTACTGGCGGTCGCCAGTAGGTACTTATAGTTAGGATTGTTTTCCATAGGGAAATCGTAACATTCTATTTGGCGCCGGTGGAGGAATCTGCCTGAAATTTTCCTCAACTTTGCCTCGCGGCACTCCGCTCCTTCCCTGAAAGTTTGGGGGGCATTTGTCAAGCGGGGGCCGAGATAAAAGGGGGGTCCCAAAACGTGTTTTCCCCATGTTAATTTCCATAGGGCGGTCGAACTCACTTTCAGCTCGAACGGCTGAATGGATTCCCACCAAACTTGGCAAAATTGTAGGGACTGGTAGCCCGATGTGCCTTTGCTATGTCTCAAGATATGTGCTCCAGTGGATTTTGAGTAATTTAGGTTAAAAAAAAATTATATATCTATAGCCGCGCCACTGTACGCGCACCGGGGAGCGCACCGGGTGCGCTACGCGATTTGCGCACGGAAAGCTGATTGGCTCTTGGGTGTCTGTAAACATTCGAAACAGTCCGCAGTGGGCGCCATCTTGTGTCTCGGTAGGATCGAGACACAAGAGGTGGCAAAAACAAAGGGGGAAATGACCATAAGGGGGCAGGGTAGACCCCCCTGACCCCGTAGGTTTGATGTGGGGGCCATAAAAGGGTCCAGCGGGTGAAAAAAACAACAACATTTTTTTTCGATTTTCGCGGGGGAGCGACCGGTACGCGCACCGGGGAGCGTACCGAGGAGCGTACCATGGGGAAAACCCAGTGAAACAGTAAAATAATAATTTAAGCCACTGCTCTTTTCTTACCCTTCCACACCCCCGTTCCTTTACTACTTTTTCTTCGCATATCTACATTCGCCATGTTCACTCTCCTTCTCCTCACTCTCCTTCCCCACACTCACCTTCTTTCAGTCCCCCTAGTTCACTTCCCTTCTCCTCTCGTCCCTTTCTGTGCTTTCTCACTCATTTTCTTCGAGTTTATCAATGCACTCCACTTCACTTACTCTTTTTCATTTTTTTAAGAACACAGCTCTTTGATGAGAATTGGAGGTAGAACATTTTTTTTTCTTCTTTTTTTCTTTTTTTAGAACAAAAACAAAAACAGTGAATGGGAAACTGCTCAACATGAGCAAAAAAACAAAAAAAAATTAGGTCTGGGAACGGCAGCGATGGTTATCTAATGCTCGAACCATGAGCAGAACACTTTGTTCCCCATTGCAAAGTAACTTATCGCAATATCTGCATTTAATAACGCTTTTATGAAAAGCAGGCTGGATGTTGGGAATCTGTTCTTGTGATTGCTCCCTCCCTGATGCAGTTTGTCCTCCGGTTGAAGTAGAGGCCCCATCACTGGGAGCCTCTCGTGCCAGAGCCCTGACACTCTCCCGGGCAGAGTTCTGGGGGTGCCTCCTCTCGACATGTCGAATCATCGTCGAGTTTCCAAATGAATACTTCTTTCTGGGGTCACCCTGTGACAGGACAGTTTTACAAATCCTGCACTCAACCTTTGGAGCATTTACTTTTTTCTGATCAGGTGGAATGGAAAAAAACTTCCATATGAAGTGTTCTTTTATTTTCGGCTGAGGAACCTCTTCATCCAGAAATCCCTCTGACTCATCTTTACTGCTGGATGCTCTGGCAGCCATGGTAATGCAAGATATTAATTCAGCAAAGAGCTGACAGCAAAAAGAGAGGTCTTGCAGTCACAAAAGTGAAAGAAGAAGTGAAGGAAATGGGTGGGGATTTCATTCCTTCTTAAAAAAAAAACTGTTAGCAACCAATGAAAAGTGTTATTTTCAGGTCACATGACCCGACGCGCTTACGCTACGCGCCCCGGGGCGTGCCCGCGGGTGCGTAGTCTAAGCACATCAATACGTTGTGCGATCGTTTGCGCTCGCGTGCTTCCGGGTGCGCTTACGCTGTGCGTCATATGACGCCAAACGTCACGATGTTGTTTTCGTTCGCGAAAATAGCGCTAACGGGACGCTCCCCGGTACGCGCCCCGGGGCGCGCCGCAACATTGCGCCGACCGAGCGCTCCTCGGTACGCGCCCTGGGAGCGCCCCGGGCAAAAAAAAAATATATAATAATAATTTACATAATTATACAATATAAAATTCATTATAAAAAATATTACTTTTCATACCTATAGAGATTTGCTATTAAAAAACGTATGAAATTCACTGAAAAAACCATAGGTTTCACACCAGTTATAGTTAGGAATTAGCATTTAAAAAAACCTATTAAATTCACTGAAAAAACCATAGGTTTCACACCACTTATAGTTAGCTGGAAATTTTACTGGCATAAAACCAATGAAATTCCTACGTTATAGTTAGTTGGACTCACTATAACTTGCGCGTGCAATGCACTGCTGATGACGTCACATATTACATCACTCATGACATGGTCAGTGAAAAGGAAATTGCCATTGACAAGGCATTACATTGCAAGTCAGACCATGTAATTTATGTATTGGAGTGTACATGTGGATTAAAATATGTAGGTAGTACCATCTTACAAAGTCATAAAAGAGTGCTACAACACATCAGGGCAATTAAAAACAATGACCCTTCCTACCCGGTGGCCCGTCATTTCAATGAAAAACATGGTGGTAATCCGAAGGAGCTAAAATATTATTTAATAGACTCAGTCTCGGGAACAAGAGAGGAGGGGATCGAGCCAAAGCCCTTCATAGATTGGAAATGACATATATTTTAAACCTTGATACTAAACATCCTGGGGGTTTAAAAACCACGGAGGAACTGTAATCTAGTCTTGAAACATAAATTGTAAACTGTATTTGGTAAACTTAAAATGAACATAATGTCAATTGTTGAAAGTTTGTGTGATTCTAACTATTATGGTGGTGTTAAATTTTAGGTATTTATTTTTCATATGTAACCTTTATGGTTTTATATATATATATTTATTTATTCATGCATCACTTTTTATCAACATATTTATGTTAGATCACCAAAACAAAAAGGAAATATAATGAGCAGTCACTCATACGAATAACATCAAAATATAATCATGATAATTCTAAGATTGGATTTGTGTACTCTTTTGCTCTCCAGATCCTCAAGCCAGAAATCGATCTCATTAGGACAACATTGCAGCTGCTTACAAATGTTGCTGTTAATTATTTATTACTTGGTTTTCAGAGTTCAGTAACTATTGTTTTTTGCACTTTTTTGCACGTGGCTATTTGAACACCCCGTCCTGTGAAATACAATATAGAGATAATTAATGACAGCATTTAAACTGTTATCTCGTTCGAAAGGACATGTCAAGAGGAGGCTGTGATTTTACTGACAAGATGTAAAATCAATCTCATATATGGATTTTGGACTTTTATTGAAATTCTTATGAAGGTTCAACAGTACATAATGTGCATGAAGACTCTGTCTGTATATATATTCTTGTTTTTGTCTATATATATATTGAACAGATTTTATTTATCGGCATATGTATTTGTGACAAGCTAAGATAGGTGTATTTTACTGAAAGAAATTATTTATATTTATATTTATATATTTATGGTGAAATATTCATATGTGAGTACACAGTTGTTCAGTCATTATATGAAATGTTGTTACGCATTTATGCAACAATTTTGTCAATTCTCCTACAATTATTATTTGACAAAGAGGGTGATCTGATATGCACTGTCACTTTATCGGATTATATTAAGCACTGTCACTTTAATGTTTAAATCACGAGGTTTCAGCATCACAAAAAGAAAAAACAGCAAAAATACTTAAACCAACCGGCTTACCAGAAGCGCGTCATGTGATCGAGTCCCCTGTGAGGGACGAAACGCGTAATGACTGTTGCTGCGCCAACTATGGAACCTAAATAAAGTTCAGCTGATGCAGCCACGGTGGTCTGTGCTCTTTTCTTGCCGAGGTAACTGGGCTATATGGGAAGAGTTTTTCTACACATATATATATAGATATATATATATATCTATATATATATATATTCACTGAAAAAAACATAGGTTATAGACCATATATAGTTAGGGATTAGCATTTACAAAACCTTATTTTACTCGCACAAAACCATTGAAATTTGCATATATAGTTAGTTGCGCTAACTATATATCGCGCACCCGCAATCCACTGCTGATGATGTCACATATTACATCATTCATGACATGGTCAGTGACATCACTGATGACATCACTGATGACATCTCAAATGACATCACTGATGACATCACTGATGACATCATCCAGTGACTGTGTGTTTCTGTAAAGTTTAAATATGTTTGATATATTGAAGAATGAGTGGATGTATAAGTGTCTGGATGAAGGATTTAGTAGGTGCGTGACTGACTGTATGAGTGAGTGAATAAATGTGTCGTACTAAATGCATGGGTTAGTGACTAAACTGTCTGAATGTGTGCATCAGTATGTCTGTTGTGATGTAAACTGCTGCATGTGTTGATCATTAGCTATACGAGAGGCTATATGTGTTATTGATTGGTTGCCCAAGTATTTGTATGGGAGATTGAGTTTGTGTGGGGGTGGCTGGGAGGTGTGTGACTCTGTGCATAGATGTGTGAGCAGTTGATTCACTAGGTGTATGAGTTCAAGAGTGCATGTGGAAACAGCTACATGGGCGGTTGACTGTGTGCATGAGTGTATTGATGAGTGAATGGATATCTCAATGCTACATGTCATAGTAAGTACATATGTAAAACACAGTACATGTGAGAGTTGGCATATATAAATAACTGTGCATGAGAGCCACTGAATGTGTGAGTGGCTGTATGGATCATTGTGAACTTGTATCAGGGATTGCATAAGAGAGTAAATATGTGTTAGTATATGTTTGAATAAGTAAGGTGTGTATAACTGTATAGTTGAGGAAATGGAGGTGAGATTGTTTCTTTGCATGACTGACTAGGTGTGTGAGTAACTCCATGGATGAGTGACAGTGTGTGAGTGTCTGTATACACTGAGTGTATCTAAGGTTATATTAGAGTCTGAAGAGGTTCATCGTATTAGCACAAGAATGATGTCAAATGAGATGTCATCAGTGATGTCATTTGAGATGTCATCAGTGATGTCATCAGTGATGTCACTGACCATGTCATGAATGATGTAATATGTGACATCATCAGCAGTGGATTGCGGGTGCGCGATATATAGTTAGCGCAACTAACTATATATGCGAATTTCAATGGTTTTGTGCGAGTAAAATAAGGTTTTGTAAATGCTAATCCCTAACTATATATGGTTTATAACCTATAGTTTTTTCAGTGTATTTTCGTGGTTTTGTAAATGCTAATTCCTAACGATATATGGTCTCTAACCTATGGTTTTTTCAGTGAATTTCAATGTTTTTTTAATAGCAAATATCAAAAGCTGTTGAATGTCAAGTACGTGGTAAGTAAAAATATTTTCGTGTTTATGCACACTGATCTGCTTTGAATGCTGCCCCCCCCTCATTTCTATCAGGAGTACTCTCTCTTTGCAGATAGTGAAGGGTAGTTAACGCAGGCCTTTGCCCCCGTTGTAATCCGTCGTGCCTGCTTCTCTCTCCATTTGATTGATTGTTATCCAAGCATTTACTGTTTAAGAATTGGTTCTCTTTGGTTCATTCTCTATTTACAAACAAGCACAGAGTCGCAATACTCTGTTTAGTCTTTGCAGATAGTGAAAAATCGTGTAAAAAAACAAAAGGAATCGAGCAAAATCAGTAGGCCACTAATGGGATCTCTTTTTGACCTCGCTAAAATAGAAACATTAGGAACAACCCCTCATGAGAAATACGAAACTAGTGAGATGAACTGAGCTCCACACCATGATGGCTGCAAGACAGCTCGGCTCCGCCACCCACCCCGCCCAAAATAACGATAAACTCTATGCAAATATTACAAATATATACAACACACCAGCAAAGTAACAGGGTAAAACATTTTATTAAATAACTATTTACATAACTATTTTATACTTTTTGTTGCCCGATCCGGCTAGCTCAATCGATCGAGCATGAAACTCATGCACTCTGATAGTTCAAAGTTTTGAGGAGTGCTTGTTAGACTGTCTGAAGCTTATTTGCACCTGCTACAGCTTCACTATTCTCAATGTAAGTGGGGGCTGTTTGAGGACGTGACTGCATTTGAAAACAATGTGATGCGGTGCCTCCCTGAACCGCTTGACGGAGGCCCCCGAGGGACGGTGTGATGGCGCGGAGTCGGAGGGGGCGCTTGGCTCCGGCCCCCTCCCCAAGTCGTGTTGCCCTGGTGTGGCCTGAGATCGCCCCCGACATAGGTGGCCGGCTCCCGGGGTCAAGCGGAACTTTTTGCCTTTTGGTGACTCTTCCATTCTTGACCTTGTCCCACAATCCGTTTGACCTAAAGACACGCTGTAGTGGGGCGCCTCTTTACCGTTTCACTTGCCATTCCGCCCGCTTTTGCTACACTGTGCCTCTTCCGCTATTCAGCTGTTTACCGCCCGCTCTTGCGACTACAGCGTCTCGCTCACCATGTAGTTGAGTTGCTCCCGCTCTTGCGGTGCAGCGATAGGCGGCTGCCACAGGACTCTCAAAATGGCGGCCGGCTCTTCAGATTTGGGCGTGGTCCACTAAAATGGCCCTGCGACACCTTGGAACTCGGACGCTTGTCTGCTAGGGCTTGGGCTCCATTCTCGAAAGCGTCCCCTCAGCCTTGAAGATTCTACAAAAGTCTTGGGGGCCCCCGACTCCCTCAGGCTTCTGGTGGGGAGCGGTTGCCATGATTGCTCATGGAATGGCCACGACGGAGCTACGAGATGGTGGTGCTCTCATGCTGACGCCAGCTTCAGTCTGAAACATCCAGAAACACTGTAGACTACCAATTCGATCAGTTCCGGTAGCGCCCCAACGTGACCCGGTAGAGAAGAACTTGCCCTCCCCTCTTTGACTGATGGTTCTTGTTGCCTGTCCCTTCTGTTGTCATTTAACAGAACTATTTAGCCTGCTGAAAGGGGTTGTGTTCAGACCGCTGGTTGGTGGAGATATTTTGACTATATTCTGGACCTGCGTTGTCGCGTAATGCGTCATATGACGCGCCGCGTTAGCGCATCCGGAAGTGCTCTGGTGCGCGAAGCGCAGCTTCCCGGAAGCGATCCGGGGCGCGGCGCGCGGCGCGCAGCGCGTAATGTAAGCATAACAGGTCATGTGACTTGTTAATAAAACTTTTCATTGGTTCATTTTACTTTTCTTATTCTAATGATGAAAGGCTTGGTCATATGACCTAAAAATTATACTTTTTATTACTTTCGAACATTATTTTTTCTTAAACATATATGTTATAATGTTCCAAGCTAATGTACTTTCCCGGAAAATTTACAACTGTCCTGCAAGTAAAATATATTCCTTTTTCGAGAAAAAGGGCGTTTCTTCGTCCCATGACGGAGCCGTTGAGCAAAAGAGGCTCGGCCTGCTGTCTTAGTCGCCGATACGCCTGAATATCAGATTCTTATCGATCATTTTATGTTGCAGGAGTAGAAAACACAACAGCCCTTGACCATTTATCTTTACTGCGTTCCTGCGTATTATACCTTTTACCCTTCATGTAATTGGACTGCTTTATTTCACTTGCCTTTTACTGATTCGAAAACAGTGACTATTATTAAAAACTTTACCAATGTAAATACTACTACCATGTTTTCTTTTAAAAACCTTTATTGTGAAAATGTCAGTATACAAATACGGGCCTATAACCACGTGGGCCGGCCACGGAGCAAACTGTAATCGTATATGATGAGGAGACATTTACACTGTAGAGGAACGTAACGGGCGGGCCATTAGGTTGCAAGAACTAAGGTGTCTAACAGTTGCGGAATCGGTGGACGTACATTTTATAATTAAAATACGACAGGGCCAGTTACAATAAAATTATCTAGATATACATTTGCGGGCAAGTACCATGGGTGACGTTAATTCGAACTTTCAATAGTACAGTAATCAATAACACATCAGAACTTAATATCAATAGGGATGTCGAAATATTCAATCAATTCTCGTCCCCGCCCGCCATGTGCTTCAAAACTGCATACGTATCTCGTGATATCAAGGTTGTGCAACCAGTACACAACAAGGAGTTACGAGTCCCATTTATTCCGGCGCCATTTTGGGCGAGGACGGGCAGGTCCAGGATATAGTCAAAATGTCTCCACCAACCATTGACTATGATGATGTTCATATGCTGTATTTATTAGAGTAACACTCATCTGTCCACATGAAATTAATTTGCCACAATCTAAACATGTCATTTTAATCTTTCCAAAGTTCTTCTAAATATTTGGGACCGTTTCCCTTGCCTCTGAAGCTCTCAGTGCCACTTCTTTGATGAATGTACTAGCAGGTCAGGGGTTCTCCTCCAAATCTCTCTTTTATGCAGCACTATAATTAATTGGTGCCACCTCTCCATATGACGATGCATGGTATAGTTACCACAACTATATTTTTTTTCGGTTCTTCTGGAGAGTACATCGTGGCAGATGAGGCAGGTAACGTACCGGGCATTTACCTTTTTTGCATGTAGAGGAAAGGAAAAAAAAATCGAGCGTCCGAGTTCTAAGGTGTCCCAGGGCCATTTTAGTGGACCAGGCCCAAATCCAAAGAACAGGCCGCCATTTTGAGAGTCCTGTTGCAGCCGTCTGTCGCTGTAGCAGCAAGAGCGGGCGAAACTCAGCTAGACGGCGCTCCACTGCAGATGAAGTGCCTCAACCTGGAGAGGCGGGAGAGGCTCGTTTGCGCCGCCTCCCCCCCCCCCCTTCGGGCACCCCACGTCGTCTTTCGGCGCAGCATTGTAGGATGGCCACACCAGTGCGGCAACTTGCTGGACACCACCTCGGTGCCAACTGAATCTCAGCGCCTTGTGGTGTCTTCCATTCCGAAAATATTGTTGGCAGCATTTTGAAAGGAAAGATAAACAGCCGTTTGTGGCCCTCACTACACCGTTCTCCTAGTGACTCTTACATTGTTACATTTAGGAAGAATGTTGAAGAGTAGTATGTTGAAAATCTGAAGCCATTGTTCTACAAACTCTCAACCAGCCTTGGATGGAAAAATCCTGAAGAATGTACAAACTGAAAACCAGTTTTTGTCTGTATAGCATCAGCAGCAACGCTTGAGTCAGCTTTGTGTGAAGCCGCCATTTTGATTCAATCAATAGCGTCCCCCTGCACACATTCATTGACCTGGCCGTGTCTTCAGGTCAAACGGATTGTGGGACAAGATGCACAAAGGAAAAGGAAAAAAGTTCCGCCGGACCCCGGGAGGCGGCCGCCTATGTCATGGGCGATCTTAGGCCACACCAGGGCAATAGTGAAGCTGCAGCAGGTGCAAATAAGCTTCAGACAGTGTTACAAGCGCTGCTCAGAACTCTCAACTATGACACCACCTCGGTGCCATCCGGATCTTGGCGCCTTGTGCTAGTTCCGGCCTATTCACACATCGGTCCGCTACTGACGCCACCTCACAGGCCAACGGGGCACCCCACGCCGACTTTCGGCGCAGCATTGTAGGATGGCCACACCAGTGCGGCAACTTGCTGGACACCACCTCGGTGCCATCCGGATCTTGGCCTATTCGCCGCAAGTGCGCACGCAACTCAGCTGCATAGCGAGTGAAAGACCAAGGGGCGCCCCACTGCAGCCGAGGAACCTCCATCTTGGGGGCGACGCACAGCATCACATTGCTTTCCAATGCAGTCAGATCCTCAAACAGCCCCCACTGACTGACGCAAACTCACAGGCCAACGGGGCGCCCCACGCCGACTTTCGGCGCAGCATTGTAGGATGGCCACACCAGTGCAGCAACTTGCTGGACACCACCTCGGTGCCATCCGGATCTTGGCGCGTTGTGCTGCCTTCGGCCTATTCGCACATCGGTCCGCTACTGACGCCGCCTCACGTGCCAACGGATTTTCTACGCTTTTTATAGCCCTATGCCGCATAACAGGTCATGTGACTTGTTTATAAAACTTTTCATTGGTTCATTTTACTTTTGGTTTCCTAATGATGGAAGGCTTGATCATATGACCTAAAAATAACACTTTTCATTGGATAAAACATTTTTTTTTCCCAAACGATGAAAGCCCCACCTTGTTTCTGGATGTTTCAGACTGAAGCTGGCGTCAGCATGAAAGCACCACCATCTCGTGGCTCCGTCGTGGTCATTCCGCGAGCAATCATGGCAGCCGCTCCCCACCGGAAGCCTGCAGGAGTCGGGGGCCCCCAAGACTTTTGTAGAATCTTCAAGGCTGAGGGGACGCTTTCGAGAAACGAGTCTTTCCGCCATTCCGCCCGCTTTTGGTACACTGTGCCAAAAACCGCAATTCAGCTGAGTTGCGCCCACTCTTGCGGTGCAGCGATAGGCGGCTGTCACAGGACTCTCAAAATGGCGGCAGGCTGTTTCCTTTTTGGGCCTGGTCCACTGAAATGGCCCTGGGACACCTTGGAAATCGGACGCTTGTCTGCTAGGTCTTGGACCCCATTCTCGAAAGCGTCCCCTCCGCCTTGAGGATTCATCAAAAGTTTTGGGGGCCCCCGACTCCTGCAGGCTTCTGGTGGGGAGCGGCTGCCATGATTGCTCGCGGACTGACTACGACGGAGCCACGAGATGGTGGTGCTTTCATGGTGACGCCAGCTTCAGTCTGAAACATCCAGAAACAAGGTGGGGCTTTCATCGTTTGGGGAAAAAAAAAAGTTTTCATCCAATGAAAAGTGTTGTTTTTAGGTCATATGATCAAGCCTTCCATCATTAGGAAAAAAAAAGTAAAATTAACCAATGAAAAGTTTTATAAACAAGTCACATGACCTGTTATGCGGCATAGGGTATAAAATGCGGAGAAAATACGTTGGCACGTGAGGCGGCGTCAGTAGCGGACGGATGTGCGAATAGGCCGAAGGCAACACAACGCGCCAAGATCCGGATGGCACC
This sequence comes from Lissotriton helveticus, assembly GCF_964261635.1. Classification (NCBI taxonomy): domain Eukaryota; kingdom Metazoa; phylum Chordata; class Amphibia; order Caudata; family Salamandridae; genus Lissotriton; species Lissotriton helveticus. Next base: position 1,218,958,650 of record NC_136068.1, read on the forward strand.
GAGGTGGTGTCCAGCAAGTTGCAGCACTGGTGTGGCCATCCTACAATGCTGAAAGTCGGCGTGGGGCGCCCTGTTGGCCTGTGAGTTCGCGTCAGTAGTGGACCGATGTGCGAATAGGCCGAAGGCAGCACAACGCGCCAAGATCCGGATGGCACCGAGGTGGTGTCTAGCAAGTTGTCGCACTGGTGTGGCCATCCTACAATGTTGAAAGTCGGCGTGGGGCGCCCCGTTGGCCTGTGAGATGGCGTCAGTAGCGGACCGATGTGCGAATGGGGCCAAAGGCAGCGCAACAATATTTTCTGAATAGAAGACACCACAAGGCGCTGAGATGCCAAGATCCGGATGGCACCGAGGTGGTGTCTAGTAAGGTGCACTGGTGTGGCTATCCTACAATGCTGAAAGTCGGCGTGGGGCACCCTGTTGGCCTGTGAGATGGTGTCAGTAGCGGACCGATGTGCGAATGGGGCCAAAGGCAGTGCAACAATATTTTCTGTATGGAAGATACCACTAGGCGTTGAGATGCGAAGATCCGGATGGCACCGAGGTGATGTCTAGCAAGTTGCTGTACTGGTGTGGTCATCCTACAATGCTGAAACTCGGCGTGAGGCGCCCCATTAGCCTGTGAGATGGCGTCAGTAGCGGACCGATGTGCGAATGGGGCCAAAGGCAGCGCAACAATATTTTCTGAAGAGAAGACACCAAAAGGCGCTGAGATTCCAAGATCCGGATGGCACCGAGGTGGTGTCTAGCAAGCTATGCAGCTGAGTTGCGTGCGCACTTGCGGCGAATAGGTTGAAGGCAGCACAACAATGTTTTCTGAATAGAAGACACCACAAGGCGCTGAGATTCGGTTACCACCGAGGTGATGTCTAGCAAGTTGCCGCACTGGTGTGGCCATCCTACAATACTGCTCCGAATAACGGCGTGGGGTGCCCGAAGGGGGGGGGGGGGAGGCGGCGTGAACGGGCCTTCCTAGGTGGAGGCTCGTCTGCTGTAGTGGGGCACCCCTTTACGGTTTCAGTTGCCATTCAGCTGAGTTTCGGCTGTTCTTGATGCTACAGCGACAGGCGGCTGCAACAGGACTCTCAAAATGGCGGCTTGTTCTTTGGATTTGGGCCTGGTCTACTAAAATGGCCCTGGGACACTTTAGAACTCGGACGCTCGATTTTTTTTTTCCTTTCCTGTACATGCAAAAAAAGGTAAATGCCCGGTACGTTACACGCTTCATCTGCCACGATGTACTCTCCAGAGGAACCAAAAAAATATATAGTTATGGTAACTATACCATGCATCGTCATATAGAGAGGTGGCACCAATTAATTATAGTGCTGCATAAAAGAGAGATTTGGAGGAGAACCCCCGACCTGCCAGTACATTCATCAAAGAAGTGGCACTGACAGCATCAGAGGCAAGGGAAATGGTCCCAAATATTTAGAACTTTGGAAAGATTAAAATGACATGTTTAGATTGTGGCAAATTAATTTCATGTGGACAGATGAGTGTTACTCTAATAAATACAGCATATGAACATCATCATAGTCGATGGTTGGTAGAGACATTTTGACTATATCCTGGACCTGCCCGTCCTCGCCCAAAATGGCGCCGGAATAAATGGGACTCGTAACTCCTTGTTGTGTACTGGTTGCAGAACCTTGAAATCACGAGATACGTATGCAGTTTTGAAGCATATGGCGGGCGGGGACGAGAATTGATTGAATATTTCGACATCCCTATTGATATTAAGTTCTGATGTGTTATTGATTACTGTACTATTGAAAGTTCGAATTAACGTCACCCATGGTACTTGCCCGCAAATGTATATCTAGATAATTTTATTGTAACTGGCCCTGTCGTATTTTAATTATAAAATGTACGTCCACCGATTCCGCAACTGTTAGACACCTTAGTTCTTGCAACCTAATGGCCCGCCCGTTACGTTCCTCTACAGTGTAAATGTCTACTCATCATATACGATTACAGTTTGCTCCGTGGCCGGCCCACGTGGTTATAGGCTCGTATTTGTATAATGAAATTTTCACAATAAAGGTTTTAAAAAGAAAACATGGTAGTAGTATATACATTGGTAAAGTTTTTAATAATAGTCACTGTTTTAGAATCATTAAAAGGCAAGTGAAATAAAGCAGACCAATTACATGAAGGGTAAAAGGTATAATACGCAGGAACGCAGTAAAGATAAATGGTCAAGGGCTGTTGTGTTTTCTACTCCTGCAACATAAAGTGATCGATAGGAATCTCATATTCAGGCGTATCGGCGACTAAGACAGCAGGTCGACCCTCTTTTGCTCAACGGCTCCGTCATGGGTCGAAGAAACGCTCTTTTTCTCGAAAAAAGAATATATTTTACTTGCAGGACAGTTGTAAATTTTCCGGGAAAGTACATTAGCCTGGAACATTATAACATATATTTAAGAAAAATTAATGTTCGGAAGTAATAAAAAGCGTAATTTTTAGGTCATATGACCAAGCCTTTCATCATTAGAATAAGAAAAGTAAAATGAACCAATGAAAAGTTTTATTAACAAGTCACATGACTTGTTATGCTTACGTTATGCGCTGCGCGTCGCGCCCCGGACGACTTCCGGATGCGCTAACACGGCGCGTCATATGACGCATTACGCGACAACACAGGTCCAGAATATAGTCAAAATGTCTCCACCAACCAGCGGTCGGAACACAACCCCTTTCAGCAGGCTAAATAGTTCTGTTAAATGACAACAGAAGGGACAGGCAACAAGAACCATCAGTCAAAGAGGGGAGGGCTAGTTCTTCTCTACCGGGTTACATTGGGGCGCTACCGGAACTGATCGAATTGGTAGTCTACAGTGTTTCTGGATGTTTCAGACTGAAGCTGGGGTTAGCATGAGAGCACCACCATTTCGTAGCTCCGTCGTGGCCATTCCGCAACCAATCATGGCAGCCGCTCTTTATCGTTATTTTGGGCGGGGTGGGTGGCGGAGCCGAGCTGTTTTGCAGCCATCATTGTGTGGAGTTCAGTTCATCTCACTAGTTTTGTATTTGTCATGAGGGGTTGTTCCTAATGTTTCTATTTTAGCGAGGTCAAAAAGAGATCCCATTAGTGGCCTACTGATTTTGCTCGATTCCTTTTCTTTTTTTTTTACACGATTTTTTCGTTATCTGCAAAGACTAAACAGAGTATTGCGACTCTGTGTCTGTTTGTAAATAGAGAATGAACCAAAGAGAACCAATTCTAAAACAGTAAATGCTTGGATAACAATCAATCAAATGGAGAGAGAAGCAGTCACGACGTATTACAACGGGGGCAAAGGCCTGCGTTAACTACCTTTCACTATCTGCAAAGAGAGAGTACTCCTAATAGAAATGAGGGGGGGGGGCACCATTCAAAGTAGATCAGTGTGCATAAACACGAAAATGTTTTCACTTACCACGTACTTGACATTCGACAGCTTATGATATTTGCTATTAAAAAACCATTGAAATTCACTGAAAAAACCATAGGTTATAGACCATATATAGTTAGGAATTAGCATTTACAAAACCTTGAAAATTCACTGAAAAAACCATAGGTTATAGACCATATATAGTTAGGAATTAGCATTTAAAAAACCTTATTTTACTCACACAAAACCATTGAAATTCCATATATAGTTAGTTGCACTAACTATATATCGCGCACCCGCAATCCACTGCTGATGATGTCACATATTACATCATTCATGACATGGTCAGTGACATCACTGATGACATCACTGATGACATCTCAAATGACATCACTGATGACATCACTGATGACATCTCATTTGACATCAATGACCACATCACTGATGATATCATTCATGTGACAATACAATGCATCTCCTCACATTTTAATATAACCTCTGTTTCACCCAGTGTTAAATACAGAGTATAATTTTTGAAACCATTGACACACCAATACTAGTTACTACATACGCACTCACTGATTCCTACGTCTACACACACATTCACTCATACAATCATTCATACATACAATCACTCATCTTTACAACACTATCATATGCACTCATACACCTATACAGACACTCACACTCTGCCACTCATCCATGGAGTTACTCACACACCTAGTCAGTCCTGTAAAGAATCAATCACACTTCCATTTTCTTGTCTATACAGTTAAACATAGAGCACCTTACATTTTCAAACATATACTAACACATACTTACTTTCTTATACAATCATTGATACAAGTACACATTGATCTGCACAGAGTCACACACCTCCCAGCCAGCCACACACACACTCAGTCTCCCATACAAATACTTGGACAATCAATCAATAACCCATATAGTTAATCATATAGCTACTGAGCAACACATGCAGCAGTTTACAGAACAACAGACATAATGATGCACAAATTAAGACAGTTTAGTCACTAACCCATGCACTCAGTGAGACACATTTAATCACTCACTCATACATTCAGTCACGCACCTACTAAATCCTTCGTCCAGACACTTATACATCTACTCATTCTTCAATATGTAAAACATATTTAAACTTTACAGAAACACACAGTCACTGGATGATGTCATCAGTGATGTCATCAGTGATGTCATTTGAGATGTCATCAGTGATGTCATCAGTGATGTCACTGACCATGTCATGAATGATGTAATATGTGACATCATCAGCAGTGGATTGCGGGTGCGCGATATATAGTTAGTGCAACTAACTATATATGGAATTTCAATGGTTTTGTGTGAGTAAAATAAGGTTTTTTAAATGCTAATTCCTAACTATATATGGTCTATAACCTATGGTTTTTTCAGTGAATATATATATATATGTATATTACCTACTGGCGGTCGCCAGTAGGTATATATAGTTAGGATTTTTTCTCTATGGGATTTTTGAAAATTCTATGTCTAATAACTTTGGCGTTTGTGGACGGAATTGGCTGAAATTTTCTGGAAAATGGAACATTTTGTTTCTGAGCAGCCACTGAAAATTTGGGGGGGTTTGTCAAGGGGGGGCTGAGAAAAAAGGGGGGTCCCAAAACGTGTTTTTCCCATGTTAATTTCCATAGGGCGGTTGGCCTCACTTTTAGCCCGAATGGCTGAATGGATTTGCACAAAACTTGGCAAAATTGTAGGGACTGGTAGCCCGATGTGCCTTTGCTAGGTCTCAATATATGTGATCCAGTGGATTTTGAGAAATTAACGTTCAAAAAAAGATATATATCTGTAAGCACGTTCCGGGTAGCGCTCCGGTTCGCGTACTTGACGCGTACGGAACTTCGCGTAGCGAAGCTGATTGGCTCTCCGGTGTCTGTCAACATTCTAAACAGTCCGGAGCGGCCGCCATCTTGTCTCTCGGTAGGATCGAGAGACAAGAGGAGGCCAAAACAAAGGGGGAAATGACCATAAGGGGGCATAGTAGATCCTCCCTGACCCCCTAGGTTTGATGTGGAGGCTTTAAAAGGGCCCCGCGGGGCAAAAAAAAAAAAAAAAATGTTTTTGTTTTTTTTGCGTGGGGAGCGCCCGGTACGCGCACCGGGAAGCGGTCCGGGGAGTGTACTATAAGGAAAAAAGAATGATATACTTTTCAAATATTGTATGTTAATTGATTGTTTGTTTTGTTGATTTTTTTTTATTTCTTTATTTTTTAAGCAATTATTTATTATTGTCATTGTGTTTGAAAATTTTATAAAATGTCTAATATTTCACTGTCTGAAATGTCGTTATCTTCATTGAACATAGCTTGTAATGTTTGAGTGTGTAAAATGTCCTCATTTTCAAGGAGGACATCTACTGATTGCACACATTGCAGTAGTTCTTGGTCCCAAGTTTCATCCATAAATTCAATGTCATTTGGATCAATGATTTCTTGATTGGTCTCTGCAAGGACAATTTCAAATGAAACTTTCTGTTCGCCTTCCATTTTGTCTGAAATTTGCATAAAAAAATATATATTAGTAGAGATAGGGCACTGTTGGGATTAATTTTAGATAGGCAGTTTTTAACAGTGAATTTATCTTTGGGCAGTGTATAGTATCAGAGTGGAAGTAGGAATATAAGAAAGTGTATGTGATTTAACGTAAGTAAATTCATAATTATACAAGAGAAGCCTAACTCCATCCATAACTATAACAGAGAAGTCTATCTAAATCTATAACTACTACAGAGGGATAGTATATAACTATCAGAAAAAGTTTACCATATTAACTTAAAGTGCACAATATACTTCAGTTTTTAAAATAACAACTTACCTTTAAAAAGAAGTTGAAGTTATTTGTGAAAATCCTATTGAAATGTACACCAGGAAGTAGTAGTCCAAATGGCTGTGTTTCCTTCTCTTCCTTTATATATATTCAGGTACATAACCAATCAAATGTCAGGTAAAAAAAAATAGAAAATGAAAGTAACATTTTAATTGGTTGTCAATTCCAACACTTCAGATGTGTTTTGTGAAGTAATTTACCTCAGGGAATTTAGAGAGGTCTACAGGCTAAATGGCTAAATGGAATTCCAACCAAATTTGTGAAAATGGTAGGGATTGGTATGTAGTATGAGCAAATCTATATTTGGTGAAAGTGTCTCCAGGGTTTCTTCTGTAAATTACTTTCCCACCTTTTTTGATGGAGCGCTTCCCGGTGAGCGCCCCGGTACGCGAACCTACAGCGTTACGGGAGTCCACCATTTTGTGTTTCGGTCGAATTAAAATACAAGATGGAGGGCAAATAATGTTCAGAATGGGTAGAAGGGGGCACGGTAGACGTATCTTGACCCCCTAGGTTTTCTGAGGGTGGCTGAGGAGGCCCATATGTGTGGAAAAAAAACATTTTTTTTAAAAATTTCGCGCGGTTAGCTTCCGGTTCGCGTACCGGGTAGCGCTCCGGGGAGCGTACTTTGTTGAAAATTTGTGAAAAAAGTTAGAGTAAAATAATAATTGTGAGTGATCAGATGTAGGGTAGCTCTGAGAAGAGCTTTTGGGTTTATGGTACATTTAGGTACTTATAAGTAGGTACCAATGCACAGTCTTAAATTCAAAATGAAAACTCTGTTGCCCTCATCTGAGAAGTGAACTCCATCTCCTCTGTAGATATCTTGCATGTAGTAACGCAAGTTATTGTTGTACATGGAGCCCATTCCATGGTCTCTCATGTAAGCTGAAACAGATTTGTTTACATGCTTCCTCGACTTCTCAATTTGTGGACAAAATTGGTTCGACCACCTCCATTTCTGTCTTTGGCATATATTTGAATATACCAAGGGAGTTTGAGGAAAAAGTGCCATCAATTGCTCTAAGGTGTCCTTTAAAAGCATTTCCAGACCTACACCAGTCAAAGTGCCCAAGTCATTACCTCCACAGTGCAAAATTAACAGGTCAGGTTTAGGCAAATGCATAAAGGTTTTCACCAATGGTATCAATTGGTGACATTTTAATCCTCTGTGGCCAAACCACTTAATTTCCACATCTTGTAAATTGAGGTTAGGTAAATTTCTGTTCTCAGCATACCTTTGAGCCCAGTAGATGTAACTATGTCCAACAATCCAGACAGAAAACATGGTGAGAGAAGGTTCTGCTGCAGTCAGATGAAGTGTGGCAATGAAATGGAAGTTGGAAAAATAAGAGTTTAAAATGAAAAAAACTGTGGAGTTTCTGTGTTAAGGAAGCAGTAGCAGTGATTGGTGGATTTTGATTGCTGAAAACAGAAAGTTAGGGTGCATGGATGTGTTGTTTGAAAGATGTAATTTGAATGGTCAAGAAAAAATCATTTAATGAAAGATTGCACTGGATACACAGGTGCACTGAGAGTTCAGAGTTCAATTGAAACATTGTTGTGTGAACTTGCAAACATGAGAGGTCTTTCAGTAGGTGGTTGCTATGCAAAAAAGGCAGAAAGGCCAGAGGGGGGAAGGGTGTTGATTTGAAAAAAGTGAGGGAAGAGTTTTGATTGGGTGACATGAGAGATATGTGTGATGAGTTACAGCATTTCTGTGCTTTTCATAGCTGCAGACTCTGGAGTGCATACCTTTTGCTCTGCTAAAGACAATTTGGTGTGTTTCTGAGACTGTTTTGAAACTCATAAAGTATTTGCTAAGGTGAGAAAAGATTCATTTAATTTAGGTAGAGAATAGTATGGTTTAGGGAGAAAATTATGAAGAAAGTTGTGTATTTAAAATGTTGCTTTGTGTCAAGTGTTTTACAAATAGATTTTGTTTCTTTGTGTTACATAGCCATGTTAAAAGTGATGCAAAAAAAGTGCAAGGGTCTTACAAAAATGCTTTCATGTGTCTTAGGGTATTTTAACTCACTTCCCCATGAATGTATGAATATAATTGCTTTACCAGATGTGTTTAAAAACGTTTTTTGAAATCAATTAGGTTTCTTGATATGTACTGCTAGAGTTTCATAGGTTGCTTGGGGCATATTTTCAAGGCTTTTGACTTCCTTTGATGTAATTTTTCCCATTTTAAATTAAGACCTTTCCCTGTGGTGCAAGGTCCTTGTAAATATGCCCCCATCTGTGCTTGGCAAATTTAGATTTTAATTCTTTGACTAACATAGCCATGTTAAAAGTGACCCAAAAATGTTGCAAGGGACTTAAAAAAAACGCTTTCATGTGTCTTAGGCCATTTTAAGTCATTTCCCCTTGAATGTAGGTATCTAATTGATTTAGTTGATGTGTTTAAAAACGATTTATGAAAACAATTAGGTTTCTTGATATGTACTGCTAGAGCTTCATAGGTTGCTTGGGGCATATTTATAAGGCCTTTGTGTCTCTCTGATGTTATTTTTCCCATTTTAATTTAAGACCTTTCACTGTGGTGCAAGGTCCTTGTAAATACGCCCCCATCTGTGCTTGGCAAATTTAGATCTTGATTATTTGACTTACATAGCCATGTTAAAAGTGATCTAAAAATGGAGCAAGGGCTTAAAAAAAACGCTTTCATGTGTGTTAGGGTATTTTAAGTAACTTCCCCATGAATGTATGAATATAATTGCTTTACAAGTTGTGTTTAAAAACGTTTTTTGAAATCAATTAGGTTTCTTGATATGTAATGCTAGAGGTTCATAGGTTGCTTGGGGCATATTCATAAGGCCTTTGAGTCTCTCTGATGTTATTTTTCCCATTTTAATTTAAGACCTTTCCCTGTGGTGCAAGGTCCTTGTAAATACGCCCCCATCTGTGCTTGGCAAATTTAGATCTTGATTATTTGACTTACATAGCCATGTTAAAAGTGATCTAAAAATGGAGCAAGGGCTTAAAAAAAAACGCTTTCATGTGTCTTAGGGCATTTTAAGTCACTTCCCGATGAATGTAGGTATATAATTTATTTAGATGATGTGTTTAAAAATGATTTTTGAAATCAATTAGGTTTCTTGATATGTAATGCTAGAGCTTCATAGGTTGCTTGGGGCATATTTATAAGGCCTTTGAGTCTCTCTGATGTTATTTTTCCCATTTTAATTTAAGACCTTTCCCTGTGGTGCAAAGTCCTTGTAAACACGCCCCCATGTGTGCTTGGCAAATTTAGATTTTAATTATTTGACTTACATAGCCATGTTCCATACAGTTCTAACCTTCTGCGTAGTCTTTGATATGCTAGACTCCATCTGCACTATGAGATACCTAAGCAAAGGAAACACAGGTGATGTGATTGTGAAATGAGGAAAAGAAACTCCACATTTTTCAATTACTTCACATGTGTTTCCTAAGTTTACGAATGACATTGTGCAGATGAGGTTTACGTCTGTCCACGGACACAGAAAAGGTCTGGCCTTTGTTCAAGAGTGAAGTGGACATGACTTACTTCATTGCTAGGCCTTCACATGTATTATCTCCTCTGTACTCTTCAAAAAGCGTAAATTTCATCTGCAACCCTGAGTAGGCCTCACCTCAAACAAACCTCTGGATAGGCCACACTTTATCGTCATCCTGAATCAATCATTTAAAATGTTAGGGACAGATTTATGATAGGTGTAAGCTTATTTTGCGTCACTGTGCGTGACTTTTGTGACGCAGCGGCGGTGCAAAAGATTTGCTATGTGGCGACATATTTACAACTTGATGCATCTAGGCAGATGTGTCATGCTGTAAAGTCCCGTGCCACATGAAACCGATGCAGCAGTGATGCAAAAGATGCACCATGTTGCAAGACAGGCCTCATTTCATCTCCAACAAGATAAGAAGCTGAATCTTCTGTAAATGTGAAAATTGTTGTATACACTGCTCAACTTATGTGTACTCTTTGATATGGTAGAGTCCATCTGCACTATGAGATACCTAAGCAAAGGAAACACAGGTGATGTGATTGTGAAATGAGGAAAAGAAACTCCACATTTTTCAATTACATCACCTGTGTTTCCTAAGTTTACGAATGACATTGTGCAGATGAGGTTTAGGCCTGTCCACGGACACAGAAGAGGTCTGGCCTTTGTTCAAGAGTGAAGTGGACATGACTTACTTCATTGGTAGGCCTTCACATGTATTATCTCCTCTGTACTCTTCAACAAGCGTAAATTTCATCTGCAACCCTGAGTAGGCCTCACTTTAAACAAACCTCTGGATAGGCCACACTTTATCATCATCCTGAATCAATCATTTAAAATGTTAGGGACAGATTTATGATAGGTGTAAGCTTATTTTGCGTCACTGTGTGTGACTTTTGTGACGCAGCGGCGGTGCAAAAGATTTGCTATGTGGCGACATATTTACAACTTGATGCATCTAGGCAGATGTGTCATGATGTAAAGTCCCGTGCCACATGAAACCGATGCAGCAGTGATGCAACAGATGCACCATGTTGCAAGACAGGCCTCATTTCATCTCCAACAAGATAAGAAGCTGAATCTTCTGTAAATGTGAAAATTGTTGTATACACTGCTCAACTTATGTGTACTCTTTGATATGCTAGTGTCCATCTGCACTATGAGATACCTAAGCAAAGGAAACACAGGTGATGTGATTGTGAAATGAGGAAAAGAAACTCCACATTTTTCAATTACATCACCTGTGTTTCCTAAGTTTACAAATGACATTGTGCAGATGAGGTTTAGGCCTGTCCACGGACACAGAAGAGGTCTGGCCTTTGTTCAAGAGTGAAGTGGACATGACTTACTTCATTGGTAGGCTTTCACATGTATTATCTCCTCTGTACTCTTCAACAAGCGTAAATTTCATCTGCAACCCTGAGTAGGCCTCACCTTAAACAAACCTCTGGATAGGCCACACCTTATCGTCATCCTGAATCAATCATTTAAAATATTAGGGACAGATTTATGATAGGTGTATGCCTCTTTTGCGTCACTGTGCGTCACTTTTGTGACGCAGCGGCGGTGCAAAAGATTTGCTATGTGGTGACATATTTACAACTTGATGCATCTAGGCAGATGTGTCATGCTGTAAATTCCCGTGCCACATGAAACCGATGCAGCAGTGATGCAAAAGATGCACCATGTTGCAAGACATGCCTCATTTCATCTCCAACAAGATAAGAAGCTGAATCTTCTGTAAATGTCAAAATTGTTGTATTCACTGCTCAACTTATGTGTACTCTTTGATATGCTAGAGTCCATCTGCACTATGAGATACCTAAGCAAAGGAAACACAGGTGATGTGATTGTGAAATGAGGAAAAGAAACTCCACATTTTTCAATTACATCACCTGTGTTTCCTAAGTTTACGAATGACATTGTGCAGATGAGGTTTAGGTCTGTCCACGGACACAGAAGAGGTCTGGCCTTTGTTCAAGAGTGAAGTGGACATGACTTACTTTATTGGTAGGCTTTCACATGTATTATCTCCTCTGTACTCTTCAACAAGCGTAAATTTCATCTTCAACCCTGAGTAGGCCTCACCTTAAAAAAACCTCTGGATAGGCCACACCTTATCGTCATCCTGAATCAATCATTTAAAATATTAGGGACAGATTTATGATAGGTGTATGCCTCTTTTGCGTCACTGTGCGTCACTTTTGTGACGCAGCGGCGGTGCAAAAGATTTGGTATGTGGTGACATATTTACAACTTGATGCATCTAGGCAGATGTGTCATGCTGTAAAGTCCCGTGCCACATGAAACCGATGCAGCAGTGATGCAAAAGATGCACCATGTTGCAAGACAGGCCTCATTTCATCTCCAACAAGATAAGAAGCTGAATCTTCTGTAAATGTCAAAATTGTTGTATACACTGCTCAACTTATGTGTACTCTTTGATATGCTAGAGTCCATCTGCACTATGAGATACCTAAGCAAAGGAAACACAGGTGATGTGATTGTGAAATGAGGAAAAGAAACTCCACATTTTTCAATTACATCACCTGTGTTTCCTAAGTTTACGAATGACATTGTGCAGATGAAGTTTAGGTCTGTCCACGGACACAGAAAAGGTCTGGCCTTTGTTCAAGAGTGAAGTGGATATGACTTACTTCATTGGTAGGCCTTCACATGTATTATCTCCTCTGTACTCTTCAACAAGCGTAAATTTCATCTGCAACCCTGAGTAGGCCTCACCTCAAACAAACCTCTGGATAGGCCACACTTTATCGTAATCTTGAATCAATCATTTAAAATGTTAGGGACAGATTTATGATAGGTGTATGTCTCTTTTGCATCACTTTTGTGACGCAGCGGCGGTGCAAAAGATTTGCTATGTGGCGACATATTTACAACTTGATGCATCTAGGCAGATGTGTCATGCTGTAAAGTCCTGTGCCACATGAAACCTGCGTCAGTTTTCATATAGGTGTTTTGTTGCAAGGTATGCATTAATTTGCATGAAAGCCCTGTAAAACTAACACATTGAAATTTAGAAAATTTCACTGAGTCAGCTTTATAGCATTGCTGAATCAAATCCTTACGCCTGTTTGAAACAGGTATAAGAAGTGATGCACCATGCAATGTGAGGCTTCCTCCTGTGCATTGCAGTAGACATGTCGCGCTTATGACGTGATTCCTGCAATGTGCTGCTTTTGCGGCACAGATGCGTGACGCATCTGTGCTGTTTTTGCTCAATGGTGCTCCACATTGTAAATGCGGCACACTATGGGTGGCAGAGCAGCGGTGCACATTAACTGGTGCATCCGTGGGGATGCGCCACTTAGCATAAATCTGCCCCTGTACATTTAAGTATAAGCAGGGGACACAGAGTCGGTGAGGCTTATCCAAGGTTAAGAAGAGATGAGTCCTGTTCACTGAAAACTTGGACATAGGCCTCACCTCCTCAGCATCGCTGGACATGGCTAAATAATAGCTGCAAAATGTTACTCTTGTTAAACAATTTTACTATTATAATCTCTGAGATTTGTCTCTTACTCTGCAACATCTCATTGTTGTTCTCTTTCTTTAAAGATAACGACAACATCAACCATGAGTGACAATCAGCAATCAGTTGATGTCGACCTCATCATTGAACTTGTAATTGAAACGTCAGTGGAAGTAGATCCCTTGGATGATTTAAATCCTGAGGATGATGAAGAACATGATGAGAATGCCGATTTGTCAGAATTGTATGACATAGGGTGGGAAGCTGACCTGGTTGAGCCTATGAAACTATAAACATTTATTTTTAAAATTTACAATAAATGAAAAGTAAAAATGTAAACCGTTTCATTTAAAATTAAACACACCTTCAAAAACAGGTTATGTGTAGTGTCTTCAATAAAATATTAAAATATGCTCATAAAATTAGATCAGATTCACATATAAAACAGGACAGGTAAAATGAAGAAGAATTCCATTTGTTTTCTGATATTTGTGTATTCTAAATTTGCCAAAGCACTAAAAAATATTCTATGTAAAAATGTCAAGTAGTGTGTTAAGTTTTTGATGACTGTTATTGATTTACTGTTTGGTAATAGTGGTTAATAACATTTTTTATTATATTTTACCACAGATTCAACTGCAGATCATTTCAAATTTTGAGAATGCCAACTAAGGATAGAATGAGAAAGGCTACAAAACGTCAAAGACAGAAGGTCCATCAGTTAGTGCAGCAGTCCTCTACAATAAAAAATCGTCAAGTCACCAAGAAAGCACCGGGTAAGACCACGAAAACATTCATAAGAAACATTTCTAGAAAAAAAAGTAGTACTACAGAAAATGTTTTAGTCCAGAAAAAGAGGAGCAATTTAAAGGAAAGGAAAGGCCAATCAAAAATGTTACTGCTAGAGCAAAAGATAACTCTGTGCATGATAGTAGAAGGAAACAACAGTTTAGGGACATTCGTAAACGAATGTTCCGCAACAGGATAATTGGCAATTTGTTAAAAAATATTAAGAAAGGTCAACAGAAAGTGGTTTTTTATAAGAGAAAAAAAAAAGTTGAGAAAGTTATTGATCAGGCATTTGAAATTAAACGAAAGTTATTTATTTTGATAATCAATAGAATTAGAAAGCTAAACAAGGCAATTCATGATTTCAAAAGAAATAGTAGATGGAAGAGAACAGTTAATCGTAGTAATTTTTGTGAAGTTTTTTCCGGAGAATGGATGCATAGTTCAAGTTGTGAGGCATTTTTCAATAAGGAGAGTTATTTCCAGGATAATGATTTGGTGCATGCAGTTGACACCAGCGGTCGAGCTTATGAGGTGAAAGATGGTTGTCCAGTTGAAAAAGAAAAACTTGTGACAACAGAGGCAGAAGAGATGTTAGGTAATGAGGTTTTAGGAAGACGTCCTAAGGGACCTGTGTACACCTGGAAGTGTAGTAGTATTTGCAGTGTGCGACAGGATTCCATCAATTTGCTTTGTGATTTTGTACGGACACTTAATAAGAAAAGTTTGAAGCAGAAAATTAAGTTGTTGCAAGAATTAGATTCTTGGCAGAGTGAGAGAAGTGACAGGTTTGCATGGTCATTCACTGGCTTGTCTTTCCAGGAGAGTATACCAGAGTGTTTTTCATCATTTCAGGATGCTAGCAGTGCATCATAATAAAGTGAGGAAATTAGTTAGAATGTTGTATTATGCTAAGAGTCCAGCAGTTATGCTTAAACAATTATGCGCTGCTCTTTTGCATGGTTCTGAAATAGATGTGAAGAATATGTGTGAAGAAATTGAGTTTTGTTACTTTGGAAGTAAAGAGGAGAATGTTGAAATTGACCCAGGAGAAGAGGGTAATGTGGAAGATAGTGTACAGGTTTCCAGTACAGATAATTTTCAGAAGGAAATTGCGACGTTTCAGGTGAAATCAAGTGAGAGGCCAAATTTCACTTGTGTGTGTTGTCGACGCACTTATTATAAGAATCAGACTAAGTTAGTGGATTTATATGCAAAAAGTGAAAGGGAAAATAATAGTGAATGGAAGGATTTCGCTACATACTTGATGGTAGAAAATTGTTTTGATTTGGGATCGGATCAACGTGTGTGTACTTATTGTTGTAATAAATTAAATCAAAACCAGATGCCTGCTAGAGCGGTTCATAATAATCTGGAATTGGTTGAGATTCCTTCTGAATTGAAGGATTTAAATACTCATGAATCTATTTTGATTCAAAGTATCCATCCCTTTCAGGCTATTGTAAGAATGGAGCCAAAGACAGGGAAACTGCCTCCATCAGATTTACAGAGAGGATTAAAGGGAAGAGTTGTTTATTTGCCTCTAGATTTGAAGAAAAACATTAACACAATTGGAGTAGAAAAAGTGGAAGAGGAACCTCTGGTTATCTTAGTTAATGGGGTTCCGACAAAGAATAAAAAAATATGGCAAGATTTAGTGGATATTAGGAAAGTCAAAAAGGCAACATTGTATTTGAAAAAAAATAATAAGTACTATAAGAATGTATATGTTGCAGAAGAGGAAGTAAGTGAGGAAGAGGATAGCGATTTGTGTGCTGGTCAAATTGAGAAAGTAGAACCCTCTAAAAGTGAAGAAATATATGAACATTATAGTGTTCATCCTTTGCATTCCAAGGAAGTCATGGGGAATGCTATTGAGTTGTTTCAAATGAAACAAGCCAAAGGGAGTCCCATTAGTGTCTGGGAGGAAAGTTTGGAAGCTCGGTGTTTCCCACAGCTATTTCCAACAGGTCAAGGAGGAAGATATGATGAGCGACCTCATCAAATTCCTGCTTCTGAATACCGGACTTTACGATTGTATGCAAAAGATGCTAGGTTTCGACAATGCATTCCCTATTTGTTTCATCTCCTGTTTGAAAGCGATCTGTCTGGACTGTCATATGCAGTGAACCACATCTTGAAAAGTGGTATACAGATGCAAAACATCTCGGCAAGTGACTTTATGGATAAAGTCAATGTCCAAGACAGTATTTTGGATTGTCACCTGATTAATCTCATGGCGTGTCAGCGTGGTACTAATGAGTACTGGTACCGTCGTCATGGTGATTTAAAATATATGCTGAGGAACTTAGGAACTCCCACATGGTTCCTCACTCTGAGCTGTGCCGAGTATGGCTGGGAAGACTTACTTGAATTTCTACGAGAGGCAAATGGAAACATCGAAAACATCGAATTCAAGACACCCGGAGAACTGTGCTCTTTGGATCCAGTGAATGTATGCAGGTACTTCAATCATAGATTTGAAGCTATGATGTCTTTCATCATGAATAAGAAGAATCCACCTCTTGGAGAGGTGTTGGATTTCTTCTGGAGAAAGGAGTACCAAGCAAGAGGTACTCCTCATATACATATGCTGCTGTGGATCAAGGATGCACCTAAATTTGGAACAGATCCAGAAGACTTAGTGATGAGTTTCATAGAACAGTATTCTACTTGTGCTGTTCCAAACGCAAAGGAGGACAAAAGCCTAAGAGAACAAGTTCTACGCTTCCAAAGCCATCGTTGCGGAAAGTACTGTCGTCGTAAATTCAGAAACAAGGACAAGTTCTACACCAAATGTCATTTCGCCTTTCCACGACCGGTGATTTCTAAAGGAAGAGTGAACAGTTTGATGTCTTCGCTGCGACATAATGTGATGAAAAAATCACCTAAAAACACATACAATTTGAAGAGGAACGAAGAGTCCAAGTACATCAACGACTACAACCCAGTGATTATGTCCATGTGGAATGCTAACATGGATATACAGTTTGTGGCTGATAACTGTATGGCTGTGGCTCGGTATGTGACCTCTTACATCACCAAAAAAGAAAAGACAGAATTGAAGGATATGTGGGAGGACATTTCCCATGAAAAGAGCCTCAGCAAGAAGTTGTACAGTTTCAGTCTGAAGATGTTGTCGCATCGAGAAATCGGAGCTTACGAATGTTCTGACCGGTTGTCTTCAGCAAGTCTCTATGCCAAATCTAGGAGTATCGTTTGGGCGAGTCTTGGTCTTGCTGCAACGCGTAATCGAGTTCTGAAACCTGTGCGGGAAATTGAGTATTTGGCGGAAAAGGAGCCAAACAGTACCGACATTTTGAAGACCAACATGTTGGATACATATTATCCAAATCGAAGCAGTCACCTCGAGAATGTTTGTCTGTATGAGGTTCTACAAAATTACATATTCAAGAGGAACATCAAAGAAGATATTGATAAAGGAGTGTATGCTGTAATTGGAAGTGAGGGATGTCTGGTCAAGCAGAGAAAATGCCACTTGGTAAACCATCGAAAATTGAGTGGCGAATCTCCTGAAAAAAAGGAGTTTTTCTATTTAGCACTTTTGCAACTTTTCAAGCCTTGGCGTGCAGAAGAGGAACTGCTTGGAGATTTCCTCTGTTACGAAGACTCTTTCACTGCCACCAAGGAGACCATAGAATGTCCTGCTTTTCCCAAATATGTAGAAATGTTGAATGCGGAAATTGAGCAGGAAGCAACGATTGCAGCCGAGATTGCCAGAGACAGTTCCCAGGACAGTCAGAGTTCTGTTTCATTGAGTCAGGATCCACTAGGAGGACCTGTTATCGAAAATGAAGCTGCCACTGCCATGAATGAAGTGGAAAGAGCCATGGCACATGCTCAGGAGGATGCGGTTAACTTAGAAGACTTGGAAAGACAACTCAACATTGAGCAGAGGAAAATATATGACGAAGTTACCAAGCAAATTGATCATGGATTAAGTCATGAGAAGAAAGAGTGCTCATGTACGTCGTTGAAGCCTGTCCGACTGTACGTGAGTGGAGAAGCGGGAACTGGAAAGAGTTTCCTCATTAAAGCAATTTCATGTTATTTGAAGGAAAGGACTGAGTCATCGCTGTCTTGTGTTGTCACCGCTCCAACTGGACTGGCAGCACATAACATTAAAGGTATTACTTTGCATTGTCTACTGATGCTGCCAGTGGAGCATGATAACAAATTACAATACCACAAGTTATCTGGAGATGCTTGTTGTGAAGTTTCAAGAGTCTTGAGGAAAATGAAACTTCTTATCATCGACGAAGTAAGCATGGTTTCCAATGTCATGCTTGCGTTTGTGCATTTGAGAATGCAAGAAGTTCTTAAAACAGAGTATGATGTGTTATTTGGTGGCAAACACCTCATTGTTTTCGGAGATCTTCTGCAGCTGACACCAGTGAAAGGACAACCTGTGTTCAAAATGCTCACGCATGAAGATACCAGGAAGTGCCTAGGGAGCATTGGCAACGTCAATATATGGTTAAACTTCAATTATGCTGAACTGCATGAAAATATGCGTCAGGCGAAGGATGAAGTTTACAAGAATATTCTACAAGATGTTAGAATTGGAAAAGTGACCGAGCATGGGAAAGAAGCTTTACATGCACGATTACTGTCAAATTTATATCCAGAACAAGACGTTGTGCCTGAGAATATTTTTCAGAAAATTACTGAGAAGAAATCTGGAATATGTTTGATGCCAACTCTTGCAGAATGTGCCATCTTCAACAACAAAATGTTGCATTTAGAAAACCAAGAGATTGTGAAACTGGAAGCTATTGACAGAGTAGAGCATATGGGATCAACAATTATTTTGTCTGAGAATTTGAAAACAAAATTGGATTCATTAGAGAAGACTATATCTAAAACTGCAGGTTTTGAAAAGACTCTGAATGTGTGCTTAAATTGCCGTATAATTTTAAGAAGGAATTTACATGTTGAAAGAGGTCTGGTAAATGGATCAATGGGTAATGTTGTTGATTTTGTGAAATACAGAAATAGAGATGGAATTGAATTTTTAAAAATTAAATTTGATGGCATTGAGGAAGTACAGCTAATTGGTCGTTGTTCTGCTAGATTTTTGCTTGTAAAAGACTTATATGTTCGCCGTAAGCAGTTTCCTGTTTGCTTGGCATATGCGGTGACAATCCATAAATCACAAGGTTTAAGTGTAGACAGTGCATTGGTGAATATTGGCAGTTCTGTGTTCAAGGAGGGTATGGCATATGTGGCATTGTCACGAGTTAGAACTTTATCGGGATTGTACTTGATTGAGTGTGATGTCACAAACATTTGTGCGGATCTAGATTGTGTTAAGGAATACAATAGGTTAAGAAGAGAGTATGCGCCACATTTGCCTCAATATCCTTTGCTTGAGAAACGTGTGGTAGGCCGGAAACGAAGAAATGTGACCAATACTAGGGAGGTTGTAGCAAAAAGACGAAAAGTCGATGAACCTGAAATTATAAGCAGAAAGAAAAAGGATTCTGTTGAAGATGTTGTTGGTTTTCAATTTGAAAACAGTTCTGGTGTCAACTGCTATGCTAATGTAGTGGTTAATGTTTTGTTTTCTCTAGAAAATGTAAAAGAAGAGATTGTGGTCAATTCGGATCACAGATTTTGCAGTTTGTTAAATTCTGTGTTAGAGAAATGTAGCACTGATAGAACAAAAATAGAAAGTGTGTCTGAAATTCGAAATCTGTTAGACAGATGTTCAGGTCAAACACAATTCTCTCAAAATATTCAGCAAGATTGTCAGGAGTTTTTAATGTATATGCTTGATGTATTGCATGCTGAAGGTGTAGATGTAGATCACCTGTTTGGGCTTTCTTATCAATGGCAGCATGACTGCGAGAACTGTAGGGTATCAAGTACTACTAGTGTAGACTCAGAAAGATTTATATATTTAACTTTGCCAGACAGTAAATCAGTGTCCTTTAATAAGCTAGTAAAAGCAGCTGATCACAACATGGAGTGTAGCCAATGTAAATCTGAAATGATGTCAACATTATTTATACGAACATATGGCCAGTATGTCATTTTTATGTTCCAACGATGTAGGCCTGATGGAACAAAATTGACAACTTTAATTAAAAATTTTGTAGCTTCGCAGTTGTCAATATCAGGAAGGACTTTTGTAACTGCAGCAATTATATATCATGACGGTCCTTCAATAACATCAGGACATTACACAGCTTATTTAAAGTCTAGAAACGGCTGGTCATTCTGCAACGATTCTGTTTTAACTGCTTGCAGAGCGGTTAGCGCTCTAGTGTCCAACTTCCTGTGGCTTCTTAGGCGGAGCAGGGGCTGCAGCGCATTGCGGGAAGGAGACAGTGGCAGTGTCCCCGACCCGCTGTGCGAGCTGATCTGGGTAGTGTAAGCAAGTTAGTGCTTCGTTTTTAGAAAAACTTCGTTTTTAAAAATTGTACTTTTAATCTTGCTGGAATTATATTGTGTGCTTCTTAAATTGTGCTTTACTTAAAATACACTTCCCCCTGCACCACACGCCATAACTGATTGATTGCTTGAGCCGTCTCCCGGCATTTCTTCGTTGGGACACTTCCGGTTGGCCTGCTTGCAGAGCGGTTAGCGCTCTAGTGTCCAACTTCCTGTGGCTTCTTAGGCGGAGCAGGGGCTGCAGCGCATTGCGGGAAGGAGACAGTGGCAGTGTCCCCGACCCGCTGTGCGAGCTGATCTGGGTAGTGTAAGCAAGTTAGCGCTTCGTTTTTAGAAAAACTTTGTTTTTAAAAATTGTACTTTTAATCTTGCTGGAATTATATTGTGTGCTTCTTAAATTGTGCTTTACTTAAAATACACTTCCCCCTGCACCACACGCCATAACTGATTGATTGCTTGAGCCGTCTCCCGGCATTTCTTCGTTGGGACACTTCCGGTTGGCCTGCTTGCAGAGCGGTTAGCGCTCTAGTGTCCAACTTCCTGTGGCTTCTTAGGCGGAGCAGGGGCTGCAGCGCATTGCGGGAAGGAGACAGTGGCAGTGTCCCCGACCCGCTGTGCGAGCTGATCTGGGTAGTGTAAGCAAGTTAGCGCTTCGTTTTTAGAAAAACTTCGTTTTTAAAAATTGTACTTTTAATCTTGCTGGAATTATATTGTGTGCTTCTTAAATTGTGCTTTACTTAAAATACACTTCCCCCTGCACCACACGCCATAACTGATTGATTGCTTGAGCCGTCTCCCGGCATTTCTTCGTTGGGACACTTCCGGTTGGCCTGCTTGCAGAGCGGTTAGCGCTCTAGTGTCCAACTTCCTGTGGCTTCTTAGGCGGAGCAGGGGCTGCAGCGCATTGCGGGAAGGAGACAGTGGCAGTGTCCCCGACCCGCTGTGCGAGCTGATCTGGGTAGTGTAAGCAAGTTAGCGCTTCGTTTTTAGAAAAACTTCGTTTTTAAAAATTGTACTTTTAATCTTGCTGGAATTATATTGTGTGCTTCTTAAATTGTGCTTTACTTAAAATACACTTCCCCCTGCACCACACGCCATAACTGATTGATTGCTTGAGCCGTCTCCCGGCATTTCTTCGTTGGGACACTTCCGGTTGGCCTGCTTGCAGAGCGGTTAGCGCTCTAGTGTCCAACTTCCTGTGGCTTCTTAGCCCTCGCACTATCTCGGGCGCGCAGCGGTCGCGCGCAGCCCCACCGAAGACCCACCAAAGAGCTGCCCGTCTGCGCCCGTCCGCGCCAAGGCAGCGCCGGGCGCCGGGCACTCTGCTTGTCTTTCTGGCATTAAGGCGGCAGGATGTGTTACTCCAAATCCGAGCTACTGAGTCTTCAGCATTCCTCCTGTTCTTGCACCAGACGCAATCCTGCTCATATACACCATCCGCTCGTTACTCCCTCCCAACTGTGTTCCACTTCCAAACGTAAACCCAAACCCCTCCCTGTCCACACCTTCAGGCTAGGACACCTCAATGTTAGATCCATGTATAAACATCATTCAGAAATACATGACCTTTTAACTGACCATTCTCTAGATGCCCTGTTCATAACTGAAACTTGGCTCCTTGATGAGATGGACTCGGTCTGCAACCTGGCAACACCTACAGGCTACTCTATTTATACGGTGAACAGGGGCACGAGAGGGGGCGGCCTAGCGCTCATACTCAAATCCCATTTTCAGTGTCAACTTGACAAAGTAGACATCAAAGGCAGTGAAAGTGCTCGCTTCTCGATTAAAGTCAACCCCCAGTTCTGCGCTACTGGCCTTCTGGTCTATAGACCTCCTGGCGCTGACGTTCCCTTCACTAACTCCCTTCTACAATATCTAAATACCAATGTCATTAACTCCGCCAACTTCACGATTATTGGCGACCTTAATCTGCATCTTGACAAGAATACCGAGTCTAAAGCCGCAACTTTTTTTGCGGATCTTGCGGCTTTCGAACTCGAGCAACTTGTCCACGGCCCTACCCACAGAGCAGGACACCTTCTTGACCCCATTTTCACCAACATCACTGGCGGGTCCTCTGAATTACCTATTCCCATGACCTGGACTGACCACTACTTAGTGATGTTAACCATCCCCTGCAACTCAAGTTCGGTTGTAGCATCCACCCCTTCAGTTCAGAAACGGCCATGGAGAAAACTCCATCTTGAAGAACTCCATGATATCCTGGCATTACATCCCCTACCTCCGAGTGATGATCTGGATGCAGGATACGATCAGTTCTGCCTTTGAATTACCCAGGCTCTCGACACCCTTATCCCTGTTAGATGGACCAAGACCCGCACTCACACGGCGAGTCCTTGGTACAACTCAGAACTTGCCGCCTTGAAAAAGGAATGTAAGAAGGCAGAGAGACGTTGGAGGAAAAGTTATGATACCGGTCTTAAACAAGAATATGTCCTGCTCCAAAAATCCTACCACCGTAAAGTCTGCAGAATAAGAGCGGCATACTATGCCAGCGAAATCAACAGCAGCTCTAATACCTCAAAATCGGTTTTTAAAATTCTGAAAGACCTCACGGCAAAAAAAACTGTCAACGTCATTACTACCTCGCCCGACCTTTGTAACAACATGGCCAACTTCTTCACTGAGAAAATCAGGAAGATATACGACACCTTCCCCAAAGACCCACTGTCACCGGTCACCTTTGATTCTACCAGGCCTTCCCTCACTTCCCTTCCCACACTTGACCGTGAGACTTTCTCTAAACTTTGTAGAAAGATCAAATCTGGGTCTCCGGCAGATCCCTTAAAGCCCGACCTTTTCTGTGACGCTCATATACTCATCACAGATCACGTTCGTGACATCATCAATCGGTCACTCTCCACTGCCAGTGTCCCTATCAAATGGAAACAGGCATGGGTGTCCCCCATTCTAAAAAAACCCACTTTGGATCCCTCACTTCCGGAGAATTTTAGGCCGATCTCCTTGCTCCCTTGGCCTGCTAAAGTGGCCGAGGCACACGTCAATAACATCTTGTCCAACTTCCTCCTTACCAATAACATCCTGGACGACTCCCAACACGGGTTTAGAGCTGGTCATAGCACCGAGACAGCCTTGCTCAGTGTTTCTGAGGACCTCCGTACCATTCTTGACGCCGGCGGTACTGCAGCACTGGTCCTATTGGACCTCAGTGCTGCCTTCGATACGGTGTCACATGAGGTCCTCTTGATGAGACTGGAGGAAATTGGAGTCACAGGGGCAGCCCTGGGGTGGTTTAGAGACTTCCTTTCTAACAGGTCTTTTAGAGTCTCCACCCCCCCTTACATCTCGAAGGAGCATAGCATTGGGCAGGGAGTGCCGCAGGGCTCGTCCCTTAGCCCTACCTTGTTCAATGTCTATGTCCGCCCGTTAGCGGAGGTGGCTAGAAGGAATGGTATGGCTTTGGTATCATATGCTGATGATACCCAGTTGGTGGTGGCACTGAATAACAACAGTGGTCTGGAAGCCCTTCACTTTAAACAGACACTCATCGACATCACCAACTGGATGACGGCGAACTTTCTCCAACTAAACGCCGGTAAAACCGAGATTCTCCTCTTGGGAAAAAATACAGCTTCCTGGGGAGATAATTGGTGGCCTGACATTCTGGGCCCACCCCCCAAGCCAAAAGACTGTGTAAAAAATCTAGGTGTTTGGGTCGATTCGGCTCTAAAATTCACCATCCACACCAAGAAAGTGGCCGCCACGTGCTTCGGCATTCTACGCAACATCAGGCCCATCCTGAAGTTCTTTGACTGCCGCACTCGCCAACTTATCGTCCAGGCGACGATCCTTTCTAGACTGGACTATGCCAGCTCTCTCCTTTTGGGAGCAAACTTGGCTGAAACCACCAGACTGCAGAGAGTCCAGAATGCGGCTGCCAGGGCTCTGGTCGGCCTCCCTCGCCACTCTTCTGTCTCTGGAACGTTAAGAAAACTGCATTGGCTCCCGGTGGGAAGAAGGATCCAGTTCAAGGCTCTATGTCTAGCCTTCAAGATCCTCAAAACCGCCTCTCCCCCACTGCTGAGTCCCCTCCTGTCTGAGTATACTCCCAGTAGATCCCTCCGCTCAGAGGGACAACATCTAGTGACCATCCCCCGCACTAGACTTGCTAGAGTGGGGGGACGCTCTTTCAGCCTCCTCGCTGCCAAGTTATGGAACAGCCTGCCTGTAACCATACGGGGGATGCATGATCTTTTAGCCTTTAGAAAAGCCATCAAAACCCATCTTTTCAAATAATCCGTTTTCTTTGTGCACCTTCATTCTGCACTCTGGTCAGCTTGCAGCGCCGGGACGCCCCTTGGCTGGGGCAGCCGCGCGCTATACAAATTCTCATAACATAACATAACATAACATAACTTTCAAAAAAAAATTGCCGTATGACCTTAAAAATTCTTACCTGGTGTTTTTAAAAACAAAATTTTAGGGAAAGAATCTCGGGATGTGCTCTGAGGAATTTCAAGAGGTTCTAATGGCTCCTACACGATTTGGCCTTGAGGATAAGTGTAGTACAGAGACATAAGTTATTTTTGAGTATTAAATAGTTCCTGGAAAAAAAGAAGATTTTCTTACAGAAAGTGGTGGGCACAGATTAGTTGAAGGACAACAGAGTATTTCCCAAAGCAAACGGTCTTCTTACCATAACACTTGACGTCATGGAAAAATAACTGCACTTTGAATGAGTTCAGAAAAACTGTTTCTTTTTATAAGCTAATTCAAGCAGCCAATCAAAACATGGAGTAGAGGGAATGTAAGTCTGCAATGCTGTCTAGATTATTGGTCCAAACTTTTGATTATAATGTCATTTTAAAAATCCAACTATATAAACCTGATGAAAGTAAGTCTTCAACTTTAATTACAAATGTTGTGGCTACACAGTCGTTGATTTTAGGAAGAACATTTGTAACTGCAGCTATTATATGGCATGATGGTCATTTGACAAGATCCGCTTATTACACAGCTTATGTAAAAAAAATTGCTGTTTCGGAAATTATTGCCATTTGACTACGATACAATGTTGCCTTTTTACTTAAAAATATTCTTACTTTCTGTTTTCAGAAAAGAGAATTTAGGGTAGGTAACTGGCGTATAATGATTCTAGGGGTTGATATAATTTTATCTACTGTTTTATATTGCTTTGTGATTAAAAGTGATGTAGAGAATTAAATAATTGTAGTAGTCATAGAGGTAGTGTAAGTCTGCTTCATAGTAAGCAGTATCAGTGTCATAGGAAATGTGGAACATGAGTGAGCAAGAAGGGTGAGATATTACTAGTACAGGATTGTGAAAGTGATCTTGAACATTTTCTTTATGAAAGTTGCGGAAATACAAAATGACGGGATTTGCTTAGAAGAATTCCAAGAGTTATAAATGGCTCTTACACAATTTGGCCTTGTGGAAAAGTGCGGTAGAGAGCGAGAAGTCATTTATTGTATGTAACATATTTGTCAAAACGATGGAGCTTTTCTTTCAGAAAGTGGCGGGCTGAAAATAATCTATATCAAAAAGGGAGGGAGTTAAGGTAGTTGATCAATGGATCAGCGGACACGGTTTACCACACAGGGTGGTGGAAGGTCCAGTTACAGCTTGTGTCCGTATATTGCACTAGGAATACAAAAGGGAGGTTGCTGCACTGTTCCTATGGAGAGTGAGAGAAGAGTTAACTGGCATGACCACAGATGTCAGAGTAACATCCTGGGGCATCCATTTTGTTGGATGTAATTGCCTCACACACCCCGAAGGATGTCATGCTTCATCATCGGCGGTTGCTCCTCGTCGGGGAGGCGGTGCAATCCCCGACGGGCTCACCTCAAAGAGGGGCTCTTTGGCGGAGATCTTTTTCCCAACAGCCTTATGGTGAGGTGGGGGTGTGTGGGCTGGGCTAGGTGTAATGGTGTGAGGGATATTAAAATGTAGCAAGGGGTACCGGAATTCAATTTATTCTGGGGGTCCCCTGGCTGCAGTTAAAAAAGGGGGGTTAGCTCACTAGGTGTCAACAGGTTAGGTCGAGTGACCCTAGATGAGACTAAAGGTGATGCTGGTCGACATGTTTCTCGCTGTGGGTCTAGTCACCCGCGATTCATCAGGACCTTAATAAAGTGCAAGGGAAAACATGCTAGTGTCATGTGTGTCAATCGTTACCTCTGTGGGTACTCCTATGCCTAATGGTTAAGGATTGAATGCCACATGAGGGGTCGGCGGGACTGAACATCAAGGAAGAGCCCAGGGTTTTAGCTCCATATTCCTGTGTCCGCATAGTCAGACCTACCCTTCTCCGCCGAGCTCGAGTAGAGAAAATAATAGCAGCACAACAGAGTGTAAGCTGTTCATAGGATATCCTTCGACGTCATGGAAAGTAAGTTACTTTTCAGGAGTTCTGATTTCTGATTGGTTATGTTATATGGGTTTTTTAAACACAATCATTTTGATTGTGTTTTTTTCCCCGCTGTTATATGATGAATACCTTCAAGTCACTATTTTTAGTGAAATTTGATAAATTCTGAGAACAGCAAAAATAAACCATTTAACATGTATAATTAATTCGGTACTTTTTGTATTTATGATATACATTTAGAACTGTGTAGTAGGCATGGAGAAGCTGAGGCTTCTATAAGTGTCAAAGTTGTTGCATACAGTGCTCACATTCTATGTAGTCTTTCATATGATAGACTACATCTGCACAATGAGATACGTAAGCAAAGGAAACACAGGTGATGTGATTGTGGAATGAGCAAAAAAATTTGCACGTTTTTCAATTAAATTACCTGTGTTTCCTAACATTACACATCACATTGTGTAGATGAGGTTTAGGCCTGTTCCAGGAGACAGAGGAGGTCTCACATTTGTTCAAGAGTGCAGTGGACATGACTCACTTCGTTGGTAGGCCTGCACATGTATTATCTCCTCTATACTCTTCAACAAGCCTAAATTTCATCTGCTACCCTGAGTAGGACTTACCTGAAACAAATCTCTGGATAGGCCACACCTTATCAGCATCTAGAAACAATCATTTAAAATGTTAAGTGCAGATTTATGATGGCCATACGCCTCTTTTGCGCCGCTGTTCCGTCACTTTTGTGACGCAGCAGCAGTGTAAAAGATGCACCATGTTGCAAGATAGGCCTCAGTTCATCTCCAGCAAGATACCGTCAGTTTAAAATGTATATAATTAGGACTGTGTAGGGGGCATGCAGAAGCTGAGGCTTCAGTAAGTGTCAAAGTTGTTGCATGCAGTGCTGCACTTCTGGGTACTCTTTCATATGCTGGACTACATCTGCACAATGAGATACCTAAGCAAAGGAAACACAAGTGATGTGATTGTGAAATGAGCAAAGAAATTGCACGTTTTTCAATTACATCACCTGTGTTTCCTAACATTACACATCACATTGTGCAGATCAAGTTTAGGCCTGTCCAGGGAAACAGAGGAGGTCTGGCCTTTGTTCAAGAGTGCAGTGGACATGACTCACTTCATTGGTAGGCCTGCAAATGTATTATCTCCTCTGTATTCTTCAACAACTCTAAATTTCATCTGCAACCCTGAGTAGGCCTCAGCTCAAACAAACCTCTGGATAGGCCACACCTTATCGTCATCCTGAACCAATCATTTAAAATGTTAGGGACAGTTTTATGATGGCTGTGCACCTCTTTTGCGCTGCCGTTGCATCACTTTTGTGAGACAGTAGGAGTGCAAAAGATGCACCATGTTGCAAGATAGGCCTCACTTCATCTGCATCAAGATACTGTTAGTTTAAAATGTATATTTTTAGGACTGTGTAAGGGGCCTGGAGAAGCAGAGGCTTCTGTAAGTGTCAAAGTTGTTGAAAAACAGTTTTTCCTTCAATCTTTTCCCTTGTCTTTTCTAATTTTTAAATACATGTTTTAATATTTTTCAAATGTTTGTTCTCTCTTTCACAGATTGAAAGTATAAAAATAACAAGTGACTAAGTTAACGACAATTATAAGGTAAATGTTTTGTACTCTTTTCGTTACATTTCTATCACATTTAACTTCTATTAGTTCCACTGCTTCATTTCTTTAATCCTCACTTTCCTGCCTTTGCTACTTCCCTCATTCCTTTCTCTATTACTTAATTACTCTACTCCTTCCACTCTTTTTCTTAGTCCCTCTCTTCTCATAGTTCCTCACTCCTGTTCACTCACTCCGTCTCTATTACTCTCACTATCTCTGACTCATCACTCTTTCACTACTTGTTCATTATGCTTTCTCCCTGTAGTTCAAACACACTAAGGGGCATATTATCAACAGAGGTGATAAAATTATCGCTGCTTTTATTGGCAGAAAACTGCTGCAAAAGTGGCTTTAGCGGCAGTTTTCTGCCGCAAAAGCGGCTTTAGCGGCAGATTTCTGCCGATAAAAGCAGCAAAACCTTTATCGCCTATGTTGATAATATGCCCCTATGTTATTTACATTTCTTTGCTGTTTCAATCATTCCTTTTCTGTTACTTCTTCTTTTCTGCATTCTGTTTTTTCTCTCTGTTATTCCTCATGTTTTAACCTTAGTCACTATCATACATCTTGTTTTATTCCTATTTACTTTTGCTCACTGTTTTCTTAATACTTTCCCTCAGGATTGTTCTTTTACTCCGGTTCTATCCCTACCTCTCATTCCACATCCTTTACTATTTTTCTTCTTATTTTGCTCTCCTTCTCTTGTTTTTTTTTTTGTTATTTTTTTTATTGCGCTAACGGGGCGCTCTCCGGTGCGCGCACCGGGAAGCGCACCAATGAGAAAAATGAAGATAAGAGTGCTTAAAATTTTAGTAATTTTTTTAAAATGGGAGGTAGTTCTGAAAATAACTTTTTTTTATGTTTTTGTTGTTTTATATATTTTTTTATTTTTCTGAACATTTTTTTTTTTAACAATTTTATGTTTTTTTTGTTTTTTTGGGGGGGAAACAACAAAAAACAGCCATTATAAAGGGCTCAACAAAAAACAAGAAACAAAAAACTGGGAATTAACAGTGGCTCGAGAGGAGAAAAAATAAAAATAAAAAACTACTGCTTTCTTCTCTTGCTGCAGTTGTGGTTGTCGATGGAAGCATTAATAAGGTGAATGCTTAGTTCCCCGTAGCAGAGGGTCTTTCCGCAAAAAATGCAGACCATTTTTATTACACCAAATTTATCTTGTATATTTGGTACTGTTTCGCGCCCTTCTGGTGCTGCAAATGAAGATTCACCTGATGAGGTGCTGGCCTGATGGTCTCTTTTTTTCTGAGCCAGATCCCGTACCTCAGCTTGTGCCAGATTGTTAGGGTGCCACCTCTGCATGTGGCGGATCATTGTGTAGTTCCCAAATGAATATTTTTTATTTGGGTTGCCCCTGGACAGGACATCTTTGCAAATTAAGCATGTTGCCTTCGGGGCATTCACTTTTTTTTGCCCAGCAGGAATGAAAAAATACTGCCATATGTAATGAACTTTGACATGGCTTTGTCTTGGTTCTTCAGGCAAGTATGTTATGGTTTGTTGGTCCTCATCATCTTCTTCCTCCTCTTCTTCAACTCCTGGAAGGATCTGTGGTGGTGGACCTTCCTTTCTGGGTGGTGGTTGTATTGGTGGTGGGGGTGCACTAGCTGCACCTACTACTTAAGCCATATTTGTATGGGAGATTGAGTTTGTGTGGGGGTGGCTGGGAGGTGTGTGACTCTGTGCATAGATGTGTGAGCAGTTGATTCACTAGGTGTATGAGTTCAAGAGTGCATGTGGAAACAGCTACATGGGCGGTTGACTGTGTGCATGAGTGTATTGATGAGTGAATGGATATCTCAATGCTACATGTCATAGTAAGTACATATGTAAAACACAGTACATGTGAGAGTTGGCATATATAAATAACTGTGCATGAGAGCCACTGAATGTGTGAGTGGCTGTATGGATCATTGTGAACTTGTATCAGGGATTGTATAAGAGAGTAAATATGTGTTAGTATATGTTTGAATAAGTTAGGTGTGTATAACTGTATAGTTGAGGAAATGGAGGTGTGATTGATTCAGTGCATGACTGACTAGGTGTGTGAGTAACTCCATGGATGAGTGATAGTCTGTGAGTGTCTGTTTACTCTGAATGTATCTAAGGTTATATTAGAGTCTGAAGAGGTTGATCGTATTATCACATGATTGATGTCATCAGTGATGTCATCAGTGATGTCATTTGGGTTGTCATCAGTGATGTCATCAGTGATGTCACTGACCATGTCATGAATGATGTAATATGTGACATCATCAGCAGTGGATTGCGGGTGCGCGATATATAGTTAGCGCAACTAACTATATATGCGAATTTCAATGGTTTTGTGCGAGTAAAATAAGGTTTTGTAAATGCTAATTCCTAACTATATATGGTCTCTAACCTATGGTTTTTTCAGTGAATTTCAATGGTTTTTTAATAGCAAATATCATAAGCTGTCGAATGTCAAGTACGTGGTAAGTAAAAACATTTTCGTGTTTATGCACACTGATCTGCTTTGAATGCTGCCCCCCCCTCATTTCTATTAGGAGTACTCTCTCTTTGCAGATAGTGAAGGGTAGTTAACGCAGGCCTTTGCCCCCGTTGTAATCCGTCGTGCCTGCTTCTCTCTCCATTTGATTGATTGTTATCCAAGCATTTACTGTTTTAGAATTGGTTCTCTTTGGTTCATTCTCTATTTACAAACAAGCACAGAGTCGCAATACTCTGTTTAGTCTTTGCAGATAGTGAAAAATCGTGTAAAAAAACAAAAGGGATCGAGCAAAATCAGTAGGCCACTAATGGGATCTCTTTTTGACCTCGCTAAAATAGAAACATTAGGAACAACCCCTCATGAGAAATACGAAACTAGTGAGATGAACTGAGCTCCACACCATGATGGCTGCAAGACAGCTCGGCTCCGCCACCCACCCCGCCCAAAATAACGATAAACTCTATGCAAATATTACAAATATATACAACACACCAGCAAAGTAACAGGGTAAAACATTTTATTAAATAACTATTTACATAACTATTTTATACTTTTTGTTGCCCGATCCGGCTAGCTCAATCGATCGAGCATGAAACTTATGCACTCTGATAGTTCAAAGTTTTGAGGAGTGCTTGTTAGACTGTCTGAAGCTTATTTGCACCTGCTACAGCTTCACTATTCTCAATGTAAGTGGGGGCTGTTTGAGGACGTGACTGCATTTGAAAACAATGTGATGCGGTGCCTCCCTGAACCGCTTGACGGAGGCCCCCGAGGGACGGTGTGATGGCGCGGACTCGGAGAGGGCGCTTGGCTCCGGCCCCCTCCCCAAGTCGTGTTGCCCTGGTGTGGCCTGAGATCGCCCCCGACATAGGTGGCCGGCTCCCGGGGTCAAGTGGACCTTGTCCCACAATCCGTTTGACCTGAAGACACGCTGTAGTGGGGCGCCCCTTTACCGTTTCAGTTGCCATTCCGCCCGCTTTTGCTACACTGTGCCTCTTCCGCTATTTAGCTGTTTACCGCCCGCTCTTGCGACTACAGCGTTTCGCTCACCATGTAGTTGAGTTGCTCCCGCTCTTGCGGTGCAGCGATAGGCGGCTGCCACATGACTCTCAAAATGGCGGCCGGCTCTTCAGATTTGGGCGTGGTCCACTAAAATGGCCCTGCGACACCTTGGAACTCGGACGCTTGTCTGCTAGGGCTTGGGCTCCATTCTCGAAAGCGTCCCCTCAGTCTTGAAGATTCTACAAAAGTCTTGGGGGCCCCCGACTCCCGCAGGCTTCTGGTGGGGAGCGGCTGCCATGATTGCTCGTGGAATGGCCACGACGGAGCTACGAGATGGTGGTGCTCTCATGCTGACGCCAGCTTCAGTCTGAAACATCCAGAAACACTGTAGACTACCAATTCGATCAGTTCCGGTATCGCCCCAACGTGACCGGGTAGAGAAGAACTTGCCCTCCCCTCTTTGACTGATGGTTCTTGTTGCCTGTCCCTTCTGTTGTCATTTAACAGAACTATTTAGCCTGCTGAAAGGGGTTGTGTTCCGAATGCTGGTTGGTGGAGACATTTTGACTATATTCTGGACCTGCGTTGTCGCGTAATGCGGCATATGACGCGCCGCGTTAGCGCATCCGGAAGTGCTCCAGTGCGCGAAGCGCAGCTTCCGGGAAGCGATCCGGGGCGCGGCGCGCAGCGCGTAACGTAAGCATAACAGGTCATGTGACTTGTTAATAAAACTTTTCATTGGTTCATTTTACTTTTTTTATTCTAATGATGAAAGGCTTGGTCATATGACCTAAAAATTACACTTTTTATTACTTTCGAACATTATTTTTTCTTAAACATATATGTTATAATGTTCCAAGCTAATGTACTTTCTCGGAAAATTTACAACTGTCCTGCAAGTAAAATATATTCCTTTTTCGAGAAAAAGGGCGTTTCTTCGTCCCATGACGGAGCCGTTGAGCAAAAGAGGCTCGGCCTGCTGTTTTAGTCGCCGATACGCCTGAATTGAGGAAGTACAGCTAATTGGTCGTTGTTCTGCTAGATTTTTGCTTGTAAAAGACTTATATGTTCGCCGTAAGCAGTTTCCTGTTTGCTTGGCATATGCGGTGACAATCCATAAATCACAAGGTTTAAGTGTAGACAGTGCATTGGTGAATATTGGCAGTTCTGTGTTCAAGGAGGGTATGGCATATGTGGCATTGTCACGAGTTAGAACTTTATCGGGATTGTACTTGATTGAGTGTGATGTCACAAACATTTGTGCGGATCTAGATTGTGTTAAGGAATACAATAGGTTAAGAAGAGAGTATGCGCCACATTTGCCTCAATATCCTTTGCTTGAGAAACGTGTGGTAGGCCGGAAACGAAGAAATGTGACCAATACTAGGGAGGTTGTAGCAAAAAGACGAAAAGTCGATGAACCTGAAATTATAAGCAGAAAGAAAAAGGATTCTGTTGAAGATGTTGTTGGTTTTCAATTTGAAAACAGTTCTGGTGTCAACTGCTATGCTAATGTAGTGGTTAATGTTTTGTTTTCTCTAGAAAATGTAAAAGAAGAGATTGTGGTCAATTCGGATCACAGATTTTGCAGTTTGTTAAATTCTGTGTTAGAGAAATGTAGCACTGATAGAACAAAAATAGAAAGTGTGTCTGAAATTCGAAATCTGTTAGACAGATGTTCAGGTCAAACACAATTCTCTCAAAATATTCAGCAAGATTGTCAGGAGTTTTTAATGTATATGCTTGATGTATTGCATGCTGAAGGTGTAGATGTAGATCACCTGTTTGGGCTTTCTTATCAATGGCAGCATGACTGCGAGAACTGTAGGGTATCAAGTACTACTAGTGTAGACTCAGAAAGATTTATATATTTAACTTTGCCAGACAGTAAATCAGTGTCCTTTAATAAGCTAATAAAAGCAGCTGATCACAACATGGAGTGTAGCCAATGTAAATCTGAAATGATGTCAACATTATTTATACGAACATATGGCCAGTATGTCATTTTTATGTTCCAACGATGTAGGCCTGATGGAACAAAATTGACAACTTTAATTAAAAATGTTGTAGCTTCGCAGTTGTCAATATCAGGAAGGACTTTTGTAACTGCAGCAATTATATATCATGACGGTCCTTCAATAACATCAGGACATTACACAGCTTATTTAAAGTCTAGAAACGGCTGGTCATTCTGCAACGATTCTGTTTTAACTTTCAAAAAAAATTTGCCGTATGACCTTAAAAATTCTTACCTGGTGTTTTTAAAAACAAAATTTTAGGGAAAGAATCTCGGGATGTGCTCTGAGGAATTTCAAGAGGTTCTAATGGCTCCTACACGATTTGGCCTTGAGGATAAGTGTAGTACAGAGACATAAGTTATTTTTGAGTATTAAATAGTTCCTGGAAAAAAAGAAGATTTTCTTACAGAAAGTGGTGGGCACAGATTAGTTGAAGGACAACAGAGTATTTCCCAAAGCAAACGGTCTTCTTACCATAACACTTGACGTCATGGAAAAATAACTGCACTTTGAATGAGTTCAGAAAAACTGTTTCTTTTTATAAGCTAATTCAAGCAGCCAATCAAAACATGGAGTAGAGGGAATGTAAGTCTGCAATGCTGTCTAGATTATTGGTCCAAACTTTTGATTATAATGTCATTTTAAAAATCCAACTATATAAACCTGATGAAAGTAAGTCTTCAACTTTAATTACAAATGTTGTGGCTACACAGTCGTTGATTTTAGGAAGAACATTTGTAACTGCAGCTATTATATGGCATGATGGTCATTTGACAAGATCCGCTTATTACACAGCTTATGTAAAAAAAATTGCTGTTTCGGAAATTATTGCCATTTGACTACGATACAATGTTGCCTTTTTACTTAAAAATATTCTTACTTTCTGTTTTCAGAAAAGAGAATTTAGGGTAGGTAACTGGCGTATAATGATTCTAGGGGTTGATATAATTTTATCTACTGTTTTATATTGCTTTGTGATTAAAAGTGATGTAGAGAATTAAATAATTGTAGTAGTCATAGAGGTAGTGTAAGTCTGCTTCATAGTAAGCAGTATCAGTGTCATAGGAAATGTGGAACATGAGTGAGCAAGAAGGGTGAGATATTACTAGTACAGGATTGTGAAAGTGATCTTGAACATTTTCTTTATGAAAGTTGCGGAAATACAAAATGACGGGATTTGCTTAGAAGAATTCCAAGAGTTATAAATGGCTCTTACACAATTTGGCCTTGTGGAAAAGTGCGGTAGAGAGCGAGAAGTCATTTATTGTATGTAACATATTTGTCAAAACGATGGAGCTTTTCTTTCAGAAAGTGGCGGGCTGAAAATAATCTATATCAAAAAGGGAGGGAGTTAAGGTAGTTGATCAATGGATCAGCGGACACGGTTTACCACACAGGGTGGTGGAAGGTCCAGTTACAGCTTGTGTCCGTATATTGCACTAGGAATACAAAAGGGAGGTTGCTGCACTGTTCCTATGGAGAGTGAGAGAAGAGTTAACTGGCATGACCACAGATGTCAGAGTAACATCCTGGGGCATCCATTTTGTTGGATGTAATTGCCTCACACACCCCGAAGGATGTCAATGCTGGTTGCTGGTTGGTGGAGACATTTTGACTATATTCTGGACCTGCGTTGTCGCGTAATGCGGCATATGACACGCCGCGTTAGCGCATCCGGAAGTGCTCCAGTGCGCGAAGCGCAGCTTCCCGGAAGCGATCCGGGGCGCGGCGCGCAGCGCGTAACGTAAGCATAACAGGTCATGTGACTTGTTAATAAAACTTTTCATTGGTTCATTTTACTTTTTTTATTCTAATGATGAAAGGCTTGGTCATATGACCTAAAAATTACACTTTTTATTACTTTCGAACATTATTTTTTCTTAAACATATATGTTATAATGTTCCAAGCTAATGTACTTTCTCGGAAAATTTACAACTGTCCTGCAAGTAAAATATATTCCTTTTTCGAGAAAAAGGGCGTTTCTTCGTCCCATGACGGAGCCGTTGAGCAAAAGAGGATCGGCCTGCTGTTTTAGTCGCCGATACGCCTGAATATCAGATTCTTATCGATCACTTTATGTTGCAGGAGTAGAAAACAAAACAGCCCTTGACCATTTATCTTTACTGCGTTCCTGCGTATTATACCTTTTACCCTTCATGTAATTGGACTGCTTTATTTCACTTGCCTTTTACTGATTCGAAAACAGTGACTATTATTAAAAACTTTACCAATGTAAACACTACAACCAAGTTTTCTTTTAAAAACCTTTATTGTGAAAATGTCAGTATACAAATACGGGCCTATAACCACGTGGGCCAGCCACGGAGCAAACTGTAATCGTATATGATGAGGAGACATTTACACTGTAGAGGAACGTAATGGGCGGGCCATTAGGTGGACGTACATTTTATAATTAAAATACGACAGGGCCAGTTACAATAAAATTATCTAGATATACATTTGCGGGCAAGTACCATGGGTGACGTTAATTCGAACTTTTAATAGTAAAGTAATCAATAACACATCAGAACTTAATATCAATAGGGATGTCGAAATATTCAATCAATTCTCGTCCCCGCCCGCCATGTGCTTCAAAACTGCATACGTATCTCGTGATATCAAGGTTGTGCAACCAGTACACAACAAGGAGTTACGAGTCCCATTTATTCCGGCGCCATTTTGGACGAGGACGGGCAGGTCCAGGATATAGTCAAAATGTTTCCACCAACCATCGACTATGATGATGTTCATATGCTGTATTTATTAGAGTAACACTCATCTGTCCACATGAAATTAATTTGCCACAATTACCATAACTATATTTTTTTTCGGTTCCTCTGGAGAGTACATCGTGGCAGATAAGGCAGGTAACGTACCGGGCATTTACCTTTTTTGCATGTAGAGGAAAGGAAAAAAAATTCGAACGTCCGAGTTCTAAGGTGTCCCAGGGCCATTTTAGTGGACCAGGCCCAAATCCAAAGAACAGGCCGCCATTTTGAGAGTCCTGTTGCAGCCGCCTGTCGCTGTAGCAGCAAGAGCGGGCGAAACTCAGCTAGACGGCGCTCCACTGAAGGAACATAGACTTGCTGTGGACCTTTCATCTTTTCAACACACACCAGTGCGGCAACTTGCTAGACACCACCTCGGTGCCATCCGGATCTCGGCGCCCCACTGCAGATGAAGTGCCTCCACATGGAGGGAGAGACTCGTTTGCGCCACCTCCCCCTCGCTTCTCAGAACTCTCAACTATGACACCACCTCGGTGCCATCCGGATCTTGGCGCCTTGTGCTGGTTCCGGCCTATTCACACATCGGTCCGCTACTGACGCCACCTCACAGGCCAACGGGGCACCCCACGCCGACTTTTGGCGCAGCATTGTAGGATGGCCACACCAGTGCGGCAACTTGCTGGACACCACCTCGGTGCCATCCGGATCTTGGCGCGTTGTGCTGCCTTCGGCCTATTCGCCGCAAGTGCGCACGCAACTCAGCTGCATAGCGAGTGAAACACCAAGGGGCGCCCCACTGCAGCCGAGGAACCTCCATCTTGGGGGCGACGCACAGCATCACATTGCTTTCCAATGCAGTCAGATCCTCAAACAGCCCCCACTGACTGACGCGAACTCACAGGCCAACGGGGCGCCCCACGCCGACTTTCGGCGCAGCATTGTAGGATGGCCACACCAGTGCAGCAACTTGCTGGACACCACCTCGGTGCCATCCGGATCTTGGCGCGTTGTGCTGCCTTCGGCCTATTCGCACATCGGTCCGCTACTGATGCCGCCTCACGTGCCAA
Source organism: Lissotriton helveticus (assembly GCF_964261635.1). Classification (NCBI taxonomy): domain Eukaryota; kingdom Metazoa; phylum Chordata; class Amphibia; order Caudata; family Salamandridae; genus Lissotriton; species Lissotriton helveticus. The sequence goes on from NC_136068.1 coordinate 1,218,996,426, forward strand.
CGGATTCGGGGCACCCCACGCCGACTTTCGGCGCAGCATTGTAGGATGGCCACACCAGTGCGGCAACTTGCTGGACACCACCTCGGTGCCATGCAGATCTCGGCGCGTTGTGCTGCCTTCGGCCTATTCGCCGCAAGTGCGCACGCAACTCAGCTGCATAGCGAGTGAAACACCAAGGGGCGCCCCACTGCAGCCGGGGAACCTCCATCTTGGGGGCGACGCACAGCATCACATTGCTTTCCAATGCAGTCAGATCCTCAAACAGCCCCCACTGACTGACGCGAACTCACAGGCCAACGGGGCGCCCCACGCCGACTTTTGGCGCAGCATTGTAGGATGGCCACACCAGTGCAGCAACTTGGTGGACACCACCTCGGTGCCATCCGGATCTTGGCGCGTTGTGCTGCCTTCGGCCTATTCGCACATCGGTCCGCTACTGACGCCGCCTCACGTGCCAACGGATTCGGGGCACCCCACGCCGACTTTCGGCGCAGCATTGTAGGATGGCCCCACCAGTGCGGCAACTTGCTGGACACCACCTCGGTGCCATGCAGATCTCGGCGCGTTGTGCTGCCTTCGGCCTATTCGCCGCAAGTGCGCACGCAACTCAGCTGCATAGCGAGTGAAACACCAAGGGGCGCCCCACTGCAGCTGAGGAACCTCCATCTTGGGGGCGACGCACAGCATCACATTGCTTTCCAATGCAGTCAGATCCTCAAACAGCCCCCACTGACTGACGCGAACTCACAGGCCAACGGGGCGCCCCACGCCGACTTTCGGCGCAGCATTGTAGGATGGCCACACCAGTGCAGCAACTTGCTGGACACCACCTCGGTGCCATCCTTATCTTGGCGCGTTGTGCTGCCTTCGGCCTATTCGCACATCGGTCCGCTACTGACGCCGCCTCACGTGCCAACGGATTCGGGGCACCCCAAGCCGACTTTCGGCGCAGCATTGTAGGATGGCCACACCAGTGCGGCAACTTGCTGGACACCACCTTGGTGCCATCCAGATCTCGGCGCGTTGTGCTGCCTTCGGCCTATTCGCCGCAAGTGCGCACGCAACTCAGCTGCATAGCGAGTGAAACACCAAGGGGCGCCCCACTGCAGCCGAGGAACCTCCATCTTGGGGGCGACGCACAGCATCACATTGCTTTCCAATGCAGTCAGATCCTCAAACAGCCCCCACTGACTGACGCGAACTCACAGGCCAACGGGGCGCCCCACGCCGACTTTCGGCGCAGCATTGTAGGATGGCCACACCAGTGCAGCAACTTGCTGGACACCACCTCGGTGCCATCCGGATCTTGGCGCGTTGTGCTGCCTTCGGCCTATTCGCACATCGGTCCGCTACTGACGCCGCCTCACGTGCCAATGGATTTTCTACGCTTTTTATAGCCCTATGACGCATAACAGGTCATGTGACTTGTTTATAAAACTTTTCATTGGTTCATTTTACTTTTGGTTTCCTAATGATGGAAGGCTTGATCATATGACCTAAAAATAACACTTTTCATTGGATTAAAACATTTTTTTTTCCCAAACGATGAAAGCCCCACCTTGTTTCTGGATGTTTCAGACTGAAGCTGGCGTCAGCATGAAAGCACCACCATCTCGTGGCTCCGTCGTGGTCATTCCGCGAGCAATCATGGCAGCCGCTCCCCACCGGAAGCCTGCAGGAGTCGGGGGCCCCCAAGACTTTTGTAGAATCTTCAAGGCTGAGGGGACGCTTTCGAGAATGGGGTCCAAGACCTAGCAGACAAGCGTCCGAGTTCCAAGGTGTCCCAGGGCCATTTCAGTGGACCACGCCCAAAAAGGAAAGAGCCTGCCGCCATTTTGAGAGTCCTGTGGCAGCCGCCTATCGCTGCACCGCAAGAGTGGGCGCAACTCAGCTGAATGGCGGATTTTGGCACAGTGTACCAAAAGCGGGCGGAATGGCAACTGAAACGGTAAAGGGGCGCCCCACTACTGCAGACGAGCCTCCACCTGGGGAGGCCCGTTCACGCCGCCTCACCCCCCCCCCGGGGCGCCCCACGCCGTTATTCGGAGCAGCATTGTAGGATACCAAAACCAGTGCGGCAACTTACTGGACATCACCTGGGTGCCATCCACATCTCAGCGCGTTCTGCTGCCTTGGGACTATTCGCACAACAGACCGCTACTGACAAGGCCTCCCCCCGCACCCCCGGGACGCCCAATGCCGTTTTTCGGAGCTGCATTGTAGGATACCAAAAACCAGTGCGGCACCCAGGTAACATCACCTGGGTGCCGTCCAGAACTCAGCACGTTGTGCTGCCTTGGGACTATTCGCACAAAACACAGCTACTGACCATTGTTGCTTCTTTTTTCAAAAAAATGTTTAAATGTATTTACTGTTTTTGTTGCGTTTTATATATTTATAAGTTATTAAAGTTTTATAATCCTACTACTTTGTTGGAGTGCTATATATTTTTAATGTGACACATAATTGTAAAAACTTTGATGTACAAAGAGGCATCCCTGGAATCTTCCGCTTCAGGCTCGGTCCCCTCCCCAATCACAATACAGGATGGTTTTCACATAGTAGGAACGCGTGTGGTGTGACGGATCTCATCGGGTGGGGGCCTTGATCTACTGTAACTCCTTTGAAGAGGGGTGATTCTTTACAGCTGGGGCCATAAACTACATCTGCAAGGCTAGGTGATAGCCTGGGACCGGCCTGGACAATCGGACACAGAGGAAGAGGAGTGTCAGAGGGTGCGGTAGTGAATAGGGTGAAAGGGAGGTGTCGGGTGGGCACAGGGTGTGATTCTCAAGGAAGAGCAGCGCAGATGGGGGGAGGTTTATTGCCCATGCATAAGACAGAGAGCGGGGGTGACCAGTGCCTGGGGGAGATGCTTGCGAGGGTGGGGAGCCATGCTAAGGATCAACAGCGTGCAGAGAGTGGGTCTGGTCAAGGCATCTAAAATGGCTGCCGTGCACGACAAAAGTGTGGCATTTGAAAAAGGCAAGATGGCGCAGACAATGTTTTTCAACACTTCCTGATTTCCTTCGAATCGAACGTTAACAGACGTTATCTCTCCCACACTACCGGTCCCCCTGGGCTTAAACGCCGAGATGGTAGGGACTGCATCCCGTGGAGATAGGCCGAGACGTCACTCATCAGAAAAAAAAAAAAAAAAGTCTATAAACATACAATAAGTTAAAAGTCAATCATTCTTGTTTCCTTGTAGTACGCTCCCCAGTCCGCTTTCCGTTACGCGTACCGGGCGCACCCCACGAAAAAAACGAATTTTTTTTTTTTTTGCCCCGCAGGGCCCTTTTAAAGCCTCCACATCAAACCTAGGGGGTCAGGGAGGATCTACTATGCACCCTTATGGTCATTTCCCCCTTTGTTTTGGCCTCCTCTTGTCTCTCGATCCTACCGAGAGACAAGATGGAGGCCGCTCCGGACTGTTTAAAATGTTGACAGACACCGGAGAGCCAATCAGCTTCGCTTCTCGAAGTTCAGTTACGCGTCAAGTACGCGAACCGGAGCGCTACCCGGGACGCTGTCACAGATATATATCTTTTTTTGAACGTTAATTTCTCAAAATCCACTGGAGCACATATATTGAGACCTAGCAAAGGCACATCGGGCTAACAGTCCCTACAATTTTGCCAAGTTTCGTGCAAATCCATTCAGCCGTTCGGGCTAAAAGTGAGGCCAACCGCCCTATGGAAATTAACATGGGAAAAACGCGTTTTGGGACCCCCCTTTTTTCTCGGCCCCCCCTTAACGAACCCCCCCCAAATTTTCAGGGGCTGCTCAGAAACAAAATGTTCCATTTTCCTGAAAATTTCAGCCAATTCCGTCCACAAACGCCAAAGTTATTAGACATAGAATTTTCAAAAATCCCATAGAGAAAAAATCCTAACTATATATACCTACTGGCGACCGCCAGTAGGTAATATATAGATATATATATATATTCCAACCACTCCAGACTTTACTGTAAAAAATTTACTCCGACCGACACAGGGAATAAGCTTTGCCATTATAGCTGTTGTTTATTCTTCTATCGCTTGACACGTTTCGGCACACCTGCCTTGTTAACAATGGGTATTACCTACTGGCGGTCGCCAGTAGTTATATATAGTTAGGATTTTTTCTCTATGGGATTTTTGAAAATTCTATGTCTAATAACTTTGGCGTTTGTGGACGGAATTGGCTGAAATTTTCAGGAAAATGGAACATTTTGTTTCTGAGCAGCCACTGAAAATTTGGGGGGGGTTGCCAAGGGGGGGCTGAGAAAAAAGGGGGGTCCCAAAACGTGTTTTTCCCATGTTAATTTCCATAGGGCGGTTGGCCTCACTTTTAGCCCGAACGGCTGAATGGATTTGCACGAAACTTGGCAAAATTGTAGGGACTGGTAGCCCAATGTGCCTTTGCTAGGTCTCAATATATGTGATCCAGTGGATTTTGAGAAATTAACGTTCAAAAAAAGATATATATCTGTAAGCGCGTTCCGGGCAGCGCTCCGGTTAGCGTACTTGACGCGTAACGGAACTTCGCGTAGCGAAGCTGATTGGCTCTCCGGTGTCTGTCAACATTCTAAACAGTCCGGAGCGGCCGCCATCTTGTCTCTCGGTAGGATCGATGTGGAATTTTAGTTTATGAACTGAACATCATCTGCGCCATCTTGTCCATTCCTCAGACTCACGTATGAGCATACACGGCAGACATTTTAGGTACCATGGTCTCCCTGTTTATGATCGGTCACCAGCACACTTCCCTGACCCTGCAAGCCTCCCCCATGCACCCTGACTGCCTCCGCTCTCACATGTACAAGTCATGACCTCTCCTTCCACATGACTCTGTCTCTGGGAATCACACCCCGCTACTGACCGACACCTCCTTTCCTTCCATGAATGCCCCTCTTTCGATAAATCCTCCCCCTACGCTCGATTATCCACACTGACCCTTTCTTTCATGAATACCTCTCCTTTGATGACCCCTTCCTCTGAGCCCGATTGTCTGTACGGACCGCTGGTCATCCCTTGGCCTGAGGATACAGTTTATTGCCTTCCACTGTATGCACTCGACCCTTTTCAACGAAGCTACTATTGATCATGGGTTCCCCACCCCTTGAGATTCGATCAGGCGCACACATTCCAAAGGAATCGGCGGAACACTCAGCTGCATGATTAGCCTCCTCTTATTGTATGGGGGTGAGGACCTCTACTCTAGCCACGTGTTGGAAAGAGCCGGAACTGGAGGAGGGGGGGGTACCGGGGATGTCATCTGTCGCTACCTTACAATGTCTTTATTGTAATAAAGAACGGTCTCATTCATAAAGCAGTGTATAAAAGGTCGGGCCTCAGAGAGGCTTTCAGAGAGCACCTCGAGATGATACCTTGTTGTCCGATCTGATGTGTTCTGCTCCGTCGGATTAAACGTGTTTCCTGTCTTCCTGTCTCCAGCGCCTGCCTCTTTATTTGATAATCTTCATAAGGTATTAGAGGCGTTTAACGCCGGGCAATAGTAACTTAAGAAACATCGACTAAATCGCCTGACCATTTTTATTGCTCACCTTCAACAATTGGCGTCCCAACATGTGGGGCCCATCAGCGACACGTGGATCCGGTGGGAGAGGTCCCAACGACAGAGTGAACAACTGCAACGATCGGAAGAGCTCCTGTCCGATAGACCCTCGTCTGACAGCCGATCATCTGAACTTCACTGGTTCCGAGCAGACCACTCCCCGAGTGATCTTCGGTCCTGACTGGGAACCATCAGGAGTGCCACGGTAGTAACAGAGAGTGGAGGACGATCGGGCGCTGGAAGCGGAAGACGAGAAACTGTCCATACGGTCCGGGTAAGGTCGTGTAACACGACAAACTAAGAAATATTTGATTGTTTGATTGGAAAATACTAGTATTACTCTCCGAATTGTTGGTTCCCTTGGAGATTCTCTGTCTGCAAACTGAGAGGGATAAAAATATTCTCTCTTCCTTTGCATGCAGCGAAGGGTAGGTAACGCAGGCCTTTGCCCCCGTTGTAATCCGTCGTGCCTATCTTTTCTCCCCCACTGATTGATTGTTTGCCCGAACATTGTTTGTTCGAGGATTGTTTTTCTCGAGAATTCTCTGTCTACAAACGGGGAAGGGTAAAAGGTATTCTGTCCTCCTTTGCAGATAGTGAAGAATAGGTAACGCAGGCTTTTGCCCCCGTTGTAACCCGTCGTGCCTATTTCTTTCTCGCCATTGATTGTTTGATTGAACGAACATTACTTGTTCGATATTGGTTCTCTCCTTGGGTATTCCCTATTTGCGAATACTGAAGAATAGATATATTCTGTCTAGTCTTCGCGAAGTAGTGAAGGATAGGTAGTGCAGACTTTTGTCCCCGTTGTAACCCGTCATGCCTATCTTCTCCCCATTGGTCAGTAGTTGGATCAGCCCGGACCGTTTATTAGAGATGAACCATCCAGCTCCATTGGAAGGCACCCCTAATAAGGACATGTTCACTAAACAAGGACTAGTCGCTATAGCTTATAGTAAGTTATGGCATAAATATACGAAAAGGGACCCCAAAAGTCAGTGGCCACTGATAGGTTCCTTTGATATTCATAAAATCGAGGCGCTAGAAGCAGCTGTTAGAATAAATAAGGCAACACCCACTATGCTCGATAGTATCGGCATGTGGCGCAAAGAAGCAGAGCAACGAAGGATAAGAGAAGAAACAAAAATAGGGAAAGAATTACGAAAGGCAGCCCACCTGGCAGCGAAGGAACTAGATGAAGAGATAAAAAGGAGAGAGGAAGTTAGACAAACGCAGGAATCGGTGTCGACAGGCCAATTCTCTGTTAGGACCCCCTCTACGCTCTACCCAGAAATGCCCTCCAAAAACCGGGCAAACAACGAGTTACTGCTAGGTCCTCCGATCATCTACATGCCCCCTCCTTATGCCCCCTGCCAGCCACTGGCACAGCACCTACCAGTCCTGAGTGCGGGCGAGGGTGACCCTAGCGCTAGTGCCCCGGCTCTTACGGCCTTCGCACCAGCCACATCGGGAACATCAGATTAACTCGAGACTAGCAAGCAGCTAACGGCAAGACCAAATAGGTTGAGCAAAGATGAGCGGGATGGGATTGATAAGATAGCAAAGACACTGGTAGAACGGAAAGAGAGCGAAGAGTATGCGATGAATATGCACAATTCACATGCCGGTAGCCACAGACGGCATTTTATTTTGCGGTTCAGTTACCACACCCTGAACGCATATGAGGATAGGTATCAGAATAAGGGTCCTGCTAAACTGACGGCTCTATATAGAAAGATCGATGTTGGAGATGGGACTGAACATGATGTGACGGACCTCTTCATGCAAATGCTTGAAGTCTTCCGCCACCTCACTGAACAGAAACCAGAGGTTAAGATCGCAGTCTCTGAAACGGTTGAGCCCCCATTAGAAGTAGCCAACACTATGATGCCTATCAGAGAAGCCGCCCCCTACTGGGTTCCCCCAAGAGGTCAGGGAACAAACGACGATATTAACCACGCAGATGCAAAAGGGAGGGTTGTGTACAACTGGGTTTATCAACCATAGGATCGACAAGATATTTTAACCTTTAGGCAAACCCTGCCCGATTTAAGAAAGAACCCGAAAGCATTTTATACCGAACTAAGTACAGCCCTGGGCTCAACCATAATGACTCTAGCGGACATTGATTTGTTTTTTGGGTTATGTCTGCCGGCTGACGTGTGGAAGCAAATCCGGAAGGCCAACCACACGGATCTGTTCGGACATACCTGGAATCAACTCAGTGAACTAGATAGGCAGCGAGAGCCCGGCAAGAAACCTGTAAAAGACATACTGGAACTCCCGGACAAAATAGTGCAGAAGCTGAAGACATTGATCCCAGAGAAAAAGGTAGACTGGTCGATAGTCACGGCTTGCCGCCAGAAACCCCAGGAAGACGTATCAGAATATTTCTCCCGATTTGAGACAGTGTTCTCCGACTACAGTGGCCAAGACATGACCACCGCAACCGGACAACACCTATTCGTGCAAAACTACGTAAAAGGGCTATTACAAGAGGTCTCCCAGAAGTTACAGATGAGCGAAAGTAGTTGGGGGGCCTCCAAACCTGCAGCTATCCTTCAGATGGCTCAGTATTACGAACACCAAAAGAACGAGAACGAGAGGGCGACTGAGAGAAAGAAAAAGGACTTAAAAGAACGAGTGATGATTGCACAATTACAGGGAGTGACTAGAGGAAGGGAACAGTATAGGGGAAACTACCAGTTGAATGCCCCTAGAAATCCACGCCCTAGAGAGCGCACACCCACACCCGGCGCTCCACGAACAGACCTCGATGAGAACCAGTGTGCGTTTTGCAAAGGATTTGGCCACTGGAAGTCTCAATGCCCAGCCCTCCGAGAAGTGCTTAAGAATAACGAGACAAGGGAAATGACAAATGGCCCCAGGACTAGAGGGCAGGGACGAGGGCACACCCACGACACCAGCAATGACAGGCCTGGCAGACCGAACACATTTGACCGCCCCCGACAGAATCAGTGCCAACAAGTCTGATTGCAACAATGCCCACGACTCTGCATAGGACTGCCAGGGGCGAGGGAGGGATCCAGTCGAGCTCTGTGTTGACCAGCAAGGTCCTTACGTCACCGCTAAGGTCCTGGGTACAAAGTCTCCATTTTTGGTAGACACTGGAGCGACACGTAGTGTATTATCAAAGTGACTGATTCCAAGGGCACCCTTGTCTGGCTCACACATTACATCGATAGGTTTCGATGGAACGCCCTCCACCAATCCCCTGTCTGTACCTATCTCCTTTGACCTAGGAAACAACCCCACGGACACAACATTTCTGCTCTCCTCCAACTCCCCTGACGCCATTATGGGTATTGACTTGCTAAAACATTTCCGAGCTACTATTAGATGTTCCCCAGATGGAGTCCGAGTCATCCTGTACGACAACCCGAGCATGTCCAGATCCTGCCCCGCACGACATATGTACTCTATAACCGATGCTGACCGATCCTTGCTCGACACCCTACCCCTGTACCTATGGGCCAGAAACGACTCGGATGTAGGACAAATGATGATCGACCCTGTACACATAACTGTTCGACCAGACGCAATACTCCCGAAACTCCCACAGTACCGGATATCGTCCGAAGGCGAGAAGGCATTGGTAGCGATTATTCAGTCTCTGGTAGATGCAGGAGTGGTAGAGGAAGTGGTTAGTAATGTTTGCAACAGCCCTATCCTACCCATTGTTAAGAAGCAAGGTGAGGGAGATGAGAAAGCGTACCGCTTTATCATCGACCTGCGAGAAGTCAACAAAGTGGTGGTGCCACAGTACCCCTTAGTCTCAGACATCGCCACCATTCTGACCCTCATCCCGTCCACTGCCACCACCTTCACCGTTATTGATCTCAAAAATGCATTTTTCTCTATCCCCATCCATCCAGACAGCCGTTATCTCTTCGGCTTCACATTAAGAAACCGTTCGTACCGATTTTGTAGAGCTCCTCAGGGCTACACTGAAAGTCCCAGCATTTACAGCCAGGCCCTCAAAAGACAGCTGGACACCGTCCAGCTACCAGATGGAGTGGTATTGATCCAATATGTCGATGATATCCTTTTGGCGGCCGACATCACTCCTCTTGCAATCATCGCCACTATCCAACTCTTGCACTTTCTTGCGGAGAATGGCCACAAAGTCTCCAAAAAGAAACTGCAGTTCTGTCAACCTCAAGTGACATACCTAGGTCATCTCCTGTCCAAAGAAGGGAGGAAACTTACACCCGACCGAATCCAAACCATCCTAGATACCCCCATCCCAAGAACGCAGAAGCAAGTCCGTTCATTGGGGGCCTTACCTCTTTTTGCCGACAATGGTTACCAAATTTCAGTCTCGTCATAAAACCCCTACTTTCCCTGTTGGCCAAAGATGTTCCCTTCCCACTCCCTTGGACCCCCGAATGCCAAGCATCCTTTAAGGAGTTGCGAGACGCCCTTTGCTCGGCACCCGTCCTAGGAACACCAGATTACTCCAAGCCCTTCTCTCTCTTCACTCACGAAAGGGAGGGATGCGCATTGTCTGTTCTAACTCAGCCCATCGGCTCCAAACAACGCCCTTGTGCCTATTTCTCTGCCACTCTTGACCCAGTCGCCAGAGCTTTACCTGCCTGCCTTCGAGCGGTAGCCGCCGCTGCTGTCTCTATCTGTCAGAGTGAGGGAATTGTACTTTCAAACTCTCTCACGGTGTTAGTACCCCACGCAGTTGACACCCTTTTGAACCAGACCAAGACCCAACACCTGACTAGTGCACGACTGACGGGATACGAATTGACTCTACTTGCACCCCACATCACTCTTAAGAGATGCACGACTTTGAATCCTGCTACACTGCTGCCCTTGCCTGAAAATGACCCCGATGTGCCCCCTATACACGACTGTGTGACCCTCACGGACGAACAGACCAGAAGTAGAATTGACCTTAGAGACACTGCTTTTACAGACCCTGATGGAGAACTATGGGTAGACGGTTCTTGTATCAAACTCCTAGACGGCACCACCTCAGCTGCCTATGCGGTGACGACCGCCCGAACAGTAGTTGAAACAGCCCGTATCACGCAATGATCCACACAGGCGGCAGAACTAATTGCCCTCACACGAGCATGTATCATAGCAGCAGGAACCACGGCGAACATTTACACGGACAGCCAGTATGCCTTCGGGGTGGTTCATCATTTTGGGCTCTTGTGGAGGGAAAGGGGATTCCTGACGTCCCATGGCACACCCATTCTCCATGGAGATCTAGTCTCCGCCCTGATCGAAGCAGTTCTCCTCCCCGAACGATTAGCAGTGATCAAATGCCAGGCACACAAGAAGGTGACGGACTTAGTTGGACAGGGAAACGCACTGGCCGACATCACTGCCCGAACCACAGCTGAGAATAGGACGACGACACGCATGTATGTGACCAGGTCACAAGCAGAAAAATGGACTGACGCAAGGGAAACGATCAAGGACATCCAGTCGGCCAGCACACCTCACAAACTAACTGAGTGGGCACGGGTGGGTTTAAAGGACGACGAAGGCTGCTGGCGGACACAAGACACAAACAAGTGGTTGTTGCCTGACTCATACTCGATCCCCATACTGACTATGGCACACTCCCCTGCACACATAGGTTCTGCCCCCATGATTGAACTCATTTCCAAAGTCTGGCACAACAACAAAATCCCCAACTCAGCCAAACGCCTGGTCCAGCAGTGCCTTATCTGCCTACAACACAACCCCGGGAAAGGAACTGTGGTACCCCGGGGAGGGTTTGGGACCCCCGACCACCCCTTTGAAGTCCTTCAGATGGATTACATCCAGCTGGAAAGATGCCAAGGCTTGAAGTATGTACTAGTCATTGTATGCGCTTTCAGCAAATGGGTGGAAGCCTATCCAACCCGAGATAACACTGCCATGACTACTGCCAAAGTACTACTGAAAGAGTTTTTCCCTCGCTACGGCCTTTGCCGAATTTTATGGAGCGACAATGGCCCATAGCTGAAGTTATCCAACTAATCCTGAAGGGGCTGGGGGTAAAACAAAGGTTCCATGCGGTCTTCCACCCCCAATCCGCTGGCCTGGTTGAGCGACACAATGCTACACTGAAACTGAAACTGTCAAAAATAGTGGCCACCACAGGACTTAAGTGGCCAGATGCCCTCCCACTGGCATTGCTATCGATGCGCTCCACTCCCACTAAGCACCACTTGACCCCCTACGAGGTGGTGTTTGGGCAACCAATGAACCTCTGGACTGCCCCCAAACCAACCTCCATTCACGACGTCCCCGACGTCCTGCTGTCAGATTATTTGTGCAAATTAACTAAAACGTTGTCTGTCATTCATCAACAGGTGCAGCAGGCCATCCCCGATGCTTCCAGGGGCCCCGGTCACGATATCCAACCGAGAGATTATGTTCTAGTCCGGAACTTTCAACGAGCTAAGAGTCTGGAACCCCGGTGGACGGGCCCCTGGCAAGTACTGATCACCACTCGGACGGCTCTTCGAGTGGAGGGAAAGAGGCACTGGCTGCACGGCCATCACTGCAAGAAGGTCTCCTCGACCCTGGCCACGACAGCAAACGTCGACACCCAAGAAGAGCTCCCGAACAAAGACCGGCCATCACTGGACTGCTATCCTGATACCGAGGCACTTGAACTTGCAAAATTCTCTGATCCCACTGTGCCATCCCGGGAAGGGTATTTCCTGCGTCGAAAGGGGGGAGCTTCGGCTAAGTAGACCACGGACTAAGTTGAAATCTCAGAACGGTGGCCTAAAACAACCAAGGGTCACCCGGAGAGAAGCTAAACAAAGTCTGTGGTTCTGCCCACTACCGAGCACCTTGAAGATGAAGATGATGGAAGCGCCAGACAAGAAGATGATGGAAGCGCCAGATAAGAAGATGATGGACGCAACCGGAAATACCCACTGCAGGAACCCAAAGACTGACAGTTTGCACAAATCAAAGACAATCGCCTTCTTCATCCTCTTTCTCTTTTGCCTCCTCCTCATGACTTCCTTCTGGATCTTGGAGGACAGCACGCCCGCTCATCAGATATTGCTAGCCACTGTACAGCCAACCACCATGAAAGAGCATCACTTGATTTCCCTTTCGCCTCAGCTCCGAGAAAGGCGTAGGGAGTTCTGGAACAATTCCTTTGTGCAACTGCTGCACCAGCACAACCTTGCTACAAATGCCACAAACTGCTGGATCTGCGGGTTGCTCCCGCATGCTACTGAACACTCCATACCTTTCATCCCTTCTCCTTTCTCAGTTCACGGCTCCTGCCTCGCTTGGTTGATCCTCTTGCAGGAGAGCCACAAGGACAACACCGCTTCTGGTCAGACAGTGTCACACTTCTACTATGGGTTCTGGCTGAACAAAACAGGAAGAACGTCTGCCCCCATTTGTCCTATGGCCTCAGGTTCCGCCTTCCTTATGAACATCCCTGCCAAAGAAAGAGTCGAAATGCAAGTGCTCCACAATCCAGCCAGACCCACCTTCTCCCACCTGCGGAAGCAAACGGCTGCCACCCTGACCGTGGCCCTGTCTGTCATCAATGTCACAGGACTCATATGCCTCGAAGGCCAAGGAACGAAGCTGGTGGGTCACAGTTCCTGCCGCATCACCAGAACATTGGTCTCAGTTGATCCTCCTTCCTTTGTTGCTTCTCCGAATATGTACTTTGTTTGTGGCACCAAAGCTTACACCTGGCTCCCAAAAGGTTGGAGGGGTACGTGCTACATCGCCTTCATTCTTCCTCCCACGTATGTGGCCTCAGCCTACCATCACCGGCAAAAGCGCGCCGGAGACGTTGGACAAGCCGACTCCACCGGAGCGCAGTTCCTGGATGCAGCGAAGGGACTTGTTCCTCTGTGGGGACCAATGGCGAACAGCCGCGCTATCCGACATCTGACTCAAGCAGTAGAAACAACCATTAACATCATGGCTGGCATCCTCGCTAACAACACGGCTGAGCTTCAGGCAGTCCGCCTGGTGGCTCTCCAAAACCGCCTTGTTCTAGATGTGATTCTGGCCGACCGTGGAGGAGCATGCCGCATCATCGGCTCCAGCTGTTGCACCTACGTGCCAGATAACTCGCCTTCAGTCTACAAAGCAATTGAACACCTCCACAGACTATCCTCAGAGGTTCACCAAGAGCAAGAAGGATGGTCGCTTGGAGGCTGGTTTTGGGACACCTTGAAGGACTGGGGGTGGAGGTTGTTTTCATTTATATTGATACCAGTCGTGGTACTGTGTGGGTGCTGCTTAGGTATTCAATGTCTGCCACCTTTGTGTTCACTCATTTCTAACTGTATGTGCCCTAAGACTTTGGACTTCAGACCTGAGCACATGAGTCCTCTCTATGAGATAGAGATACGCGGTCTTATGGGGATAGATCCGAATTGACAAGCTGGCGAGACATGTTAAAAGGGAGGACTGTGGAACTTTAGTTTATGAACTGAACATCATCTGCGCCATCTTGTCCATTCCTCAGACTCACGTATGAGCATACACGGCAGCCATTTTAGGTACCATGGTCTCCCTGTTTACGATCGGTCACCAGCACACTTCCCTGACCCTGCAAGCCTCCCCCATGCACCCTGACTGCCTCCGCTCTCACATGTACAAGTCATGACCTCTCCTTCCACATGACTCTGTCTCTGGGAATCACACCCCGCTCCTGACCGACACATCCTTTCCTTCCATGAATGCCCCTCTTTCGATAAATCCTCCCTCTACGCTCGATTATCCACACTGACCCTTTCTTTCATGAATACCTCTCCTTTGATGACCCCTTCCTCTGAGCCCAATTGTCTGTACGGACCGCTGGTCATCCCTTGGCCTGAGGATACAGTTTATTGCCTTCCACTGTATGCACTCGACCCTTTTCAACGAAGCTACTATTGATCATGGGTTCCCTACCCCTTGAGATTCGATCAGGCGCACACATTCCAAAGGAATCGGCGGAACACTCAGCTGCATGATTAGCCTCCTCTTATTGTATGGGGGTGAGGACCTCTACTGTAGCCACGTGTTGGAAAGAGCCGGAACTGGAGGAGGGGGGGGGGGTACCGGGGATGTCATCTGTCGCTACCTTACAATGTCTTTATTGTAATAAAGAACGGTCTCATTCATAAAGCAGTGTATAAAAGGTCGGGCCTCAGAGAGGCTTTTAGAGAGCACCTCGAGACGATACCTTGTTGTCCGATCTGATGTGTTCTGCTCCGTCGGAATAAACGTGTTTCCTGTCTTCCTGTCTCCAGCGCCTGCTTCTTTATTTGATAATCTTCATAAGGTATTAGAGGCGTTTAACGCCGGGCAAAAGTTACTTAAGAAACATCGACTAAATCGCCTGACCATTTTTATTGCTCACCTTCAACATCGAGAGACAAGAGGAGGCCAAAACAAAGGGGGAAATGACCATAAGGGGGCATAGTAGATCCTCCCTGACCCCCTAGGTTTGATGTGGAGGCTTTAAAAGGGCCCCACGGGGCAAAAAAATAAATAAAAAATTTTGTTTTTTTTGCGTGGGAGCGCCCGGTACGCGCACCGGGAAGCGCTCTGGGGAGCGTAGTATAAGGAAAAAAGAATGATAGACTTTTCAAATATTGTATGTTAATTGATTGTTTGTTTTGTTGATTTTTTTTTTATTTCTTTATTTTTTAAGCAATTATTTATTATTGTCATTGTGTTTTAAAATTTAATAAAATGTCTAATATTTCACTGTCTGAAATGTCGTTATTTTCATTGAACATAGCTTGTAATGTTTGAGTGTGTAAAATGTCCTCATTTTCAAGGAGGACATCTACTGATTGCACACATTGCAGTAGTTCTTGGTCCCAAGTTTCATCCATAAATTCAATGTCATTTGGATCAATGATTTCTTGGTTGGTCTCTGCAAGGACATTTTCAAATGAAACTTTCTGTTCGCCTTCCATTTTGTCTGAAATTTGCATAAAAAAAATAAATATTAGTAGAGATAGGGCACTGTTGGGATTAATTTTAGATAGGCAGTTTTTAACAGTGAATTTATCTTTGGGCAGTGAAAATCCTATTGAAATGTACACCAGGAAGTAGTAGTCAAAATGGCTGTGTTTCCTTCTCTTCCTTTATATATATTCAGGTACATAACCAATCAAATGTCAGGTAAAAAAAAATAGAAAATGAAAGTAACATTTTAATTGGTTGTCAATTCCAACACTTCAGATGTGTTTTGTGAAGTAATTTACCTCAGGATATTTAGAGAGGTCTACAGGCTAAATGGCTAAATGGAATTCCAACCAAATTTTGAAAATGGTAGGGATTGGTATGTAGTATGAGCAAATCTATATTTGGTGAAAGTGTCTCCAGGGTTTCTTCTGTAAATTACTTTCCCACCTTTTTTGATGGAGCTCTTCCCGGTGAGCGCCCCGGTACGCGAACCTGCAGCGTTACGGGAGTCCTCTATTTTGTGTTTCGGTCGAATTAAAATACAAGATGGAGGGCAAATAATGTTCAGAATGGGTAGAAGGGGGCACGGTAGACGTATCTTGACCCCCTAGGTTTTCTGAGGGTGGCTGAGGAGGCCCATATGTGGGGAAAAAAAACATTTTTAAAAAAAATTTCGCGCGGTTAGCTTCCGGTTCGCGTACCGGGTAGCGCTCCGGGGAGCGTACTTTGTTGAAAATTTGTGAAAAAAGTTAGAGTAAAATAATAATTGTGAGTGATCAGATGTAGGGTAGCTCTGAGAAGAGCTTTTGGGTTTATGGTACATTTAGGTACTTATAAGTAGGTACCAATGCACAGTCTTAAATTCAAAATGAAAACTCTGTTGCCCTCATCTGAGAAGTGAACTCCATCTCCTCTGTAGATATCTTGCATGTAGTAACGCAAGTTATTGTTGTACATGGAGCCCATTCCATGGTCTCTCATGTAAGCTGAAACAGATTTGTTTACATGCTTCCTCGACTTCTCAATTTGTGGACAAAATTGGTTCGACCACCTCCATTTCTGTCTTTGGCATATATTTGAATATACCAAGGCAGTTTGAGGAAAAAGTGCCATCAATTGCTCAAAGGTGTCCTTTAAAAGCATTTCCAGACCTACACCAGTCA
This sequence comes from Lissotriton helveticus, assembly GCF_964261635.1. NCBI lineage: Eukaryota > Metazoa > Chordata > Amphibia > Caudata > Salamandridae > Lissotriton > Lissotriton helveticus. Next base: position 1,219,013,078 of record NC_136068.1, read on the forward strand.
AAGTGCCCAAGTCATTACCTCCACAGTGCACAATTAACAGGTCAGGTTTTGGCAAATGCATAAAGGTTTTCACCAATGGTATCAATTGGTGACATTTTAATCCTCTGTGGCCAAACCACTTAATTTCCACATCTTGTAAATTGAGGTTAGGTAAATTTCTGTTCTCAGCATACCTTTGAGCCCAGTAGATGTAACTATGTCCAACAATCCAGACAGAAAACATGGTGAGAGAAGGTTCTGCTGCAGTCAGATGAAGTGTGGCAATGAAATGGCAGTTGGAAAAATAAGAGTTTAAAATGAAAAAAACTGTGGAGTTTCTGTGTTAAGGAAGCGGTAGCAGTGATTGGTGGATTTTGATTGCTGAAAACAGAAAGTTAGGGTGCATGGATGTGTTGTTTGAAAGATGTAATTTGAATGGTCAAGAAAAAGTCATTTAATGAAATATTGCACTGGATACGCAGGTGCACTGAGAGTTCAGAGTTCAATTGAAACATTGTTGTGTGAACTTGCAAACATGAGAGGTCTTTCAGGAGGTGGTTGCTATGCAAAAAAGGCAGAAAGGCCAGAGGGGGGAAGGGTGTTGATTTGAAAAAAGTGAGGGAAGAGTTTTGATTGGGTGACATGAGAGATATGTGTGATGAGTTACAGCATTTCTGTGCTTTTCATAGCTGCAGACTCTGGAGTGCATACCTTTTGCTCTGCTAAAGACAATTTGGTGTGTTTCTGAGACTGTTTTGAAACTCATAAAGTATTTGCTAAGGTGAGAAAAGATTTATTTAATTTAGGTAGAGAATAGTATGGTTTAGGGAAAAAATTATGAAGAAAGTTGTGTATTTAAAATGTTGCTTTGTGTCAAGTGTTTTACAAATAGATTTTGTTTCTTTGTGTTACATAGCCATGTTAAAAGTGATGCAAAAAAAGTGCAAGGGTCTTACAAAAATGCTTTCATGTGTCTTAGGGTATTTTAACTCACTTCCCCATGTATGTATGAATATAATTGATTTACAAGATGTGTTTAAAAACATTTTTTGAAATCAATTAGGTTTCTTGATATGTACTGCTAGAGTTTCATAGGTTGCTTGGGGCATATTTTCAAGGCTTTTGACTTCCTTTGATGTAATTTTTCCCATTTTAATTTAAGACCTTTCCCCGTGGTGCAAGGTCCTTGTAAATATGCCCCTATCTGTGCTTGGCAAATTTAGATTTTAATTCTTTGACTAACATAGCCATTTTAAAAGTGACCCAAAAATGTTGCAAGGGACTTAAAAAAAAACGCTTTCATGTGTCTTAGGCCATTTTAAGTCATTTCCCCTTGAATGTAGGTATCTAATTGATTTAGTTGATGTGTTTAAAAACGATTTATGAAAACAATTAGGTTTCTTGATATGTACTGCTAGAGCTTCATAGGTTGCTTGGGGCATATTTATAAGGCCTTTGTGTCTCTCTGATGTTATTTTTCCCATTTTAATTTAAGACCTTTCCCTGTGGTGCAAGGTCCCTGTAAATACGCCCCCATCTGTGCTTGGCAAATTTAGATCTTGATTATTTGACTTACATAGCCATGTTAAAAGTGATCTAAAAATGGAGCAAGGGCTTAAAAAAAACGGTTTCATGTGTCTTAGGGTATTTTAAGTAACTTCCCCATGAATGTATGAATATAATTGCTTTTCAAGTTGTGTTTAAAAACGTTTTTTGAAATCAATTAGGTTTGTTGATATGTAATGCTAGAGGTTCATAGGTTGCTTGGGGCATATTTATAAGGCCTTTGAGTCTCTCAATCAGGTCATTTATAGAGCGCACTACTCACCCGTAGGGTCTCAAGGCGCTGGGTTGGGGGGGGGGGTGCCGTTACTGCTCAAACAGCCAGGTCTTGAGCTTCTTCCTGAAGGAGAGGTGGTCTTGGGTCAGGCGCAGGTCGGTTGGGAGTGAGTTCCAGGTCTTGGCGGCCAGGTAGGAGAAGGACCTTCCTCCTGTTGTCGCTCTTCGGATGCGGGGGACGGTGGCGAGGGCGTGGCTGGTTGATCTGATGTTATTTTTTCCATTTTAATTTAAGAACTTTCCCTTTGGTGCAAGGTCCTTGTAAATATGCCCACATCTGTGCTTGGCAAATTTAGATTTTAATTCTTTGACTAACATAGCCATGTTAAAAGTGACCCAAAAATGTTGCAAGGGACTTAAAAAAAACGCTTTCATGTGTCTTAGGCCATTTTAAGTCATTTCCCCTTGAATGTAGGTATCTAATTGATTTAGTTGATGTGTTTAAAAACGATTTATGAAAACAATTAGGTTTCTTGATATGTACTGCTAGAGCTTCATAGGTTGCTTGGGGCATATTTATAAGGCCTTTGTGTCTCTCTGATGTTATTTTTCCCATTTTAATTTAAGACCTTTCCCTGTGGTGCAAGGTCCCTGTAAATACGCCCCCATCTGTGATTGGCAAATTTAGATCTTGATTATTTGACTTACATAGCCATGTTAAAAGTGATCTAAAAATGGAGCAAGGGCTTAAAAAAAACGGTTTCATGTGTCTTAGGGTATTTTAAGTAACTTCCCCATGAATGTATGAATATAATTGCTTTTCAAGTTGTGTTTAAAAACGTTTTTTGAAATCAATTAGGTTTGTTGATATGTAATGCTAGAGGTTCATAGGTTGCTTGGGGCATATTTATAAGGCCTTTGAGTCTCTCTGATGTTATTTTTCCCATTTTAATTTAAGACCTTTCCCTGTGGTGCAAGGTCCTTGTAAATACGCCCCCATCTGTGCTTGGCAAATTTAGATCTTGATTATTTGACTTACATAGCCATGTTAAAAGTGATCTAAAAATGGAGCAAGGGCTTAAAAAAAACGATTTATGATAGGTGTATGCCTCTTTTGCGTCACTGTGCGTCACTTTTGTGACGCAGCGGCGGTGCAAAAGATTTGCTATGTGGTGACATATTTACAACTTGATGCATTTAGGCAGATGTGTCATGCTGTAAAGTCCCGTGCCACATGAAACCGATGCAGCAGTGATGCAAAACATGCACCATGTTGCAAGACAGGCCTCATTTCATCTCCAACAAGATAAGAAGCTGAATCTTCTGTAAATGTCAAAATTTTTGTATACACTGCTCAACTTATGTGTACTCTTTGATATGCTAGAGTCCATCTGCACTATGAGATACCTAAGCAAAGGAAACACAGGTGATGTGATTGTGAAATGAGGAAAAGAAACTCCACATTTTTCAATTACATCACCTGTGTTTCCTAAGTTTACGAATGACATTGTGCAGATGAGGTTTAGGTCTGTCCACGGACACAGAAGAGGTCTGGCCTTTGTTCAAGAGTGAAGTGGACATGACTTACTTCATTGGTAGGCCTTCACATGTATTATCTCCTCTGTACTCTTCAACAAGCGTAAATTTCATCTGCAACCCTGAGTAGGGCTCACCTCAAACAAACCTCTGGATAGGCCACACTTTATCGTCATCCTGAATCAATCATTTAAAATGTTAGGGACAGATTTATGATAGGTGTAAGCTTATTTTGCGTCACTGTGTGTGACTTTTATGACGCAGCGGCGGTGCAAAATATTTGCTATGTGGCGACATATTTACAACTTGATGCATCTAGGCAGATGTGTCATGCTGTAAAGTCCTGTGCCACATGAAACCGATGCAGCAGTGATGCAAAACATGCACCATGTTGCAAGACATGCCTCATTTCATCTCCAACAAGATAAGAAGCTGAATCTTCTGTAAATGTCAAAATTGTTGTATACACTGCTCAACTTATGTGTACTCTTTGATATGGGTAGAGTCCGTCTGCACTATGAGATACCTAAGCAAAGGAAACACAGGTGATGTGATTGTGAAATGAGGAAAAGAAACTCCACATTTTTCAATTACATCACCTGTGTTTCCTAAGTTTACGAATGACATTGTGCAGATGAGGTTTAGGTCTGTCCACGGACACAGAAAAGGTCTGGCCTTTGTTCAAGAGTGAAGTGGACATGACTTACTTCATTGGTAGGCCTTCACATGTATTATCTCCTCTGTACTCTTCAACAAGCGTAAATTTCATCTGAAACCCTGAGTAGGCCTCACCTCAAACAAACCTCTGGATAGGCCACACTTTATCGTCATCCTGAATCAATCATTTAAAATGTTAGGGACAGATTTATGAAAGGTGTAAGCTTATTTTGCGTCACTGTGTGTGACTTTTATGACGCAGCGGCGGTGCAAAATATTTGCTATGTGGTGACATATTTACAACTCGATGCATCTAGGCAGATGTGTCATGCTGTAAAGTCCGGTGCCACATGAAACCGATGCAGCAGTGATGCAAAACATGTACCATGTTGCAAGACAGGCCTCATTTCATCTCCAACAAGATAAGAAGCTGAATCTTCTGTAAATGTCAAAATTGTTGTATACACTGCTCAACTTATGTGTACTCTTTGATATGCTAGAGTCCATCTGCACTATGAGATACCTAAGCAAAGGAAACACAGGTGATGTGATTGTGAAATGAGGAAAAGAAACTCCACATTTTTCAATTACATCACCTGTGTTTCCTAAGTTTACGAATGACATTGTGCAGATGAGGTTTAGGTCTGTCCACGGACACAGAAAAGGTCTGGCCTTTGTTCAAGAGTGAAGTGGACATGACTTACTTCATTGGTAGGCCTTTACATGTATTATCTCCTCTGTACTCTTCAACAAGCGTAAATGTCATCTGAAACCCTGAGTAGGCCTCACCTCAAACAAACCTCTCGATAGGCCACACCTTATCGTCATCCTGAATCAATCATTTAAAATGTTAGGGACAGATTTATGATAGGTGTAAGCTCATTTTGCGTCACTGTGCGTGACTTTTATGACGCAGCGGCGGTGCAAAATATTTGCTATGTGGCGACATATTTACAACTTGATGCATCTAGGCAGATGTGTCATGCTGTAAAGTCCCGTGGCACATGAAACCGATGCAGCAGTGATGCAAAACATGCACCATGTTGCAAGACAGGCCTCATTTCATCTCCAACAAGATAAGAAGCTGAATCTTCTGTAAATGTCAAAATTGTTGTATACACTGCTCAACTTATGTGTACTCTTTGATATGCTAGAGTCCATCTGCACTATGAGATACCTAAGAAAAGGAAACACAGGTGATGTGATTGTGAAATGAGGAAAAGAAACTCCACATTTTTCAATTACATCACCTGTGTTTCCTAAGTTTACGAATGACATTGTGCAGATGAGGTTTAGGTCTGTCCACGGACACAGAAGAGGTCTGGCCTTTGTTCAAGAGTGAAGTGGACATGACTTACTTCATTGGTAGGCCTTCACATGTATTATCTCCTCTGTACTCTTCAACAAGCGTAAATTTCATCTGAAACCCTGAGTAGGCCTCACCTTAAACAAACCTCTGGATAGGGCACACCTTATCGTCATCCTGAATCAATCATTTAAAATGTTAGGGACAGATTTATGATAGGTGTAAGCCTCTTTTGCGTCACTGTGCGTCACTTTTGTGATGCAGCGGCGGTGCAAAAGATTTGCTATGTGGCGACATATTTACAACTTGATGCATCTTGGCAGATGTGTCATGCTGTAAAGTCCCGTGCCACATGAAACCGATGCAGCAGTGATGCAAAAGATGCATCATGTTGCAAGACAGGTCTCACTTCATCTCCAACAAGATAAGAAGCTGAATCTTCTGTAAATGTCAAAATTGTTGTATACACTGCTGAACTTCTGTGTACTCTTTGATATGCTAGACTCCATCTGCACTATGAGATACCTAAGCAAAGGAAACACAGGTGATGTGATTGTGAAATGAGGAAAAGAAACTCCACATTTTTCAATTACATCACCTGTGTTTCCTAAGTTTACGAATGAAATTGTGCAGATGAGATTTAGGCCTGTCCACGGACACAGAAGAGATCTGGCCTTTGTTCAAGAGTGAAGTGGATATGACTTACTTCATTGGTAGGCCTTCACATGTATTATCTCCTCTGTACTCTTCAACAAGCGTAAATTTCATCTGCAACCCTGAGTAGGCCTCACCTCAAACAAATCTCTGGATAGGCCACACTTTATCCTAATCTTGAATCAATCATTTAAAATGTTAGGGACAGATTTATGATAGGTGTATGTCTCTTTTGCGTCACTTTTGTGACGCAGCGGCGGTGCAAAAGATTTGCTATGTGGCGACATATATATAACTTGATGCATCTAGGCAGATGTGTCATGCTGTAAAGTCCTGTGCCACATGAAACCTGCGTCAGTTTTCATATAGGTGTTTTGTTGCAAGGTATGCATTAATTTGCATGAAAGCCCTGTAAAACTAACACAGTGAAATTTAGAAGATTTCACTGACTCAGCTTTATAGCATTGCTGAATCAAATCCTTACGCCTGTTTGAAACAGGCATAAGAAGTGATGCACCATGCAATGTGAGGCTTCCTCCTGTGCATTGCAGTAGACATGTCGCGCTTATGCAAGATTCCTGCAATGTGCTGCTTTTGCGGCACAGATGTGTGACGCATCTGTGCTGTTTTTGCTCAATGGTGCTCCACATTGTAAATGCGGCACACTATGGGTGGCAGTGCAGCGGTGCACATTAACTGGTGCATCCGTGGGGATGCGCCACTTAGCATAAATCTGCCCCTGTACATTTAAGTATGAGCAGGGGACACAGAGTCGGTGAGGCTTATCCAAGGTTAAGAAGAGATGAGTCCTGTTCACTGAAAAGTTGGACATAGGCCTCACCTCCTCAGCATCGCTGGACATAGCTAAATAATAGCTGCAAAATGTTACTCTTGTTAAACAATTTTACTATTATAATCTCTGAGATTTGTCTCTTACTCTGCAACATCTCATTGTTGTTCTCTTTCTTTAAAGATAACGACAGCATCAACCATGAGTGACAATCAGCAATCAGTTGATCTCGACCTCATCATTGAACTTGTAATTGAAACGTCAGTGGAAGTAGATCCCTTGGATGATTTAAATCCTGAGGATGATGAAGAACATGATGAGGATGCCGATTTGTCAGAATTGTATGACATAGGGTGGGAAGCTGACCTGCTTGAGCCTATGGAACTATAAACATTTATTTTTAAAATTTACAATAAATGAACGTAAAAATGTAAACCGTTTCGTTTAAAATTAAACACACCTTCAAAAACAGGTTATGTGCAGTGTCTTCAATAAAATATTAAAATATGCTCATAAAATTAGATCAGATTCACATATAAAACAGGACAGGTAAAATGAATAAGAATTCCATTTCTTTTCTGATATTTGTGTATTCTAAATTTGCCAAAGCACTAAAAAATATTCTATGTAAAAATGTCAAGTAGTGTGTTAAGTTTTTGATGACTGTTATTGATTTACTGTTTGGTAATAGTGGTTAATAACATTTTTTATTATATTTTACCACAGATTCAACTGCAGATCATTTCAAATTTTGAGAATGCCAACTAAGGATAGAATGAGAAAGGCTACAAAACGTCAAAGACAGCAGGTCCATCATTTACTGCAGCAGTCCTCTACAATAAAAAATCGTCAAGTCACCAAGAAAGCACGGGGTAAGACCACGAAAACATTCATAAGAAACATTTCTAGAAAAAAAAGTAGTACTACAGAAAATGTTTTTGTCCAGAAAAAGAGAAGCAATTTAAACGGAAAGGAAAGGCCAGTCAAAAATGTTACTGCTAGAGCAAGAGATAACTCTGTGGATGATAGTAGAAGGAAACAACAGTTTTGGGACATTCGTAAACGAATGTTCCGCAACAGGATAATTGGCAATTTGTTAAAAAATATTAAGAAAGGTCAACAGAAAGTTGTTTTTTATAAGAGAAAAAAAAAGTTGAGAAAGTTATTGATCAGGCATTTGAAATTAAACGAAAGTTATTTATTTTGATAATCAATAGAATTAGAAAGCTAAACAAGGCAATTCATGATTTCAAAAGAAATAGTAGATGGAAGAGAACAGTTAATCGTAGTAATTTTTGTGAAGTTTTTTCCGGAGAATGGATGCATAGTTCAAGTTGTGAGGCATTTTTCAATGAGGAGAGTTATTTCCAGGATAATGATTTGGTGCATGCAGTTGACACCAGCGGTCGAGCTTATGAGGTGAAAGATGGTTGTCCAGTTGAAAAAGAAAAACTTGTGACAACAGAGGCAGAAGAGATGTTAGGTAATGAGGTTTTAGGAAGACGTCCTAAGGGACCTGTGTACACCTGGAAGTGTAGTAGTATTTGCAGTGTGCGACAGGATTCCATCAATTTGCTTTGTGATTTTGTACGGACATTTAATAAGAAAAGTTTGAAGCAGAAAATGAAGTTGTTGCAAGAATTAGATCCTTGGCAGAGTGAGAGAAGTGACAGGTTTGCATGGTCATTCACTGGCTTGTCTTTCCAGGAGAGTATGCCAGAGTGTTTTTCATCATTTCAGGATGCTAGCAGTGCATCATAATAAAGTGAGGAAATTAGTTAGAATGTTGTATTATGCTAAGAGTCCAGCAGTTATGCTTAAACAATTATGCACTGCTCTTTTGCATGGTTCTGAAATAGATGTGAAGAATATGTGTGAAGAAATTGAGTTTTGTTACTTTGGAAGTAAAGAGGAGAATGTTGAAATTGACCCAGAAGAAGAGGGTAATGTGGAAGATAGTGTACAGGTTTCCAGTACAGATAATTGTCAGAAGGAAAATCAAGTGAGAGGCCTAATTTCACTTGTGTGTGTTGTCGACGCACTTATTATAAGAATCAGACTAAGTTAGTGGATTTATATGCAAAAAGTGAAAGTGAAAATAATAGTGAATGGAAGGATTTCACAACATACTTGATGGTAGAAAATTGTTTTGATTTGGGATCGGATCAACGTGTGTGTACTTATTGTTGTAATAAATTAAATCAAAACCAGATGCCTGCTAGACCGGTTCATAATAATCTGGAATTGGTTGAGATTCCTTCAGAATTGAAATATTTAAATACTTATGAATCTATTTTGATTCAAAGTATCCATCCCTTTCAGGCTATTGTAAGAATGGAGCCAAAGACAGGGAAATTGCCTCCATCAGATTTACAGAGAGGATTAAAGGGAAGAGTTGTTTATTTGCCTCTAGATTTGAAGAAAAACATTAACACAATTGGAGTAGAAAAGGTGGAAGAGGAACCTCTGGTTATCTTAGTTAATGGGGTTCCGACAAAGAATGAGAAAATATGGCAAGATTTAGTAGATGTTAGGAAAGTGAAAAAGGCAACATTGTATTTGAAAAAAAATAATAAGTACTATAAGAATGTATATGTTGCAGAAGCCTGATTAATCTCATGGCGTGTCAGCGTGGTACTAATGAGTACTGGTACCGTCGTCATGGTGATTTAAAATGTATGCTGAGGAACTTAGGAACTCCCACATGGTTCCTCACTCTGAGCTGTGCCGAGTATGGCTGGGAAGACTTACTTGAATTTCTACGAGAGGCAAATGGAAACATCGAAAACATCGAATTCAAGACACCCGGAGAACTGTGCTCTTTGGATCCAGTGAATGTATGCAGGTACTTTAATCATAGATTTGAAGCTATGATGTCTTTCATCATGAATAAGAAGAATCCACCTCTTGGAGAGGTGTTGGATTTCTTCTGGAGAAAGGAGTACCAAGCAAGAGGTGCTCCTCATATACATATGCTGCTGTGGATCAAGGATGCACCTAAATTTGGAACAGATCCAGAAGACTTAGTGATGAGTTTCATAGAACAGTATTCTACATGTGCTGTTCCAAACGCAAAGGAGGACAAAAGCCTAAGAGAACAAGTTCTACGCTTCCAAAGCCATCGTTGCGGAAAGTACTGTCGTCGTAAATTCAGAAACAAGGACAAGTTCTACACCAAATGTCGTTTCGCCTTTCCACGACCGGTGATTTCTAAAGGAAGAGTGAACAGTTTGATGTCTTCGCTGCGACATAATGTGATGAAGAAATCACCTAAAACACATACAATTTGAAGAGGAATGAAGAGTCCAAGTACATCAACGACTACAACCCAGTGATTTTGTCCATGTGGAATGCTAACATGGATATACAGTTTGTGGCTGATAACTGTATGGCTGTGGCTCGGTATGTGACATCTTACATCACCAAAAAAGAAAAGACAGAATTGAAGGATATGTGGGAGGACATTTCCCATGAAAAGAGCCTCAGTAAGAAGTTGTACAGTTTCAGTCTGAAGATGTTGTCGCGTCGAGAAATCGGAGCTTACGAATGTTCTGACCGGTTGTCTTCAGCAAGTCTCTATGCCAAATCTAGGAGTATCGTTTGGGCGAGTCTCGGTCTTGCTGCAACGCGTAATCGAGTTCTGAAACCTGTGCGGGAAATTGAGTATTTGGCGGAAAAGGAGCAAAACAGTACTGACATTTTGAAGACCAACATGTTGGATACATATTATCCAAATCGAAGCAGTCACCTTGAGAATGTTTGTCTGTATGAGGTTCTACAAAATTACATATTCAAGAGGAACATCAAAGAAGATATTGATAAAGGAGTGTATGCTGTAATTGGGAGTGAGGGATGTCTGGTCAAGCAAAGAAAATGCCACTTGGTAAACCATCGAAAATTGAGTGGCGAATCTCCTGAAAAAAGGAGTTTTTCTATTTAGCACTTTTGCAACTTTTCAAGCCTTGGCGTGCAGAAGAGGAACTGCTTGGAGATTTCCTCTGTTACGAAGACTCTTTCACTGCCGCCAAGGAGACCATTGAATGTCCTGCCTTTCCCAAATATGTAGAAATGTTGAATGCGGAAATCGAGCAGGAAGCAACGATTGCAGCCGAGATTGCCAGAGACAGTTCTCAGGACAGTCAGAGTTCTGTTTCACTGAGTCAGGATCCACTAGGAGGACCTGTTATCGAAAATGAAGCTGCCACTGCCATGAATGAAGTGGAAAGGGCCATGGCACATGCTCAGGAGGATGCGGGTAACTTAGAAGACTTGGAAAGACAACTCAACGTTGAGCAGAGGAAAATATATGACGAAGTTACCAAGCAAATTGATCATGGATTAAGTCATGAGAAGAAAGAGTGCTCATGTACGTCGTTGAAGCCTGTCCGACTGTACGTGAGTGGAGAAGCGGGAACTGGAAAGAGTTTCCTCATTAAAGCAATTTCATGTTATTTGAAGGAAAGGACTGAGTCATCGCTGTCTTGTGTTGTCACCGCTCCAACTGGACTGGCAGCACATAACATTAAAGGTATTACTTTGCATCGTCTACTGATGCTGCCAGTGGAGCATGATAACAAATTACAATACCACAAGTTATCTGGAGATGCTTGTTGTGAAGTTTCAAGAGTCTTGAGGAAAATGAAACTTCTTATCATTGACGAAGTAAGCATGGTTTCCAATGTCATGCTTGCCTTTGTGCATTTGAGAATGCAAGAAGTTCTTAAAACAGAGTATGATGTGTTATTTGGTGGCAAACACATCATTTTTTTCGGAGATCTTCTGCAGCTGACACCAGTGAAAGGACAACCTGTGTTCAAAATGCTCACGCATGAAGATACCAGGAAGTGCCTAGGGAGCATTGGCAACGTCAATATATGGTTAAACTTCAATTATGCTGAACTGCATGAAAATATGCGTCAGGCGAAGGATGAAGTTTACAAGAATATTCTACAAGATGTTAGAATTGGAAAAGTGACCGAGCATGGGAAAGAAGCTTTACATGCACGATTACTGTCAAATTTATATCCAGAACAAGACGTTGTGCCTGAGAATATTTTTCAGAAAATTACTGAGAATAAATCTGGAATATGTTTGATGCCAACTCTTGCAGAATGTGCCATCTTCAACAACAAAATGTTGCATTTAGAAAACCAAGAGATTGTGAAACTGGAAGCTATTGACAGAGTAGAGCATATGGGATCAACAATTATTTTGTCTGAGAATTTGAAAACAAAATTGGATTCATTAGAGAAGACTATATCTAAAACTGCAGGTTTTGAAAAGACTCTGAATGTGTGCTTAAATTGCCGTATAATTTTAAGAAGGAATTTACATGTTGAAAGAGGTCTGGTAAATGGATCAATGGGTAATGTTGTTGATTTTGTGAAATACAGAAATAGAGATGGAATTGAATTTTTAAAAATTTAATTTGATGGCATTTAGGAAGTACAGCTAATTGGTCGTTGCTCTGCTAAATTTTTGCTTGTAAAAGACTTATATGTTCGCCGTAAGCAGTTTCCTGTTTGCTTGGCATATGCGGTGACAATCCATAAATCACAAGGTTTAAGTGTAGACAGTGCATTGGTGAATATTGGCAGTTCTGTGTTCAAGGAGGGTATGGCATATGTGGCATTGTCACGAGTTAGAACTTTATCGGGATTGTACTTGATTGAGTGTGATGTCACAAACATTTGTGCGGATCTAGATTGTGTTAAGGAATACAATAGGTTAAGAAGAGAGTATGCGCCACATTTGCCTCAATATCCTTTGTTTGAGAAACGTGTGGTAGGCCGGAAACGAAGAAATGTGACCAATACTAGGGAGGTTGTAGCAAAAAGACGAAAAGTTGATGAACCTGAAATTATAAGCAGAAAGAAAAAGGATTCTGTTGAAGATGTTGTTGGTTTTCAATTTGAAAACAGTTCTGGTGTCAACTGCTATGCTAATGTAGTGGTTAATGTTTTGTTTTCTCTAGAAAATGTAAAAGAAGAGATTGTGGTCAATTCGGATCACAGATTTTGCAGTTTGTTAAATTCTGTGTTAGAGAAATGTAGCACTGATAGAACAAAAATAGAAAGTGTGTCTGAAATTCGAAATCTGTTAGACAGATGTTCAGGTCAAACACAATTCTCTCAAAATATTCAGCAAGATTGTCAGGAGTTTTTAATGTATATGCTTGATGTATTGCATGCTGAAGGTGTAGATGTAGATCACCTGTTTGGGCTTTCTTATCAATGGCAGCATGACTGCGAGAACTGTAGGGTATCAAGTACTGCTAGTGTAGACTCAGAAAGATTTATATATTTAACTTTGCCAGACAGTAAGTCAGTGTCCTTTAATAAGCTAGTAAAAGCAGCTGATCACAACATGGAGTATAGCCAATGTAAATCTGAAATGATGTCAACATTATTTATACGAACATATGGCCAGTATGCCATTTTAATGTTCCAACGATGTAGGCCTGATGGAACAAAATTGACAACTTTAATTAAAAATGTTGTGGCTTCACAGTTGTCAATATCAGGAAGGACTTTTGTAACTGCAGCAATTATATATCATGACGGTCCTTCAATAACATCAGGACATTACACAGCTTATTTAAAGTCTAGAAACGGCTGGTCATTCTGCAACGATTCTGTTTTAACTTTCAAAAAAAAAATTGCCGTATGACCTTAAAAATTCTTACCTGGTGTTTTTAAAACCAAAATTTTAGGGAAAGAATCTCGGGATGTGCTCTGAGGAATTTCAAGAGGTTCTAATGGCTCCTACACGATTTGGCCTTGAGGATAAGTGTAGTACAGAGACATAAGTTATTTTTGAGTATTAAATAGTTCCTGGAAAAAAAGAAGATTTTCTTACAGAAAGTGGTGGGCACAGATTAGTTGAGGGACAACAGAGTATTTCCCAAAGCAAACGGTCTTCTTACCATAACACTTGACGTCATGGAAAAATAACTGCACTTTGAATGAGTTCAGAAAAACTGTTTCTTTTTTATAAGCTAATTCAAGCTGCGAATCAAAACATGGAGTAGAGGGAATGTAAGTCTGCAATGCTGTCTAGATTATTGGTCCAAACTTTTGATTATAATGTCATTTTAAAAATCCAAGTATATAAACCTGATGAAAGTAAGTCTTCAACTTTAATTACAAATGTTGTGGCTACACAGTCGTTGATTTTAGGAAGAACATTTGTAACTGCAGCTATTATATGGCATGATGGACATTTGACAAGATCCGCTTATTACACAGCTTATATAAAATGTAAAAAAATTAGCTGTTTCGGAAATTATTGCCATTTGACTACGATACAATGTTGCCTTTTTACTTAAAAATATTCTTACTTTCTGTTTTCAGAAAAGAGAATTTAGGGTAGGTAACTGGCGTATAATGATTCTAGGTTTTTTTTTCTCGGTTTTTTTTTGTCCTCATATATGCCACCAGAATTCTTATGCTCTAGATGGGTCTCACTGTTGCCTCTTATACTGTTGTTTTCGAGTCCGCCCTGGAGACAGTATCACGGCAGACAGAGATGTCCCAGAGGTAGGCTGCTTTCCTTATCCTACTCCTCCAGGCCTATTTTGGGCTCCCTAGGCTTGGTGGAGGACAGGACCGACACAACCTCTGGCATAATCACAGGACCGCTCACCTATTTATCCAGACCACCAATTTAGACCAGACATTCTCAGTATTCTCGCTACGACCAACCAAGTCCATTTTACATACTTCCATTATGTACTTCAAGCATAGTGCGAATCTGGGAGGAGACGCTGACTTCCACTCCATGCAAATTTGTCTCCTTGCAATGACTATTGTATAAAAAATGAACTGAGTATCCAAACTATTGATATTATAATCGTTCAATAAGCCAAAGAAGACAAGTCTGCGAGAGCAAGTGATAGTTGTTGAAAGTACATCACTCAAAAAATCAATTATCGCTTTCCAATAGTCTTGAATAGCTGGACATTCCAAAAAGATATGAATGTCGTCAGCTGCACAATGATTACATCGGGGACAATAATAATTTTTTTGTGTAATCTTGTGCAATTTGGCCGGAGTCCAATAGACTCTATAGGCCGTAAACAAGTGATTGCGTCTTAGATTGGCTGGTTTAATTAGCCTCTGTGAAAGAGAAAAGGAGTCTAACCATGCTTTGCTGACTTCTTCGGGAGAATCAGATATGCAACTTAAACTTGGAGGCCTGGCAACATACACATTTGAGCAACAATCCCATAAAACGGTGTCTGAGAGAAGGAAGCTTTACTCTCTCGCGGTAAGGTGTGGGGAGAAGGAGAGTAAAGCGGTAGCGACTCACGGATTTATCACTGGGAGGCTGGGTTGTTGTATGGATCAAACGCAGATTGACCTTCCAACCTACAAGGATAGTTATGCCGACTTAAGGAAAGCTCCAGTACAAGAGCCGGCATTGCTGAAATGTACTGAGTCAGTAGGACAAAAGTCATCGGAAGCTGCTATATCTGAGACAATCGAGTCTGTTAATGTTGAGATAAGTTCAAACCCTGTAAAAAAAGGAAATATCCTCCCGATAAGAAGAAATAGGTACCAGCTGAGATCTAGGGTAGAATTAAAAGAGAAAGGGGTTTTAGAATTTGAAGAGAGGGAGCGGCCTATGCCATTAACCCCTTGCAAAAGTAAAAAGAAAAAGTCTATTTTAGTTAAAAAATTTAAAGGAGTATCCCTTGAGAGCCAGGTGGTGAAAAGTACCCCATCCCTCAAATCTTTTTTCAAGGTCTTAGATCAGGCAAGACGTTCTTCCGTGCAGTTGGAGGACAACATTGGCACTATACCTTTAAAAAACCGTTACGGGGCTCTAGAAAACTTGGGAAATATGGAAAATGTTGATGAGGGAACAGAAATGTTGAGTTCCCGGAAAGGATTTGGCGTGTGGACTATTGAGACGCCAGCTGGGGGTCCTACATTTTGACCCCGACAGGTTACTGCCTTTACATAATTGGGAACTGAAAGTCAACTGAGGATTTAGAAGTCTGACTAAAGTAACGGTGCAGGACGTGCACGTTACGGTATCCAAGGTTAGTGCCATACGGAAAATAGAAAATATCAAGCATATCGAAAATCATGATGAAGAAATAGAAATACTTTCCAAGAGATACATCCGATGAAATCATAAGGTATACGTTACATCGTTAATAGATATTTTGAAATAATTGGCAAGAAATAGTCTATTTGTGAAGAACGAAAAAACAAAATAAACGAAGAAAAAACGGATAAAACGAAAATCCTTGATTCTGGACCCACTTCGTTTGTTATTTACCGACGTTGGGTGAACACACTTGCATCCCATCTCAACATTTAGTGCGCCCTGAAGAAGTTCCGCTTGACGGAACGAAACGCGTTGGCTGGTACCTTAATGGATTATTAAAGGAATTTTGAACTTTTTGGCATTTACGGATACAGCGTCTTTCATTTTGAAACATCCTTGCCTATAGACTTTATCAACCACATATGGTGGAGATCTAAAATTTGTTGGCGGTGCATTTCAAAGTTTGGTATAATACTGATTTCTCCCAAGGATTTGGGATATACTCTCAGGGCAGGGAGTATTTGAAAATTGCACGCTATTTGAAAGATTGAGTTTATATAAATATTGGTGACATTTGAGTTGGTGCTTTGAGGGTGTTAAAGTGGTCCACTGCCCACATTGTTTTGTAAAAAAAATGCACAAAGTAGCTCTAAGGAGTTAGAAGTCGAGACAAGGAGAAAGGATGTAAGTAAAGATAATCAATCAGATTCTGCTCAAATAATTTCTGGAATAAGGAGAAGCTCTGAGGACTTATGTGAGCAAGAGAGTGACCGGTTAGGGGACCTTTTTCGATCTTTGAGAGGTGATACGATGTCGAAATTTGAGATATCAGAAACTAACCAAAAAACAATACAGGACAGATTTGATGTGTTAGAATCTAAGTTAGAGGAGGTCACTCTTCGTACAGGGAACCTTGAAACAGAAACAGCTGCTCTGAACAAAATTGTATATGAAAATCAAAAGGACATAGATCATATAAAAGCCCAGAATAGATCATTGGTTATGGACATTGAGCGGCTGGAGACTCAAGCACGGAGGAATAACCTAAGGATCTTGAAAATACCAGAAGGGGAAGAGTTGGAGGACATAAAAGGATTTGTTTGCAAACTCCTGAGAGAAGGTGTTTTAAAAGATCGCCCGGATATAGATCTGGAGGCAGAAATTCAAAGGGTGCATAGAGACCCTTACAAGAGACGCACAGATAGGAAAGCACCCAGAAAAATATTAGTAAATTTCCAAACATACAGTGTCAAGGAGCTCATCTTGAGGAGATCCCTTTCAAAATCAGATCTCCTTTACAAGTCCAGTCCTTATTTTATTAGGTCTGATATCGGAGCAAGAACCGCACAAAGACAATGGGAGCTGGGCACCAGAATGCCGGATCTGAGGTTACTGGGAGCACATGTGCAAATGAGATTCCCGGCTATGCTCAGGATTATGTGGAAGAATAAGACCTATAGTTTCACACAGCCAGAAGAGGTTGACAACCTTTTAGACCGAATGAGAAGCGAGCAGGAGGAATAGTACTGGATAGATCTGGTGATCACCTCAAGGAGGGAAGAAAATTGAAAAAAAAAAAATGGTTGGGGGAATTTGAGAAAGTAAGACATTGTATAAATATGCTGCATGATAAAACAGGGGGCATGATTTATTTGTGATTTAATTTGTCTCGCTAGAATATAATTTATTGGTCACGGGCACCACCCGGTTGCTCCGAAAGGCGAAGTCATCACCAGGTATGTTGGGGGGGTTCCTCAGGGGGGAGGGGCTCTTTGGGTGGGGAGTGCTAGGGGGAAAAATAAAAAAAAATCCTCATATATAAACAAACGTACTCTGTACAGAGGCATGGATGGGTACGAGTGGAAGCTAGATTCATGATTAATCCATATAAGCTTAAGGTCCTGTCATGGAACATTAACGGTATAGGGGAAAAAATAAAACAGAACAGAATTTGTGAATTTTTAAAAAATTCAGATGCTCAAATCATAATGTTGCAAGAAACACACTTAGAGGCAGCACCATGTAATTCTCTCTTTAAGAAGTCAAGGTGGGTCCAAGAAATAATTAGCTCCAGGCAATCAGGTGTCACAAGGGGAGTTTCTATCATAATTCGAGCGAACAGAGGTATAACCTTAAGAAGCTTTGAGACAGATCAATCGGGAAGATGGGTAGCTGCAGAAATATATATTCAAAACATCCCTTACTCAATTGCAGTGTACTATGGCCCAAACGAGGACAATCCGGGCCCGCTGTCCAAACTTGAAATAGCATTACTCGCGACAACCGGCCCTTTAATCTTAGGTGGCGATTTTAATTTGGTCTTTGACCAAAAATTAGATAGAACCTCTAAAGCTAAATACCATGCTCCCTTAAAATCACTTGCCACTCTAGATGCCTTAATGAAAGACTTTACACTAGTAGATGTCTGGAGAAAAAAGTATAGAACACAACTAGGCATCACTTTTTACAGTAAGAAATATAAGAACTATTCTAGAATAGATCACTTTTTAGTCGATCAACACCTTCTCAAGGATATCAACTACCTTTCCTTTACGCCCACAGGGTTATCGGACCACACTGTTTTGGAAATGGTAATTGAATTGAATATAACTCCTATAAAACCAAGGTGGACACTGGAGAGATCACTTTTATTAGATAATCAAATAAAAGTAGAAGTCAAAGATAAAACATTAGAATTCTTCATAATAAATTCAGGAACTTCCTCCCCCCAAGTAGTATGGGAAACTTATAAGTAAGGCTTACCTGAGGGGAGTCTTAAGCTCACTAATGAACCATAAGAGAAAGAGTATGAAAATAAAAAGAAGGGAAGACCTGGCAGCAATAACAAGAAAGGATCTTGAATTACAAAATGCTATTCTAACGAACTCCAGTAGAGTACATTTGCTAGAGAAGGAACTTATTGATTTACAACTTCAGTTAAAAATTTCGGATGAGAGAATTCTTAAAGAAAAATGGGAGTCTAGTAGACTAAAAAACTTCGAATACGGAGAAAAGTGTGGAGCCCTCCTAGCCTGGAAAGCTAGAGAAGAGAGAACAAGAAATAATATTAAAGCGATATTACAAAGGCAGACAGGAGACTTGACGGAAACAGATGCTGAGATTAGAGAAGAAGCAAGGTCCTTTATGAGAAGTCTTTATAGGGAAGACAAAGATCCGAAGGGGGAGGATTTAGAATCTTGGCTGGTAACAAAACACTTGCCACAAATGTCTGAAACGGATAAAGTTTACTTGGAAAGTGAGATCACAGAAGGGGAAATTCTGGGTCAATTGAAGAAAATGAAACGAGGGAAAGCTGCAGGTTCAGATGGGCTGCCAGTGGAGATCTATCTGGACAACAAAGATCAATTAATACCTTCACTAAGGGACCTCTTTAACTTATTATTAATTCATGGCTATTCCACACCTCCCTCATGGGCAGAAGCCATTATAACGCTCATACTAAAACCAAATAAAGACTCAAAAAGAATAGAGTCTTATAGACCCATTTCACTGTTAAACACGGATATGAAGATCTACTCCGGAATCTTAGCCACTAGACTATCGAAGGTCATAAAATCTATAATTCACCCTGACCAGAGAGGCTTTATCCCAGGGAGACAGTTAAATGAATTAACATTTCAAGCAATAGGGGCCATAGACTATGCCAGCGCTAAAAATCTTCCGCTGGCCCTGATCGCCATAGACGCGGCTAAGGCCTTCGATCAGGTCAATTGGAAGTATCTATGGGCCACAATGGAGGCATTTGGGTTCCCTCTTATCTTTATAGAGGCGGTTAGATTATTATATCATAATCCAAAGGCAAAGGTTTTAGTCAACGGAATCTTATCTGAGTGGTTTGATATATCCCGAGGTACCAGGCAGGGCTGTCCTTTATCTCCCCTTCTGTTCGATATTTATATGGAGCCTTTTGTTTGTGGAATTAGAGAGGACAACATAATTCAACCATTTCAGCTCGGCAATTTGTCCCTGAAAGTGGCACTGTACGCAGATGACCTTCTCTTATATACCTCTGATCATTCAGTAGCAATTCCGAGGTTGTTTCTTTTATCAGAAGAATTTGGGAAACTGTCAGGTTACCAGATAAATAAGGAGAAAACGGAAATTATGGGATGGAATAATAACACACATATATTGGGCGCAAAACAGAAAATGAGGTACCAGGGAATTTACTTAACCCAATCATTAAAAGACACTACATCACTCAGCTGGCAAATGGTGGTTAAAGATATTAATAAAACCTTAATAAAATGGGGAACCTGCCTTTGAATATATATGGTCGTGTCAACCTCATTAAAATGACGATTCTTCCAAAATTGACTTTTCCATTTAACTGTATCCCTTTACCATTTTCACCTAAAGACATTAATACTTTACAGGGTAAAATCGGATCTTTTATATGGGCCTGCAAGTCAACAAGAATTGCATGGAAGAAATTGAGAAGGGGCTTAAAAATAGGAGGGTTAGCCCTCCCTGATCTAATGTTATATTGTCATGCATTTCATTTTAAAAATTTTAGGCTCCTTGCAAATAAGTTAGATGCATCATCACAGGGCCGCCTGTTTCAAGCTTTACTAAATGATTTACCTTACGACCACGATTTCTTTATTTTTAAGTTCGGAGACCAGAAATTTTTCAAAAAAATTCGCCTTAAAATTTTACAGACTGCATTGAAAAATTGGGGGTTTATCAGGAAGACATTTGATATCCCTTACTATCACACACATACTTCAATATGGGATTCTCCTGGTACACCTCAATGCCTTCAGGATCAACTGTCACAATCACTGAAAACAGCCGGGTTAAAAAAATGGGGAGACCTCTGGGCAGATTCGGGCTTAGTGAACTGGAATTCTTTAGCACAACTTACTAACGGCCAGTTGACTAGGTTCAAATACTATCAATTATCTGCCTGGTGGTCTAGTCAAAACATGCAAAGGGAGAAAGATACTGACATTCTTGATGCAATTGGTAGAGGGGGGAAATGGTTAAAAGAACTTTCATTTTGGTACAACTTGATGATTAAAGAAGAGGATAGTATTCTGTATTTGGAGGTGAAAAAATTATGGGGAAATTGCATGATTCTAGGGGTTGATATAATTTTATCTACTGTTTTATATTGCTTTGTGATTAAAAGTGATGTAGAGAATTAAATAATTGTAGTAGTCATAGAGGTAGTGTAAGTCTGCTTCATAGTAAGCAGTATCAGTGTCATAGGAAATGTAGAACATGACTGAGCAAGAAGGGTAAGATATTACTAGTCTAGGATTGTGAAAGTGATCTTGAACGTTTTCTTTCTGAAAGTTGCGGAAATAGAAAATGACAGGATTTGCTTACAAGAATTCCAAGAGTTATAAATGGCTCTTACATGATTTGGCCTTGTGGAAACGTGTGGTAGAGAGCGAGAAGTCATTTATTGTATGTAACATATTTCTCAAAACGATGGAGGTTTTCTTTCAGAAAGTGGCGGGCTGAAAATAAAAACAGCACAACCGAGTGTAAGCTGTTCATAGGACATCCTTCGACGTCATGGAAAGTAAGTTACTTTTGAGGAGTTCTGATTTCTGATTGGTTATGTTATATGGGTTTTTTAAACACAATCATTTTGATTGTGTTTTTTTTCCCCCGCTGTTATATGATGAATACCTTCAAGTCACTGTTTTTAGTGAAATTTGATACATTCTGAGAACAGCAAAAATAAACCATTTAACATGTATAATTAATTCGGTACTGTTTGTATTTATGATGTACATTTAGAACTGTGTAGGAGGCATGGAGAAGGTGAGGCTTCTGTAAGTGTCAAAGTTGTTGCATACAGTGCTCATATTTTACGTAGTCTTTCATATGATAGACTACATTTCCACAATGAGATACCTAAGCAAAGGAAACACAGGTGATGTGATGGTGGAATGAGCAAAAAAAATTGCACGTTTTTCAATTACATTACCTGTGTTTTCTAACATTACACATCACATTGTGTAGATGAGGTTTAGGCCTGTTCCAGGAGACAGAGGAGGTCTGACATTTGTTCAAGAGTGCAGTGGACATGACTCACTTCGTTGGTAGGCCTGCACATGTATTATCTCCTCTGTACTCTTCAACAAGCCTAAATTTCATCTGCAACCCTGAGTAGGACTCACCTGAAACAAATCTGTGGATAGGTTACACCTTATCAGCATCTAGAAACAATCATTTAAAATGTTAAGGGCAGATTTATGAAGGCTGTGTGCCTCTTTTACGCCGCTGTTCCGTCACTTTTGTGTAAAAGATGCACCATGTTGTAAGATACGCCTCAGTTCTTTTCCAGCAAGATACCGTCAGTTTAAAATGTATATAATTAGGACTGTGTAGGAGGTATGGAGAAGCTGAGGCTTCAGTAAGTGTCAAAGTTGTTGCATGCAGTACGTACTCTTTCATATGCTGGACTACATCTGCACAATGAGATACCTAAGCAAAGGAAACACAGGTGATGTGATTGTGAAATGAGGAAAAGAAACTCCACATTTTTCAATTACATCACCTGTGTTTCCTAAGTTTACGAATGACATTGTGCAGATGAGGTTTAGGTCTGTCCACGGACATAGAAGAGGTCTGGCCTTTGTTCAAGAGTGAAGTGGACATGACTTACTTCATTGGTAGGCCTTCACATATATTATCTCCTCTGTACTCTTCAACAAGGCTAAATTTGATCTGCAACCCTGAGTAGGCCTCACCTGAAACAAACGTCTGGATAGGACACACCTTATTGCCATCCTGAAACAATCATTTAAAATGTTAGGAACAGTTTTATGATGATTGTGCACCTCTTTTGCGCTGCCATTGCGTCACTTTTGTGAGACAACAGCAGTGCAAAAGATGCACCATGTTCCAAGATAGGCCTCACTTCATCTGCATCAAGATACTGTTAGTTTAAAATGTATATCTTTAGGACTGTGTAGGGGGCCTGGAGAAGCAGAAGCTTCTATAAGTGTCAAAGTTGTTGAAATACTGTTTGTCCTTCAATCTATTCCCTTGTCTTTTCTAATTTTTAAATACATGTTTTAATATTTTTCAAATGTTTGTTCTCTCTTTCACAGATTGAAAGTATAAAAATAACAAGTGACTAAGTTAACGATAATTATAAGGTAAATGTTTTGTACTCTTTTCATTACATTTCTGTCACATTTAACTACTATTAGTTCCACTGCTTCATTTCTTTAACCCTCACTTTCCTGCCTTTGCTACTTCCCTCATTCCTTTCTCTATTACTTACTTACTCTACTCCTTCCACTCCTTTTCTCAGTCCCTCTCTTCTCATAGTTCCTCACTCTTGTTCACTCACTCCGTCTCTATTACTCTTAGTGTCTTTGACTGATCACTCTTTCACTACTTGTTCATTATGCTTTCTCTGTGTAGTTGAAGCACACTAAGGGGCATATT
The DNA here is from genome assembly GCF_964261635.1 of Lissotriton helveticus. NCBI lineage: Eukaryota > Metazoa > Chordata > Amphibia > Caudata > Salamandridae > Lissotriton > Lissotriton helveticus. The sequence goes on from NC_136068.1 coordinate 1,219,036,273, forward strand.
ATGAACACAGCCAATAAAATTATTGCTGTTTTTATCGGCAGAAAACTGCTGCAAAAGCGGTTTTAGTGGCAGTTTTCTGCCGCAAAAGCGGCTTTAGCGACACATTTCTGCCGATAAAAGCTGCAAAACTTTTATCGCCTATGTTGATAATATGCCCCTATGTTATTTACATTTCTTTGCTGTTTCAATTATTCTTTTTCTGTTACTTCTTCTTTTCTGCTTTCTGTTTTTTCTCTCTGTTATTCCACATGTTTTAATCTTATTTTGAACATTCACTCACATTCTCTAACAAACTCTTCTTTGTTATTCTTCTACTCTCCTTTTTTTCTTTCACTTCCTTATCTATTTTGTTTTTCAGAATTATATCCTCTTCCCTCTTTTCTTTGGTAAATAAATCTATTAAACAGTATCTCTGGTTTAGTCCCTATAGCTGTCTTTCTTTTAACATTACTCTCTGTTTACTTCCCTTATACTTACTCTTCTTCTTTTTTTTTAAAAATTTTTTGGTTCGCTCCCTGTTCGCGTACCGGCGAGCGAACCGGGAAGCAAACCAAAAGAAATAGAGCTTGCAGAGTGCTAAACATTCTAGCAATTTTTTTATAAAGGGGAGGTAGTTCTGAAAAGAACTTTTTTTTTAATGTTTTTGTTGTTTTATATTTTTTTTTATTTTTCTGAACATTTTTTGTTTTTTTTGTATTTTTTGAACAGTTTTATGTTTTCTTTGTTTTTTTTGGAGGGGAAACAACAAAAAACAGGCATTGGAAAGGGCTCAACAGGAGCAATTTTTTTTTATTTTCTGGGGCGTTTAGAGCACTTGTGGTTTTCAAATGCTCTGTTTATTAAGTTAATGCTCATATTGCCACATAAGAGTAATGTACCGCAATATAAACAGACCATCTTTATGTGGACAAAGTTTTCCTGAATGTTTGGCACTGTTTCCCGTGCCTCTGGCCCCGACAGAGATATCTGTGCCGATGTCCTGGCCACAGGAGTTGGTGGGTTATCCTGAAGGTCACGCATCTCTGCCCGGCTGTAATTTAGTGGATGCCACCTCACCATGTGACGGTGCATAGTATAGTTGCCGTAACTATACTTCTTTTCTGTGCCTCTAGATAAGTCCTCTTTACATATCAGGCACGTCACATATCGAGCATTAACTTTTTTCTGTCCTTCAGGAAAAGAAAAAAACTGCCAAATGAAACTAGTTTTATGATGAGATACCCGGGGCTCCTCTTGTAAAAACTGTGTTCCCTGTATCTCCTCTTCCTCTTCTTCATCCTCTTCCTCCTCTGTGTTGGTAATGAACTGTGGAGGTGGTCCTCTCTTCCTATGAGGAGGTGGTGGTGGTGGTGGGGGTGCACCAGCTGAAGCTACTAATGAAGCCATTGCTCAGTGATCACAAAGGGTCTTCCTCTCACAAAGATGAAAGTCAGAGTGAGGAAAGAAGGAGGGGTTTTCATCATTTTGGAAAAAAAATAGGTCTAAACCAATGAAAAGTGTTATTTTTAGGTCACATGACCTAGCCTTACATCATTAGGAAACCTAAAGTGAAATGAACCAATGAAAAGTTTTATTAACAAGTCACATGACCTGTTACGCTTATGTTACGTGCTGCGGAACGCGCCCCGGATCGCTTCCGGGGAGCTGCGTTTCGCGCCTCGGTTCGCGCTCCGGAGCACTTCCGGGTGCGCTAACGCGGCGCGTCATAAGACGCATTACGCGGCAACGCGATAGGTCGCGCTTTCGCGACGCGCCCCGGATCCCTTCCGGGGAGCTGCGCTTCGCGTCTCAGTTCGCGTACCGGAGCACTTCCGGGTGCGCTAACGCGGCGCGTCATAAGACGCATTACGCGACAACGTGATACGTCGCGCTTCCGCGACGCGTCACGATGTTGATTTCTAACGCGGCAGTTGCGCAAACGGAACGTTTACTGGTTCGCGGACCGGGTCGCGGCACCAAATTGAGCTAACGGGAAGCTTCCCGGTTCGCGAACCGGGAGCGAACAAAAAAAAATAATAATAAAAAAAATTATTAATAAACATATAAAATATATTTTTTGATTTAAAGAAGAATACATTTTACAGCTATAGATATTAGCTTTTAAAAAACCAATGAAATTCCCTGAAAAAACCATAGGTTATAGACCATATATAGTTAGGAATTAGCATTTACAAAACCTTGAAAATTCACTGAAAAAAAACATAGGTTATAGACCATATATAGTTAGGAATTAGCATTTAAGAAACCTTTTTTTTACTCACACAAAACCATTGAAATTCCATATATAGTTAGTTGTACTAACTATATATCGCGCACCCGCAATCCACTGCTGATCATGTCACATATTACATCATTCATGACATGGTCAGTGACATCACTGATGACATCACTGATGACATCTCAAATGACATCACTGATGACATCACTGATAACATCTCAAATGACATCACTGATGACATCACTGATGACATCTCAAATGACATCATTGATGATATCTCTGATGACATCACTGATGACATCATTGATGACATCTCAAATGACATCACCGATGACATCACTGATGACATCACTGATCACATCTCAAAAGACATCACTGATGACATCACTGATGACATCTCAAATGACATCACTGATGACATCACTGATGAAATCTCAAATGACATCACTGATGACATCACTGATGACATCTCATTTGACATTACTGATCACATCACTGATGACATCATTCATGTGATAATACGATGAACCTCTTCAGACTCTAATATAACCTTAGATACACTCAGTGCAAACAGACACTCACAGACTGTCACTCATCCATGGAGTTACTCACACACCTAGTCAGTCATGCAAAGAATCAATCACACCTCCATTTCCTCAACTATACAGTTATACACACCTTACTTATTCAAACATATACTAACACATATTTACTCTCTTATACCATCCCTGATACAAGTTCACAATGATCCATACAGCCACTCACACATTTACTGGCTCTTTTGCACAGTTATTTATATATGTCAACTCTCACATGTACTGTGTTTTACATATGTACTTACTTTGACATGTAGCACTGAGATATCCATTCACTCACCAATACACTCATGCACACAGTCAACTGCCCATACAGATGTTTCCACATGCACTTTTGAACCCATACATCTAGTGAATCAACTGCTCACACATCTATGCACAGAGTCATACACCTCCCAGCCACCCACACACACACTCAGTCTCCCATACAAATACTTGGGCAACCAATCAATAACCCATATAGTTACTCATATAGCTACTGATCAACACATGCAGCAGTTTACAGAACAACAGACATAATGATGCACAAATTAAGACAGTTTAGTCACTAACCCATGCACTCAGTGAGACACATTTAATCACTCACTCATACAGTCAGTCATGCACCTACTAAATCCTTCATCCAGACACTTATACATCCACTCATTCTTCAATATGTAAGACATATTTTAACTTTACAGAAACATACAGTCACTGGATGTTGTCATCAGTGATGTCATCAGTGATGTCATTTGAGATGTCATCAGTGATGTCATCAGTGATGTCACTGACCATGTCATGAATGATGTAATATGTGACATGATCAGCAGTGGATTGCGGGTGCGCGATATATAGTTAGTACAACTAACTATATATGGAATTTCAATGGTTTTGTGTGAGTAAAAAAAAGGTTTCTTAAATGCTAATTCCTAACTATATATGGTCTATAACCTATGGTTTTTTCAGTGAATTTTCAAGGTTTTGTAAATGCTAATTCCTAACTATATATGGTCTATAACCTATGGTTTTTTCAGTGAATATATATATGTATATATATATATATTACCTACTGGCGGTCGCCAGTAGGTAGTTATAGTTAGGACCAAGCTACCATAGGAAATCCGCAACATTCTATTGGGAATAACTTTGGCGCCGGTTGAGGAATTTGCGTGTAATTTTCCAAAATTTAGGCCAGCTCCGCTCTGCTCTTTCCCTGAAAGTTTCGGGGGGATTCGTGAAGTGGGGGCCGAGGAAAAAGGGGGTCCCAAAACGTGTTTTCCCCATGTTAATTTCCATAGGACGAATAGACAAGGCTACAGCCCGAACCGCTGAACGGAATTACACCAAACTTTGCAAAATTGTAGGGACTGTTACGCAGAAGTGCCTTTTCTATATTTGGTGAAAATTGCTCCAGTGGTTTTTTCGAAAATTTACTTAAAAACACATATATATCTATAGGCGCCCTCCGAGCGCTTACTGGTATGCGTACCGGGGAGCGCACCAGGCGCGCTACGGGAGTGCACAAGCAGAAAGCTGATTGGCTCTCAGATGTCTGTCAACATTCTAAACAGTCCGGAGAGTCCGCCATCTTGTGTCTCGGTAGAATCGAGACACAAGAGGTGAAAATAAAAAGGGGGAAATGATTAAAAGGGGGCAGGGTAGACACCCCCTGACCCCCTAGGTTTTCTATGGGGTGGCCTAGAAGGAACCTGAAGGGCAAAAAACCTTTTTTTTTTAAATGTTCGTAGGGTAAGCGCTGGGTGCGCGTACCCTGAGCGCACCACGGGGAAATACAGTGTAAAAAATAAGAGTAAAACAATAATTTAGAGTGCTTAGAGGTAGGGTAGCTCTGAAAAGAACTGTTGTGTTATGTGGGTGGTTTTTGTACCTACAAGTAGGTACCAATGCAGAGTCTCAAATTCAAGAGGAAGACTCTATTTCCCTCATCTGTAAAATGTACACCATCTCTCCTATAGATGCCTTGCATGTTGTAACGCAAGTTGTTGTGGTATATGGAACCCATACCATAGTCTCTGAGGAAAGCAGAAACAGATTTATTCACATGTTTCCTTGCTTTCTCAATCTGTGGACAACATTGGTTGGACCAGTTCCATTTTTGCCTTTGGCATATATTAGAAAATACCAAGGCAGTTTTTGGGAAAAGTGACATCAATTGCCCAAAGATGTCCTTTAAAAGCATTTCCAGACCTACCCCAGTCAAAGTGCCCAGGTCATTCCCACCACAGTGCACACTTATGAGGTCAGGGTGTGGTAGATGCATAAAGGATTTTACCAATGGTATCAATCGGTGCCTTCTCAATCCACTCTGTCCAATCCACACAATGTCCACATTTGGTAAATCAAGGTTGGAAATACCTCTGTTACTTGCATATTTTTCATTCCAGTAGACAATGCCATGACCCACAAACCAGACTTTTGGCATCTTGAAGGTAGATGTGCTTGTATTCAGATGAGTTGTGGAAATTAAATGGCAGTTTAAAAGTAGGAGTTATGAAAAAAAAGTGGTTGAGATTCAGTGCACTTGAAAAACAAGAAATGATTGGTGATGTCTTAAAATTCTCCACTGAAAATTAGGGTGCATGCTTTTTTTTTTAAAGAAGTCATTTTAATGGTTGAGAAAAAGTCATTGAAAGAAACATTGCACATGATTAGCTACTACATTGAGAAGTCAAACACCCTTGCTGGATTCTTTTGCAACATAGTATGATGAACCTTTCAACTGTGTGCTGAGTTAGGTGGGAGTTACCATGGTAACAGGGTGAATGAGCACTGAGGGGACGGGTGAATATTATGTGAGTTTCAAAGTGTTGAAATGTAGAACCAATTAAAATGTTAGTTTGGTTTTGAAATAGTGTGGGAAGATTTTTAATTGGTTAAGTCCAGGGAATCAGGGCCATTTGTGGTTGCGGTGTTTCAGGTGCATTTCAGAGATTCTGCTTAAGAAAATCTGGTGTGTGTGACTGACACTGTTCTAAATCTTCCAAAGCATTTTTAAAGGTGAGTAATGATTCTTTTAATAAAGATAGACTGCTGTATGCACTATGAGGAAGATTAAGAAGCATATTGTGCTTCTTTATTCTTGCATTTTATGTCATGTTTTTGTGTAATGCTGTTAATAAAATTAATGGTGCATATTTGAAATGTATTTTGGAAATGATTTAGGTTTCTGCCTTGTTTTGTAGTGGTCATTTAAATGGACTGTGCTTTGTGTCAAAAACGATTTACTAAGGAAAATGTTTTCTGGTAAAATGTCTGGCTTTTAAATTTTGGTCAAGGATTACACTGAGTGTCTGTGTGAAATAAGGAACTATATTTTCACATTTTTCAATAATGTCACCTGTGTCTGCTGACAGTTTGCCTCTCTTAGCTTAAAGGGTACTCTGTGCCTGTGTCTCATGTCACTTTGCACGTGCATAATCTCTCTTTTTCTGAGTGTCATTTCTCTCTTTGTGTGTGTGTCATGACATGTATCTCATGTGCCTAAGATCACACTGTGAGTCAAACTTGATTTTAAATGGATCTGGTTTAATATTTTGCTTAGTTGATGTGTTTAAAAATATGGAAATACATGTGTTCTTAAAGTCAGTTAGGCTTTAGCATATGTACTAGTAGGGAATCTTAGGCAGCATGTCTGTTAGGCCTCTTACTTCACAAATAGGCTCTAAGCTGTGCAATCAAGATCCAGGGTGTGCCGTTCAAATGAAAAAGGAATGTTATGTCTTGCTTATATATATGTGGTCTTTTTTTGCCAGTAGAGATAGTGAAATAGTATGAGCAGAGACACACATATTGCATGCAGAGACACACATGGTAGATTACATGTAACATCCTGGTCATGTGCCTAAGATCACACTGTGAGTCAAGCTTGATTTTAAATGGATCTGGGTGAATAATTTGCTTAGTTGATGTGTTTAAAAATATGGAAATACATGTATTTTTAAAGTCAGTTAGGCTTTAGCATATGTACTAGTAGGGAATCTTAGGCAGCATGTCTGTTAGGCCTCTTACTTCACAAATAGGCTCTAAGCTGTGCAATCAAGATCCAGGGTGTGCCGTTGAAATGAAAAAGGAATGTTATGTCTTACTTATATATATGTGGTCTGTTTTTTGCCAGTAGAGATAGTGAAATAGTATGCACAGAGACACACATATTGCATGCAGAGACAGACATGGTAGAATACATGTAACATCCTGGTCATGTGCCTAAGATCACACTGTGAGTCAAGCTTGATTTTAAATGGATCTGGGTGAATAATTTGCTTAGTTGATGTGTTTAAAAATATGGAAATACATGTATTTTAAAAGTCAGTTAGGCTTTAGCATGTGTACTAGTAGGGAATCTTAGGCAGCATGTCTGTTAGGCCTCTTACTTCACAAATAGGCTCTAAGCTGTGCAATCAAGATCCAGGGTGTGCCGTTGAAATGAAAAAGGAATGTTATGTCTTGCTTATATATATGTGGTTTGTTTTTTGCCAGTAGACACAGTGAAATAGTATGAGTAGAGACACACATATTGCATGCAGAGACAGACATGGTAGATTACATGTAACATCCTGGTCATGTGCCTAAGATCACACTGTGAGTCAAGCTTGATTTTAAATGGATCTGGGTGAATAATTTGCTTAGTTGATGTGTTTAAAAATATGGAAATACATGTATTCTTGAAGTTAGTTAGGCTTTAGCATATGTACTTGTAGGGAATCTTAGGCAGCATGTCTGTTATGCCTCTTACTTCACAAATAGGCTCTAATCTGTGCAATCAAGATCCAGGGTGTGCCGTTGAAATAAAAAAGGAATGTTATGTCTTGCTTATATATATATGTGGTCTGTTTTTTGCCAGTAGACACAGTGAAATAGTATGAGCAGAGACACACATATTGCATGCAGAGACAGACATGGTAGATTACATGTAACATCCTGGTCATGTGCCTAAGATCACACTGTGAGTCAAGCTTGATTTTAAATGGATCTGGGCGAATAATTTGATGAGAGTTAGAGAGATGGAAACTGTGAGCAGACACAGGTGACATTATTGAAAAATGTGAAAATATAATGCCTTATTTCATACAGACACTCAGTGTGATCCTTGTCAAAAAAGTTAAAGCCATACTTTTTACCATGAACATTTACCAGACTGAGATGAGACACACACAAACAGACTAATGACACATAAAAAAAGAGAGAGAGATGGGGCAGGCACATAGTGAGATGACACACAGGCACAGAGTGAGGTGAGACACAGGCACAGAGTACCCTTTAAGCTTAGAGATGCAAACTGTGAGCAGACACAGGTGACATTATTGACAAATGTGAAAATATAATTCCTTATTTTATACAGGGACTCAGTGTGATCCTTGTAAAAAATGTTAAAGCCATGCTTTTTACCATAAAACATTTACCAGACTGATATGAGACAGACGCAAACAGACAAATGACCCACACAAAGAGAGAGATATGGGGCAGGCACAGAGTGAGATGAGACAACAAAAGAAGAGAGGTCCGGTCATATACAAAGCTACCAAATATATGAGCAAGGAGATAAGTGGTCAATCTTAATCACAGGTACTCCATTTGAGTAGGAAAGCCCTCACACACCGACCTAGTCAGTGTCATGCTTCATCATCGGGCCCCACCGAAGAGACCGAGTGTCTCTTCGGTGTGCTGCGACGCCAGAAATACTGCGGAGCTGGTCGTGTGGGGAGGACGTGTTGTGGAGATTGCTAAATTAAAAGTGACTGAGGGTATCGAAAAACTTTTAATGAATGATCCCTAAGACACGAGTAAGTGGTATATGTGTCTGAATTTAAAGGCCAAGGTTTTTAGGATATTGAATAAATTCAGCTAAATACCACAAGTTTATTAAAATCAGTCAACATGTTTCTGCCTTATCTGTGGTATATATTCACCATGGCATTCTTCAGGACTATACCCCGGCGGTATGGACACTCTAATAGTCCACCCTAACCTGGGGACGTGTAAGTGAAAAAAGGAAAAGTGAAAAAAGTGCTTAAAAATTAGAAGAGCAATTGCTCATTCCAAAAAAAACCAAAAATTCAAGGGTGTATCAGCACTTTAAAACAGGGCGCTACTAGCACCATGGGTCTCGGGAGGAGGATTGGAGCGCGCTTGGCACATCGCCCTCTGCGCTCACAACCCGCTTCTCAACCTGCAAGAATCCTCTGAACCGGACCCCGACGAGTGAGATGACACACAGGCACAGAGTGAGGTCAGACACAGGCACAAAGTACCCTTTAACCTTAGAAATGCAAACTGTGAGCAGACACTGGTGACATTATTGACAAATGTGAAAATATAATTACTTATTTCATACAGACACTCAGTGTGATCCTTATCAAAAATGTTAAAGCTATGCTTTTTACCCTAAAACATTTACCATAATGAGATGAGAAAGACGCAAACAGACAAATGACACACACAAAGAGAGAGAGATGGGGCAGGCACAGAGTGAGATGATACACAGGCACAGAGTTAGGTGAGACACAGGCTCAGAGTGAGATGAGCCACAGGCACAGAGTGAGATGAGGCACAGGCATAGAGTGAGATGAGACACGCAAAGAGAGAAATGACACACACAAAGAGAGAGATGGGGCAGGCACAGACTGAGATGAAACACAGGCACAGAGTGAGATGAGACACAGGCACAGAGTGAGATGAGACACAGGCACAGAGTGACATAAGACACAGGCACAGAGTGAGATGGTGCAGGCAGAGAGTAAGATTAATAATGAAACAGTACTGCACTGTTACTGTGACACAGTTGCTGTGGTATAAAGTAACTTATGTTGTAAACTAGTGTTTATATCATTTACTTATTGTAATTGCTATGTAGTATGTTTGTAGTGGTCTATAATGGTATTTTTTCTTTACCACAGATTGTAATCATCTATAGAAAGATAAAAGAATATGCCGTCAAAGGAAAGACGTCAAAAGAAATATAAACAGGATTTATGGTCCAAGAAAACAGAAATACAAGACTCATCCAAAACACAATCTTCAGTGAAAAAAAGATAATGCTCCTGGTAAGCAAACTAAGGACTTTTTAAGGAAGTTAATGAAATGTCAAAAAAAAGATGTTGTTTCATAGAAGAATAACCCCTCTGTAAATAGAAAGAAAAAACTGTGCCCCTCAAAAAATGTTAGACCTGTAGAAGGAGATGATATTGTCGATAGCAATAGAAGGAGAAATCAATTTATTGAAATTCGTAGATGAATGCTTTATAACAGAATAGTTTCAAATGTATTTAAAAATGTAAAGATGTATCGAAAAAGACTGCTTTTTACAAGAATAAAAAGCATAGTGAAGATTGTGGATGAAGCATTTAAAGTGAAAAATAAATTATATTGTTTAGGAATCAATGGAATTCGTACACTAGATAAGGTAGTCAATGTGTTCAAATCAAAATGTAAGTGGAAAAGAGTAATTAATCAGACTAATTTTTGTGATGTTTTTTCTGGAGAATGGAAACATAGTTCAAGTTGTGAGCCATTTTTTAATGAAGAAAGTTACTTTCAGGATAATGATTTGGTGCATGCAGTTGACACCAGTGGTCGAGCATATGAGGTGAAGGACGGTTGTCCGGTTGAAAAAGAAAAAATTGTGCCTAGAAATACAGAAGAGGTGTTAACTGATGAAGTTTTAGGGAGATGTCCTAAGGATCCAGTGTATACTTGGAATTGTAGTAGTATTTGTAGTGTGCGACAGGATTCAATTGATTTGTTTCTCAGTTTCTTACGGACATATACTAAGAAAAGTCTAAAACCAAAAATGAAAATTTTGCAAGAGTAAGATCCTTGTAGAGTGAGAGAAAAAACAGGTTTGCATGGGCATTCACTGGCTTGTCTTTCAAGAAAAGTATGTCAGAGTGTTTTTCACCATTTTAGGATGTTAGCAGTGCATCATAATAAAGTGAGGAAATTAGTGAGAAGATTGTATTATGCAAAAAGTCCAGCACTTAAGCTAAAACAGTTAAACAGTGCTCTTTTGCATGGAACTGAATTAGATGTGAAGAACATTTGTGAAGAAATTGAGTTTTGTTACTTTGGTGAAAAAGAGGACAGTGCAGAAACTGATACAGTAATAGAAGGTAATGTGGAAGAGAATGTAGAGATTTCAAGTACAGAAAAATGTGACCATGAATTTACAAAGTTTAAGGTCAATTCAAGTGAAAGGCCTAATTTTACTTGTGTGTGTTGTCGACAAACTCATTATAAGAATCAGACCAGATTAGTTGATTTATATGTAAAAAGTGAAATGGAAAATAATAATGAGTGGAAGGATTTTGCAATTTATTTGTTGGTAGAAAATTGTTTTGATTTGGGTTCTGATCAACGTATTTGTAAATATTGTTATAATAAATTAAATAAAAACAGAATGCCTGCTAGAGCTGTTTATAATAATCTGGAGTTGGTAGACATTCCTTCTGAATTGATGGATTTAAATACCTATGAGTCTATTCTGATTCAATGTGTGCATCCTTTTCAGGCTATTGTTCGTATGGAGCCTAAGACAGGGAAATTGCCTCCTTCAGATTTACAGAGAGGATTAAAGGGAAGAGTTGTTTATTTGCCTCTAGATTTTAAGAAAAATATTGATAAAATTGGTGTAGAAAAAGTAGAAGAGGAACCTCTGGTTATTCTAGTTAATGGTGTTCCGACAAAGAGTAAGAAAATCTGGCAAGAATGAGTGGATATTAGGAAAGTCAAAAAGGCAACGTTGTATTTGGTAAAAAATAATCACTACTACAAAAATGTATATGTAGGAGAAGAGGAAACAGCTGTAGAAGAGGACAATGATTTCTCATCTGGGCAAATTGAAAAAGTTGATGTCTCTAGAAGTGAAGAAATTTATGAACATTATAGTGTTCATCCATTGCATTCCAAAGAAGTAATGGGGAATGCGTGTGACTTGTTTCAAATGAAAGAAGCAAAAGAAAGTCCCATTAGTGTATGGGAAGAAAGTTTGGAAGCTCGTTGTTTTCCACAGTTATTTCCAACAGGTCAAGGTGGACGATATGACGACCGACCTGTTCAAATTCCTGCATCTTAATACCTGACTTTAAGATTATATGCAGAAGATCCAAGGTTTTGTCAATGCATTCCATATTTGTTCCATCTACTGTTTGAGAGTGACTTGTCTGGACTTTCTTATGCAGTAAACCATATAAAGAAAAGTGGAGTACATCTACAAAATGTTTCGGCAAGGGACTTTATGGATAAAGTGAAACTGCAAGACAGTGTTTTGGAATCTCAGCTAATTAATTTCATGGCATGTCAGCGTGGTACTAACGAGTATTGGTACCGTCGTCATGGGGAATTGAAATGTATGCTAAGAAACTTAGGAACTCCTACATGGTACCTCACTTAGCTGTGCTGAGTATGCTTGGGAAGACTTACTTCAATTTCTACGAGAGGCAAATAAAAACATTGAAAATATTGAATACAAGACACCTGGAGAACTGTGCTCTTTGGATCCAGTTAATGTATGCAGGTATTTCAATCATAGGTTTGAAGCTATGATGTCTTTTACTACAAACAAAAACAAATCCTCCGCTTGGAGAGGTTTTGGATTTCTTTTGGAGAAAGGAGTATCAAGCAAGAGATGCTCCTCACTTACATATGCTGCTATGGATTAAAGATGCTCCAAAATTTGGAACAGATTCAGATGAGAAAGTGATGAGTTTCATTGAACAGTATTCTACATGTGCTGTTCCGAAAAGTACAGAAGAATACAATTTAAGACATCAAGTTTTACGCTTTCAAACCCATCGTTGTGGAAAATACTGTCGACGAAAATACAAATCCAAGGACAAGTTCTACACAAAATGTCGTTTTGCATTTCCACGTCTAGTAACATCGAAAGTAAGAGTGAACAATTTTATGCCTTCTCTGCGACATACTGTGACAAGAAAATCACCTAAAAATACATACAACCTAAGAAGAAATGAGGAGTCCAAATACATAAATGACTACAACCCAGTCATTTTGTCCATGTGGAATGCTAACATGAATATTTAATATGTTGCTGACAACTCTATTGCTGTGGCTCGATATGTGACGTCTTAGATCACAAAATCAGAAAAGACGGAACTGAAGGAAATATGGGAGGAAATTTCACGTGAAAAGAGTCTAAGCAAGAAATTATACAGTTACAGGTCTTGCTGCAACACGAAACCGAGTTTTGAAATCTGTACAAGAAATAGAGTATTTGGCGGAGAAAGAACCAAATAGTACAGATATTTTGAAGACAAACATGTTGGATACATACTATCCAAATAGAAGTAGTCATCTTGAGAACATTTGTCTGCAAACCTATACTTTTAAGAGGAACGTCACAGAAGATATCAATAAAGTTGTATATGCTGTAATTGGATGTGAAGGCTGTCTGGTGAAACAAAGAAAAGGCCATTTGATCAATCATCAAAAATTGAGTTGTGAATCTCCAGACAAAAAGGAGTTTTATTACTTAGCTCTTTTGCAACTCTTTAAGCCATGGCGTACAGAAGAGGAACTACTTGGAGATTTTCTTACTTATGAAGATTCGTTCAATGCAACCAAGGATACCATAGAATGTCCTGTTTTTTCAAATTATCTGCAAATGTTGAAAAAGGAAATACAGCAAGAAGCTACACTTGCAGCAAAGATTGCTAGAGACAGTTCTCAAGACAGTCAGAGTTCTGCTTCATTGAGTCAGGATCCACTAGGAGGACCAATTATACAAAATGAACCTGCCACTGCCATGAATGAAGTGGAAAGAGCCATGGAACAAGCTCAGGAGGATGTAGTTAACTAGGAAGATTTGGAAAAAGAACTAAACGCAGAGCAGAGACAAATGTATGACGAAGTCACAGAACAGATTGGTTTATGTCATGAGAAAAAAGAGTGCTCATGTACATCATTTATACCTGTCCAACTGTACGTGAGTGGAGAAGCAGGAACTGGAAAAAGTTTTCTGATTAAAGCAATTGCAACTTATCTGCAGAAAAGAACGGAGTCATCGCTGTCTTGTGTTGTTACCGCTCCAACTGGGTTGGCAGCACATAACATTAAAGGGATTACTTTACATCGTTTATTGATGCTGCCAGTAGAGCATGATAATAAATTACAATTCCACAAGCTATCTGGAGAAGCTTGTTGTGAAGTTTCAAGAGTCCTAAAGAAAATGAAACTTTTTATCATTGATGAGGTAAGCATGGTATCGAATGTAATGCTTGCTTTTGTGTATTTAAGAATGCAAGAAATTCTTAAAACAGAGTATGATGTGTTATTTGGATTAAAACCATGATCTCTTGATTTGGTAAGAGTATTCTGCATCATTCAGAAACTCTGTCCATCACCACCCCCTTTTCCAAAATCGATTTTATCCACACTATGTGTGGGAGGGTATACTCAGACGTGAGTCCCTTGCTCATTGCATCATCAGGATTCAAGCAAGCCGGGCCGACGAAGGCTGTGATGCCAGAAACCGGTCCCCGGAAGCTTGTCTCCTTCCCAGTATAAGAATTGGCTTGGTAGTTTGGTTTGCCCTGTTCCCATCATGCACTGGGACAGGAACAGACTAATTTGCATATAGCCAGGTTCTGAGCTGGGATGGTGCAATGAGCAAAAAAACAGGTGATGGATTAAAACCATGATCTCTTGATTTGGTAAGAGTATTCTGCATCATTCAGAAACTCTGTCCATCACCACCCCCTTTTCCAAAATTGATTTTATCCACACTATGTGTGGGAGGGTATACTCAGACGTGAGTCCCTTGCTCATTGCACCATCAGGATTCAAGCAAGCCGGGCCGACGAAGGCTGTGATGCCAGAAACCGGTCCCCGGAAGCTTGTCTCCTTCCCAGTATAAGAATTGGCTTGGTAGTTTGGTTTGCCCTGTTCCCATCATGCACTGGGAAAGGAACAGACTAATTTGCATATAGCCAGGTTCTGAGCTGGGATGGTGCAATGAGCTAAAAAACAGGTGATGGATTAAAACCATGATCTCTTGATTTGGTAAGAGTATTCTGCATCATTCAGAAACTCTGTCCATCACCACCCCCTTTTCCAAAATCGATTTTATCCACACTATGTGTGGGAGGGTATACTCAGACGTGAGTCCCTTGCTCATTGCACCATCAGGATTCAAGCAAGCCGGGCCGACGAAGGCTGTGATGCCAGAAACCTGTCCCCGGAAGCTTGTCTCCTTCCCAGTATAAGAATTGGCTTGGTAGTTTGGTTTGCCCTGTTCCCATCATGCACTGGGACAGGAACAGACTAATTTGCATATAGCCAGGTTCTGAGCTGGGATGGTGCAATGAGCTAAAAAACAGGTGATGGATTCAAACCATGATCTCTTGATTTGGTAAGAGTATTCTGCATCATTCAGAAACTCTGTCCATCACCACCCCCTTTTCCAAAATCGATTTTATCCACACTATGTGTGGGAGGGTATACTCAGACGTGAGTCCCTTGCTCATTGCACCATCAGGATTCAAGCAAGCCGGGCCGACGAAGGCTGTGATGCCAGAAACCGGTCCCCGGAAGCTTGTCTCCTTCCCAGTATAAGAATTGGCTTGGTAGTTTGGTTTGCCCTGTTCCCATCATGCACTGGGACAGGAACAGACTAATTTGCATATAGCCAGGTTCTGAGCTGGGATGGTGCAATGAGCAAAAAAACAGGTGATGGATTAAAACCATGATCTCTTGATTTGGTAAGAGTATTCTGCATCATTCAGAAACTCTGTCCATCACCACCCCCTTTTCCAAAATCGATTTTATCCACACTATGTGTGGGAGGGTATACTCAGACGTGAGTCCCTTGCTCATTGCACCATCAGGATTCAAGCAAGCCGGGCCGACGAAGGCTGTGATGCCAGAAACCGGTCCCCGGAAGCTTGTCTCCTTCCCAGTATAA
This sequence comes from Lissotriton helveticus, assembly GCF_964261635.1. Taxonomy (NCBI): domain Eukaryota; kingdom Metazoa; phylum Chordata; class Amphibia; order Caudata; family Salamandridae; genus Lissotriton; species Lissotriton helveticus. The sequence continues at coordinate 1,219,052,000 of NC_136068.1, forward strand.
GAATTGGCTTGGTAGTTTGGTTTGCCCTGTTCCCGTCATGCACTGGGACAGGAACAGACTAATTTGCATATAGCCAGGTTCTGAGCTGGGATGGTGCAACGAGCAAAAAAACAGGTGATGGATTAAAACCATGATCTCTTGATTTGGTAAGAGTATTCTGCATCATTCAGAAACTCTGTCCATCACCACCCCCTTTTCCAAAATCGATTTTATCCACACTATGTGTGGGAGGGTATACTCAGACGTGAGTCCCTTGCTCATTGCACCATCAGGATTCAAGCAAGCCGGGCCGACGAAGGCTTTGATGCCAGAAACCGGTCCCCGGAAGCTTGTCTCCTTCCCAGTATAAGAATTGGCTTGGTAGTTTGGTTTGCCATGTTCCCATCATGCACTGGGACAGGAACAGACTAATTTGCATATAGCCAGGTTCTGAGCTGGGATGGTGCAACGAGCTAAAAAACAGGTAATGGATTAAAACCATGATCTCTTGATTTGGTAAGAGTATTCTGCATCATTCAGAAACTCTGTCCATCACCACCCCCTTTTCCAAAATCGATTTATTTGGAGGCAAACACATCATTGTTTTTGGAGATCTACTGCAGCTAACTCCAGTGAAAGGACAACCAGTGTTTAAAATGCTTACCCATGAAGATACAAGGAAGTGCCTAGGAAGCATTGGAAATGTTAACATATGGTTACATTTCAAATATGCAGAACTGCTACAAAATATGCGACAGGCAAAGGATGAAGATTATAAAAATATTCTACAAGATGTAAGAATTGGAAAAGTAAGTGAGCATGGGAAAGCAGCTTTACATGCACGATTAATTTCAAATTTGTTTCCAAACGAAAACATTCTCCCAGAGAATATTTTTATGAAAATTCCTGAAAACAAATCTGTCATATGCTTGATGCCAACTCTGCAAGAATGTTCAATCTTCAACAACAAAATGTTAAAGTTAGAAAATCAAGAGATTATGAAACTGGAAGCTATTGATAAAATAGAGCATGAAGGAGCCACTATTATTTTGTCAGAAAAGTTGAAATCAAACTTGGATTCTTTAGAGAAGACAATATCTAAAACTGCTGGTTTGGAAAAGACTCTGTATGCATCTTTAAATTGTCGTATAATTTTACGACGTAATTTACATGTGGAAAGAGGTTTAGTAAATGGAGCAATGGGTCATATTGGTGATTTTGTGAATTACCGAAATAGAGATGGAATTGAATTTTTAAAAATTCAATTTGATGGTATTGAAGAAGTACAACAAATCAGTCGTTGTTCTGCCCGATTTTTGCTTGTGAAAGATTTATATGTCCGCAGAAAACAGTTTCCTGTTTCTTTGGCATATGCAGTGACTATTCATAAATCTCAAGGTTTAAGTGTAGATAGTGCTTTGGTGAATATTGGAAGTTCTGTGTTCAAGGAGGATGTGGCATATGTTGCTTTATCTCGAGTCAGAACTTTATCTGGATTGTACTTGATTGATTTTGATGAGACAAAGATTAGTGCAGATGTAAATTGTGTAAAAGAATATAATAGGTTAAGAAGAGAGTATGCTCCAAATTTACCTCAATATCCTCTATTTGAAAAACATGTAGTAGGCCGAAAAAAAGAAATGAGATAAATTGTAGTGAAGTTGTACTAAAAAGGAAAAAAGTAGATGAACCAGTAATTGTAAGCAGAAAGGAAGAGGATTCAGTTAAAGATGTTGTTGGATTTTAGTTTGAAAACAGTTCTGGTGTCAACTGCTATGCCAATGTAGTGGTTAATGTTGTTGTTTTTCTCCAAACTGTACAAGAACAGATTGTTGAAAATCGGGATCAAAGATTTTGTTTTTTGTTGAATTCTGTGTTTGAGAAATGTAGCAGTGATAGAACAAAAATACAAAGTGTTTCTGAAATTCGAAATGTTTTAGACATATGTTCTGGTCTAAATCAATTTTCACAGAATATTCAGCAAGATTGTCAGGAATTTCTAATGTATATGCTTGTTGTATTGCAAGATGAAGGTGTAGATGTAGAAAATCTTTTTGGCCTTTCTTATAAATGGCAGCATGACTGCGACAATTGTTCCTTTTCAAGTAGTACTACAATAGACACTGAAAGATTTATATATTTGACTTTACCAGCCTGCAAATCAGTGTCTTTTAATAATCTAGTTAGAGAAGCAAATCAAAACATGGTCTGTACTCAATGTAAATCTGCAATGCTATCAACATTATTTATACAAAGATATGGACCGTATGTAATTTTAATGTTCCAACGCTGTAGACCTGATGGAACTAAATTAACAACTTTAATTAAAAATGTTGTGGCTTCTCAATTATCTACTTCAGGAAGAACCTTTGCAACTGCAGCAATTATTTACCATGATGGTTCTTCAACAACATCAGGACATTACGCAGCTTTTTTAAAATGTGAAAAAGGCTGGAGTAATTGTAATGATACTCAATTGACTTTCAAACAACGTTTGCCTTCTGACTTACAAAATTCTTACCTAGTGTTCTTACAACCGAAATTGTTGGGAAGGTGATTGGCCTATGAAGATTGGAGCAGTTAATAAAACTTAGTTTGCTGTTCAAAATTACTTTGCGAGTGAGAGTGATCAAGATAATAAAAAACTTGCAGTTGTCATAGAGGTAGTGTAAGTGTATGACGTAGTGTGTGATGTGAGTATTATAGGAAATATTAATCATAAGTAAGCCAGAGGTGGAAATATAACTATTGTTTCATAATGTAAAAGATGTTGGAGCTTTTCTTTCAGAAACTCGGGTAAATGGAAGAATAAGAATACTATTGAGTAATTTCCAAAGAAAAGGACTTTCCATATACTATTTGGCCTCGTGGAAAAGTACGTGTATCAAAAGTGAGTTAAGATATGTTTTTTCTAAATTTTACATTATTTATTGAATCGTTGTATGGGTTTTTTAAACACAATCATTTTGATTGTGTTTTTTTTGCCCACTGTCATATGATGAGTTGTATTGAAGTCACTGTTTTAGGTGAAATTCAATATATTCTGAGAACAGCAAAAATAAACCAGATAACATGTTGTACAAATTATTTTATATTTTGTATTATCAAATATATATTATTCTCCCCTTGTCTTACGCTCACTCACCTTTTTCCACCCTCTATCACTCCTCTTAACTCACCCTCACTGGCCTTCTCTCACTCTTCCTCACCTCCCTTCCCTTATTACACTTCCCTCACTTATCCTTATTCCCAATTCCTTCACTGCCCTTTCCCTCTCTCCTATCCACCACTTTCCAGCTGTCAGTCACTCTACTTCACTCCCCTTCCCTTCTTTCCTTTCTTTGCTCCCTCACTTATTCCCCTTCCCTTACTGACCTTACTCCACTTCACTCACTCCTGCTTTCAGTCGTTCTGTCCTCTCACAATCTCACTCCTCTTCCGTCACTCTCTCACTCTTAGCCTCAGTCTTTCGGTCCTCTCACTCTCTCACTTCTCTTCTATCACGCTCACTCCCTATAACTCACCCACACTCCCTCACTTACCTTTCTTTGCTCCCTTACTCAATCCTTTTTTCTCACTTTTTCCTTCACTACCTCTATGTCCTCACTCCCTCAGTCCCCTTGTCTTACAATCACTTGCCTTTATCCACCCTCTATCACTCCTCTTTCTTCAACCTCACTGCCCTTCTATCAGTCTACTTCACCCCCGTTCCATTACTCCACTTCCCTCAGTTATTTTCATTCCCCATGTTTACTGCCCTTTCCCTAACTCCTCTCCCACACTCAACTTCTTTCAGTCTCCCTTCTTCACTTCCCTTCCCCTCTCTTTCCTTCTTTCGCTCCCTCACTCATTCTTCTTCCTTTACTCACCTTACTCAAATTCTCTCACTCCTTAAGTCACTCCCTCTGTCCTCTCACTTCCTCACTCCCCTTCCCTCAGTCCCTCTCTCTTAGCTTTACTTTCTCCGTCCCTTCAGTCTCTCACACCTCTTCTGTCTCGCTCACTTCCTATAACTCACCCACACTTCCTCACTTTCCTTTCTTTGCTCCCTTACTCAGTCCCTTTCTGTCACTCTTTCCTTCACTACCTCTATGTCCTCACTCCTTCACTCCCCTTGTCTCATGCTCACTTGCCTTTATCCTCCCTCTATCTTCCCTCTTTCCTCAACCTCACTGCCCTTCACTCACCCTTCCTCATCCTTGTTCCCTTACTCCAGTTCCCTCAGTTATACTCCTTAACTCTCTTTCCTCTTTCTCTCCTCACGCACTCACCTTTTCCCAGTCCCTTTGCTACACTCCTCTTCCCCTTCTTTCCTTTCTTTGCTCCCTCAGACATTCCCCTTCCCTCACTCACCTTACTCCCCTTTACTCACTCTTTCTCTCACTCCCTCTGTTATCTCATATTCTCACTTGTCTTCCCTCACTCCCTCTCTGTAACCCTCACTACCATTGTCCCCTCACTGTCTTACGTCCCTACATTCACCCTCACTCACCTTCCATCCCTCATTGTCATGAATCCACCCTCACTCACTCCTGCTTCCCTGTCACTTGCTCCCCTTTCTTTACTCCCCTTTCTTCCTTTAGTTTTCCTAATGCACATTCCTTTAGTATCTTACTCACCTTCACTTCATTTATCTCTCCTTCTCTTCTTCTCTGTCACTGAATGTATCCATCTCATTATCCTCTTAGTAATTTGCTCTCCCTCTATTTCTTTTTCACTTTCTCTGACCTTCACCATTCCTTTGTTTTCCTTTCTGTGTCCTTCACTCCTACTTTATCTCTTACTACCCTTTTATGACTTTTAATCTCCTGCTTTGTCTCTTGTATTGTGAAATATATATTGTAAATATTATAACTTACTTTTTTTTCTCTTTCACAGATATTAAATTTAATGAAAACATGTAATTAAGTTTACATTACTTATAAGGTAAGTTTGACATACAAAATGTACTTTCTCAACACTCCTTAACCTCACTACTCTTTTCACCCCCACCCACACCCCCGTTCTCTTACTGCATTTCCCTCACTTATTCTCAATCCCCATGTTTACTCCCCTTTTCCTCACTCCCCTCCCACACTCACCTTCTTTCAGACCTTTTGCTTTACTTTCCTTCCTCTCTCTTCCCTTCCTTCGCTCCTTCACTCTTTTCCCTTCCCTTACTCTCCTTACTCCACTTCACTAACTCCTCCTCTTACTCCCTCTGTCCTCTTACTTCTACACTTCCCTTCCCTCATTCTCTCTCTGTTAGCCTCATTCTCTCCGTCCTCTTAGTCTCTCACTCCTATTATGTCACGCTCACTCCCTATAACTCAACCACACTCCCACACTCACTTTCTTTCAGATCTCCTGTTTTACTTCCCTTCCTCTCTCTTCCCTTCCTTCGCTCCTTGACTCTTTTCCCTTCCCTTACTCTCCTTACTCTCCTTACTCCACTTCACTAACTCCTTCTCTCACTCCCTCTGTCCTCTTACTTCCTCACTCCCCTTCCCTCACTCTCTCTCTCTCTTACCCCCATTGTCTCCGTCCTCTTAATCTCTCACTCCTCTTCTGTCACGCTCACTCCCTATAACTCAGCCACACTCCCTCACTTATCTTTCTTTTCTCCCTCACTCAGTCCCTTTCTGTCACTCTTTCCTTCAGTACCTCTATCCCCTCACTTCCTCACTCCCTTTGTCTTACCCTTACTCACTTTTATCCACCCTCTTTCATCCCTCTTTACTCATGCTCTCTGCCGTTCTTTCACTCCCGTTCTCTTAGTCTGGTTCCCTCACTACCCCTCATTCCCTATCTTTCTCTCCCTTTCCATTTACTTTCATCCCCCACTCACCTTCTCTCAGTACCTATGCTTCAGTCCTCTTCCCCTCTATTCCCTTCCTTCGCTCACTCACTCATTCCCCTTTCCTCACTCACCTTACTCCACTTTACTCACTCATTCTCTCACTACCTCTGTCCTGTCACATCCTCATTCTCCTTCCCTCACTCCCTCTCTCTTAGCTTCACTACCTCCGTCCCCTCACTCTCTCACTCCTCTTCCGTCAGGCTTACTCCCTATAACTCACCTACACTCCCTTACTTATCTTTCTATGCTCCCTCACTCAGTCCCTTTCTGTCACTCTTTCCTTCACTACCTCTATGTCCTCACTCCCTCAGTCCCCTTGTCTTACCCTCACTCACTTTTATCCACGCTTGATCACTCGTCTTTCCTCAACCTCACTGCCCTTCTCTCACCTTCCCTCACCCCCGTTCCCTTACTCCGGTTCCCTCACTACCCCTCATTTACCATCCTTCTCTCCCCTTCCCTTTACTTTCATCCCCCACTCACCTTCTCTCAGTACCTATGCTTCAGTCCTCTACCCCTCTATTTCCCTTCCTTTGCTCACTTACCTTACTCCAATTCACTCAGTCCTTCTCTCTCTCCCTCTATCCTGTCACATCCTCACACTCCTTCACTTCCTCTCTCTTAGCCTAACTACCTCCGTCCCCTCACTCTCTCAGTCCCCTTCCCTCATGCTTACTCCCTTTAACTCTCCCATACTCCCTCACTTACCTTTCTACGCTCCCTCACTCAGTCCCCTTCTCTCGCTCTTTCCTTCACTCCTTCTGTCTCCTCACTCCGTCACTCCCCTTGTCTCACGCTCACTTACCTTTATCCACCCTTTATCACCACTCTTTCCTCAACCTCACTCCTCTTCTCTTACCCTCTTCTCTTACCCTTCCTCACTCCCGTTCCCTTACTCCGCTTTCCTCACTTATCCTCATTCCCCATGTTCACTCCCCTTCCTCTCACTCACCTCCCACACTCACCTTCTTTCAGTCCCCCTACTTCACTTCCCTTCCCCTCTCGTCCCTTCCTTTGCTCCCTCACTCATTTTCCTTTCCTCTCTCACTGTACTCCACTTCACTCACTCCTTTAGAATATGTAAAGAATATAGCTCTTTTTGGAGAATTGGAGGTAGTTCTAAAAAGAACTGGTTTTTTTCTTCTTTTTTATTTTGTATTTTTTTTTGTTACTTTTTCCGAACGTTTTTAATTTTTTGGGGTATTTTTTTTCAGAACAAAAACAAAACTAGGGAATGCCAAACTGCTCAACAGGAGCAAAAAAAAGAGAAAAAATTAGGGCTGAGGGGCGCAGCGGTGTTCTTCCCTTTTTCGAACAATTAGTAGAATACTCTGCTCCCCATAACAAGGCAGTTCGTCACACTGCTTACAACGAATTGTTATGTCAGAAAAAACAGGCTGAATATTAGGTATCATGTCTACTGGTCTTCCTCTCACCGATGATGTCGATACTCCGGTGGAAGTCGAGGGGCCATCTCTTGGGGGATTGCGTGCCAGGTCCCTGGTGCTCTCCCTTGCGAAATTATTTGGGTGCCTCCTCTGTACATGCCGGATCAAGTTGGCATTCCCAAAACTATATTTGCGTGTGGGATCTCCACGTGACAAAGTTGTGTCACATATCTTGCAGGTGACTTTTGCTGCATTAACTTTTTTTTGCCCCTCTGGGACACTAAAAAACTTCCAATTAAAGTGCTCTTTCACTTTTCTCTGGGCGGTGTCCTCAGGTAGGAATTCTAGATCAGAGTCTGAAGAGGGCTTTCTGGAACCAGACATCTTTCCCAAAAAACAAGTTTTTCCAAGAAGAATGGAGAAGAGGTGTTCTCTGAGCAATTGCAAAGAGGTAGTGAGGGAAATGGGTGGAGACTTTCCATATTTCTGTAAAAAACTGTTATTAACCAATCAAAAGTGTTGATATAAGGTCACATGGCTTGACGTGTGCTTACGCTATGCGCTCCGGGGTGCTTCCGGGGGTGCTTACGCGGCACGTACGTAGGCGCTTACGGAGGCGGTTCCGGGGGCGCTTACGCGGCGCGAATGAATGACGTGTTGCTCGATTTTCGGAAATATGTTTAAAAGTCAAAATACGGTGATTAAAAATCAAAAATACAACTTTTGTGAGTATGCCACTGAATGTCTTGCATTATTATTTACCTTAAATACATACATATATTTTTTTCGATCGCGGGAATAGCGCTCACGCTAAGTGTACGGCTGCGCTTACCGGTACGCGCTCCCTGAGCGCTCCAGGGTTTAAATATATAAAAAAAACAGAAAAAATACATTCAAAAAGTAATATTATAAAAATATAAAATATTGGAATAATTAGAAAAAAATATAATAATTTATAGCTATAAAAATTACCTATTAATAATTCACTTAAAAAACCATAGGTTTGACACTTGTTATAGTTAGGAATTAGCATTTAAAAAACCTTTGAAATTCACTAAAAAAAACAAAGGTTTGACACTCGTTATAGTTAGGAATTAGCATTTAAAAAACCTTTGACATTCACCCAAAAAAACAAAGGTTTGACACTCGTTATAGTTAGGAATTAGCATTTAAAAACCCTTTGAAATTCACTGAAAAAAACATAGGTTTCACACCAGTTATAGTTAGCTGGACATTTTGCTCATACAAAACCATTGAAATTCCCACGTTATAGTTAGTTGGACTCACTTTAACTCGCGCGCCAGCAATCCACTGCTGATGATGTCACATATTACATCATTCATGACATGGTCAGTGACATCACTGATGACATCACTGATGACATCTCAAATGACATCACTGATGACATCACTGATGACATCTCAAATGACATCACTGATGACATCATCCATGTGATAATACGATGCACCTCCTCACACTCTAATCTAACCTTTGATACACCCAGTGTTAAATACAAACTACCATTCCTGAAATTATTGACACACCAATACCAGTAACTACATATGCACTCACTGATTCCTAGGTCTACACACACAACCACTTATTCACCCATACAATCACTCATACATACAGACACTCATCAATACAACACTATCATATGCACTCATACAGCTATACAGACACTCACACACTGCCACTCATCCATGGAGTTACTCACACACCTAGTCAGTCATGCAAAGAATCAATCACACTCCCATTTCCTCATCTATACAGTTATACACACAACACCTCAAATATACAAACATATACTAACACATACTTACTCTCTTTACAATCACTGATACAAGTACACATTGATCCATACAGCCACTTATGCAATCACAGGCTCTCATGTATAGTAATTTATATATGCCAACTCTCACATGCACTGTGTTTTACATATGTACTTACTTGGACATGTAGCACTGAGATATCCATTCACACACCAACACACCCATGCACACAGTCAACCGCCCATACAGTTGTTTCCTCATGCACTCTTGAACCCATACACTAAGTGAATCAACTGCTCACACATCTATACACAGAGTCACACTAATCCCAGCCACCAACACACACACTCAGTCTCCCATAAAAATACTTGGGCAACCAATCAATAACCCATATAGCCACTCATATAGCTATTGATCAACACATGCAGCAGCTTACACAACAACAGACATACTGATGCACACATTCAGACAGTTTAGTCACTAACCCATGCATTCAGTAAGACACATTTAATCACTCACTCATACAGTCAGTCACGCACCAACTAAATCCTTCATCCAGACACTTATACATCCACTCATTCTTCAATATGTAAAACATATTTTAACTTTACAGAAACACACAGTCACTGGATGATGTCATCAGTGATGTCATCAGTGATGTCATTTGAGATGTCATCAGTGATGTCATCAGTGATGTCACTGACCATGTCATGAATGATGTCATATGTGACATCATCAGCAGTGGATTGCGGGCGCGCGAGTTATAGTGAGTCCAACTAACTATAACGTGGGAATTTCAATGGTTTTGTATGAGTAAAATGTCCAGCTAACTATAACTGGTGTGAAACCTATGTTTTTTTCAGTGAATTTCAAAGTTTTTTTAAATTCTAATTCCTAACTATAACGAGTGTCAAACCTATGTTTTTTTTAGTGAATTTATATATATATTCACTGAAAAAACCATAGGTTAGAGACCATATATAGTTAGCTGAACATTTTATTGACATAAAACCAATGAAATTCCATATATAGTTAGTTGCACTAACTATATATCGAGCACCCGCAATCCACTGCTGATGATGTCACATATTACATCATTCATGACATGGTCAGTGACATCACTGATGACATCACTGATGACATCTCAAATGACATCACTGATGACATCACTGATGACATCTCAAATGACATCACTGATGACATCATCTAGTGTCTGTGTGTTTTTGTAAAGTTTAAATATGTTTTACATATTGAAGAATGAGTGGATGTATGGAAGACTGAGTGTGTGTGTGGCTGGCTGGGAGGTGTGTGACTCTGTGCATATCAATGTGTACTTGTATCAGTGATTGTATAAGAGAGTAAGTATGTGTTAGTATATGTGTGAAAAGTATGGTGTTCTGTGTTTAACTGTATAGATGAGGAAATCGAAGTGTGATTGATTCTTCACAGGACTGACTAGGTGTATGAGTGCATATGATAGTGTTGTAATAATGAGTGACTGTATGTATGAGTGATTGTATGGGTAAATGAGTGAATGTGTGTGTAGACGTAGGAATCAGTGAGTGCGTATGTAGTAACTGGTATTGGTGTGTCATGATGTCATCAGTGATGTCATTTGAGATGTCATCAGTGATGTCATTTGAGATGTCATCAGTGATGTCATCAGTGATGTCACTGAAGTATGGTGTTCTGTGTTTAACTGTATAGATGAGGAAATGGAAGTGTGATTGATTCTTTACAGGACTGACTAGGTGTGTGAGTAACTCCATGGATGAGTGGCAGTGTGTGAGTGTCTGCATAGGTGTATGAGTGCATATGATAGTGTTGTAATAATGAGTGACTGTATGTATGAGTGATTGTATGGGTGAATGAGTGAATGTGTGTGTAGACATAGGAATCAGTGAGTGCGTATGTAGTAACTGGTATTGGTGTGTCATGATGTCATCAGTGATGTCATTTGAGATGTCATCAGTGATGTCATTTGAGATGTCATCAGTGATGTCATCAGTGATGTCACTGACCATGTCATGAATGATGTAATATGTGACATCATCAGCAGTGGATTGCGGGTGCTCGATATATAGTTAGTGCAACTAACTATATATGGAATTTCATTGGTTTTATGTCAATAAAATGTTCAGCTAACTATATATGGTCTCTAACCTATGGTTTTTTCAGTGAATTTTCAAGGTTTTGTAAATGCAAATTCCTAACTATATATGGTCTATAACCTATGGTTTTATCAGTGAATTTCATTGGTTTTTTAAAAGCTAATATCTATAGCTGTAAAATATATTCTTTATTACGTGACGTATCACGCAGCCACGTGAGACGCCTCATGGCGCGTCGCATAACCGTGACGTATCGGCTCTGCAGCGCAAACAAAACCCGTAACGTAAGCGTGCCGGAGCATGCTTACAGATATATATATATTTTTTAACCTTAATTAGACAAAATCCACACGTGCACATATCTTGAGGCCTTGCAAAGGCACATCAAACAAACAGTCCCTACAATTTTGCCAAGTTTGCTGGAAATCTATTCCCTTAATTTTTTTTTACTGTTTCTCTTGGTTTTCCCCTTGTTACGCTTACCGGGACGCTACCGGGTACGCGAACCGGACGCTCCAAAAACACAAGATGGCGGACTCCCGTTACGCTGCCGGTTAGCTGCCCGGTTCGCGTACCGGGAAGCGCCTCTACCGCGAAAAATCGCGGGGGACTTTAATATCCCCCTCATCAATCCTAGGGGGTCAGGAGGGGTTTACCTTGCCCCCTTTCCTTCATTTCCCCCTTCTTTTTTCACCACATCTTGTCTCTCGAACCTACCGAGAGACAAGATGGCGGCCGCTCCGGACTGTTTACAATGTTGACAGCTACGCTGCCGGTTAGCTGCCCGGTTAGCTGCCCGGTGAGCTGCCCGGTGAGCTGCCCGGTTCGCTGCCCGGTTCGCGTACCGGGACGCGCCTCTACGGCGTAAAATCGCAAAAAAAAAATTTCTTTTTTTTTGCCCCGCGGGGCACTTTAATATCCCCCTCATCAATCCTAGGGGGTCAGGAGTGGTCTATCTTGCCCCCTTTCCTTCATTTCCCCCTTCGTTTTTCACCACATCTTGTCTCTCGATCGTACCGAGAGACAAGATGGCGGCCGCTCCGGACTGTTTAGAATGTTGACAGACACCGGAGAGCTAATCAGCTTCGCTTCGCGAAGTTCCGTTACGCGTCAGGTACGCGAACCGGGGCGCTAACCGGAGCGCTGTCACAGATATATATATATTTTTTTAAACGTTAATTTCTCAAAATCCACTGAAGCACATATATTGAGACATAGCAAAGGCACGTCGGGCAAACCATATCTACAATTTTGCCAAGTTTCATGTAAATCTATTCAGCCGTTCGAGCTAAAAGTGAGTCCAACCGCCCTATGGAAAAATGAATGGGAAAAACGCATTTTGGGACCCCCCTTTTTTCTCAGCCCCCCTTGACGAAACCCCCCCCAAATTTTCAGGGGCTGCTCAGAAACAAAATGTGCCATTTTCCTGAAAATGTCAGCCAATTCCGTCCACAAACGCAAAAGTTATTAGACATAGAATTTTCAGAAATCCCATAGAGAAAAAATCCTAACTATATATACCCACTGGCTATCGCCAGTAGGTAATATACATATATAAACATATATAATCTGCATATCTATATAAATATAAATGCATGCATACATATACATATATGCATACATATGCATGTTATTTACATGAAAGTTTTAAAAACACTAATAAAAGCAAAGCTAAAAAGCCACCTCATTACAAACAGAATGGCTTTAACTTAAACGAGGGCGAGATCTATTGCATTTTCAATGCTTGTTTACTTTGGTTCTACCAAGAAGGCATTCAGGTGTGTCACACATTTGCCATAAATTCTGAATGTTAGCACTCTAGTTGCTCATTAGATCACTGTAGTAAAGCTAGTGCTCACCAGGGAAGTCTGCTGCTAATCATGGTTTGCAGCCATTTTCCCGCATTTTTTATCCCGCAGACTTTCAGTCCGCATACCATTATCCCGCAAGGTCATTGACCTCGCATACCATTATCCCGCATTGTTTCAAAACGCATGTGCATTTATCGCGCATGCCTTTACAAAGAATTACGTTTTAAAGGCATGTATGGTAAATGCATTTGCGTTGTGAAAACCACGATGACGAGAGAGGTAAGTGGGTTTGTGTTAATTTTTTCGTGGGTTAGTGATTGTGTAGTGTAGTGTAGTGCTGTGTAGTGTAGTGTTGTGTTAGTGTAGTGTAGAGTTGTGGTGGTTGTTTAGTGTAGGGTCATGCTGGGGGTAGTGTTTTAGGGTTTAGGGTTGTGTTGTAGTGTTTGCGTAGTGTAGGGTCATGCTGGGGGTAGTGTTTTAGGGTTTAGGGTAGTGTTGTAGTGTTTGCGTAGTGTAGGGTCATGCTGGGGGTAGTGTTTTAGGGTTTAGGGTTGTGTTGTAGTGTTTGCGTAGTGTAGGGTCATGCTGGGGCTAGTGTTTTAGGGTTTAGGGTAGTGTTGTAGTGTTTGCGTAGTGTAGGGTCATGCTGGGCGTAGTGTTTTAGGGTTTAGGATAGTGTTGTAGTGTTTGCGTAGTGTAGGGTCATGCTGGGGGTAGTGTTTTAGGGTTTTGGGTAGTGTTGTAGTGTTTGCGTAGTGTAGGGTCATGCTGGGGTGTAGTATTTTAGGGTTTAGGGTAGTGTTGTAGTGTTTGCGTAGTGTAGGGTCATGCTGGGGGTAGTGTTTTAGGGTTTTGGGTAGTGTTGTAGTGTTTGCGTAGTGTAGGGTCATGCTGGGGGTAGTGTTTTAGGGTTTTGGGTAGTGTTGTAGTGTTTGCGTAGTGTAGGGTCATGCTGGGGTGTAGTGTTTTAGGGTTTTGGGTAGTGTTGTAGTGTTTGCGTAGTGTAGGGTCATGCTGGGGTGTAGTGTTTTAGGGTTTTGGGTAGTGTTGTAGTGTTTGCGTAGTGTAGGGTCATGCTGGGGGTAGTGTTTTAGGGTTTTGGGTAGTGTTGTAGTGTTTGCGTAGTGTAGGGTCATGCTGGGGGTAGTGTTTTAGGGTTTTGGGTAGTGTTGTAGTGTTTGCGTAGTGTAGGGTCATGCTGGGGGGTAGTGTTTTAGGGTTTTGGGTAGTGTTGAAGTGTTTGCGTAGTGTAGGGTCATGCTGGGGGTAATGTTTTAGGGTTTTGGGTAGTGTTGTAGTGTTTGCGTAGTGTAGGGTCATGCTGGGGGTAGTGTTTTAGGGTTTAGGGTAGTGTTGTAGTGTTTGCGTAGTGTAGGGTCATGCTGGGGGTAGTGTTTTAGGGTTTAGGGTAGTGTTGTAGTGTTTGCGTAGTGTAGGGTCATGCTGGGGGTAGTGTTTTAGGGTTTTGGGTAGTGTTGTAGTGTTTGCGTAGTGTAGGGTCATGCTGGGGGTAGTGTTTTAGGGTTTAGGGTAGTGTTGTAGTGTTTGCGTAGTGTAGGGTCATGCTGGGGTGTAGTGTTTTAGGGTTTTGGGTAGTGTTGTAGTGTTTGCGTAGTGTAGGGTCATGCTGGGGGTAGTGTTTTAGGGTTTACGGTAGTGTTGTAGTGTTTGCGTAGTGTAGGGTCATGCTGGGGGTAGTGTTTTAGGGTTTAGGGTTGTGTTGTAGTGTTTGCGTAGTGTAGGGTCATGCTGGGGGTAGTGTTTTAGGGTTTAGGGTTGTGTTGTAGTGTTTGTGTAGTGTAGGGTCATGCTGGGGGTAGTGTTTTAGGGTTTAGGGTAGTGTTGTAGTGTTTGCGTAGTGTAGGGTCATGCTGGGGTGTAGTGTTTTAGGGTTTTGGGTAGTGTTGTAGTGTTTGCGTAGTGTAGGGTCATGCTGGGGGTAGTGTTTTAGGGTTTAGGGTAGTGTTGTAGTGTATGTGTAGTGTAGGGTCATGCTGGGGTAGTGTTTTAGGGTTTAGGGTAGTGTTGTACTGTTTGTGTAGTGTAGGGTCATGCTGGGGGTAGTGTTTTAGGGTTTAGGGTAGTTTAGTTGTTTAGTGTATGCTAAAGGCATATTCGTTCTAAAAGTTTTCGTTATTTTAATTTGCGGCCTAATAGTACATGCGGGATTTCGTCATATATTCGCTAATCATACTTTCTATGGCAAAATGAACCCCCTCATTTTGTTCCTTTTTAAATTAAATGTTTTAAGAGTTACCACTTTATTCCAATCAAGATGGCTTCAGGTGTGCCATACCTTTGTAATAAGTAGGACTGTTAGCACTCTAGTTGTTCTTTAGAACACTCTGGGACATTCTGTCATTGGGCTATAGTTGGGCTACATCTGGCTGATATTTGGGCTACATTTGTTTTTTTTGTCTCTGGTGGCCATCTTTGGGCTACATTGGGCTACATTGGGCTACATTGGGCTACATTTGGGCTCCAACATATATATAGCCCAATGTAGCCCAATATATATTTTTCAAAGTTAATTTTCGTAAAAACCACTGGAGCCTATATCTTGAGACATAGCAAAGGCACATCGGGCTACCAGTCCCTACAATTTTGCCAAGTTTGGTGTAAATCCATTCAGCCGTTCAGGCTAAAAGTGAGGCCAACCGCCCTATGGAAAATTGCATGGGAAAAACACGTTTTGGGACCCCCCTTTTTTCTCGGCCCCCCCTTGACGAAACCCCCCCGAATTTTCAGGGGCTGCTCAGAAACAAAATGTTCCATTTTCCTGAAAATTTCAGCCAATTCTGTCCTCAAACGCCAAAGTTATTCGACATAGAATTTTCAAAAATCCCATAGGAAAAAAATCCTAACTATATATACCTACTGGCTATCGCCAGTAGGTAATATATATATATATATTCACTGAAAAAACCATAGGTTATACACCATATATAGTTAGGAATTAGCATTTAAAAAACCTTATTTTACTCACACAAAACCATTGAAATTCCATATATAGTTAGTTGTACTAACTATATATCGCGCACCCGCAATCCACTGCTGATCATGTCACATATTACATCATTCATGACATGGTCAGTGACATCACTGATGACATCACTGATGACATCTCAAATGACATCACTGATGACATCACTGATGACATCTCAAATGACATCACTGATGACATCACTGATGACATCTCAAATGACATCACTGATGACAACATCCAGTGACTGTATTTTTCTGTAAAGTTAAAATATGTCTTACATATTTAAGAATGAGTGGATGTATAAATGTCTGGATGAAGGATTTAGTAGGTGCATGACTGACTGTATGAGTGAGTGATTAAATGTGTCTCACTGAGTGCATGGGTTAGTGACTAAACTGTCTTAATTTGTGCATCATTATGTCTGTTGTTCTGTAAACTGCAGCATGTGTTAATCATTAGCAATATGATTAACTATATGGGTTATTGATTGGTTGCCCAAGTATTTGTATGGGAGACTGAGTGTGTGTGTGGGTGGCTGGGAGGTGTATGACTCTGTGCATAGATGTGTGAGCAGTTGATTCACTAGATGTATGGGTTCAAAAGTGCATGTGGAAACAGCTGTATGGGCGGTTGACTGTGTGCATGAGTGTATTGCTGAGTGAATGGATATCTCAGTGCTACATGTCAAAGTAAGTACATATGTAAAACACAGTACATGTGAGAGTTGACATATATAAATAACTGTGCATAAGAGCCAGTGAATGTGTGAGTGGCTGTATGGATCATTGTGAACTTGTATCAGGGATTGTATAAGAGAGTAAATATGTGTTAGTATATGTTTGAATAAGTAAGGTGTGTATAACTGTATAGTTGAGAAAATGGAGGTGTGATTGATTCTTTGCATGACTGACTAGGTGTGTGTGTAACTCTATGGATGAGTGACAGTCTGTGAGTGTCTGTTTACACTTACTGTATCTAAGGTTATATTAGAGTCTGAAGAGCTTCATCGTATTATCACATGAATGATGTCATCAGTGATGTGATCAGTAATGTCAAATGAGATGTCATCAGTGATGTCATCAGTGATGTCATTTGAGATGTCATCAGTGATGTCATCAGTGATGTCATTTGAGATGTCATCAGTGATGTCATCAGTGATGTCACTGACCATGTCATGAATGATGTAATATGTGACATGATCAGCAGTGGATTGCGGGTGCGCGATATATAGTTAGTACAACTAACTATATATGGAATTTCAATGGTTTTGTGTGAGTAAAATAAGGTTTTTTAAATGCTAATTCCTAACTATATATGGTGTATAACCTATGGTTTTTTCAGTGAATTTTCAAGGTTTTGTAAATGCTAATTCCTAACTATATATGGTCTATAACCTATGGTTTTTTCAATGAATTTCATTGGTTTTTTAAAAGCTAATATCTATAGCTGTAAAATTTATTCTTCTTTAAATCCAAAAATATATTTTATATGTTTATTAATAATTTTTTTTTAATATTTTTTTTGTTTCGCTCCCGGTCCGCGAACCGGGAAGCTTCCCGTTAGCTCAATTTGATTCCGCGATCCGGTCCGCGAACCGGTAAGAAATCAACATAGTGACGGTATCGCGTTGCCGCGTAATTCGTCTTATGACGTACTGCGTTAGCGCACCCGGAAGTGCCCCGGGGCGCGGACCGAGGCGCGAAACGCAACTCCCCGGAAGCGATCCGCGGCGCGAAAGCGCGACGTATCGCGTTGCCGCGAAATGCGTCTTGTGACGTATCGCGTTAGCGCACCCGGAAGTGTCCCGGGGCGCGGACCGAGGCGCGAAGCGCAGCGAACCGGAAGCTAACCGGGGAGCGTTCCACAGCGCGTAACATGAGCGTTAGAGGTCATGTGACTTGTTAATAAAACTTTTCATTGGTTCATTTCACTTTTAGTTTCATAATTATGGAAGGCTAGGTCAGGTGACCTAAAAATAACACTTTTCATTGGTTGAGAAGTATTGTTTTTTCCAAATGATGAAAACCACTCCTTCTTTCCTCACTCTGACTTTCATTATTGTGAGAGGAAGACCTATTTTGCTTCTTGGAAGACCTATTTTGCTTGTGTGAAAATGGCTTCATTGATTGCTGCAGCTGGTGCACCCCCACCACCACCTCCACCTCCTCATGGGAAGAGAGGACCACCTCCCCAGGTGGTTACCAACACTGAGGAGGAAGATGAAGAAATGGATGAGGAGGGAGAACAACCACAATTCCTGGAAGAGTTGCCCCGGGTTTCAAGAAAGAAAGCCAGTTTCATCTGGCAGTTTTTTTCCATCCCTCCTGGCCAAAAAAAGGTCAATGCCAGGTACGCAACATGCCTCATATGCAAGGAACAATTGTCCAGAGGGACGGACAAAAAATACAGTTATGGTAATCACACCATGCATAGGCACATGACGAGGAAACATCCCCTAAATTACAGCCGGGCGGAATTAAGGGATATGATGGACAATCCTAGACCAACTCCTGTGGCGAGACCAACAACATCGGTTTCTTTAACACCAGAGGAGGCACGGGAAACTGTGCCAAATATCCAACCAAATTTTGGGCATATGATACATTTATGTATGCACTGTCGTGCATTATTAGCTTGTGGCAACATGAGCTTCAATGCACTCAACCTTGCATATGAACACCATGATTGCCCTAACCGCCCCCAGTAATTTTTTTTGCTCCTGTTGAGCCCTTTTCAACGCCTGTTTTTTGTTGTTTCCCCCCCCAAAAAACCCCAAAAAAATATAAAATCGTTCAAAAAATACAAAAAAAACAAAAAATGTTCAAAAAATACAAAAAAAATATAAAACAACAAAAATATTAAAAAAAAAGTTCTTTTCAGAACTACCTTCCCTTTCAAAAAAAATTGCTACAATGTTTAGCACTCTGGCAAGCTCTATTTCTTTTGGTTCGCTCCCGGGTTAGCTTCCCGGTACGCGGACCGGGAGCTAACCAAAAATTATTATTTTTTTTTTTAAAGTGTAAGTATAATGAAAGTAAACAGAGAGTGATGTTAAAAGAAAGACAGCTATAGGGAGTAAAGAAGAGATACTGTTTAATAGATCTATTTACCGAAGAAAAGACAGAAGAGGGTATAATTGTGAAAAACAAAATAGATAACGAAGTGAAAGAAAAACAAGCATTGGCATAGCCAATAGGTCTCGCCTTTGGGACCTTCTAAGTATTTAGTTATGCAGCATAATATCCTTGGTGCAGCAACATCAACTGTTGCATGGCTAAACACGTATAAGGTCCCAAAGGCGAGACCTATTGTCTATGCCAATGCTTGTTTCTTAAGTAGAATTGCAATACGTCTGACTCTTCCATGTGAAAAGATCTTATCTTGTGCTCTAAAGATTGCTAAAGTCTCGACAGAGAACAGGCTAGGCTGTAAGTAGGGTAAATTGCGCTTGGTGATCTGTTTGAGGGAGCGTCTGCTTTGCCTGGTGTCTTTGGAGAGCAATTTTGATTGTTATACTGGACAATATAGCCCTAATGTAAATAACATAGGGGCATATTATCAACATAGGCAATAAAAGTTTTGCAGCTTTTATCGGCAGAAATGTGTCGCTAAAGCTGCTTTTGCGGCAGAAAACTGCCGCTAAAGCCGCTTTTGCACCAGTTTTCTGCCAATAAAAAGAGCAATAATTTTATTGGCTGTATTCATAATATGCCACTTAGTGTGCTTCAACTACACAGAGAAAGCATTATGAACAAATAGTGATACAGTGCTCAGTCAAAGACACTAAGAGTAATAGAGACGGAGTGAGTGAACAAGAGTGAGGAACTATGAGAAGAGAGGGACTGAGAAAAAGAGTGGAAGGAGTTGAGTAAGTAGGTAATAGAGAAAGGAATGAGGGAAGTAGCAAAGGCAGGAAACTGAGGATTAAAGAAATGAAGCTGTGGAACTAATAGTAGTTCAATGTGATAGAAATGTAACGAAAAGAGTACAAAATATTTACCTTATAATTGTCGTTAAATTACTCACTTTTTGTTTTTATACTTTCAATCTGTGAAAGAGAGAACAAACATTTGAAAAATATAAAAACATGTATTAAAAAATTACAAAAGACAAGGGCAAAGATTGAAGGACAAACAGTTTTTCAACAACTTTGACACTTACAGAAGCTACACAGTCCTAAAGATATACATTTTAAACTAACACTATCTTGATGCAGATGAAGTGAGGCCTATCTTAAAACATGGTGCATATTTTGCATTGCTGTTGTTTCAGAAAAGTGTTGCAAGACACTAAAATTTTAAATAATTGCTTCAGGATGCCAATAAGATGTCTACTATCCAGAGTTTTGTTTCAGGTGAGGCCTACTCAGGGTTGCAGATGAAATTTCGAGTTGTTGAAGAGAATAGAGGACATAATACATGTGAAGGTCTACCAATGAAGTGAGTCATGTCCACTGCAATCTTCAACAAAGTCCAAACCTCCTATGTTTCCCTGGACAGACCTAAACTTGATCTGCACAATGTGATTCGTAATGATAGGAAACACAGGTGATGTAATTGAAATACATGCAATTTATTTTGCTCATTTCACAATCACATCACTTGTGTTTCCTTTGCTTAGGTATCTCATTGTGCAGATGTAGTCTAGCATATGAAAGAATACGCAGAAGTGCAGCACTGCATGCAACAACTTTGACACTTACAGAAGCCTCACCTTCTCCATGCCTCCTACACAGTTCTACATATACATCATAAATGCAAACAGTACAGAATTAATTATACATGTTAAATGGTTTATTTTTGCTGTTCTCAGAATGTATCAAAATTCACTAAAAACAGTGACTTGAAGGTATTCATCATGTAACAGCGGGAAAAAAAAACACAATCAAAATGATTGTGTTTAAAAAACCCATACAACATCAGAAATCAAAATTCAGAACTCCTTAAAGTTAACTTACTTTCCATGACGTCCAAGGATGTCCTATGAACAGCTTACACTCTTTTGTGCTGTTATTACTTTCAGCCCGCCACTTTCTGAAAGAAAATCTCCATCGTTTTTAAAAACATGTTACATACAATAAATGACTTCTTGCTCTCTACCACAAGATTCCACAAGGCCAAATCTTGTCAGAGCCATGTATAACTCTTGGATTTCTTGTTAGCCAATCCCGTCTTTTCGCATTTCCGCAACTTTCAGAATTAAAATGTTGAAGATCATTTTCACAATCCTGGAATAGTAATATCTTCCCCTTCTTGCTCAGTCATGTTCTACTTTTCCTATGACACTGCTACAAGCAGACTTACACTACCTCTATGACTACTACAATTATTTAATTCTCTACATCACTTTTAATCACAAAGCAATGTAAAACAGTAGACAGCATTGCAGACTTACATTCCCTCTACTCCATGTTTTGATTGGCTGCTTCAATTAGCTTATAAAAAGAAACAGTTTTTCTGAACTCATTCAAAGTGCACTTATTTCTCCATGATGTCCAGTCTTATGGTTAGAAGTTATGTCTCTGAACTACACTTATCCTCAAGGCCAAATAGTGTAGGAGCCATTAGAACTTCTTGAAATTCCACAGAGCACATCCCGAGATTATTTCCCTAAAATTTTGGTTTTAAAAACACCAGGTAAGAGTTTTTAAGGTCATACGGCAATTTTTTTTTGAAAATTAAAACAGAATCATTGCAGAATGACCAGCCATTTCTAGACTTTAAATAAGCTGTGTAATGTCCTGATGTTATTGAAGGGCCGTCATGATATATAATTGCTGCAGTTACAAAAGTCCTTCCTGATATTGACAACTGCGAAGCTACAACATTTTTAATTAAAGTTGTCAATTTTGTTCCATCAGGCCTACATCGTTGGAACATTAAAATGACGTACTGGCCATATGTTCGTATAAATAATGTGGACGTCATTTCAGATTTACATTGGCTACACTCCATGTTGTGATCAGCTGCTTTTACTAGCTTATTAAAGGAGACTGATTTACTGTCTGGCAAAGTTAAATATATAAATCTTTCTGAGTCTACACTAGTAGTACTTGATACCATACAGTTCTCGCAGTCATGCTGCCATTGATAAGAAAGCCCAAACAGCTGATCTACATCTACACCTTCAGCATGTAATACATCAAGCATATACATTAAAAACTCCTGACAATCTTGCTGAATATTTTGAGAGAATTGTGTTTGGCCTGAACATCTGTCTAACAGATTTCGAATTTCAGACACACTTTCTATGTTTCTTCTATCAGTGGTACATTTCTCTAACACAGAATTTAACAAACTGCTAAATCTTTGATCAGAATTGACCACAATCTCTTCTTTTACATTTTTTAGAGAAAACAAAACATTAATCACTACATTAGCATAGCAGTTGACACCAGAACTGTTTTCAAACTGAAAACCAACAACATCTTCAACAGAATCCTTTTTGTTTCTGCTTGTAATTTTAGGTTCATTGACTTTTTGTCTTTTTGCTACAACCTCCCCAGTATTGTTCTCATTTCTTCGTTTCCGGCCTACCACACGTTTCTCAAACAAAGGATACTGAATGTGGCGCATACTCTCTTCCTAACCTATTGTATTCCTTAACACAATCTAGATCCGCACAAATGTTTGTGACATCACACTCAATCAAGTACAATCCCGATAAAGTTCTAACTCGTGACAATGCCACATATGCCATACCCTCCTTGAACACAGAACTGCCAATATTCACCAATGCACTGTCTACACTTAAACCTTGCGATTTATGGATTGTCACTGCATATGCCAAGCAAACAGGAAACTGCTTACGGCGAACATATAAGTCTTTTACAAGCAAAAATCTAGCAGAACAACGAGCAATTAGCTGTACTTCCTCAATGCCATCAAATTTAATTTTTAAAAATTCAATTCCATCTCTATTTCTGTATTTTACAAAATCAACAACATTACCCATTGATCCATTTACCAGACCTCTTTCAACATGTAAATTCCTTCTTAAAATTATACGGCAGTTCAAGCACACATTCAGAGTCTTTTCAAAACCTGCAGTTTTAGATATACTCTTCTCTAATGAATCCAATTTTGTTTTCAGATTCTCAGACAAAATAATTGTTGATCCCATATGCTCTACTCTATCAATAGCTTCCAGTTTCACAATCTCTTGCTTTTCTAAATGCAACATTTTGTTGTTAAATTTGGCACATTCTGCAAGAGTTGGCATCAAACATATTCCAGATTTCTTCTCAGTAATTTTCTGAAAAATATTCTCAGGCACAACATCTTGTTCTGGATATAAATTTGACAGTAATCGTGCATGTAAAGCTTCTTTCCCATGCTCGGTCACTTTTACAATTCTAACATCTTGTAGAATAGTCTTGTAAACTTCATCCTTCGCCTGACGCATATTTTCATGCAGTTCAGCATAATTGAAGTTTAACCATATATTGACGTTGCCAATGCTGCCTAGGCACTTCCTGGTATCTTCATGCGTGAGCATTTTGAACACAGGTTGCCCTTTCACTGGTGTCAGCTGCAGAAGATCTCCGAAAACAATGAGGTGTTTGCCACCAAATAACACATCATACTCTGTTTTGAGAACTTCTTGCATTCTCAAATGCACAAAGGCAAGCATGACATTGGAAACCATGCTTACTTCGTCAATGATAAGAAGTTTCATTTTCCTCAAGATTCTTGAAACTTCAAAACAAGCATCTCCAGATAGCTTGTGATATTGTAATTTGTTGTCATGCTCCACTGGCAGCATCAGTAAACGATGTAAAGTAATCCCTTTAATATTATGTGCTGCCAGTCCAGTTGGAGCAGTGACAACACAAGACAGCGATGACTCTGTCCTTTCCTGCAAATAGCATGAAATTGCTTTAATGAGGAAACTTTTTCCAGTTCCCGCTTCTCCACTCACGTACAGTCGGACAGGCTTCAACGACGTACATGAGCACTCTTTCTTATCATGACTTAATCCATGATCAATTTGCATGGTAACTTCGTCATATATTTTCCTCTGCTCAACGTTGAGTTGTCTTTCCAACTCTTCTAAGTTAACCGCATCCTCTTGAGCATGTGCCATGGCTCTTTCCACTTCATTCATAGCAGTGGCAGCTTCATTTTCGATAACAGGTCCTCCTAGTGGATCCTGACTCAATGAAGCAGAACTCTGACTGTCCTGAGAACTGTCTCTGGCAATCTCGGCTGCAATCGTTGCTTCCTGCTCAATTTCCGCATTCAACATTTCTACATATTTGGGAAAAGCAGGACATTCTATGGTCTCCTTGGCGGCATTGAAAGAGTCTTCGTAACAGAGGAAATCTCCAAGCAGTTCCTCTTCTGCACGCCAAGGCTTGAAAAGTTGCAAAAGTGCTAAATAGAAAAACTCCTTTTTTTCAGGAGATTCGCCACTCAATTTTCGATGGTTTCCCAAGTGGCATTTTCTTTGCTTGACCAGACATCCCTCACTTCCTATTACAGCATACACTCCTTTCTCAGTATCTTCTTTGATGTTCCTCTTGAATATGTAATTTTGCAGAACCTCATACAGACAAACATTCTCGAGGTGACTGCTTCGATTTGGATAATATGTATCCAACATGTTTGTCTTCAAAATGTCGGTACTGTTTGGCTCCTTTTCCGCCAAATACTCAATTTCCCGCACAGGTTTGAGAACTCGATTACGCGTTGCAGCAAGACCAAGACTCGCCCAAACGATACTCCTGGACTTGGCATAGAGACTTGCTGAAGACAACCGGTCAGAACATTCGTACGCTCCGATTTCTCGATGCGACAACATAATCAGACTGAAACTGTACAACTTCTTGCTGAGGCTCTTTTCATGGGAAATGTCCTCCCACATATCCTTCAATTCTGTCTTCTCTTTTTTGGTGATGTAAGACGTCACATACCGAGCCACAGCCATACAGTTATCAGCCACAAACTGTATATCCATGTTAGCATTCCACATGGACAAAATCACCGGGTTGTAGTCGTTGATGTACTTGGACTCTTCGTTCCTCTTCAAATTGTAAGTGTTTTTAGGTGATTTCTTCATGACATTGTGTCGCAGCGAAGACATCAAACTGTTTACTCTTCCTTTAGAAATCACCGGTCGTGGAAAGCCGAAACGACATTTAGTGTAGAACTTGTCTTTGTTTCGGAATTTACGACGGCAGTACTTTCCACATCGATGGCTTTGGAAACGCAGAACTTTTTCTCTTAGGCTTTTCTTCTCCTTTGCGTTTGGAACAGCACACGTAGAATACTGTTGGATGAAACTCATCACTGAGTCTTCTGGATCCGTTCCAAATTTAGGTGCATCCTTGATCCACAGCAACATATGTATATGAGGAGCACCTCTTGCTTGGTACTCCTTTCTCCAGAAGAAATCCAACACCTCTCCAAGAGGTGGATTCTTCTTATTCATGATGAAAGACATCATAGCTTCAAATCTATGATTGAAGTACCTACATACATTGACTGGATCCAAAGAGCACAGTTCTCCGGGTGTCTTGAATTCGATGATATCTACGTTAGCATTTGCCTCTCGTAGAAATTCAAGTAAGTCTTCCCAGCCATACTCGGCACAGCTCAGAGTGAGGAACCATGTGGGAGTACCTAAGTTCCTCAGCATACATTTTAAATCACCATGACGACGGTACCAGTACTCATTAGTACCACGCTGACACGCCATGAGATTAATCAGGTGAGAATCCAAAATACTATCTTGGACATTGACTTTATCCATAAAGTCACTTGCCGAGATGTTTTGCATGTGTATACCACTTTTCAAGATGTGGTTCACTGCATATGACAGTCCAGACAGATCGCTTTCAAACAGGAGATGAAACAAATAAGGAATGCATTGTCGAAACCTAGCATCTCCTGCATACAATCGCAAAGTCCGGTATTCAGAAGCAGGAATTTGATGAGGTCGCTCATCATATCTTCCTCCCTGACCTGTTGGAAAAAGCTGTGGGAAACACCGAGCTTCCAAACTTTCCTCCCAAACACTAATGGGACTCCCTTTGGCTTGTTTCATTTGAAACAACTCAATAGCATTCCCCATGACTTCCTTGGAATGCAAAGGATGAACACTATAATGTTCATATATTTCTTCACTAGTAGAGGGTTCTACTTTCTCAATTTGACCAGCACACAAATCGCTATCCTCTTCCTCACTTACTTCCTCTTCTGCAACATATACATTCTTATAGTATTTATTATTTTTTTTCAAATACAATGTTGCCTTTTTGACTTTCCTAACATCTACTAAATCTTGCCATATTTTCTTATTCTTTGTCGGAACCCCATTAACTAAGATAACCAGAGGTTCCTCTTCCACTTTTTCTACTCCAATTGTGTTAATGTTTTTCTTCAAATCTAGAGGCAAATAAACAACTCTTCCCTTTAATCCTCTCTGTAAATCTGATGGAGGCAATTTCCCTGTCTTTGGCTCCATTCTTACAATAGCCTGAAAGGGATGGATACTTTGAATCAAAATAGATTCATAAGTATTTAAATCCTTCAATTCAGACGGAATCTCAACCAATTCCAGATTATTATGAACTGCTCTAGCAGGCATCTGGTTTTGATTTAATTTGCAACAACAATAAGTACACACACGTTGATCCAATCCCAAATCAAAACAATTTTCTACCATCAAGTATGTTGCAAAATCCTTCCATTCACTATTATTTTCCCTTTCACTTTTTGCATATAAATCCACTAACTTAGTCTGATTCTTATAATAAGTGCGTCGACAACACACACAAGTGAAATTAGGCCTCTCACTTGATTTCACCTCAAACGTCGCAATTTCCCTCTGGAAATTATCTGTACTGGAAACCTGTACACTATCTTCCACATGACCCTCTTCTTCTTGCTCAATTTCAACATTCTCCTCTTTACTTCCAAAGTAACAAAACTCAATTTCTTCACATATATTCTTCACATCTATTTCAGAACCATGCAAAAGAGCAGCGCATAATTGTTTCAGCATAATTGCTGGACTCTTAGCATAATACAACATTCTAACTAATTTCCTCACTTTGTTATGATGCACTGCTAGCATCCTGAAATGATGAAAAACACTCTGGCATACTCTCCTGGAAAGACAAGCCAGTGAATGACCATGCAAACCTGTCACTTCTCTTACTCTGCAAGGATCTAATTCTTGCAACAACATCATTTTCTGCTTCAAACTTTTTTTATTAAATGACCGTACAAAATCACAAAGCAAATTGATGGAATCCTGTCGCACACTGCAAATACTACTACACTTCCAGGTGTACACAGGACCCTTACCACGTCTTCCTAAAACCTCATTACCTAACACCTCTTCTGCCTCTGTTGTCACAAGTTTTTCTTTTTCAACTGGACAACCATCTTTCACTTCATAAGCACGACCACTGGTGTCAACTGCATGCACCAAATCATTATCCTGGAAATAACTCTCCTCATTAAAAAATGCCTCACAGCTTGAACTATGCATCCATTTTCCAGAAAAAACTTCACAAAAATTACTACGATTAACTATTCTCTTCCATCTACTATTTCTTTTGAAATCAAAAATTGCCTTGTTTAGCTTCCTAATTCTATTGATTATCAAAATAAATAACTTACGTTTAATTTCAAATGCCTGATCAATAACTTTCTCAATTTTTTTTTTTCTCTTATAAAAAACTAGTTTCTGTTGACCTTTCTTAATATTTTTTAACAAATTGCCAATTATCCTGTTCCGGAACATTTGTTTACGAATCTCCCTAAACTGTTGTTTCCTTCTACTATCATGCACAGATTTATCTCTTGCTCTAGCAGTAACATTTTTCATTGTCCTTTCCTTTCCATTTGATTTCCTTCTCGTTTTATGGACTGAAACATTTTCTGTAGTAATATTTTTTTTACTACAAATATTTCTTATGAAATATTTAGAGCTCTTACCCGGTGCTTTCTTCGTGGCTTGAGAAATCTTTTTGTTAGAGGACTGCTGCGTTTTTTTTTTCACCTGCTGTCTTTGACGTTTTGCAGCCTTTATATGTCTTTCTATTGTAGGCATGGTGAAATCTTGAAATGATCTGCAGTTGAATCTGTGGAAAAATATAATAAAAAATGTTATTAACCATTATTACCAAACAGTAAATCAGTAACAGTGATCAAAAACTTAACACACTACTTGACATTTTAATTAGAAGATTTTTTAGTCGTTGGCAAATTTACAATACAGAAATACCAGAAAAGAAATGACATTTATATTTATGTTACCTATGCTATTTTATATGTGAATCTGATCTAATTTTATGAGCATATTTTAATATTTTATTGAAGACACTACACATAACCTGTTTTTGAAGGTGTCTTTATTTTTAAATTAAACAGTTTACCTTTTTACTTTTTATTAATTATAAATTTTAAAAATAAATGTTTATATTTCCAAAGGCTCAAGCAGGTCAGCTTCCCATCCTATATCATATAGTTCGGACAAATCTGCATCCTCATCACGCTCTTCTTCATCCTCAGGATTTAAATCATCCAAAGGATCAACATCCACTGATGTTTCAATTACAAGTTCAATGATGAGGTCAAAATCAACTGATTGCAGATTGTCGCTCATGTTGAGGTTGTCTTTATCTTTAAAGAAAGATAACAACAATGAGATGTTGCAAGGTAAGAGACAAATCTCAGAGATTATAATAGTAAAATTGTTTAACAAGATTAACATTTTGCAGCTATTATTTAGCCATGTCCAGCGATGCTGAGCAGGTGAAGCCTATGTCTAATTTTTCACTGAACAGGACTCATCTCTTCTTAACCTTGGATAAGCCTCACCGACTCTGTGTCCCCTGCACATACTTAAATGTAAAGGGGCAGATTTATGTTAAATAGCACATCCCCAGGCATGCACCAGTTAACGTGCACCACTGCTCTGCCACCCATGGTGTGCCGCATTTACAATCAGATAGGAGAAAGCTGCGTCAAAACCCTGCGCCTGCTTGAAGCTGGCATAGGTCTTGACGCAGCATTGTGGAGATGGGGCACCCCTGAGCCTTGCTGGAGCTGCATCGCACTTGCGATACAACTCCAGCAATGCGCCACCTTTACGGCACAGATGCGTCACACATCTGTGCCGTTTTTGCCCCATGCTGCGCCGCATTGTAAATGCAGCACACCATGGGTGGCGGAACAGCGGCGCAGGATGACTGGCACATCCCTGGTGATGCGCCAGTCATCATAAATCTATCCCTAAGCTTCTTATCTTGTTAGAGATGAACTGCCATATGTATCATCAAACTATTTTGCATTTCCTAAATAGCGAATTTTAAGGAATAAATAGCGATTCTTTACCATTCCTAATTTGCGATGAGCAAATTGCTAATTGCAAGTTACCCATTCATTTCCATGGGCTAGGAGGCTCATAGGAATGAAGGTTTAATTTGCGATTAGCAATTTGCTCATCACAAATTAGGAATTTTTCCAAGGGTGCAGGGGTGTCTCAAGAACACCCTGCTGCACCCCTGAAAAAGAAATTTGGGGGCATATGGCACACATACATGCCCTAAGGGCATGTGTTGGCGTCATATGGCACCTTTTGTTTTTTTGAAAAAAAGCTTTTTGAAAAGAATTCACAAATTACCACCAATTTACCACAATAGTTTCCAAATCCTTAATGTCATTTTTTACATAGTTTTTGTTTGATACATTGCATTTAAGTAGTCACAAAATTTGCAAATCCTTCAGTGCAATTGCAAAATAAGGAATAGCAAATTTTGCTACTCCTTATTTTGCATCAAACTTGTTTGATACATACCATTTGTCTAATTAACATTCGCAAAGGCCAAAATTCGTAGAATTTTGATCTTTGCGAATGCTAATTAGCTTGATACATATGGCCCCAAGTGAGGCCTGTCTTGCGACATGGTGCATCTTTTGCATCACTGCTGCATCGGTTTCATGTGGTACGTTTTTTTTACACCATGACATATCTGCCTAAATGCATCAATTTGTAATGTTGTCGCCTCATAGCAAATCTTTTTCACCGCCGCTGCATCAAAAAAGTGACGCACAGTGGCAGAAAAGAGGCATACACCTATCATAAATCTGTCCCTAGCATTTTAAATGATTAATCCAGGATGACAATAAGGTGTGGCCTATCCAAAGGTTTGTTTAAGGTGAGGCCTACTCAGGATTGCAGATTAAAGTTACGCTTGATGAAGAATACAGAGGAGATAATACATGTAAAGCTCTACCAATGAAGTAAGTGATGTCTACTTCATTGCGCCAGTCAGCATAAATGAATCCATAAGCTTCTTATCTTGTTAGACATCAACCGCCATATGTATCATATAACTATTTTGCATTTCCAAAAAAGCGAATTTTAAGGAATAAATAGCGATTCTTTACCATTCCAAATTTGCGATGAGAAAATTGCTAATTGCAAATTACCCATTCATTTCCATGGGCTAGGAGGCTCATATAAATGAAGGTGCAATTTGCGATTAACAATTTGCTCATCACAAATTAGGAATTTTTTCCAAAGGTGCAGGGGTGTCTCAAGAACACCCTGCTGCACCCCTAAAAAAGAAATTTGGGGGCATATGGCGCACATCATTTTTAACAACATTCCTTTACCTCAAAAACGATTTTCAAATCATAACTTCAAAACACTACACATGGGAAAATTACTTAAAATGTCCTTAAGACACATAAAAGCGTTTTTTGATTGGCTTTCCTGCATGGTAGGGTCACTTTTAACATGGCTATGTAACACAAACATTCAAAAACAAAATTTTCCATGCACATGTGGGAGCATATTTACAAGCAATTTGCGCCACAGAGAAAGGTCTTACACTAAAATGAGAAAAATAACATCAGGGACAGTCAATTGCCTTATAAAGAAGCATACACCATTATGTCCTTGTCATGAATTTAAAAACAATTCCTTTTCCCCAAAAACGATTTTCAAATCATAATTTCAAAACACTGCACATGGGAAAATGACTTAAAATGTCATTAAAACACATGAAAGCGTTTTTTGATTGCCTTTCCAGCATGGTTGGGTCACTTTTAACATGGCTATGTAACACAAACATTCAAAATCAAAATTTTCCATGCACATGTGGGAGCATATTTACAAGCAATTTGCGCCACAGAGAAAGGTCTTACACTAAAATGAGAAAAATAACATCAGGGACAGTCAATTGCCTTATAAAGAAGCATACACCATTATGTCCTTGTCATGAATTTAAAAACAATTCCTTTTCCCCAAAAACGATTTTCAAATCATAATTTCAAAACACTGCACATGGGAAAATGACTTAAAATGTCATTAAAACACATGAAAGCATTTTTTGATTGCCTTTCCAGCATGGTTGGGTCACTTTTAACATGGCTATGTAACACAAACATTCAAAATCTAAATTTTCCATGCACATGTGGGATCATATTTACAAGCAATTTGCGCCACATAATTCATAATTTTCTCCTTAAAGCACACTATTCTCTATCTAAATTAAAGAAATATTTTCTCACCTTAGCAAATACTTTGAGTTTGAAAACAGTCTCAGAAACACACCAATTTGTCTTCAGCAGAGCAAAAGGTATGCACTCCAGAGTCTGCAGCTATCAAAAGCACAGAAATGCTGTAATTCTTCACACATATTTCTCATGTCACCCAATCAAAACTCTTCCCTCACTTTTTTTCAAATGAAAACCCTTCCCCCCTCTGCCCTTTCTGCCTATTTTGCATAGCAACCACCTCTTGGAAGACTTCTGGTGTTTGCAAGTTCACACAACTTTGTTGCAATTGAACTCTGAACTCTCAGTGCACCTGCATATCCAGTGCATTCTTTCATTTAATGATTTTTTATTGACCATTCAAAATACATCTTTCAAAGAACACATCCGTGCACCCTAACTTTCTGTTTTCATCAATCAAAATCCACCAATCACTGTTACTGCTTCATGAACACAGAAACTCCACAGTTTTTTTTTCATTTTACACTCTCATTTTTTCAACTGCCATTTCATTGCCACACTTCATCTGACTGCAGGAGAACCTTCTCTCACCATGTTTTCTGTCTGGATTGTTGGACATAGTTATATTCACTGGGCTCAAAGGTACGTTGAAAGCAGGAATTTACCTAACCTCAATTTACAAGATGTGGAAATTAAGTGGTTTGGCCACAGAGGATTAAAATGTCACCAATTGATACCATTGGTGAAAACCTTTATGCATTTGCCAAAACCTGACCTGTTAATTGTGCACTGTGGAGGTAATGACTTGGGCACTTTGACTGGTGTAGGTCTGGAAATGCTTTTAAAGGACACCTTTGAGCAATTAATGGCACTTTTTCCTCAGACTGCCTTGGTATATTCAAATATATGCCAAAGACAGAAATGGAGGTGGTCAAACCAATTTTGTCCACAAATTGAGAAGTCGAGGAAGCATGTAAACAAATCTGTTTCAGCTTACATGAGAGACCATGGAATGGGCTCCCTGTACAACAATAACTTGCGTTACTACATGCAAGATATCTACAGAGGAGATGGAGTTCACTTCTCAGATGAGGGCAACAGAATTTTCACTCTGAATTTAAGAATGTGCATTGGTACCTACTTATAAGTACCTAAATGTACCATAAACCCAAAAGCTCTTCTCAGAGCTACCCTACATCTGATCACTCACAATTATTATTTAACTCTAACATTTTTCACTAATTTTCAACAAAGTACGCTACCGGGGCCGCTACCCGGTACGCGAACCGGGAGCTAACCTCGCGAATTTTTTTTTAAAAATGTTTTTTTTTCGCACATATAAGCCTCCTCAGCCACCCTCAGAAAACCTAGGGGGTCAAGATAACTCTACCGTGCCCCCTTCTACCCATTCTGAACATTATTTGCCCTCCATCTTGTATCTTAATTCGACCGAAACACAAAATGGTGGACTCCCGGAACGCTTAAGGTTCGCGAACCGGGGCGCTCAACGGTTCGCGTACCGGGTCGCTCCCTGGGAAGCGCACCATCAAAAAAGGTGGGAAAGTAGTTCACAGAAAAGCCACTGGAGACAATTTCACCAAATATAGATTAGCTCATACTACATACCAATCCCTACCATTTTCACAAATTTGATTGGAATTCCATTTAGCCATTTAGCCTGTAGACCTCTCTAAATACCCTGAGGTAAATTACTTCACAAAACACATCTGAAGTGTTGGAATTGACAACCAATGAAAATGTTACTTTCATTTTCTACTTTTTTTACCTGACATTTGATTGGTTATGTACCTGAATATATATAAAGGAAGAGAGAGAAACACAGCCATTTTTGACTACTACTTCCTGAACTACATTGCAAGATCATTTTCACCCACAACTTAAACTTGATTTTAGAAGGTGAGATATTATTTTATAAATTTGAAAACATTTTCAGATAGTTATATACTATCCCTCTGTAAGAGTTAGACATTGAGAAAGGCTTCTTTATTATAATTATGGATTGATTTAGGTTTCTGTGGTAAAATTATGAATTTACTTAGGCTTCTTCACAGGCACTTTTTAATAGTACTACTTCACGCCTGAAACCATACAGTGCCCATAGATTACTTCTCTGTTATAAACTCACAAGTACCTGTCTGAACTTAAACCCAACAGTGCCCTATCTCTACTGATATATTTATTTTTTATGCAAATTATAGCAAGAAAATGGAAGGTGAGCAGAATGTTTCCTTTGAAATTGTTCTGGAGAACAACACAGAAAAAGATATTGAGGACAATGATGACTCTGATTTCATGGATGAATCACGGGACCATGAATTAGTTCAATGTGTAGAATCTGTGGATCATTTACTTCATTATGATGACGGTCAAATGTGGGAACTTATGTTCACTCAACAAGAGGACATATCGGACAGTCAAATGCTAGACGTACTAATAAATTTTGAAAAACAATCCGAAAAATAAAATTGTATGTAATATTAAAAAATTGTTTGAGTCTTTAATCATTTTTATATGTAATTAATAAACTAGTTAAATGTTAGAAATGTTATTAAATTTTCAACCACAATCACAATAATAAATAATTGCTTAAAAAAGTTAAAAAAATAAAAAATAATCAACAAAACCAACAATCAATTAACATACTGCATTTGAAAAGTCTCTCATTCATTTTTCATTGCAGTACGCTGCCCAGAACGCTTCCCGGTTCGCGGACCGGGCGCTACCCACGAAAAAAAACAAAATTTTTTTTTTTTTTTTTGCCCCGCGGGGCCCTTTTAAAGCCTCCACATTAAACCTAGGGGGTCACGGAGGATCTACTATGCCCCCTTATGGTTATTTCCCCCTTTGTTTTGGCCTCCTCTTGTCTCTCAATCCTACCGAGAGACAAGATGGCGGCCGCTCCGGACTGTTTAGAATGTTGACAGACACCGGAAAGCCAATCAGCTTCGCTACGCGAAGTTCTGGTACGCTCCCCGGTCCGCGAACCGGGGAGCTGCCCGGTCCGCTGTTACAGATATATATCTTTTTTTAAACGGTAATTTCTCAAAATCCACTGGAGCACATATATTGAGACCTACAAAAGGCACATCGGGCTACCAGTCCCTACAATTTTGCCAAGTTTCGTGCAAATCCATTCAGCCGTTCGGGCTAAAAATGAGGCTAACCGCCCTATGGAAAAATCAATGTTAAAAACACGTTTTGGGACCCCCCTTTTTTCTCGGCCCCCCCTGGACGAACCCCCCCCAAATTTTCAGGGGCTGCTCAGAAACAAAATGTTCCATTTTCCAGAAAATTTCAGCCAATTCCGTCCACAAACGCCAAAGTTATTAGACATAGAATTTTAAAAAATCCCATAGGGAAAAAATCCTAACTATATATACCTACTGGCGACCGGTAATAGGTAATTACTGGCGGTTCGCGTACCGGGTAGAAGAGCTTTTGGGTTTATGGTACATTTAGGTACTTATAAGTAGGTACCAATGCACAGTCTTAAATTCAAAATGAAAACTCTGTTGCCCTCATCTGAGAAGTGAACTCCATCACCTCTGTAGATATCTTGCATGTAGTAACGCAAGTTATTGTTGTACTGTAGTGTAGTTCCTATCTTCCCAATAGGCTCTGCGCATTGGAATAGTACCTACAGCAGTAAAGGCCTAGGCCAGACGTTAACTAGGTCTACTACTGTCGATACTAGACTTAATTTTTGGGTTTGCCAGCTAAGCTCAGAGTTCGCTAGAAACTTTCTCGAATGTTCAAGGAAGGATTAACTCCCCTGATTAGACAAGAAGGGATTTAGTTTCTGACAACCATAGAACATGACAACTTTGCTCTCCCCTAATCAAGAGTCAATCTCAAGAGTCGTGTGAGCACAAGGCAATTATTTTACTCAGTCAGTACGTGCATTCTTAGTCTCATCAGAATGTAGAGAAAAGGAAGAGACGGGCGTGTTCAATAAAAGATGTTATTTATTGATCAGTCTCTTTTCTCGTACAAGAGAAATGGATCGATATTATTGCAATACTTATAGTTAAGTAAAGTGCATACATTAGAAGCAATAGTATAAAATAATACTGTAAAAACATTGATATGGTTTCTGAGCCATATGATGTTTAAAATGATTAAAATATATTTACATACACATATACATTTGACTAAACGTACTCAACTGGTGTTTCTAAATACGCCTACCCCGTGTACCTGACCTAAGTCTAATGCGTGGGCGGGAATAGAAAGTTACAGTTTAAGTTAAGTTTGTTTTTGCCAAGTGAATAACTAAAGAATTCTCTGTGAGGGGTTATTCAGTTCTGTACCTGGAATTTAGGATGAATGAGGAATGGTATCTCTTTCTCTGCTCTCGATATTCCAGGCTGCCTGCGAGGGCTGCCCAGAAGCGCCGGTGCTGGGTCTCTCGGCTTGAGATAGCAGCGCGTCTCTCAGCGCGTCAGGAAGGCGGGGCTGTTGCCTGCGGGGTCTGCTTCTGCTCTCGGCTTCGGCAAGTATGGCTGCTCCGTCTTGTCACCACGCGTGTGTTTGCATAGGGCAAGGTCGGCAATATTTATACCTTAAAGGTGCCGGGATTGACGTAAGGATGGACATAGGTACGTCAATAAAGATGTCATACGACTTGCTCGTTAGCACATTCTTTACTAAAGTTCTCTGTGAAATCAAAACAATGGCCGCACGGATTATCCAGGTTGTCATAGGTTTGATTTGTTATGAGAACGTCGTATGCCTTATCAGGGGCTGGAGGAATGTCGCTTGTCTAATTAGATCTCAAGCGTTATGACCTAATCAGATAACACGTTCCTGTGCCGTAGTGTGACTGCGTCAGATAACGGTATCTGCATCATGGGGGATTTCTTGCCTCATGGGCTGACTGTTAGTTAACTAGCTAGGTAGTTTAACCAGAATAGGGTCAGGAATAGGGGGATCGATTCAGAACCTATAGAAATACACGACACCCACTCCACGCTAACTATGGTCATATCTACTAATCTATGCATAGTATAACATAGTACAACATACTATAGAGTATAGTGTATACCTTACCACCCCAAAATACATAAATGCATTTCGAAATTTTCAAATATACTGAAAAATTGCAGTCATATATATTGTATGCACTTAAGCTATGAATTAAATGCAAAATTAAACACGCATTGTTATGCATTATTGCTTTTTGGTATATGAGAAATACACATGAAATGGCTCTTAATATGGCTATACAGAAAGAAAAGTCGAAACCATTTCATCACATAATAAAATATTTGTGAACATACCAGCGGGCAGCTAAAGTCTATATAAAGTATCTAAAATAGAAATCTTAGTTCTCTAGGAATAGTTTCTTACTCTAAGCAGAAGATCAGTGTCCCGGGGAAAAAATATATAGAAAAATATTTTAAGGGCTTGCTGAAAAAAGTTGCTGTCCGTGAACTGGATTGTAATTGTTCATGTGACTTTATTTTTAAAGTTGAAGGCCGAATTCAGGGAACGCCGTGTGCGAGTTTACTCAAAAGTCTCTATTTCTGTTCCGGAGAGAACATCATATCATTCAGGCTTTCGAAAAAACTGTCAACAGCTTCATGGGAAAGTTCCACTAAGTCGGAAATAGGGGTAACCATGCATTCGTGCGCATGATTGTCTCCATTGACATTCTGATTTGCATTGCTGACAGAAGGTCGTACCTGTTCGATGCTGCTTTCATCTCGAATTTCACTACTCTTCAATCGTAGTGGTGAAGATTCCAGGAATGCCGTCATCAGAATTGGCAGCCTTTGAGGGCAGCACAGTGCGTGAACCTTGGTAGGAACCAACAGTGTATCTGCATCCACCGGCGCATCCGATTGTAGCGTCAGACAGGTGTCTAACACGCATTCTTCTCCGCATAGCAGACACCTTAGTACAGGTAAAACACACCTTTGCCACATTGGTCGAAATGATAGAAACCAAGTCATGTTTAGGTCTCTAAGCCGGGAGAGTCCCAGGATTTTTGATATCCGGTCCCGGTATCCAATGGCTAGGATCGTATCTTCCATTGTCGCGAGAGTTTGATCTGTGACATGGGTTGCCATAACGAAAAATAAGGACTAGGAATAGGATTCCTGCAATTAGTCCCAGGATCAGGGGAAGTCCGCCAAAAATCGAATGGACGAAATCTGGAAAAATTCCCAGTATGGCTTTGAATGGTGTTAATGCCATCAAAAATACTGTCTTAAATACCTTTGAGACCCCAGTGGTATCAGAAATATTTAAGATTTCGCTCAGGATTTCCGCGAAATGTACGGGGGAATTAGTTGATAATAATGTATGTATCTCTGCAGTCGTCCTTGCGACTTGTAGGTCATACGTTTCTTTAGATGACGTGAGCCTTGTAGGCGTCTGAAGAAGCACTGTTTTCATTCTGCTTAAAGTATCTATTCGAATAGAAGTAATTTTCAAACCGGGCCATGCCCTTGCCTCCCTGTCTGGAAAGGAGCTGGGGAATAAAGAACGTCCACAGCACTTGACCTTCGCCGTCGTAGTGACGAGATAAGGAGTCCCGGGCATAAGACTACAACATCTGCGGTCTACAATAAGAATGTAACTCCCATTATAGAGTCTTTGAAAGAATGGTTCTATTTCAGTTGCAGGTGCGCCTTGCTGGTGACATGAAAGGTTGTATGAATTCCCTTCACAGGCTCCGTGCAAACTAATACCGTTACACAGAAGCGTGCCGCTTAGTGACATAGCACAATTGTTGCCACTAAGAAACACTTTCTGTCCTTTGTTACTGACACATGCATGTGAATAGGGCAGGTTCCAAGTTGTTTTAAGGTACCCCTTTCCCAATTTCTCGTACATGCCAGCCTGTATATATTTTTGGCAGTATTGAAACCTGAAGGTTGAGATTGGAATATTTATGATTCCGTGGATTATCCATTCACTGACAGGTCGTTCTGACATTGTCATTGGTAATCTTTCTAGTTTTTCAATGCTCAAGATTGTATAATCAGCACCCTTCTGCGCCATACCGATTTGTCTATCAGTAAGGTTAAAGATTTGGAATAGTGACGTTGTGTTGATTAAACGCCAAGGCACGTAGCCTGAACGAAGATTTTGTAACGTCCAGCCAAGCTGTACAATAGAACGCAATTGTGACTGTCCATGTTGTAATAACAGTAAGTCTTGCGATAATATATCGATTGCTGAAGACACAATGCTGTCCAATGAAAAAATTCTGGAGGACAGAGTCATTAACCCATTGTCCACTACAGAAAGTGATTTTTCCAAATTAATACGATCAATTTCACGTATTCTCTCTGCTGTCTCAATTTGAGTAACCTTCCAGGCCTCACTGTATGCTGCATATACAGAGGCTGCTATGAAACGCTTATGACGCTGTTTGCGTGGTCCCAGTATGAAATCATGCAAGTCAGCACCATCAGTAAGTAAAGTTAGGTGTTGCTTAATTTCAGGCAGTGTGGAAGTTTGTAGCCATTGAAGGCATAATTTGCCCACACTGTAGGTTGTTATTATCCCTGGGTGATGTCTTTGGGGATATCTAGGGTCTGGCCTGGTCATTTTGAAACCCTGTGTTTTATTCAGGAATCTATCTTGACAGTTATTTGTATCTGTGGGCCAGATCAACCATTGTTTCCAATCAGGATGTGTTCTGTTTTGGTTAAGTATATGGTTTATGTCTATTTCTTCATCTGTTTCAGAGCTATTGCTAAACATTGTCGGCTTTGGAATAGACAGGTTATTTAAATCTTTGATTTTGGCTAAGCCAAGACAGGTGGTTTGTTGAACAGTGTCATTTAAAAATATCATTTGTTCTGGGATCATGCAGGCTCTAAACAAAGCTTCTAAACCCTGTACTTGCCATTCTTTTGTACCCCAAACACTTTTCAAATCAACATTTTTGTCCCAATAATCAAATCCAAAAGTATTCATTTTTTCAAAGAATGAATCAGAATAAATCAATTTTGTGTTGGTTATCATGGTTTTCATCCCTGTCTTGTTTGACAATTTGTAATAAAATGTTTCAGCATTAGTTATGTTAAAACCTGAAAAATATGAATATTTGTCATAAACGGTTCTAGAGCTCCCTTTTGGAGGTGTAGCACAATGTTCCCATTGATTATAATTTAAAACATTTCTAGGTTGTGCAGATTTATGCAAGAAATGGTTACCATAATGGTTATAGCAATACATACTATCATAATTTGTAGAACCCTGCAAATAATCATGTTTTGTAAATTTAGCAGACATTACTAAGTCAGACATCATATTATTTATACTTTCAAAGTCCCAATCATCAGCAAATGAGTTTGGTTTTGCAAAATCACTCAAGGAGATCTTGATTTGGTGTGGATATTTCAGGATCTCGACCGGACCATAAATTTCATAGTCAGTGTTGTCCCAGGCTACCCCACCAGGTATTGGAATTGCTGTGAAGTTGGCTGAAGAAAGTTCTGAAGAAAGTTCTCGTTTCTTGACGTGTGAAGATGTGTGTGGTTTGAGGACCAAGTTGATGTTCTGACTTGCTGTGTCCATTTTAGCATATTTTCCCTCAATGAAGCGTCCCAAAGTAAATACCATGATGAGCCAAAGTATGAGGATAAATGCACCAAAACCCACCCAAAATTCAATCCATGGAGAAACCAGATATGTTTCTTTCAGTTGTTTCAAAAGTTCCTTAGCTTTGTCTTTAAAGGATTTTGATGATGGCTGTGTCTTTTGTTCACTGAAGCCGTCAGAGGAATCATCGAAGTTGATGAAGTAACCAGATGCAGTTCTGTCAATTGTTCCAATTGGTTCAGGATTTTTGTTTTTTGCATTTTCACTTGGTACTTCAGTATAGATTGGTGTCTCTCTGCTAAATGTCTTTATTTGGGTTTTCAGAGGTCTTAGTTCTATTGCATTGTTGCATAGTCCTTGTTGTTCTTCTGTAGGCGTTTCGAATGTGATGAGCCTCTTTGATAGGACCTCTGTACTGGTAGCAAACCTTGGTGTTCTGCTACTTATTGGGAGTCCACTTGGCCTACTGTTTGTTATCGGCCACATGTTGTGGTTTTACCAGGTCGATGGATACAACTCGGTTCTCCTTTTTTCCAGCAAGTGGCGGTAGTACAACTGATCTTGTCCCGTTGACAGACAAGACAGAAACTGCTTTTCTGTAAGAAGGCCCAAATTCCTTCTTTACCGCGATCTTCTCCCTGACTAGATCCCCGACTTTTGGAATCCAGACAGGTCTTGCTGGGACAGGTGGTGAATCTTCAGTGGTCGTTGGCTGTTGTTTCAACTGTATGTTGCTCAGGTCTTTTCTTGTTTTGTTTAAGTCCTGCAAAATAGCCAAACGGTCTTTGACATCAAAGGTTTTTTCTATTACCACTGAAGTCTGACTATCAAGGTCAGAGATCAACATCCTAGTTCCGAATAATAATTCGTACGGACTGAATCCCTTCAGAGAATTTCTTGGCAAGTTATTTAGACTACGTTGGACACTTATTAGATGTTTGACCCACCCAGCTCCCGAACCTAATATCCTTTCTATTATAGATTGCTTTCTGCCTTGGTTTTTTCTTTACACCGTCCCATACCCTCAGGAAGGAAGTGAGAAGATTCCCGCTGGGCTGTGCTCATTTGGCCATGTTTCCCCCCCAGGCTGGTTTGCTTGAGTGAAAGAAATGGTCGAACGTAGCATGCTCTTAGCGTATATGCCATTTAGACTCGCAAATCTTGTATAATAGTCCGGACGTCAGCCAAGTGCTGGTGATCTACATTATAAGTGGAAACTAGCCTGTATATGTTAATCGCAAGCCAT
This sequence comes from Lissotriton helveticus, assembly GCF_964261635.1. Classification (NCBI taxonomy): domain Eukaryota; kingdom Metazoa; phylum Chordata; class Amphibia; order Caudata; family Salamandridae; genus Lissotriton; species Lissotriton helveticus. The sequence continues at coordinate 1,219,093,191 of NC_136068.1, forward strand.
TCTTTTTGCTGGTAATATTATCTGCCTTGATACGACGAGGTATTAAACTGCTTCTCTCCCCACTGCGATCTCTGTTGCAGTTTGGGCAGTTTTTTACAAACATGGTGTAGTGCAGGCTCATGCCTGGCCACCAGTACCGTGATTGTAATTCTTCCAGAGAATCTTTTAATTTAAGGTGTCTGTGACCCTCGCCCATGTGTGCGTCTGCGATTAACAAGTTTCTCCTGTCCATGTTTGGAATCACTCTATCCCCCACTCCAGGGATTCGAGCAAAAGGGACGGAGTTTGCATCGATTATGTATGTATAATTGAGTGGATAATTGATCGGTAACGCTGAGCAGTCGCCTTTTGATGACGTTTTCACCGCCAGCAATGTTTCGCCGTCAATGTATTTTAATGTACGCTTTTTTCGATCTACGGGAGCCGGTTTACTGGCTGCCGCTGCGGCTGTTTCAGCCAATGAATTCCCTACAACGTGAACGCCATCACGCTGGTGACTCAGTGAGTGTGTCACGTGAGTCTTTGGTAGTTCTTTTTTCAAAAGAGCTACTTGTTCCCAGAGCAGTCTCTGCTTTATTGGTGCATCTGTGTCATCTTTGTAACCGTTCTGAATCCATGTCTGCAAATCCTTGTTATATGCTTTGACGCAGTAATATGAATCTGACACTATAAGTGTCGGGAATTCGCGATCCGCATTATCTAGCGCCATTTTCAAAGCTAATATTTCAGTTTGTTGTTCTGAATTGGTTTCTACTGAGTGTGTCTTTGTTAATAGAGGTTTTAGTTTACCTCCGCGCCACACTTCTTTTGTAATCTCACATGTGGGATTGTATGCATGTTCTCCCCAAACGGAGGGTTGAGCATGTCCGTCTGTATAGATTACACAGGCGTAATGTCGTAGAGGCAGAATGTCGATTGGCAGAGGATACGTCTTTTCATATTTTAGATTTTTCAATTCTTCTAATTCTGGATCAAAGTAGTAGTATACTTTGTCCGTTGTGATTGAATTCACCCATTGTATCCATTCCGGATTCAATGTTGTTGTTGGTAAATTACACGGTGTTGTTAGTGCCTCGAAGGCTGATTCAGCTGTTCTGACTGTGATATGTCTACCGTCAGCTATGTCTTT